>NW_028237764.1:0-620353 GCF_034619465.1 Leptosomus discolor
GTGTGTGACTACTGCAACAAGCATCACTGGAGGCTCAGTTACAGCATTTATTTTGAAGTTGAATGTTAGGCCCAATAGGCCTGACCGGTTTGCCGGATTACTGTGCCAATTACACACTCCACAGACAGGCTTGGTCAAAGTGAAGTTGTACCAACGATCCCCTTGCTCATTAATACAGGATTTGGTGATTTCCCCATTGTCGGTACTTGGGTCTAAGGTGAAGTTACCGACAGACTTTTGTAGGCAACGCATGATGAGAGAAACTTGTTTGTTGCATTTCCACTCTGTAGCAGGACAGAGTTTGGCTGTGATGCTGGGGTGAATTTGGGTTGTTGAATCTAAATCCAAAAGATTTCCAGAAATTACAATTGAGGAGGCTTTTTCATAGAGAAATTTTCCACTTTTCCACGTCCTACCTGTATCTTTTCTCCAATTTTCCAGTCAGGGCATGAACCCGGTCTTTTCTGTCCCACTCTCGTTCATTTAAGTGGTACACCTCAGTGTCATGCATTACTACAGCATCTAAGGTTGGGAGGCGGTCCTTGGGATAGTACGCTAGAGTGCTGGTGGACTTGACAATAGCTTGGGACCATGGCCATTCTGCATTCTTTTGGTTACAGGTTAGTGGTAGGATGCAGAAAACTATAACCCGTCCAATCATTAGTCCAATTAAACGATCAGTCTTTCTAAAATTTAGCCCTCCAAATTATCATCCACAAGGAGTTCATCCTGTTCTGAGTGTCCATCGGAGTTCTCCTGCAACAATGAAACACCAGAGCTTTCCTCTCAGAGGCAGAAAATTAAAATGATGAAACTATCCAGCGAGTATGTATCCAATGTTCCTTTCCCAGGGCATCGGAGGCTACCCGTGTATATGCACTTAGTGGGGCTTTTAGCACGAGTGGTACGCTTCGCATGATGGGAAGTTCCACCAGTAAAGGCCGTCCTGGGAAGTGAGCTGGATTCTTAGAGTTCTTTGTTTCCTTTGATAAGGGAACCAAAGAAGGAGCCTTTGGGCAAAAGGCGGTGATTTGGGGGAAACCATTTACCCCTCATCTGTCATTTACTCCTTTAATTGCTTCCCACAGACGGATATTGCAATTTCCCCTTTGTGGTCTCAAAAGCCATTTCAAGAGACCATTAGTTCTTTCTACAGTCCCATTGGTTTGTGGGTAATATGGGGTGTGAAAGGTCCATTTAATCCCTTCACTTACTGCCCAATCATGTACAACTCTGGCGGTGAAATGGGAACCGTTATCAGATTGTATTTCTTGGGGTTTTGGAAAAGCTCCAAACCATTCTTGCAATGCCTTCACAGTGTTTTCTCCCGTAGCCTTGTTAAAGGCTTCTGCTTGAACTAGTCCTGATGCTATTTCCACTCCCACCAGCACAAAATGTTTTACTCCTGATTTCCTAAAGGGGCCGATATAACCCACCTGCCAGGCATCCCACAAGCCTCTACCCTCCCGCAAATGCAGAGGGTCATCCTCTAAAGGGTGCCTTTCTAGCCATGTACGACGTTGTTCCCAGGCCGATATGCAGGTGTTACACATTGCTCTGGTGACAGGCCAGCCTCGGGCAAGAGCTTCACGATAAAAATCTTTAGCCCCTGTGTGTTTGCGCTTTACATGCAACCATTCTAACAGGCGTTCCCAATCCTCTGTCATTTGGTCTGTTTGCACAGGGGCTAGCCTTGCTACCTCATCACCTCTGTTCTTCCACTCCCCTGCTGAACACCCATCTCCCTGATGAGAAGCTCCCCATCCCACAGCAAAATTCCCTCGGCTTGCAGTGCTTAAGAGGTCTTGCCATCTTTCCTTTTGCCACACTGGAACTCTGTTAACCTCCCATTCATTCTGCTCCCAGAAAGGAAGCCATTCTGTACATCCCTTAAACACAGCATAGGGATTGGTATAAACATGGACAGGAGAAGGAGTTTGTGCTTCATGCCGGAAAACACTCCATACTGCCATTAATTCACCTACTTGGGCACTGCCCTTTCCCTCTGTTACAATCCGTTGCTCGGAGGAGGTATGGAATGCCACTGCCCGATATCTCCACGCTTTTCCTTCTCTCTTGGCAGAAGCGTCAGTAAACAAGCACTTACTGACTGATCATGGGAGAAAGGAGGGGCCACCCAAATGACTGAGGCAGGTTTATCTTGGCTGCTGTCCCGGCTCTCCAGTTCTTGCATAGTTAGGTTTTTTAAAGCTCTTTCGATCACTGAGAAAATGTTACAATAGTGTTTGATCTGGGCATACCTCTTTTGAACCGAAAGCTCTCTGGGCCACCCTGTCACAGGGGGAGGTCCCGGTAGTAACAGCTTTTATAACTTTAGAAGCGTCTCTTAATAGGAGTGGTTGTTGTCGTGCGATTTTCCCTACTTCTATGAGAGCCAGGCTAACCACAAACAAACCTCTCTCCCAAGCACCACATCTCCTCTCAGCATCCTTAAATCTTCATGAGTAAAATCCCACATGCCGGGTTGGACCCTCAGGGCCACGTTGCCATCTGTGTATTGACAAACCTGACATGACGTACCCCCATTCCACCCGGAAAGGATCCGTAAAGTGGATAGGGCCGAGAGATTCTTCAAACTATGCTATAGATTAGGGGTGCCACACAGGCCTTTGGGGAGCCAAGAGCAGTATTAGCATATAATTGCTGCGTCATTATCTCCAGACCCAAGACTTATCACCCACCCTTACTAAGAAGAACAAGTGTCCAACTAAGATAAGGAAACCTCTCTTCTCCCAAAATCAACAGCAGTATCTTCAGCAAACAGAAACAGGAGTTGATGACTCCTGATGACTTTGCAGACATGAGTGATGGAACATCGGGATTAAGAGATAAACCACAAGAATGGTGCTGGGTGGTGATGCTGCAAGAGCAACAGAAATACGCTGAACTGCATTTATGGTTTCGATAATTAGCAGCACGCCTTAGCAGGTAGCTTGGTGATTCGTATCATACCCTTGTAGCATAACGTATAAACCCCCTACAGAATAATCTGAAAAACATAAGGACAAACTTCGTCAATGTGAGGGTGACAGCGCACTGGAACAGGCTGCCCAGAGAGGTTGTGGAGGCTTCTTCTCTGGAGACATTGAAAACCCGCCTGGACACCTTCCTGTGTGACATTTTCTAAGTGGTCCTGCTCTGGCAGGGGGGTTGGACCAGATGATATTTCGAGGTCCCTTCAAACCCCTAACATTCTGTGATTCTCTGATTCTGTAAATGGAGTTCCATCCAGATGTTGACTGGTCACAAACAGTGACCCCCAGGTGTCACAACAACCCCACGCAGAGCTACAGTCTTGGGGATGAGTGGTGGGAAAGCTGCGCAGCAAAAAAGACCTGTGGGTGCTGGTCGACGGCCGGCTGAACATGCGTCAGCAGTGTGCCCAGGTGGCCAAGAAGGCCAACAGCATCCTGGCCTGTATCAGCAACGGTGTGGCCAGCAGGAGCAGGGAGGTGTTCATGCCCCTGCGCTCGGCACTGGTGAGGCCGCATATCGAATGCTGTGTGCAGTTTTGGGCCCCTCACTTCAAGAAAGACATTGAGGTGCTGGAGCGTGTCCAGAGAGGGGCAACGAAGGTGCTGAAGGGTCTGGGGAACAGGCTTACGAGGAGCAGCTGGGGTGTTCAAATGCGAGTTGATGTAGCACACAGGTCTGCGCCGAGGACCTGAGCCTGCTTAGACAGGGGAGGCAGGAGTGTAAGGAGGGGAGGGGACAGGACAGGAGGAGAGGGTAGGGGAGCTGCCATGGCTTTGCTCTGGATCAGCAAGGCTTTCCCAAAAT
The DNA here is from genome assembly GCF_034619465.1 of Leptosomus discolor. Lineage (NCBI taxonomy): Eukaryota > Metazoa > Chordata > Aves > Leptosomiformes > Leptosomidae > Leptosomus > Leptosomus discolor. The sequence goes on from NW_028237764.1 coordinate 3,802, forward strand.
GCGGGTCTGTCTATGCTCCAGCCACAGCTCTGGGCAGGAGGAGCCATGTGACAGGAGCTGCTGGCATCGGCCAGGCCAGAACCAGGCAGGAGATGGGGCTCAGCCACCGTCGACATCACAGGCACCTGCACAAGCCATGAGCTTGCTCCTGCCCTACTAGCTACAGTGCCACCAGGTTCATCACAAGGAGATGCACATGCCAGGGGACACCTCTGGGCCTGTACCCTGTTTGGGATCATGTGACATCACAAGCAGCTTGTTGAGAACTGAAGGGATCTTAAGAGCTCCTCAGCCACAAGTGACATCACAAAGCACCTGCACAACCCAGCTGCCTCCTCCCGCCCACTCACATCTCCATGGAAATAGGACAACACAAGCACCTCTACAAGCCACATGGCCTTTCATCCACTATCCCATACTCAGACAGCAGTTGCCTCAAAAGCACCTTCACAAGCCAGGGCGCTACTTCTGATCTTGGTTCAAGGAAGCCCATCCCAGGGCTGCATTCAGGTGTTTCCCAGGGGTTGTTACTCTCAACGGGAAGTGACCTCAAGGCACTGTCTGTCTCACAGGCCTTCATGGCACCCCTAAGAAGAGCTGATGGCCCTTGTGCTTGCTTGGGATCACCTCCCCACATGCACACGATGGAGATTCTTACGTCTGTTCTGTATAATGCAAACATGGACTCCTGACCTAATCCTTTGGTGTCCATCTTTGGAGGGACAAGCAACCTCTGCAAGCTGGGGTGAGAGGCCAGTGATGGAAATGGCGGTTGTTATTGGCTGCTCTGTGAGGATGGGCCTGGGGCAGCTCCCCTTGGGATGTCCAGGGAGCACAGGAACAGACCAGACCCCTCTCTGCCTGTCCTTTATGTCCCAGAGCAAGAAACAGGCCACTGAGAACATTCATCCAGCTGGCATGCTGAGGAGATCCCCACCCCAGGCACTTTGCAGTCCCATGTGCCAAACTTGCTCCCCAGGACAACAGGAGACAACTGGGCTAGGGGATCCTCAGGAAAGTGTTTTTGCCCCAGGGAAAGGGCAGCCTGACCCGAGCTGACACCCACACCAAAGGGTTTCTCTTTCCATGTCCCCCCTGCACACACAAACGGTGCCCTGCTCTTCTCCCGGGACATCCCATCTCCCCACAGAGACTTTTCCCTACAGAGCTCATCTCTGCTGACCTGGACGGTCATTCCTGCACCCCCTCCCCAGGCTCCCCACAGACCCTGAACTGGTGGTGCTGCTCTGCAGAGCAAGTGGGCTGTGGTGGCCATGGCCACGCTGGTGAGGCTGATAGGAAGATCCAGCTCAGGGTGGCTCCTGTCCCCTACACCTCAGCAAACAGACGCTGCCCCTGCAGCTCCAGAGAAGATCTGGGAGAAAGGAACTCAGACAAACAAGTCAGTGCAGGGTCCTTTATTTGGTTTAAACACACAGAGAGCACAGCTCCTTATTTACACAAAGTCTCTGCTGCACACAAGGCAGGCAGAGACTGACACAGAAATATGACAAAAAATGATAACATTTTCTTGGACATTAGATTAATGACAGTTTTAATACCACCTAGAAAATCTAAAACGCCAAGAAACCAAAGCAAACAACCCACGAAAGACAGACTGGGCTGGTAAAGAGTTCCATTACTAGTGATATACAGGGGAAGATGGGCAGTTCATTGCTGCTTTTGCAAAGCAACCAGTCATCAGTTTCCTCAGGGCGTCCTTGAGCTCCTGGTTCCTCATGCTGTAGATGAGGGGGTTCACTGCTGGAGGCACCACCGAGTACAGAACTGCCATCAGCAGGTTCAGGGATGGGGAGAAGATGGAGGGGGGCTTCAGGTCAGCAAACATGGCAGTGCTGACAAACAGGGAGACCACGGCCAGGTGAGGGAGGCAGGTGGAAAAGGCTTTGTGGCGTCCCTGCTCCGAGGGGAACCTCAGCACGGCCCTGAAGATCTGCACATAGGACACCACAATGAACACAAAACAACTGAAGCCTAAACAGACACTGACCACAAGAAGCCCAGCCTCCCTGAGGTAGGTGTCTGAGCAGGAGAGCTTGAGGATCTGGGGGATTTCACAGAAGAACTGGTCCACAGTATTGCCCTGGCAGAGGGGCAGTGAAAATGTATTGGCCGTGTGCAGCACAGCATAGGGAAAAGCAGTGCCCCAGGCAGCTGCTGCCATGTGGACACAAGCTCTGCTGCCCAGGAGGGTCCCGTAGTGCAGGGGTTTGCAGATGGCAACGTAGCGGTCGTAGGCCATGACGGTGAGAAGATAAAATTCTGCTGTACACAAAAAGGCAAAAACAAATACCTGGGCAACACATCCTGAGTAGGAGATGGCCCTGGTGTTCCAGAGGGAATTGGCCATGGCTTTGGGGAGAGTGGTGGAGAGGGAGCCCAGATCGAGGAGGGAGAGGTTGAGGAGGAAGAAGTACATGGGGGTGTGGAGGTGGGGGTCACAGGCTATAGTGGTGATGATGAGGCCATTGCCCAGGAGGGCAGCCAGGTAGATGCCCAGGAAGAGCCCAAAGGTCAAGAGCTGCAGCTCCCGTAGGTCTGCAAATGTCAGGAGGAGGAATTGGTTGATGGAGCTGGCATTGGACATTATTTAATTGCAGGAATGACGGACTGCTGAAAGAGAAAAAGTCATTGATAAGTGAGGGCAGATTGCGCTGAACCAGTCTTATCCCTTTTCCCATAGATATCTCCCACAATGGCTTCATTTTTGAGGGAACTTCAGACAGTCCCTTTTTGTGAGGTCAACATTGACAAGCAGGGACTCTACCCATGGGCTCCAGACAAGTCAGACCTGTGCTATTGCAGTGGTGTCAAACAGCCCGTGCATTCAATAGCTGTTCCTGGCATTGGGTGCTTCACTTGAGTGAAAGGTATTTGCCTCGGTGACCGTGTGACAATTGTCCCTATTTATTGCAGTGTGATGGAGTCAGCACCCAGACCTGCTGTGTCTGAGAGGGAAGAGCCCAGGGAGGGACCCAGCCCTTCCAACTCTGCTCTCCTGAACAATAAAGTCTGGGAAGGAATCATTGTAGGCTGAGAGAGAATATTTCTCACCATCATTTTCCATCTTCAGGCTCTCTCCAGACATGATAACAGCAGCGTGCCTGTGGGGGAGAATGGGGCTGTCACTAGGTTCCCATCCCCCCTGCTGAAGTGCTCCCAGCATGGGGGAAGGGCACTTCAAGCTCTTCAGCCCAGGGAGATGCTCAGGTGCCCAAAAGACAATGCCCAGCATCTCCTGAAGAGAGACTCACCTTGTTTCAGGTTACTGCACTCTACATTATCCAAAGCCCCCAATGTTCAGTGTCTCAGAATGCATCTGAGACATTCCCCTGACGTCCAATGCCAACAGCCCAGAGCTTTCAAAAGCAAGAACAGGAGCAGCAGGAATTGGAGAAAAAACCACAAAGCAATACCCGGATCCTTCTGCAAATGGAGAACAGGAGAGGAAGGCATCTGGCACTCGGGAAAGCCTTCTCCTTACACAGCAGAGCACAGCACCTCCATGTTGGTGACATCCCAGGCATGTTGCTCTCAGTCCCTTTTATCTGCAGAAGGAAGAGGTTTATGTGTCAGGAGAGATGCAACTTTGCTGGGGATTTCTCCTTCCACCCACTGCTTCCCCCACAGATCCGTGAGGAACTCCCTGGCAGGATGAGTGCTGATGCCAGCTGGTGACAGAGTCCATGCCCCAGGTAACAGCCACACGAGGTGAAGAGACACAGCTTGGAAGGACAGTCCTGGGCACCCCTGGCTGCACACCCACCTTCACACCCCACAGCCATCCCCACCAGAAGGCAGCCGTCATGCCCTGTCCCTCTCACACTGCACTAGGGAAGCCCTGCTCTGCAGCCCGTCTTCCTCTTCTCCATCACAGACAGATCCCAGAGGTTGGACACATTCAGGAGATCCTGCAAGGAGCCACCGACACATCACCCTGCACCCAGAGACTTACTGTGTCAGAGGCTGGGAAGAGTTCTCCTCCAGTGAGCTCTCACCCATCCTCCCCCTCTCCCCTGCCTTCAACCTCTCTCTGCCCTGCTCCTTTCTCCTTGGTGCCCACAGGCAGCCCCCTCAGCCCTGCTGCGCTTGGCAGAGCAGCTGCTGCTGGGCAGAGCTGTCTCCCTGCAGCTCTGCCTGCTTGCTAGGAGCTCTCTCTGTCCCAGGAGCCCAGCCCAGATCAGCAGCACAGCAACAGCCCAACAACTTTTTAATGATCTCTCTGGTGGTTTTGGTGCCAAGTCTGTGAAACTCAGACACTGAGATGAAGCTGAGGAAACCTCTGGAGGAGTCAAAGTCAGATGCAAACTCCAAAGTTCTTGGAGCATTTCTGGGTTCCACTGAGGGATGTTACTGACAAAGCCTCCCTGAGGGCTGGTTAAAAATGAAAACTGGAGGCAGTGAGGACAGGTAGGCAAAGGCAAGGTGAAGGTGGCTCAGATGCTAAGTAAACCTTCGTGTGCTTTATGAAGCCAAAAGAAAGCCCTGACTCTCCAACCCGTGCAAGGCAGACCCTGTCCCTCAGCCATTCCTCAGGGTTCTTCCTGGGGCAGGGTGATGTGGGGATGTGCAGTGCCAAGGGCAGGGCCAAGGTCCTCTGCTTCTGAGTTTGTCCTGGGTGGGCCGAGGAGGCACTGAGGTGCTGGTTTCATAGGGTGAAGGCGTCATCTGGTAGGCCTTGGGGGTTGAGACAACAGCCCTAGCCAAGGGGAGAAAGCCCTCGGCTCTCTTAGGGGCTTTTTATCTTGCCAGAGCCCTTGAGCGTCTCCACCACAGGATGTCCTACAGTGTCCCACACCTGCGCTTGCCATTGCACCGTGCAGATCAGACTGTCCCCAGGGGAGGCTTGAGCAACGCCTGAGGGACATGTTCTCCCTACCCAAAGGCTGGAGGTCAGGACCTGTAGCCTTCATGGAACACCCCCAGGTTTCTCAGCATCAGAGTGACCTTGCCCTTGCCTTTGCCTGCCTGGGACGAAGGGAGATCCTGGCAAGAGGCCAGTGCTGCCAAGAGCTCTGGAGTGTCCCTCTCCTCCCAGAATCACAGAACCTAGGAGGCTGGAAGACAGCCAGTCACCACCTTTTCTTGGCTACCCCTTCAAGCTTGGTTTTAGCCAGCAGCTCCTTTCTCAGCCATGCCAGCCTCCTGCCACCTTGATGTGACTTCCAGCATGTCAAGGTGGACCATTCTGGATTGTGAAGAGGAGATCCTTGAGCATCAAACAGCTCTCTGCTCCCGTCTTCTCTGCCAGGCTGTATCCCATGGGATTCTTCCAAGGAGGTCCCTCAGCAATCCAAAGTCTGTTTTCTCTTTGCCTTCTTCCCTTTCCTTAGGATCCTCAACTCTACCTTCTCACTCTGGATTCTTCCATTCCTCACCAGTTCTTCCTTGTTTGTAAATATTGTGGTTAACCCCAGCAAGAAATTAGGCACCACCCTGCAGTTTGCTCACTACCCTCCCCCAACGTTAGTGGACAAGGGAAGCGGAAAGGAAAAGTAAAAGCAAGGAAACTTTGGGGATAAGATGGTCATTTTGGGTCCTTGGCCTGGTTATGTCCCCTCCAAACCTCTTGTACCCGCAGCTCCCCAGTCTATTCACTGGTGGGGCACAGTCAGAAACAGAGCAGGCCTTGAAGCTGTGCAAACACTCTTCAGCAACAACCAGAACATGAGAGTGTACTCAGCATTGTTTTGGTCACAGATCTTGAGCACAGCACCATGGAAACTTCCATGAAGAAAAGTAAGTCAAGCTCAGGAAGACCCAGTCCAATCACCACCCATTTATTCCATCCTATTTCTGTCATCCTCAGGTCCCAGACTGTCCAAAACCACCTCTATTAACACCACACCTTCCCACCACGTGACTGACAGATGGCTATCATTGCCTTATCTATAGGTAACCCCCTCACGTATCCATAAAATAGTCCATAAATTTTGCACTGTGTTCATGTATTCCATGACTCTGGTTCCATTTGGTATGGTGGTTACTCAGCACAAAGGAGGTGTGTTGTGTGCAGTTACTGGTCATGAAACCAGCTCAGCTTGGGTCATTGCTGCACATTGCCAGCTTTTTGCAAGGTCCATTTAGGTGATAACTGCTGCGGTACTTCCTAAAATATACAACTCAAATCGTGAGTTATTATCCAACCAAGGTTAAATCTACTGCAGGTACAGGTCAGATTCCATCATTATCCAACCAGTGCACCCGTGTCCTTGAGCAAAAGCAATCCCACAATCAGGTTGGCCTTTTCCTGAGGGAGGAGCAACCCGTGCCATCTTTCCAAGCCTGCTCCCTACTTGCACTATGGGGTCTTTGTCTTCAGTTTTTGTCTGGGCAGGGCCAGGTTGATCAGTCGATCCTCTGGTATTAACTAGGCAGGTGGCTTCTGCCCAGGCTGCATCCCACCGCTTGTATTTCCCAGCCCCCTTTGCTCTCACTCTTGTCCTTAACAGTCCCTTCTCTCGGTCACTCCTTCCGGAGGCTGGTGTGTGACAGGGGATGTGGCACAGCCAATCATTGCCACGTTCCCTGGCCCAGGGGCTTCTGAGGGTCTTTCAGAAAGGAATCCTGCTGTCTGCCTCAGGTCTTTCTGGGGTGCCACAGCACTTGCTGTTCAAGGCCCAGAATGGTGTTTTGGGGGGTGGGTCATGGTTGTCACGGGCCATGTTGCCAACCATCTGGTTGTCACTTCTAGCACAGTAAGCACATGGTGCCTGCCTGGGCAGGTTCGTGGCAGTGTCACATAATCCATCTGTGAGGCCTCTCTCATGGGGCACGTGGCTGGCTCATAGTTAACTTGCTCTCCACCACAGCTCACAGGTCCTTCTCCGCAGAGCTGCTCTCCAGCAGGTGGACCCTCAGGCTGTACTGGTGCATGAGCTTATTCCTCCCCAGGTGAAAGACCTTACACTTGCCCTTGTTGAACCTCAGGTTCCTCCCCACCCAGCTCTCCAGCCTGTCCAGGTCTCACTGAATGGCAGCACAGCCTTCTGGCGTGTCAGCCACTTCTCCCATTTTAGTATCGACAGCAAGTTTTAGTTGTATGTTTTAGCAAGTACTGAAGCAGGTATCACCTAAATGAGCTTTGCAAAAATCTGGACAAGTGCAACAATCATAGAATCATGGAACTGTGTTTTTTGAACACCTCCGGGGATGGTGACACCACCACTTCCCTGGGCAGCCTGTTCCAGTACTTCACCACTCTTTCAGTAAAGAAATGCTACATCATGTCCATCCTAAACTTCCCCTGGTGCAACTTGAGGCCATTTCCTCTTGTCCTGTCACTTCTTTCTAGGGAAAAGAGACTGACCCCCACTTCACTACAACCTTCTCTCAGTTTTAGAGAGCGATGAGGTCTCCCCTCAGCCTCCTCCAGACTAAAGAATCCCAGTTCCCTCAGCCGCTCCTTGCAAGACCTGTTCTCCAGACCCTTCACCACCTTCATTGCCCTTCTCTGCACACGCTCCAGCTCCTCAATGTCTTTCTTGCAGCGAGGAGCCCAAAACTGCACACAGGATTCGAGGTGCGGCCTCACCAGTGCTGAGTACAGGGGTACGATCACCTCCTTGCTCCTGCTGGCCACACCATTGCTGATACAGGCCAGGATACTGTTGGCCTTCTTGGCCACCTTGGCACACTGCAGGCTCATGTTCACCAGCTGTTGACCAGCACCCCCAGGGCCTTTTCTGTCGGGCAGCTTTCCAGCTGCTCATCCCCAAGCCTGTAGCGCTGTGTGGGGTTGTTGTGACCCAGATGCAGGACTCGGGCTGCTGGACTGGTTGAACCTCATACAATTGGCCTCAACCCATTAATCCAGTCTGTCCAGATCCCTCTGCAGACAAGCAGTTCAATACTCCCACCAAATTTGGTGCCATCTCCAAACTCCCTGAGGGAGCACTCGATCCCCTCACCGAACACATCGATAAAGATGTTAAACAAGACCGGCCCAACACTGAGCCCTGGGGTACACTGCTTGTGACCAGTCACCATCTGGATTGAACTCTGTTCACCACCAGCCTGTGCTCGGCCATCCAGCCAGTTACCCTGACCTAACCTGAGCCAGTTGTAATGACCAGTAACTCCACACAACACACCTTTCCTCTCCTGAGTAACCACCATACAAAACGGAAGCCAAGCCATGGACGACATGGACTCAGTGGACACTTCACGGACAATTTCATGGATATTTTTGAAGGGTGGCACATATTTAAAGCAATGATAGCTGTCTGTAAATACCATGATTGAAAGGGGACAGTTGTATAAGAAGGTTTTTTTGCACAGTTTGGGACCTGAGTATGACAGAAATGGTATGGAATAACAGGTGGAGATTGGACTGTGTCTGGCTGGGCTGGACTGACTTCTGTTCATAAAGCTCCTGTGGTGCTACATCTCAGTTTTTTGACCAAAACAATGCTGAGAACACACGAATGTTCTAGCTGTTTCTGAATGTTGTTTGAAAAGCGTCAAGGCCTTCTCTGTTTTGACTATGCCCCACCAGTGAATAGAGGGGTGAGGGTGCAAGAGGTTGGGGGCAGACACAACCAGGCCAATACCCCAAATCACCATCTTAAATTTTCTAGCTTTTAGTCTACCTTTCCTCTTCCCCTGTCCCACTGAGGTTGGGGGAGAAAGGTGAACAAGGTGCAGGGTGGTGCCTAATATCTTGTGGGGGTTAAACCACAACATTTATAAACAAGGGAAGGCCAGTTAGGAATGGAAAAGTCTGAGGTGAGAAGGTAGGTTGGAGGATGTGGAGAAAAGGGAAGAAGGCAAAGATCAGGGTTTCAAGAGAGCAGATTTTGGGCTGCTGAGGGACCTCCTTGGAAAAATCCCATGGGCTGCATCTAGCAGAGAAGACAGGTGCAGAGAGGTGTTTGATGCTCAAGGATCTCCTTCACAGTATACAATGGCTTACCTTGACATGATGGAAGTCAGACAAAAGTGGCAGGAGGCTGGCATGGCTGAGAAAGTAGATGCTGGCTAAAACCAAGGATGAAGGAGAAGCCCAAAAAAGGTGGGGACTGGCTGCCTTCCAGCCTCCTTGGTTCTGTGACTCTGGGAGGAGAGGGACACTCCAGAGTTCTTAGCAGCACTGCCCTCTTGCCAGGAGCTCCCTTCGTCCCAGGCAGGCAAAGGCAAGGGCAAGGTCGCTCTGATGCTGAGGAAACCTGGGGGTGTTCCATGAAGGCTACAGGTCCTGACCTCCAGCCTCTGGGAAGGGAGAACAGGTCCCTCAGGCGTTGCTCAGGCCTCTCCTGGGGACAGTCTGATCTCACGGTGCAATGGCAAGCGCAGGTGTGGGACACTGTAGGACATCCTGCGGTGGAGACGCTCAAGGGCTCTGGCAAGACGAAAAGCCCCCAAGAGAGCCGAGGGCTTTCTGCCCTTGGCTAGGGCTGTTGTCTCAACCCCCAAGGCCTACTGGAAGACCCCTTCACCTTACGGCACCAGCACCTCAGTGCCCACCCAGGACAAACTCAGAAGCAGAGGATCTTGGCCCTGCCCTTGGCACTGCACATCCCCACATCACCCTGCCCCAGGAAGAACCCTGAGGAATGGCTGAGGGACAGGGTCTGCCCTGCAGGGGCTGGGGAGTCAGGGCTTGGTCTTTTGGCTTGATAAAGCACAGCAAGGGTTACTCAGCATCAGAGCCACCTTCACCTTACCTTTTCCTACCTGTCCTCACTGCCTCCAGGTTTCTTTTTCAACCAGCCCCCAGTGAGGCTTTGTCAGTAACGTCCCCCAGGGGAATCCGTTAGTGCTCCAAGAAACTTTGGAATATGCATCTGAATTTGACTCCTTGAGTAGTTTCCTCAACTTCCCCTCAGTGTCTGAGTTTCAAGGACTCAACATCAAAAGCACCAGAGAGATGATTAAAAAGTTGTTGGGCTGTTGCTGTGCTGCTGAGCTGGGCTGGGCTCCTGGGACAGAGAGAGCTCCTAGCAAGCAGGCAGAGCTGCAGGGAGACAGCTCTGCCCAGCAGCAGCTGCTCTGCAAAGCGCAGCAGGGCTGAGGGGGCTGCCTGTGGGCACCAAGGAGAAAGGAGCGGGGCAGAGAGAGGTTGAAGGCAGGGGAGAGGGGGAGGATGGGTGAGAGCTCACTGGAGGAGAACTCTTCCCAGCCTCTGACACAGTAAGTCTCTGGGTGCAGGGTGATGTGTTGGTGGCTCCTTGCAGGATCTGCTGAATGTGTCCAACCTCTGGGATCTGTCTGTGATGGAGAAGAGGAAGCCGGGCTGCAGAGCAGGGCTTCCCTAGTGCAGTGTGAGAGGGACAGGGCATGACGGCTGCCTTCTGGTGGGGATGGCTGTGGGGTGTGAAGCCCGTTAGGGATGGCTTGAGGATGTGAAGGTGGGTGTGCAGCCAGGGGTGCCCAGGGCTGTCCTTCCGTGCGGATTGTCATCACCATGGGAGGCTGTGACCTTGGGCATGGACTCTGTCACCAGACTACATCAGCACTCAACCTGCCCCGGGAGCTCCTCATGAAGTTACGGGGAGTAGCTGTGTGTGGAAGGACAGATCCCCCGCAAAGATGCATCTCTCCTGACATGTAAAACTCTTCCTTCTGCAGAGAAAAGGGACTGAGAGCAACCGGCCTGGGATGCCACCAACATGGAGGTGCTGTGCTCCGCTGTGTAAGGAGAAGGGTTTCCCGAGTGCCAGCTGTCTTCCTCTCCTGTTCCCCATTTGCAGAAGGATCAAGGTATTGCTCTGCATTTTTTCTCCAATTCCTGCTGCTCCTTTTTCTTACTTGTGGAAGATCTGGGTTGTGGGGGGAGTGTTATGCATCTCAGATGCATTTGAGTCACTGATCCTGGGGGGCTGTGGGCAATACAGTGTGTGGGACTTGGAAACAAGTTGAGCCTCCCTTCAGGAGATGCTGGGCACTGTCTTTCAGGCACCTGAGCATCTCCATGAGGTGAAGAGGTTGAAGTGCCTTTCCCCCGTGCTGCGTGCAACTCAGCAGAGGAGGATGGGAACCTAGTGACAGCCCCATTCTCCCCCACAGGCACGCTGCTGTTATCATGTCTGGAGAAAGCCAAGAGATGGAAAATGGGGGTGAGAAAAGTTCTGTGTTGGCCGTGAGTGACTCCGACCCAGACTTTGCTGTTCAGGAGAGCAGAGTTGGAAGGGCTGGGTCCCTCCCTGGGCTCTTCCCTCTCAGACACAGCAGGTCTGGGTGCTGACTCCATCACACTGGAATAAATAGGGACAAATGTCACACGGTCACTGAGGGAAATACCTCTTACTCAAGTGAAGTACCCATTGCCAGGAAGAGCTACTGAATGCACGGGCTGTTTGACACCTCTGCAATAGCACAGGTCAGACTTCTCTGGAGCCCCTGGTCAGAGCCCCTGCTCGTCAATCCTGAACTCACAAAAAGGAACTGATCGTGGTTCCTAAAAAAAAAAAAAAAAAAAAAAAAAAAAGCCATTTTGGGTGTTTTGTCTTAGAAATGGTATAAAAGAGGTTCAGAGAAATCTATCCTCAATTGTCAATGTCTTCTCCTCTTACAGCAGTTCCCCATTCCTGCAGTGAAATAATGTCCAATGCCAGCTCCATCACAGAGTTCCTCCTCTTGAGATTTGGAGACACCCGGGAGCTGCGGCTCTTGACCTTCGGGCTCTTCCTGGGCATCTACCTGGCTGCCCTCCTGGCCAATGGACTCATCATCACCACTGTAGCCTGCGACCCCCACCTCCACACCCCCATGTACTTCTTCCTCCTCAACCTCTCCCTCCTTGATCTGGGCTCCCTCTCCACCACTCTCCCCAAAGCCATGGCCAATGCCCTCTGGAACACCAGGGCCATCTCCTACTCAGGATGTGTTGCACAGTTTTTTCTCTTTGTCTTCTTGCTCACAGCAGAGTATTGTCTTCTCACCGTCATGGCCTACGACCGCTACGTTGCCATCTGCAAACCCCTGCACTATGGGACCCTCCTGGGCAGCAGAGCTTGTGTCCACATGGCAGCAGCTGCCTGGGGCACTGCTTTTCCCTATGCTGTGCTGCACACGGCCAATACATTTTCACTGCCCCTCTGCCAAGGCAATGCTGTGGACCAGTTCTTCTGTGAAATCCCCCAGATCCTCAAGCTCTCCTGCTCAGACACCTACCTCAGGGAGGCTGGGGTACTTGTGGTTGGTGTCTGTTTATCCTTTGGGTGTTTTGTGTTCATTGTGGTGTCCTACGTGCAGATCTTCAGGGCCGTGCTGAGGATCCCCTCGGAGCAGGGACGCCACAAAGCCTTTTCCACCTGCCTCCCTCACCTGGCTGTGGTCTCCCTGTTTCTCAGCACAATTTTTTTTGCCTACCTGAAGCCCCCCTCCATCTCCTCCCCATCCCTGAACCTGCTGATGGCAGTTCTGTACTCGGTGGTGCCCCCAGCAGTGAACCCCCTCATCTACAGCATGAGGAACCAGGAGCTCAAGGACGCCCTGAGGAAACTGATGACTGCTTGCTGTTCAGAAGCAACAATGAACTGCCCATCTCCTGCGTATCACTCGTAAGGGAATGTTGTTAGTGTCACAGCCCGCAGTATTGGGAGGTTGATTGTTTTGGCTTCTTTGGCTTTAGCTTTCATTTGTTTTATTACCGCTGTCCACAAATCCTTCCTTTATTCTCCATCCTATTTCTACGTCAGTGTTTGCCTATTTTGTGTGCTCTAGAGACTTTGTGGAAATAAGGAGCTCTGCTCTCTGTGTGTTTAATCCACATAAAGGATCCTGCACCGACTTGTTTGTCTGAGTTCCTTTCTCTAAGACCTTCTGTGGAGCTGCTGGGGCAGCGTCTGTGTGCTGAGGTGGAGGGGACAGTAGCCACCCTGAGCTGGGTCTGCCTCTCAGCCTCACCAGCATGGCCCTGGCCACCACAGCCCACTTGCTCTGCAGAGCAGCACCACCAGTTCAGGGTCTGTGGGGAGCCTGGGGAGGGGGTGCAGGAATGGCCGTCCAGGTCAGCAGAGATGAGCTCTGTAGGGAAAAGTCTCTGTGGGGAGATGGGATGTCCTGGGAGAAGAGCAGGGCACCGTGTGTGTGTGTGCAGGGGGGACATGGAAAGAGAAACCCTTTGGTGTGGGTGGCAGCTCAGGTCAGGCTGCCCTTTCCCTGGGGCAAAAGGACCTTCCTGAGGATCCCCCAGGCCACTTGTCTCCTGCTGTCCTGGGGAGCAAGTTTGGCACGTGGGGCTGCAAAGTGCCCGCGGTGGGGATCTCCTCAGCATGCCGGCTGGATGAATGTTCTCACTGGCCTGTTTCTTGCTCTGGGACGTGAAGGATGCGCAGAGCGGTGTGGAGATTGAGGGCACGGACTCCGATTGGGGATAAACCAAAGACCTTTATTGTGTGTTACAGCATCAGTATATACTTTTCTCTACTAACACACGCACCACTAAGCAAGCTGTGATTGGTTCACGGGCATTGTCCATGCGCCACTACCACTAGCACCATTGGGTGCTGTCGTGCAGGCTTGAGTTCCTCTCCTATCTAACGGTGAGGATCTCTTTACTTTTGTATTATCTTTACTCTTGTTCAAGGCTCAGGGCAGGAGCTGCCTGAATCCTGTTAATTCTTTCCATCCCTTCTTTCCTTGTTCCTCCTCAGTGCAACAGTGCCTGGCCGGCTTCCAAAGGTCGCCTCTGACTTACTCCTACATCTCCCCCTCCTTTGCTTACAACCAAGACAGCTGTGACAGTCATATGTTAAACGCTTAATACATTGCAGGAGACATGGTATGCAGAGAAGGATATGTAGGAAGAGAAGCAGACAGACTAACAACAACTTAATAAGTGATTTAAACCAGCTAACAAAACCCCATCCCTCTAAAAGCTCATTCAGCCATTTCCATGTTTCATCAACCCATAGCTTGAGAACTCCGTCCTTCAGCATCTGGATACTTTTACGGATTGACTCGGAGTGATCTGATAAATTCATGCAACACATTCCTTCAAAATCCTCACATCCATGACTTGTGCTAAAAGCAAAACACCAATAGCTGTACGATTTTGCAGCGTGACATGCCCAACTATTACACAGGCTTCTGTAGAACAACTGCACTGGTGCTCGCTCTGAGTGACCAGTTACAGATCAAAGGAAACACACGTGACCAAGGCAAAGTAAAGCAAACACAGGAAAACAAGCTCAGCCCCTGTATCTCAGACTTTTCCTAGCTAGCAGGAATCCACTTCTAGAAATCTGTCAAAGGCTTTTATATCTTTTCTTTTATCTTTTTTCTTTTTTTCCTTTTTTTCTCTCTTTTTTCTTTTTTTTTCCTCTCTTTTTTCTTTTTTTTTTTCTATTTTTTTTTCCTTCTTTTTTTTTCCCCCAATTTTCTTAGCAACAGACTTCCCTCCCGCCCCCCGAAAATTGACCAGGGTGGGAGGGGCAGGTCCATACTGCAGTGTTTTTGGAGGGGAGGGGGGAGCTCGTTTTTTGGGGGGTGGGGGGATGAGATCCATTTTTGGGGGGAGGGGGAAGGGTTGGGTGTGACCCCAGGCGGGATGCCGGGCGTCCCTTTTCCCCCGCCATGAGCCTTCAGCATCGTCCTTGTCCTCCTTCCTCCTCGCCGGGGGTGGGCAATGGGAGGTGCTCAGCCAGGCCATGGGTGTCGGGGCCGCAGGGCTCGGGGCCGGCCGGCCCTGGCAGCTGAAGAGGAGGACGCTCTCACTGGGCGCGTCTCTCTCTGCCACACCAGGCAGACACCGTGGGAGCCGGCGCCGCCACCAGCACCAGCTGAGCCACCTTCAGCCGTGACAGCGTCCCATGGAACCAGGGGTACTCGGAGAGGGAGTACTCCAGGGGGTCCATCTGGCGCCTGTACTTAACCGGCAAGGCACGCAACATTTCCAAGCCCCCTCTCTTCCCAAGCCTTGGGGCGAAATTCGTCCCATATCTCAGGGGAATAGATAGTACATGAGTCCACTCCGGGGCCTGCGATCCTGACCCACTTCAAGATACACTTAAGTTGGGACTCAATTTTGGCCTCTCTCTCCTGCACATTTCGTTCCAATTCACTTTTTAAACTATTGAGATTCTTGCTTTGTTTATCCAGCTGCTCCTTCAGATTATTTAGCTCTTCATGACAGTCTTTTCCTCCGCAGACACAGAGGTACCCGTTCTGCCCCGTTGCTCACCCCTGTCCTGCAGAGAAGATTAATGCGACTCTGCGATCCTTCTTCCTTTCAGCAGCCTGGGGATTTCAACGGGGTTGCCACTGGATCAGCTACTCCTTAAGTTACATTCCCAGCCGCTCACCTTTTTTCCTAGGTGATTACTTGTCCGGACGGCAGCTCTCAATCCGCTGCTTTATTCGTTCGGTTGGGCTCTCCACCGGTCGCTCACTGCCGCGATTCAAGTCCCTGTTCGGGAGCCATTTGTGGAGATTGAGGGCACGGACTCCGATCGAGGGTGAATCGAAGACCTTTATTGTTTGCTACAGCATCATTATATACATTTCTCTACTAGTATACGCGCCACTAAGTAAGCTGTGATTGGTGTACAGGCATTGTCCACACGCCACTACCGCTAGCCCCGTTGGCTGCTGTCCTGCAGGTTTGTGTTCTTCTCATGTCTAAGGGTCTGCACCCGTTTACTTCCCTGTTCTCTTCCTTTGCTCTTGTTCAAGGCTCAGGGCAGGAGCTGCCTCAATCCAGTTATCACTTTCCATCCCTTCTCTCCTTTAAAGCCACCACTCCAGCAGCAGCACGTACACAGCTGGAAAGACAGCGGGTCCCATCCCATTCCCCTCTCAGGCTCATCTGGGGTGAAGGTCATGAGGGGGCCTTGCATCCCCTGCAGCATTGACCCATGGATTTGGTTCACTTTGGTCCTTCCCCCTGACATGTTTGTCAGTCCCGTGTTGCAGACTAAGAGATCTCTGTGGCTGCTCACGAGCCGCAGACATTCTCTGTCTCCCTGGGCACGGCTGAGTTTAACCGAGGTGTTGTGACGTGTTTCGATGGCTGCAGGGCCATTTGCAAGCCCTCGCGTTGCTCTTGTCTTTGCCAACTCCTGCTTGTGCTCCGTGCTCGTGTTCACCTGCTGGGGAATGGCTCCTCTGCCCATGCTCAGCCTCACCATCTTGTGTGCCACCCGACCCTCTGTGCCCAGTGCAGAGACTGCTTCTTCTGGGGCATCATCCCTTTGATGAGAGGAGCCCGCACGGGCACCAGCTACTATGAACCAGGAGCGTTGCTCTCTCCTCCGCTGTGCTGCTGAGCTCCTTCACACGGACTGCTGTGGTTTATGCCTCCATGATAGGCACCATCCTGAGGATAACCTCTGTGCAAAGCCACAATAAGGCCTTCTTCACCCAGATATCCTTTGCCTGCATATCTTCTGTTTCTTCACTCTGTGTCTCTCACGTTGGCTGCGTGTTTGACGATGCAGGGCCTGAACAGAATCTGTCTGCAAATTTGCAGGTTCCCCTAAGGAGGTGCCTACAGGAGAAGAATAATTTTAGACAATTTAGATGTCACCCAACAGAGTAAGAAGACACCAGCCTTTGAGTGTGTGAACTGACCCAGAAAATGGAAACTGAGATGACCACCTCTGATTCACCGATTCACCTCGCTCAAACTGCGGGAGGTGACTGAGCTTGAGCATTTGCTCAAATGCAGCCAGTTGTTTAACCTCAGAAACTTTTCCAGACGATCCCAGTGCAGAGCTTCCCCTGTGCCAGACTAGAGGCGAAGAACAATCCGGGCATTTGGGATGTAAGACTAGCCTGAGCCCCAAGCTGAAATGTCGTGCCAACGTGGAGCACCACCCTATGCTGAAATTCCCATTTTGCTCCTTCCGTAATGCTACCCATTCTGCCCTGGGACAGAGCCTGTGGGGACAACACAGCCTGTGGAGAACTTTTGTTTCACTGCTTCAAACCCACCAGCTCCTCCCCTCGCTCTCCTCCCCTTGCGTTGTGAATCATCCTGTGTCTGGTCTCATCTGCTCTGCTCCTTTCTATGTCTAAAAATAACGGTGAAGATGAAGGGAAAAACATTGGTCGTTATTATGTATACTTTTCTTGTGCTTCCTTCTGTTAGATTCGTATTTTGAGTTTAAAAAATAATAACTGGGTACATTCGAGATTTGAGACTTGAACAGTGAGTGTCACCGACTGTGCTGCAGGTGCCTGTGAGAACTTGTTTCCCAGAGGCTCCCTCTATACTCAATGGAGACAAGAGAAAACACTAGAGGCTGGGTCCTCCCAGCCTATAACTGGCATGCAAAAGAAAGCTTACAAATCTCTTCGGGACACCCTTGCTCTGTGCTTAGGTCAGGACATTTGAGGGTAATAGCAATGAGCAGCTGTTTGGAAACAACTGCATTTGAGTGCAGGCGGATGTCAGATGAGACTGTGTGGAACCACAGAAAATTTCAGTCACTATTTAGAGTACTAAGGAAGACAAGTCAGACTTGGTCCTTGCTCCCCCTTCCCACCCCTGTCCTCTCCTGAAGAAACAGAGAACAAGAAGCCATGGAAGAAAGTGGGGGATTACAGAAGAGATACTTGATATTACTTATTTTAAAATCAACAGATTCTCAGCGATTCCTAGCCCAAAAAGGCAAGTATGGAAAAATAGAAAGAACAGCTTTTAACATACAGATTTGGTTTGATTTCATTTGTTTTGCTTTTTTAGTATTCCTGCAATAGAAGAGGAGAGTTTGGCACATAGGTGTGACAGAGGTTTGCAATAGGTCTGAGTGAATGAATTTGGGATTACCCAGGAATGGGATGAAATAGCTAACAGCCTCTTTAAAATGTGTTCTGGAGAAAGAAATCCTTTGTGAGTGTTTGGAAAGGGTAGAAAAGAGACAACAAATTCTGTGAGGACTCCCACTGAAATGCGAAACAGAAAAATTTAGGTGGGAGAAATGCTTGAAGGACTGTCTCTGTCTGTGTCATATAGCAAGACTGCAAGAAAGGAAAGCAGCAGAGAAGGAAGGACAGAACTATTCACCCAGATGATGAAATTATCACAGTTGGTTTTTGCCAGGTTCCTGTCTCCTCAGGATGAACTGAAATTGAGCATGGGACCAGAAAATGAAAGTGCAGTTACTGAGTTCATCCTAGAGGGTTTCTCAGGGCTTGATCAAAGACTACAGCTATTTCTCTCCCTGGTCCTTCTGCTCGTCTACCTGACAACAGTGATGGGGAATGCGACCATCATTTTCCTGGTGTGTATGGATCACCGCCTGCAAACCCCCATGTACTTTTTCATCAGCAACCTGTCCTTCCTGGAGATCTGGTTTACATCCTCCACAAGCATCAAACTCGTTGTGATCCTGGCTTCTGGGAGGAGAAGAACCTCCCTAAGCAGCTGCTTTGCCCAATCCTATTTCTATTTTGCCCTGGGCTGCACAGAGTTGGCTCTTCTGGTTGTCATGTCCTTTGACCGCTATGTTGCCATCTGCCAGCCTTTGTGTTACGCTGCCATCATGAAGCCTCAGCTCTGCATCCGCCTGGTTGTTGCTGCTTGGGTCATGAGCATCACACTCATGAGTTACCGTCTGGTCCTCCTCCACACGCTGACTTTCTGTGGCTCCAACAAGATCCACCATTTTTTTGGTGACAACTCCCCCTTGTTCAAATTGTCCTTCTCTGACACCAGCCTGCTTTGGAAACTAGACTCTTTTTTATTGCCATTTGTCGTACTGGGTTCCTTATGTTTAACTCTGGCATTTTACATGGGCATCCTTCTCTGTATTCTACACCTTCCAGCAGCCTCTGGGAGGAAAAAAGCTTTTACTACATGTTCTTCCCATCTCACCACCTTGGCCATTGTATATGGGAGCTGCATTGCTCTCTACGTGTGTCCTTCAGAAGATGTTTCCTTGGAGACAAACAGAATCGTAGCTTTGCTGAACACCGTCCTGTACCCATTCTTAAATCCATTCGTCTACAGCCTTAGAAACAAGGCTGTGATGCTGGCCCTGAACAAAGCCATTGCCCGTGCAACAGTACAGCTTTTCCCCTCATCATGATGCCTTTCTGGACAGTGATTCCAGTGACCTGCTGTCACCTCTTAAATGATACCAGTGCATATGTATGTGACCTCCAAACACAGACGCCTCAGGAGGCTGATGTTCTTCTGGGGTTGTGTCAGGCTAAGTGATACGAAGCTCATCTGTACAGTCGAAGAAAGCACTACCAATGGCAGAAGGAGCAGCTCAGCTAATACCCTGCCTCAGCTCTCCCAGACCCATCCCAGGAGAGCCACCAGCTCATCAAGAGCCCTTCTCTGCAAACTAAGAAGAGCACAGAGGCACAGTGGCAGGTGAGAACCCAGATTAAAGGCTGCTGAGGTATGAACAAGTTGTCCCAGCTCCTTCCAGGGCTGCTCTGGGAGAGCCATCAGCCCCGTTTCCAGGTGTGATACCCATCAAGACGAGTCACAGAGAGCAGCTTTCTGGATCACCACTTGGGCTAAGGGGACTGTTGCCTGGAGGTGGAGGACGCCTTTTGGGATGCAGGGCAGGAGCATTTTTGGATTGCACAGGACTTATTATGGGAAGTTTAGGGGAGGCCCTCGACCAGTGTAACCTGTTCTGTCTTCTCATGAAACTTTATTTCTAACTCTTTCCTGGGTGAGTCAATCTCTCCTTTGCGTGAACCTGTGAGCACAGGGGTGTGAGTGCAGCAACTGAAGCAGGACCAGGGGGTCAGACAGGCCTTGTGTCATTTGTGCCAGCAACTGAGAGACAGGAGTGACTGGACGTCAGAGTTTGTGTGTGTGTGTGAGACTGAGATGGTCTGTACCAGCATCTGGAATGGGACTGTAGCCTCAGGGGCTCATACTGAGGAGACTGAGTGTCAAAGCCCAGGCGCTGGAGGGATCCACCCTGTACAGGTACCTCTGTAGAACAGAATGGTTCAGTAGGGAGGGGGCTACAATGATCATCTAGTCCAACTGCCTGACCACTTCACCTCTCACCAAAAGATAAATCATATTCATAAGGGCATTGTCCAAATGCCTCTTAAACACTGACAGGCTTGGGGTGTCAACCACCTCTCTAGGAAGCCCATTGCAGGGTTTGACCACCCTCTTGGTAAAGAAATGCTTCCTGATGTCCAGTCTAAACCTGTCGTGGTGCAGCTTGGAACCATTCCCATATGGCCTGTCACAGGATATCAGGGAGGAGAGCTCAGCCCCTCCCTCTCCATGTCCCCATCTCAGGAAGCTGTCGAGAGCAATGAGGTCACTCCTCAGCCTCTTTATTTCCAAGTTACACAAACCCACTCTCCTTAGCCGTTTCTCATAGGACATGCCTTCCAGCCCTGCCACCAGCTTTGTTGGCCTCCTCTGAGCACCTTAAGTATCTTAACATCCTTGAAAATTGTGGGGCCCAGAAGTGCACACAGTGCTCAAGGTGAGGCCACACCAACGCTGAACAGAGTGGGATAGTCCCCTCTTTGGGCTGGCTGGTTCTACTTTGTTTGATGCACCCCAGCTTCCAGTTTGCCCTCTTGGCTGATGGGGAACCTTCGAGACTCCTGTTGAGCCTGCTGTCAACCAGCACGCCCAGATCCCGTTCTACAGGGCTGCTCTCCACCCACTGCTCTCCCAGTCTACACTTGTGACTGGTGGTCTTTCATCCCAGGAGTCGAATCTGACATTTGTTCTTGTTAAACTCGGTGACAACTCTGGGTCATGGGTATGGGTATTAAATTGAACAGGGCCCAGAAAAGGTCTGTGTGTTCCCCACGTACGTCCCAGTATGTATCCTTGCTAAGTCCATACTGCCTGCATTTGGACACATTCTTCTCTTTTAGGGGCCCAGGAACATCACCCAAGAGGACTCTAATTGATGACACACTCCTCATAAAAATGAGCTTTTAGAATCATGAATCATGGATAGATTTGGTTGGAAGGGACATTCAATGGTCATCTAAAGACACTGAAATCATTTAGTCCGAACCCCAGCTGAGGCAGGGCCAGCTGGAGCAGGTTGCTGAAGACCTGGTCGAGGTCGGTCGATGGAGACTCCACCAATCCACTGGGGCACTCTGTTCCAGTTGTTGACCACCCTTCCAGTCAAAAAGCATTTACCTGTTTCAGACAGAATTTTGTGTCTATATATCTGTGTCCATCAGCCCCTTGTCACTGGGAACTACCAAGAAAAGTTTGACTCCCTGGTCTTCATGCCCTCCCATCAGGTATTCCTATACATTAATAAAATCCCTCCAAGCTTCCTTCTCCAGACTGAACAGTCCCACAACTCTCAACCTTAACACCTATGAAAGCTGCTCCAGTCCCTTAAACCAGCTCTGTGGCCCTTTGCTGGACGTGCTTTAGTAGAACAGCAACTTCCTCGCCCTGGGCAGCCCAGGACTGGACACAGAACTCCAGGTGTGTCCTCACCAGTGCTGAGTGGAGGGGAAGGGTCACCTCCCTCCACCTGCCAGCATCGCTTTTCCTAATGCAGTTTTAACCTAATGTTTCTCTACCCGTCCCAACTGGAATGGCCTGACTTGGGTAGAAGAATATTGAGGGAGACCACGACAAGGGTTGGGCTGAAGCTGAGGCAAATGGCAGCCACTTTTTATCTCCTCGTGCACAAGTGCAGGCTGTCAGGTTGGTGAGGCACGAGTGACCCTTGGAGAGTCCATGTTGACAGTCACTCTCTCGCAGGTGCTCAGAACTGTCACCCATGAGGACTCTCAGTGATGTCACACTCCTCCCCAGCGTGAGCTTGTACAGTCTGGGGTTCCCTGGGATGCACTTTTGGCCTCTTTCAAAGATGGATGTTTGTCCTCTCTCAGAAGAGACCTCTGCCAATCCCATGACCTTTCCAAAGGGATATTCCAAAGAAATATCCATCTTCCCCTGTGAGGTCACTAACACTGTTCTTCCTGTTCTATGGTGGATCTAATTTCTTTAATCTTTCAGATATTTGCACCTGTTCAGGATACAATGACCATTTCTGAAGTCATCTTTTCAGATGCAGACTGACAAAGATCATTACTCTCTGGTTTCCTCCTCCCCTTAATCTTTGCTCATTCAGATGCCTCTCACCTAGGTTGCTGTTTTGAGCTTCAGGCAGTAAAATCTTACCTGTCTTTCAACAGTCTGATTGTGTCCTTAGCCAACGCTTTCATTGTCTTTGTTTCTAATTATCTTGTATCCACCTACTGTAGATATTTCTCCTCAGATTATCGCTTGTAGGAATTTCAAGCTCATTAGAGACAGCTCGGACAGAGCATATGCTTGCAGAGTGTGTTTTATTGTTCATGAAACTTCATCATGCCTCACTGTTCTCTACACATCAGGAAAGTTCTTCTGTGCCCATGTGCAGCCAGGTCTGTCAGGAGAGCAGGCGGGAGATGATGCAATGGAGCTGTAACATCCAGCTGCAGACTGCAGGGGAGAAGGCTGATGTCACAGAAAGTGATGCAGGTTCCAGGGGACAATGAGGAAAACGGTGGGGTTGGGGAGGTGAGGAGTAAGGTTGTCCATACAGTGTCAGACCTCAAAAAAATGCCTTTCTGACCAGTCCAGAACTCCTGAGGAGACCCTCGGGATCGTTAGCACTTGGAGAATGCTGCTCTAACCCCTTCTCTGAAAGAAAAGGCAGAAGGTGTAACCCTTAAAAAAAAAATAAAAATTCTTAGATGCACTTTGCAAACTTCCTCCTGAACTACACTATGAAATAGCTCCAGTTATCTGTGCAAGTTTTGAAGACTTAAAGAAAACGACAAGGTAAACAGCTCGTTAGGGCATTTGGGGCTCATTCCATGACCCTCAGGTACTGAGAGAAGCCTGAAGAAACCTCTCCAGAAGTCAAAGTCAGAAGCAAAGCCCAGAAGTCCCTTGAAGCCCTGACTGGCCCCCCTGAGGGCCCTTACTGACAAAGCCTCCCCAGGGCCTCCTTAGAGCAGATCACTGGAGGCCATGCTTGCAGGCAGGCCAAGGCCCTGTGCAGGGGGCTGGAATGCTGAGAAAACCCTTTGCTTTGCTTTAGGAAGCAGAAAGGCCAAGCCCTGACCCTCAGGCCCTGCTAAGGCCCATCCTGACACCCTCCAAGTTCCATCTCACCAGCCTCGCTGGCAGAGGCAACTGCTCTAGACAAGGGGACCAAGACCTCAGGCCTCTTGGACCTTTCAGCCTTGCTACAGCCCTTGGCCATCTTTACTTCAGCCTGTCCTGCCCTGCCCCAAGCCTGCCCCTCTTTCCCTTCAGGCTGTTCACACCCTGTTTTCTTTCCCACCCAGCTCTCACCCCACCATTTCTACACCTTCCCTCATGTCTCTCCACTCTTGCTGGCCATTCCATGAAACACAAAGCCATAGGCTGATCCAGACCCCCTCTCGGTGACCTCTTGCACCACAAGGCCACCCTTGCAGTGACATCTCTTTTGCGTTCACCTCCAGTCTGAACCTTCCAAGCCCCACTTTGTGGAGGTTTCCTTCTCTTCCCACTACCAAGAAAATCTCCATCAGCTCTGAAACCACCCTTCAAGCAGGTGCACGCTGCTCTTGTGCCCTGAGCCTCCACTTCAGCAGGCTAAAGAAGCCCAGAACTTTCATCCTTCCTGCACAGGCTCCAAACTCCAGCCTGGCAGATCTCCTCGGCAGTCCTTCGTTTCCTCCCCATTCCCCCAGACAACGGAGCTCCAAAGCCAGACTCTGGTCATCCACATGTGGCCACACCAGTGCTGAGTCGAGGGGGATGAGACGTCCCTTGTCTGGGTGGCCACGCACACCCTAATGCAGACCCGTCTCTGCAGCCCCATCTGCAGCTGTCCTTCCACACTGTGAGCGTGTACCACCGGCTCCTCTGGCATCCCTCGTAGTGCCCAGGCCCTTCTCCTCAGGGTCGCTCCTGAGCTGCTCAGCTCCCAGCCTGCCCTCAGCTATGGTTTCACTCTGCCCCCATAAAGGACTCACCACTTCTCCTCACAAAGCTTCCTGGGGTTTCTAGTGCCAAATCCCAGAGATTTCCAAGGTCCCCCAGCAGGGAAGCACCATTGGACCAGCTCTTCATCTGCACCCGCAGATGGCTCACCCTGACCTGTGGTGCCTCTGACAAGACAACAGCATGAGGAATTGCAGGGCACTACAGATCATAACAGGAGGCACTTGTTCAGTGATAGTGCTGACCAAGGGACACATTCCCATGGTGTTCAGCCCTGAAACACCAAAGGAAGCTCCAAAACAAGGCAGAGTAGGACCAGGGAGGGAAGGGTGAACAGAGATGGGCAGTTTGCATGGGAGGGTACAAGGATGGTCAAAGGGAAGAAATTGTGACCAGGAAGTGAGGGAAAACGAAAAGAAAAGGTGACGCCGTGGAGCTGATGAGGGCTGTTTGGGGGTACCTGCCAGGCAGCCCTGCATCTCTGCAACAATGCCTGGAGTGGGACAAGAAAGCCACAGGTCATCTGACCAAACTTTCTGTTTGAGGTCAATGATCAGCAGGCACCTGCATGATTTCCCTCCATCAGGAAGGCAAGTTCTGTGTTGGATGGAAATAGAGAATCATTCCTGCTGGAAGGGACCTCAGGAGGTCTCTAGGCCAACCTGCTGCTCACAGCAGGGTCACCTCTGGGGTCAGAGCAGGTCGCTCATGGCTTCATTCATTTGGGGCTTGAAAAGCTCCAAGGACAGAGAGAACACCAGCTCTCTGGGAGTTCTGCTGCAGTGCTTTAGTGTCTTGGTGAACAGAGTATTTCCTCCCTTCTTTCAGGTGATGCCCGTTGGCCCTCATCCTCCCATCATGCACAACAGAGTAGAGCCTCACTGCATTTTCTTGCTGATATCCAAGAAGATCTGGGAAGGCTGTGAGGGCTCCCCAAAGCCTTGTCCTCTCCTGGCTTTGCACCTTGGCAGCAAAGGTGGCCAAGAGCATCCTGGGCAGCAGTACGAAGAGCACTGCCAGAGGGTTGGTGGAAGTGATCCTTCCTCTCTACTCAGCACTGCTACACTTTCTCTTGCTCACCTCCCTCATGGTTTTTGTACCCTACTACCTTCACCCACACTTCAACCAAAGTTGCCCTCCACAACAGAAGAGCTGTGACAACCCCTATCCATGCCCTCTTCCTGGATGGCTCTACCAGGATCTTAGGGAAGGGGATTCTCACCATCAATGTGCTTTTGCTGGCCTGTCAGAGACACTGGCAGAGGTGAGGCTAAAATCACGTATCCCAGCCAGGAGTCAAGGGCTGACCTATCAGCTACTGCAGAAAGAATCACAGAATCAGAGAACGGTGGGGGTTGGAAGGGATCTCTGATGATCACGTACTCCAACCCCACCGCTAAAGCCGGTTTGCCTAAAGCAGGTTGTGGAGGATTGCATCCAGGTGGGTTTTGAGTATCTCCAGGGAAGGAGACTCCCTGTTCCAATGCTCTGTCACTCTTACTGTAGAGAAGTTTTTCCTCATGGTGAGGTGGAACTTCCTGTGCTCCAGTTTGTGCCCGTTGCCCCTTGTCCTGTCACTGAGCACCTCTGAAAAGAGCCTGGCCCCGTCCCCTAGACATCCACCCTTTAGACCTTCATAAGTGATGGTAAGGTCCCTTCTCAGTCTTCTCCAGGCTAAAGAGCAAAGGTCTCTCAGCCTTTCCTCATAGGGGAGATGCTCCGGCCCCCTCATCATCTTAGTAACATCCATTGGACTTTCTCCCACAGTTCCCTGTCCCTCTTGAACTGGAGGGTCCAGAACTGGACACAGCACTCCAGATGTGGCTTCACCAGGGCAGTGTAGAGCAGGAGAATAACCTCCCTCGAACTCCTTGCCACACTCTTCGTGATACAAACCACGATACCTCTGGCCTTCTTGGCCACAAGCACACATCGCTGGCTCATGGCCCACTTGTTGTCTACCAGAGCTCCCAGGTCCTTCTCCGCAGAGCTGCTCTCCAGTGGGTCTACCCCCAGCCTGGACTGGTGCAGGGGGTTATTCCTCCCCAGGTGCAGGACCCTACACTTGCCCTTGTTGAACCTCATGAGGTTCCCCCCCTTCCCAGCTCTCCAGCCTGTCCAGGTCTCGCTGGATGGCAGCACAGCCTTCTGGCGTCTCAGCCCCTCCTCCCAGTTTAGTATCATCACCAAACTGGCTGAGGGTGTACTCTGTTCCTTCATCCAGGTTACTTATGAATATGATACACAGGATGGGACCCAGTATTGACCCCTGGGGAACACCACCAGTCACAGGCCTCCAGCTGGACTCAGCACCACTGAGCACACCCCTCTGAGCTCTGTCCTTCAGCCAGTTGTCCATCCACCTCACTCTCCACTCGTCTAGCCCACACTTCCTAAGCTTCCCTATGAGGATGTGGTGGGAGACAGCAACAACAGCCTTGCTGAAGTCAAGGTCACCAACATCCTCTGCTTTCCCCTCCTCCACCCAGCCAGTCATGCTGTCACAGAAGGCTCTCAGGTAGGTCAGGCATGATTTCCCCTTGGTGAATCCATGCTGACTACTCCTGACAATCCCCTTTTCCTCCCCCTGTTTAGAGGTGACACCCAGAATCAACTGTTCCATCACCTTTCCAGGGATGGAGGGGAGGCTGACTGCTCTGTAGTTCCCCACATCCTCCTTCTTGCCCTTTTTGAAGACTGCAGTGACATTGGCTTTCCTCCAGTCCTCAGGCACCTCTCCTGTTTGCCATGACCTGCCGAAGATGATGGAGAGTAGCTTAGCAGTAGTATCTACCAGCTCCCTCAGCACATCTGAGCTGGTCTCGTGCACTCATCTTACCCGCAGGGCTGCTCAGAGACACGAGTCCTTCCCTCGCACACACACAGGCAGTGCAGGGCAGGAGTTGTCATGCCTCTCTGGCCTCCTGCTGCCATTCCCAGAGGCTGGCAAGCACCTCAACCCTGCAGTGTGTCACGTTGCCCTGCACTCATCTGAGATGTCCCACGGTAAGAGAAATGGACGCAGGGACGTTTGGGTTCAAGGAAGCCCACCCCAGTGCTGCATTCCAGTGGTTTCCCAGGGGTCGTTACCATCAATGTGAAGTGACCCTGAGACACTGCCTGTCCCACAGGCCTTCATGGCATCCCCAGGAACAGCTGATGGCATTTGTGCTCCTTCAGGCTCACCTCTCCTCGTGGACGTGATGTGCATTCTTACATCTCATCTGAACTATGAGAACATGGACGTCTGACCTGGTCATTCAGTGTCCCTCTGTGCCGGGACAAGAACCTCTCTGAGCTGGGGTGAGAGGGCAGTGCTGGAAATGGTGGTTGTGATGGGGCTCCTCCATGACGATTGCGCCAGGGCACGAGGTTTAACCCAGGCCGGCAACTAAGCACCACACAGCTGCTCCCTCCCTCGCTACCCCTGCAGCAGGATGGGGGAGGGAATCGGAAGGGTAAAAGTAAGAAAACTCATGGGTTGAGATAAAGGTGGTTTAATAGGTAAAGCAAAAGCAGCGCACCCAAGCCAAGCAAAAGAAGGAATTCAGGCCCTGCTTCCCACCAGCAGGCAGGTGCTCAGCCATCCCCAGGAAAGCAGGGCTCCATCGTGCATGACGGTCACTTGGGAAGACAAACAACATCACTCCGAATGTCCCCCTCTTCCTTCTTCTTCCCCCGGGTTTTATTGCTGAGCATGACATCCCATGGTATGGAATATCCCTTTGGTCAGGTGGGGTCAGCTGTCCTGGCTGTTTCCCCTCCCAACCCCTTGTGCACCCCCAGCCTACTCGCTGGTGGGGTGGGATAAGGAGTAGAAAAGGTCTTGACTCTGTGCAAGCACTGCTCAGCAATAAAGAGAACATCCCTGTGTTATCAACACTGTTTCCAGCACAAATCCAAAACACAGCTCCCTACCAGCTATGATGAGGACAATTAACCCTATCCCAGCCCAAACCAGCACAGGCAGCTTCCCCAGGGTGTCCAGTGAGCCCAGGCACAGACAAGACCCTGCTCTGCTGGTCCTTCAGGTCTCTCCCAGGAGGCCCGGCTGTGCGAGGACACTGCTGTTTGCCCCTACCCTGCACACTCACACTCTTCCTCTGTTCACTGGCGTTGTCATCTGTGGGACAGTTTCTTGGGCGTGTTCTTGAGAGTGACTTTGGAGGAAGACCTAAGCTTTCAGGCAGTGCCCTGAGGAGATCCCCTTTCCTGATGGAACTGCTCTTACGGAGGGCAGCTCTGTCAGAGAAGTGCCCATTGCCTGTCCCTGCCTGCGGTCACAGGACTACCACGCAGCAGGACTGTGACCAAGCTGGCAGAACAATCGGGCCTTACATCAACCCAAGGGCTCAGAGGGAGAATGTGGAAGTGGAAACAGAAGAGCTCTGGAAGACCCAGTGCTCCTGACAGTGCTGCCATGCTGGGAACTCTCTTGCTGGGCCTCTACTGAGGTACAGGACATCTGCTATGCAGAGGAAGATGGGCAGTTTCTTGCTTCCGTATAACAGCCACCCACCAGTTTGCACACAGCACCCTTGAGCTCCTGGTTCCTCGTGCTGCAGATGAGGGGGTTCACAGCTGGAGGCACCAACGAGTAAAGCACAGCAACCAACAGATTGTGGGATGGTGAGAAGATGGAGGGGGGCTTCAGGTGGGCAAACACGGCAGTGCTGACAAACAGCAAGACCACGGCCAGGTGAGGGAGGTAGGTGGAAAAGGCTTTGTGCCGTCCCTGGATCATCCCACTGCATTCAGTGTTGGTGTGACCTCACCTCGAGTACTGTGTCCCCTTCTGGGCCCCACAATTCTCAAGGATGTTAAGATATTTGAATGTGCTCAGAGGAGGCAACAAAGCTGGTGGCTGGGCTGGAAGTCATGTCCTATGAGGAACAGCTAAGGAGAGTGAATTTGTGTAACTTGGAGAAAAAGAGGCTGAGGAGTGACCTCATTGCTCTCGACAGCTTCCTGAGGAGGGGACGTGGAGAGGGAGGTGCTGAGCTCTCCTCCATGGTATCCTGTGACAGGGCACGTGGGAATGGTTCAAAGCTGCACCAGGAGAGGTTTAGAAAGACATTAGGAAGCATTTCTTTACCAAGAGGGTGGTCAAACCCTGCAAGAGGCTTCCTAGAGAGGGGGTCAACACCCCAAGCCTGTCAGTGTTTAAGAGGCATTTGGACAATGCCCTGCAGAATACCATTTATCTTTTGGTGAGATGTGAGGTGGTCAGGCAGTTGGACTAGATGATGGTTGTAGGCCCCTCCCGATGGAATTATTCTATTCTATAGATATCCCTGTGCAGGGTGGCTCCCTCCAGCACTTGGGCTCAGATACTGGGTCTCCTCAGTAGCTGCCCCTGGATACCAGCCTCCCCAGTTGCAGGCACCGGGACATAGGAGTCCCTGAGGCCTCAATCCCGCTCCAGATGTTGGTACAGACCACCTTCATCTCTCTCTCTCTCTCTCACACACACACACATACACAAACTCTAAAGTCCAGTCACTCCAGTCTCTCAGTTGCTGGCACTAATGACACAAGGGCTGTCTGACCCCCTGGTCCTGCACCAGTTGCTGCACTCACACCCCTGTGCTCACAGGCTCATGCAGAGGAGATGTTGACTCACCCAGGAAGGAGATAGAGATAAAGTTTAATGAGAAGACAGAACAGATTGCACTGGCCAGGGTCCTCCCCTAAACTTCCTGGAGTAAGTCCTGTGCAATCCGAAAATGCTCCTGCCCTACATCCCATAAAGTGTCCTGCACCTCCAGGCAACAGTCTCCTTAATCCAAGTGGTGAGCCAGAAAGCTGCTCTCAGTGACTCGTCTTGATGGGTTTCACACCTGGACAACGGGGCTGAATACTCTCCCAGGGCAGCCCTGGAAGGAGCTGGGACAACTTGTTCATGCCTCAGGAGCCTGTAATTTGGGTTCCCACCTGCCTCTGTGCCTCTGTACTCTTCTTAGTTTGCAGAGAAGGGCTCATGATGAGCTGGTGGCTCTCCTGGGATGGGTCTGGGAGAGCTGGAGCAGGGCATTAACTGAGTCACTCCTCCTGCCATTGGTAGTGCCTTCTTTGGCTGGGCAGATGAGCTTCTTATCCCTTGACCCAACAGAATCCCACAAGAGCATCAGCCTCCCGAGGCATCTGTGTTTGGAGGTCACATACACATGCATTGGTATTATTTTAGAGGTGACAGCAGGTCACTGGAATCGCTGTCCAGAAAGGCATCATGACGAGGGGAAAAGCTGTACTGTTGCACGGGCAATGGCTTTGTTCAGGGCCAGCATCACAGCCTTGTTTCTAAGGCTGTAGATGAATGGATTTAAGAATGGGTAGAGGACAGTGTTCAGCAAAGCTACGATTCTGTTTGTCTCCAAGGAAACATCTTCGGAAGGACACACGTAGAGAGCAATGCAGCTCCCATATACAATGGCCAAGGTGGTGAGATGGGAAGAACATGTAGTAAAAGCTTTTTTCCTCCCAGAGGCTGCTGGAAGGTGTAGAATACAGAGAAGGATGCCAACGTAAAATGCCAGAGTTAAACCTAAGGAATCCAGTATGACAAATGATATTAAAAGAGAGTCTAGTTTCCAAAGCAGGCTGGTGTCAGAGCAGGACAATTTGAATAAGGGGGAGTTGTCACAAAAAAAATGGTGGATCTTGTTGGAGCCACAGAAAGTCAACATGTGGAGGAGGACCAGATGGTAGCTCAAGAGTGTGATGCCCGTGACCCAAGCAGCAACAACCAGGCGGATGCAGAGCTGAGGCTTCATGATGGCAGCGTAACACAAAGGCTGGCAGATGGCAACATAGCGGTCAAAGGACATGACAACCAGAAGAGCAAACTCTGTGCAGCCCAGGGCAAAATAGAAATAGGATTGGGCAAAGCAGCTGCTTAGGGAGATTCTTCTCCTCCCAGAAGCCAGGATCACAACGAGTTTGATGCTTGTGGAGGATGTAAACCAGATCTCCAGGAAGGACAGGTTGCTGATGAAAAAGTACCTGGGGGTTTGCAGGCGGTGATCCATACACACCAGGAAAATGATGGTCACATTCCCCATCACTGTTGTCAGGTAGACGAGCAGAAGGACCAGAGAGAGAAATAGCTGTAGTCTTTGATCAAGCCCTGAGAAACCCTCTAGGATGAACTCAGTAACTGCAGTTTTGTTTTCTGCTCCCATGTTCAATTTCAGTTCATCCTGGTGAGACAGGAACCTGGCAAAAACCAACTGTGATAATTTCACCGTCTGGCTGAAAAGTTCTGCCCTTCCTTCTCTGCTGCTTTCCTTTCTTGCAGTCTTGCTATATGACACAGACAGAGACAGTCCTTCAAGCATTTCTCCCACCTAAATTTTTCTGTTTCACATTTTAGTGGCAGTTCTCACAGAATTTGTTCTCCCTTATCTACCCTTTCCAAACACTCACAAAGGATTTCTTTCTCCAGAACACATTTTAAAGAGGCTGTTAGCTATTTCACCCCATTCCTGGGTAATCCCAAATTCATTCACTCAGACCTGTTGCAAACCTCTGTCACACCTATGTGCCAAACTCTCCTCTTCTATTGCACAAACATTAAACAATCAAAACAAATGAAATCAAATCAAATCTGTATGGTGAAAGCTGTTCTTTCTACTTTTCAATACTTGCCTTTTTGGGCTAGGAATCGCCGACAATATGTTGATTTCAAAATAAATAATATCAAGTATATTTCTGTAATCCTCCGTTTTCTTCCATAGCTTCTTCCACTCTGTTTCTTCAGGAAAGGGCAGGGGGGTGACGGGGGAATAAGGACCAAGTCTGACTTGTCTTCCTTAGTACTCTAAATAGTGACTGAAATTTTCTGTGGTTCCACACAGTCTCATCTGACATCCGCCTGCACTCAAAGGCAGTTGTTTCCAAACAGCTGCTCATTGCTGTTACCCTCAAATGTCCTGACCGAAACACAGAGCAAGGGTGTCTGGAAGAGATTTGTAAGCTTTGTTTTGCATTCCAGTTATAGGCTGGGAGGACCCAGCCTCTAGTGTTTTCTCTTGTCTCCATTGAGTATAGAGGGAGCCTCTGGGAAACAAGTTCTCACAGGCACCTGCAGCACAGTCGGTGACACTCACTGTTCAAGTCTCAAATCTCGGATATATCCAGTTATTATTTTTTAAAATCAAAATACGAATCTAACAGAAGGAAGCACAAGAAAGGTGTACATAATAACAACCAATGTTTTTCCCTTAATCTATACCATTGTTTTTAGACATAGATAGGAGCAGAGCAGATGACTCCAGACACAGGATGATTCACAACACAAGGGGAGGAGAGCGAGGGGAGGAGCTGGTGGGTTTGAAGCAGTGAAACAAAAGTTCTCCACAGGCTGTGCTGTCCCCCCAGGGTCTGTCCCAGGGCAGAATGGGTAGCATTACCCAAGGAGTAAAGTTGGAATTTTAGCATAGGGTGGTGCTCCACATTGGCACGACATTTCAGCTTGGGGTCAGGCTTGTCTTACATCCCAAATGCCCGGCTTGTTCTTTGCCTCTAGTCTGGCACAGGGGAAGCTCTGCACTGGGTTCGCCTGGAAAACTTTCTGAGGTTGAACCACCGGCTGCATTTGAGCAAAAGCTCAAGCTCAGTCACCTCCAGCAATTTGAGCGTGGTGAATCGGTGAATCAGAGGTGGTCATCCCAGTTTCCATTTTCTGGGTCAGCTCAAACACTCAAAGGCTGGCGTATTCTTACTCCATTGGGTGACACCTAAATTATCTAAAATTATTCTTCTCCTGAAGGTACCTCCTTAGGGGAACCTGCAAATTTGCAGACAGATTCTGTTCAGGCCCAGCATCATCAAACACGCAGCCAGCCTATGCGATAGGGAGTGAAGAAATAGAGGATATGAAGGCGAAGGATACCCAGGTGAAGAAGGCCTTATTGTGGCTTTGCACAGAGGTTATCCTCAGGATGGTGCCTATCATGGAGGCATAAACCACAGCAGTCCCTGTGAAGGAGCTCAGCAGCACAGCGGAGGAGAGAGCAACGCTCCTGGTTCATAGTAGCTGGTGCCCGTGCGGGCTCCTCTCAGCAAAGGGATGATGCCCCAGAAGAAGCAGTCTCTGCACTGGGCACAGAGGGTCTGGTGGCACACAAGATGGTGAGGCTGAGCATGGGCAGAGGAGCCATTCCCCAGCAGGTGAACACGAGCACGGAGCACAAGCGGGACCTGGCAAAGACAAGAGCAACGCGAGGACTTGCAAATGGCCCTGCAGCCATCGAAACACGTCACAACACCTCAGTTAAACTCAGCCGTGCCCAGGGAGACAGAGAATGTCTGCGGCTCGTGAACAGCCACAGAGATCTCTTAGTCTGCAACACAGGACGGACAAACATGTCAGGGGGAAGGACCAAAGTGAACCAAATCCATGGGTTGATGCTGCAGGGGATGCAAGGCCCCCTCATGACCTTCACCCCAGATGAGCCTGAGAGGGGAATGGGATGGGACCCGCTGTCTTCCCAGCTGTGTATGTGCTGCTGCTGGTGTGGTGGCTTTAAAGGAGAGAAAGGATGGAAAGAGGTAACAGGATTGAGGCAGCTCCTGCCCTGAGCCTTGAACAAGAGCAAAGGAAGAGAACAGGGAAGTAAACGGGTGCAGACCCTTAGACACGAGAAGAACACAAACCTGCAGGACAGCAGCCAACGGGGCTAGCGGTAGTGGCGCACGGACAATGCCTGTACACCAATCATAGCTTACTTAGTGGCACGTATACTAGTAGAGAAACATATATAATGATGCTGTAGCAAACAATAAAGGTCTTCGATTCATCCTCGATCGGAGTCCGTGCCCTCAATCTCCACAAATGGCGCCCGAACAGGGACTTGAATCGCGGCAGTGAGCAACCGGTGGAGAGCCCAGCAGAACGAATAAAGCAGTGGATTGAGAGCTGCCGTCCGGACAAGTAATCACCTAGGAATAAAGGTGAGCGGCTGGGAATGTAACTTAAGGAGTAGCTGATCCAGTGGCAACCCTGTTGAACTCCCCAGGCTGCTGAAAGGAAGAAGGATCGCGGAGTCACATTAATCTTCTCTGC
The DNA here is from genome assembly GCF_034619465.1 of Leptosomus discolor. NCBI lineage: Eukaryota > Metazoa > Chordata > Aves > Leptosomiformes > Leptosomidae > Leptosomus > Leptosomus discolor. The sequence goes on from NW_028237764.1 coordinate 37,737, forward strand.
AGGACAGGGGTGAGCAACGGGGCAGAATGGGTACCTCTGTGTCTGGGGAGGAAAAGACTGTCATGAAGAGCTAAATAATCTGAAGGAGCAGCTGGATAAACAAAGCAAGAATCTCAATAGTTTAAAAAGGGAATTGGAACGAAATGTGCAGGAGAGAGAGGCCAAAATTGAGTCCTAACTTAAGTGTATCTTGAAGTGGGTCACGATCGCAGTCCCCGGAGTGGACTCATGTACTATCTATTCCCCTGAGATATGGGACGAATTTCGCCCCAAGGCTCGGGAAGAGGGGGACTTGGAAATGTTGCGTGCCTTGCCGGTTAAGTACAGGCGCCAGATGGACCCCCTGGAGTACCCCCTCTCCGAGTACCCCTGGTTCCATGGGACGCTGTCACGGCTGAAGGTGGCTCAGCTGGTGCTGGTGGCGGCGTCGGCTCCCACGGTGTCTGCCTGGTGTGGCAGAGAGAGACGCGCCCAGTGAGAGCGTCCTCCTCTTCAGCTGCCAGGGCCGGCCGGCCCCGACCCCTGCGGCCCCGACACCCATGGCCTGGCTGAGCACCTCCCATTGCCCACCCCCGGCGAGGAGGAAGGAGGACAAGGATGATGCCGAAGGCTCATGGCGGGGGAAAAGGGACCCCCGGCATCACGCCTGGGGTCACACCCAACCCTTCCCCCTCCCCCCAAAAATGGATCTCATCCCCCCACCCCCCAAAAAACAAGCTCTCCCCTCCCCTCCAAAAACACTGCAGTATGGACCTGCCCCTCCCACCTTGGTCAATTTCGGGGGGGGGAGGGAAGTCTGTTGCTAAGAAAATTGGGAAAAAAAAAAAGAAGGAAAAAAAAAAGAAAAAAAAAAGAAAAAAAGAGAGGAAAAAAAAAGAAAAAAGAGAGAAAAAAGGGAAAAAAAGAAAAAAAAGATAAAAGAAAAGATATAAAAGCCTTTGACAGATTTCTAGAAGTGGATTCCTGCTAGCTAGGAATAGTCTGAGTTACAGGGGCTGAGCTTGTTTTCCTGTGTTTGCTTTACTTTGCCTTGGTCACGTGTGTTTCCTTTGATCTGTAACTGGTCACTCAGAGCGAGCACCAGTGCAGTTGTTCTACAGAAGCCTGTGTAATAGTTGGGCATGTCATGCTGCAAAATCGTACAGCTATTGGTGTTTTGCTTTTAGCACAAGTCATGGATGTGAGGATTTTGAAGGAATGTGTTGCATGAATTTATCAGATCACTCTGAGTCAATCCCTAAAAGTATTCAGATGCCAAAGGACGGAGTTCTCAAGCTATGGGTTGATGAAACATGGAAATGGCTGAATGAGCTTTTAGAGGGATGGGGTAAAAAGGTAGTTTGGAGGATGTGGAGAAAATTGAAGAAGGCAAAAACAGGGTTTCAGGAGAGCAGAATTTGACCTTCTGAGGGACCTCCTTGGAAAAATGCCATAGGCTGCAGCCACCAGAGAAGACAGGTGCAGAGAGGTGTTTGATGCTCAAGGATCTCCTCTTCATGATCCAGAATGTTCCACCTTGACATGCTGGAAGTCACATCAAGGTGGCAGGAGGCTGGCACGGCTGAGAAAGGAGCTGCTGGCTAAAACCAAGCATGAAGGGGAAGCCCAGAAAAGGCGGCAGCTGGCTGCCTTCCAGCTTCCTTGGTTCTGGGATTGTGGGAGCAGAGGGACACTCCAGAGCTCTTGGCAGCACTGCCCTCTTGCCAGGAGCTCCCTTCGTCCCAGGCAAAGGCAAAGGCAAAGTCAAGGTCACTCTGATGCTGAGGAAAGCTGGGGGTGTTCATGAAGGCTACAGGTCCTGAGATCCAGCCTCTGGGAAGGGAGAATACGTCCCTCAGGTGTCACTCAGGCCTCTCCTGGGGACAGTCTGATCTGCACGGTGCAATGGCAAGCGCAGGTGTGGGACACTGTAGGACATCCTGTGGTGGAGACGCTCAAGGGCTCTGGCAAGAAAAAAAGCCCCCAAGAGAGCCGAGGGCTTTCTGCCCTTGGCTAGGGCTGTTGTCTCAACCCCCAAGGCCTACCAGAAGACACCTTCACCTTACAGCACCAGCACCTCAGTGCCTCCTCAGCCCACCCAGCACAACCCCAGAAGCAGAGGACCTTGGCCCTGCCCTTGGCACTGCACATCCCCACATCACCCTGCCCCAGGAAGAACCGTGAGGAATGGCTGAGGGACACGGTCTGCCTTGCAGGGGCTAGGGAGTCAGGGCTTGGTCTTTTAGCTGGACAAAGCACTCCAAGGTTTACTCAGCATCAGAGGCCCCTTCACCTTGCCATTGCCTACCTGTCATCACTGAATCCAGGTTTCTCCTTCAACCAGCCCCCAGAGAGGCTTTGTCAGTAACGTCCCTCAGTGGAACCCATTAGTGCTCCAAGAAACTTTGGAGTTTGCATCTGACTTTGACTCCTCCAGAGGTTTCCTCAACTTCCCCTCAGTGCCTGGGTTTCACGGACGTGGCACCAAAACCACCAGAGAGATCATTAAAAAGTTGTTGGGCTGTTGCTCTGCTGCTGAGCTCGTCTGGGCTCCTGGGACAGAGAGAGCTCCTAGCAAGCAGGCAGAGCTGCAGGGAGACAGCTCTGCCCAGCAGCAGCTGCTCTGCCAAGCGCAGCAGGGCTGAGGGGGCTGCCTGTGGGCACCAAGGAGAAAGGAGCGGGGCAGAGAGAGGTTGAAGGCAGGGGAGAGGGGGAGGATGGCTGAGAGCTCACTGGAGGAGAACTCTTCCCAGCCTCTGACACAGTAAGTCTCTGGGTGCAGGGTGATGTGTCGGTGGCTCCTTGCAGGATCTCCTGAATGTGTGCAACCTCTGGGATCTGTCTGTGATGGAGAAGAGGAAGCCGGGCTGCAGAGCAGGGCTTCCCTAGTGCAGTGTGAGAGGGACAGGGCATGACGGCTGCCTTCTGGTGGGGATGGCTGTGGGGTGTGAAGGTGGGTGTGCAGCCAGGGGTGCCCAGGGCTGTCCTTCAAAGCAGTGTCTCTTCACCCAGGGGGGCACTGACCAGAGGCGGGAACTGTGTCATCAGCCAGAGTCAGAACTCATCCTGCCTCAGGTTGTTCCCATGGAGCTGTGGGGAGAAGATGTCGGTGGAAGGACAGACCTCCAGTAAAGATGCATCTCTCCTGACACATAAACGTCTTCCTTCTGCAGAGAAAAGGGACTGAGAGCAACCGGCCTGGGATGTCACCGACATGGAGGTCCTGTGCTCTGCTATGTAAGGAGAATATTTTCCCCAGTGCCAGCTGTCTTCCTCTCCTGTTCCCCATTCGCAGAAGGATCAGGGTATTGCTCAGCTTTTTTTCTCCTCTTCCTGCTGTTCCTTCTTTTGCTTGTGAAAGCCCTCGACTTTAGGGGGATTTTTGGGGTGTCTCAGATGCATTTGAGACATAGATCCTTAGAGCCCCTGGGCAACGCAGTGTGTGGGACACAGAAACAAGTTGAGTCTCCCTTCAGGAGATGCTGGGCACAGTCTTTCGAGCAACTGAGCATCTCCGTGGGATGAAGAGCTTGAAGAGCTTCCCCTGTGCTGGGGGCATTTCAGCAGGGGAGGATGGGAACCTAGTGACAGCCCCATTCTCCCCCACAGGCACGCTGCTATTAGTATATCTGGAGAGAGCCTGGAGACGGAAAATGGGGGTCAGAAAGGTTCTGTGTCAATTGTGAGTGATTCCTTTGCAGACTTTGCTGTTCAGGAGAGCAGAGTTGGAAGGGCTGGGTCCCTCCCTGGGCTTTTCTCTCTCAGACACAGCTGGTCTGGGTGCTGACTCCATCACACTGTAATAAATAGGGACAATTGTCACGGTCACTGAGGCAAATACCTCTCACTCAACTGAAGGCACCCGTTGCCAGGAACACCTACCGAATGCATGGGCTGCTTGACCCCACTGCAATAGCACAGGTCTGACTTGTCTGGAGCCCATGGGCAGAGCCCCTGCTCGTCAATCCTGACCGCACAAAAAGGAACTGGCTGAAGTTCCCCCAAAAGAAAGAAGTAATTGTGGTGGTTTTTGTGAGATATGGCATAAGATTGGCTCAGAGGAACCTGTTCTGGCTTGTCAATGTCTTCTTCTCTTTCAACAGTGCCCCATTCCTGCAGTGAAATAATGTCCAATGGCAGCTCTATCACAGAGTTCCTCCTCATGGCATTTGCAGACACACGGGAGCTTCAGCTCTTGACCTTCGGGCTCTTCCTGAGCATCTACCTGGCTGCCCTCCTGGGCAACGGACTCATCATCACCGCCATAGCCTGTGACGCCCACCTCCACACCCCCATGTACTTCTTCCTCCTCAACCTCTCCATCCTTGATCTGGGCTCCCTCTCCACCACTCTTCCTAAAGCCATGGCCAATGCCCTCTGGAACACCAAGGCCATCTCCTACTGGGGATGTATTGCCCAAATCTTTCTGTTTTTCTTTCTCATTTCAGCAGAGTTTTATCTTCTCACAGTCATGGCCTACGACCGCTACGCTGCCATCTGCAAACCCCTGCACTACGGGACCCTCCTGGGCAGCAGAGCTTGTGTCCACATGGCAGCAGCTGCCTGGGGCACTGCTTTTCCCTATGCTGTGCTGCACACGGCCAATACATTTTCACTGCCCCTCTGCCAGGGCAATGCTGTGGACCAGTTCTTCTGTGAAATCCCCCAGATCCTCAAGCTCTCCTGCTCAGACACCTACCTCAGGGAGGCTGGGCTACTTGTGGTTTGTATCTGTTTAGGCTTTGGGTGTTTTGTGTTCATTGTGGTGTCCTACGTGCAGATCTTCAGGGCCGTGCTGAGGATCCCCTCGGAGCAGGGACGCCACAAAGCCTTTTCCACCTGCCTCCCTCACCTCGCTGTGGTCTCCCTGTTTATCAGCACTGGCGTGTTTGCCTACCTGAAGCCCCCCTCCATCTCCTCCCCATCCCTGAACCTGGTGATGGCGGTTCTGTACTCGGTGGTGCCTCCAGCAGTGAACCCCCTCATCTACAGCATGAGGAACCAGGAGCTCAAGGACGCCCTGAAGAAACTGATGACTGGTTTCTTTGCAAAAGCAGCAATGAACTGCCCATCTTCCTCTGCCTATCACTAGTAATGGAACTCACTACTGGCATAGCCTGTAGGTTTAGGAGGTTGTTTGATTTGGTTTCTTTGTGTTTAGATTTTCTTGGTTGTATCGATGCTGTTCACAAACCCTTCCCTTATTCTTCATCCTGTTTCTGTGTTAGTGTCTGCCTGCCTTGTGTGCCCCAGAGAATTTTTGTAAATAAGAGCTGTGCTCTCTGTGTGTTTAAACCAAAGAAAGGACCCTGCACTGACTTGTTTGTTTGAGTTCCTTTCTCAACATCTTCTGTGGAGGTGCTGGCGCAGTGTCTGTGTGCTGAGGTGAAGGGGGCAGTAGGCGCCCTGAGCTGGGTCTGCCTCTCAGCCTCACCAGCATGGCCCTGGCCGCCACAGCCCACTTGCTCTGCAGAGCAGCACCACCAGTTCAAGGTCTGTGGGAAGCCTGGTGAGGCGGTGCAGGAATGGCTGTCCAGGTCAGCAGAGATGAGCTCTGTAGGGAAAAGTCTCTGTGGGGAGATGGGATGTCCCGGGAGAAGAGCAGGGCACCGTGTGTGTGTGTGCAGGGGGGACATGGAAAGAGAAACCCTTTGTTGTGGGTGGCAGCTCAGGTCAGGCTGGCCTTTCCCTGGGTCCAAAGGACCTTCCTGAGGATCCCCTAGGCCAGTTGTCTCCTGCTGTCCTGGGGAGCAAGTTTGGCAAGTGGGGCTGCAATTTGCCCAGGATAGGGATCTCCTCAGCATGCGAGCTGGTCCTCCCAGCCTATAACTGGCATGTAAAAGAAAGCTTACAAATCTCTTCCAGACACCCTTGCTCTGTGCTTAGGTCAGGACATTTGAGGGTAATAGCAATGAGCAGCTGTTTGGAAACAACTGCATTTGAGTGCAGGCGGATGTCAGATGAGACTGTGTGGAACCACAGAAAATTTCAGTCACTATTTAGAGTACTAAGGAAGACAAGTCAGACTTGGTCCTTGTTCCCCCTTCCCACCCCTGTCCTCTCCTGAAGAAACAGAGAACAAGAAGCCATGGAAGAAAGTGGGGGATTACAGAAGAGATACTTGATATTACTTATTTTAAAATCAACAGGTTCTCAGTGATTCCTAGTCCAAAAATACAAGTATGGAAAAATAGAAAGAACAGCTTTTAACATACAGATTTGGTTTGATTTCATTTGTTTTGCTTTTTTAGTATTCGTGCTATAGAAGAGGAGAGTTTGGCACATAGGTGTGACAGAGGTTTGCAATAGGTCTGAGTGAATGAATTTGGGATTACCCAGGAATGGGGTGAAATAGCTAACAGCCTCTTTAAAATGTGTTCTGGAGAAAGAAATCCTTTGTGAGTGTTTGGAAAGGGTAGAAAAGAGACAACAAATTCTGTGAGGACTCCCACTGAAATGCAAAACAGAAAAATTTAGGTGGGAGAAATGCTTGAAGGACTGTCTCTGTCTGTCTCTCCAGTGGGTCTACCCCCAGCCTGGACTGGTGCAGGGGGATATTCCTCCCCAGGTGCAGGACCCTACACTTGCCCTTGTTGAACCTCATGAGGTGTCCCCCCCCTTCCCAGCTCTCCAGCCTGTCCAGGTCTCTGGATGGCAGCACAGCCTTCTGGCGTCTCAGCCCCTCCTCCCAGTTTAGTATCATCACCAAACTGGCTGAGGGTGCGCTCTGTCCCTTCATCCAGGTTACTTATGAATATGATACACAGGATGGGACCCAGTACTGACCCCTGGGGAACACCACCAGTCACAGGCCTCCAGCTGGACTCAGCACCACTGAGCACACCCCTCTGAGCTCTCTCCTTCAGCCAGTTGTCCATCCACCTCACTCTCCACTCGTCTAGACTACACTTCCTAAGCTTCCCTATGAGGATGTGGTGGGAGACAACAACAACAGCCTTGCTGAAGTCAAGGTCACCAACATCCTCTGCTTTCCCCTCCTCCACCCAGCCAGTCATGCTGTCACAGAAGGCTCTCAGGTGGGTCAGGCATGATTTCCCCTTGGTGAATCCATGCTGACTACTCCTGACAATCCCCTTTTCCTCCCCCTGTTTAGAGGTGACACCCAGAATCAACTGTTCCATCACCTTTCCAGGGATGGAGGGGAGGCTGACTGCTCTGTAGTTCCCCACATCCTCCTTCTTGCCCTTTTTGAAGACTGCAGTGACATTGGCTTTCCTCCAGTTCTCAGGCTCCTCTCCTGTTTGCCATGATCTGCCGAAGATGATGGAGAGTAGCTTAGCAGTAGTATCTATCAGCTCCTTCAGCACATCTGAGCTGGTCTCGTGCACTCATCTTACCCGCAGGGCTGCTCAGAGACACGAGTCCTTCCCTCGCACACACACAGGCAGTGCAGGGCAGGAGTTGTCGTGCCTCTCTGGCCTCCTGCTGCCATTCCCAGAGGCTGGCAGGCACCTCAACCCTGCAGTGTGTCCCGTTGCCCTGCACTCATCTGAAATGCCCCACGGCAAGAGAAATGGACGCAGGGACGTTTGGGTTCAAGGAAGCCCACCCCAGTGCTGCATTCCGGTGGTTTCCCAGGGGACGTTACCATCAATGTGAAGTGACCCTGAGACACTGCCTGTCCCACTGCCCTTCATGGCATCCCCAGGAACAGCTGATGGCGTTTGTGCTCCTTCAGGCTCACCTCTCCTCATGGATGTGATGTGCATTCTTACATCTCATCTGAACAATGAGAACATGGACGTCTGACCTGGTCATTCAGTGTCCCTCTGTGCCGGGACAAGAACGTCTCTGAGCTGGGGTGAGAGGGCAGTGCTGGAAATGGTGGTTGTGATGGGGCTCCTCCATGATGATAGCGCCAGGGCACGAGGTTTAACCCAGGCCGGCAGCTGAGCACCACACAGCTGCTCCCTCCCTCGCTACCCCTGCAGAGGGATGGGGGAGGGAATCGGAAGGGTAAAAGTAAGAAAACTCGTGGGTTGAGATAAAGGTGGTTTAATAGGTAAAGCAAAAGCAGCGCACCCAAGCCAAGCAAAAGAAGGAATTCAGGCCCTGCTTCCCACCAGCAGGCAGGTGCTCAGCCATCCCCAGGAAAGCAGGGCTCCATTGTGCATGATGGTTACTTGGGAAGACAAATGGCATCACCCCGAATGTCCCCCTCTTCCTTCTTCTTCCCCCGGGTTTTATTGCTGAGCATGACATCCCATGGTATGGAATATCCCTTTGGTCAGGTGGGGTCAGCTGTCCTGGCTGTTTCCCCTCCCAACCCCTTGTGCACCCCCAGCCTACTCGCTGGCGGGGTGGGGTGAGGAGCAGAAAAGGTCTTACCTCTGTGCAAGCACTGCTCAGCAATAAAGAGATCATCCCTGTGTTATCAAAACTGTTTCCAGCACAAATCCAAAACACAGCTCCCTACCAGCTATGATGAGGACAATTAACCCTATCCCAGCCCAAACCAGCACAGGCAGCTTCTCCAGGGTGTCCAGTGAGCCCAGGCACAGACAAGACCCTGCTCTGCTGGTCCTTCAGGTCTCTCCTAGGAGGGCCGGCTGTGCGAGGACACTGCTGTTTTCCCCACAACCTGCACACTCACACTCTTCCTCTGTTCACTGGCGTTGTCATCTGTGGGACAGTTTCTTGGGCATGTTCTTGAGAGCAACTTTGGAGGAAGACCTAAGCTTTCAGGCAGTAGCCTGAGGAGATCCCCTTTCCTGATGGAACCGCTCTTACGGAGGGCAGCTCTGTCAGAGAAGTGCCCATTGCCTGTCCCTGCCTGCGGTCACAGGACTACCACGCAGCAGGACTGTGACCAAGCTGCCAGAGCAATCGGGCCTTACAGCAACCCAAGGGCTCAGAGGGAGAGAGTGGAAGTGGAAAGAGAAGAGCTCTGGAAGACCAAGTGCTCCTGGCAGTGCTGCCATGCTGGGAACTCTCTTCCCCTCCACCTCTGCACACAGGAATTCTCCCAGCAGCTCCAAAACGGAGCAAGGATCTCAGGAAAAATGTCTCCGCAGGACTTCCATGTTGTGTGTTTTCTTTAAACACACAAGGAGCACAGCAACTCCTCTACACATCCTCTCTGTCTGGAAAGAAAGGCAGACAGTGAATTAGAAGGGGGGTACAACATCATGACTGGTAAAACGCCACCATCAACAGCAGAAAATACAGATGAGAGGTTGGGCCTCTACAGAGGTACAGGACAACTGCTATGCAGAGGAAGATGGGCAGTTTCCTGCTTTCTAATAACAACCAGTCATGATTTCCGACACAGCATCCCTGAGCTCCTGGTTCCTCATGCTGTAGATGAGGGGGTTCACTGCTGGAGGCACCACCGAGTACAGAAATGCCATCACCAGGTCCAGAGATCTGGAGGAGATGGAGGGGGGCTTCAGGTGGGCAAACATGGCAGTGCTGACAAACAGGGAGACCACGGCCAGGTGAGGGAGGCAGGTGGAAAAGGCTTTGTGGCGTCCCTGCTCCGAGGGGATCCTCAGCACGGCCCTGAAGATCTGCACGTAGGACACCACAATGAACACAAAACAACCAAAAGCTAAACAGACACCAACCACAAGTACCCCAGCCTCCCTGAGGTAGGTGTCTGAGCAGGAGAGCTTGAGGATCTGGGGGATTTCACAGAAGAACTGGTCCACAGCATTGCCTTGGCAGAGGGGCAGTGAAAATGTATTGGCCGTGTGCAGCACAGCATAGGGAAAAGCAGTGCCCCAGGCAGCTGCTGCCATGTGGACACAAGCTCTGCTGCCCAGGAGGGTCCCGTAGTGCAGGGGTTTGCAGATGGCCACGTAGCGGTCGTAGGCCATGACTGTGAGAAGAAAATACTCTGCCCCAAGGAAGAAAGCAAACAGAAAGAGCTGGGCAACACACCCCGTGTAGGAGATGGCCCTGGTGTTCCAGAGGGCATTGGCCATGGCTTTGGGGAGAGTGGTGGAGATGGAGCCCAGGTCAAGAACAGCGAGGTTGAAGAGGAAGAAGTACATGGGGGTGTGGAGGTGATGGTCACAGGCTACGGCGGTGATGATGAGTCCGTTGCCCAGGAGGGCAACCAGGTAGATGCCCAGGTAGAGCCCGAAGGTCAAGAGCTGCAGCTCCCGTGTGTCTGCAAATGTCAGGAGGAGGAACTGGGTGATGGAGCTGCTGTTGGACATTTGCTGCTGTCAGGTGTGGGGGACTGTTCTAGGAGGGAAACAAGTTAAGGGAGACTTTCTAAAACATGAAAGCCAGTTCCCATACCCCCTCTCCCATCTACAAACACACACACACACATTTCTAGAAGCTCTTCCTTCAGCTCTGTGGCTGGAGCTCTCGTTGGTGTCTCATGAGGAGCAGGACCTGGGCCTGCTGGCAGCCAAGGAGTCAGCCCTGCTCTGCAGCAGGGGGTTCACGGGAACGGAGGGGGCAGAGACCAGTCCTGGGGTTCGACTTTGTCAGCAGAAACCACTCCTAATGCAAAAGGGCTGGTCAGCACCTGCACTCCCCATACCAAGGAAGCAGGAGGGCAGAAGGCAGTGGGAGACGTTTGGGGGGGGGGGGCGGTTTACAGCTCTCCCATTTCCCCTGGCAATTTTCTTGGATGCCAGAAACCCTCAGCACTCCTGCTGCACTGGAAGGGAACGGCAGAGCCCTGTGAGGCAGGAGGATTGCCTGTGCTTAGTGCAGAGGGAGGGGAGCTGGTCTGTCCCTCCGCCTTGTGCCCAGCTGCCCTGGGCTTGCACCTTTCTCAGGTGCAGGAGGATCACAATCCCGTGTTACCCTGAAAAGCAACTCGACCCTGCTGGGAGCAGAGGGATCCAGTGCACACCACTCAATGTCCCACCCTTTCTCAAGGTCCCAGCACCCCACTTCTATCCAAGGACACTCTTGCCTCATTTCACCAACTCAACAGTATTTCCACAGCTCTGAAGTCTTTCCGTTCTCCACATGGCATTCAGATAAAACGGAGGTTCTACTCGACAGGTTTGCATCCTGGAGGGCAGCTCAAAGCTGGCAAGGACACCTCAAGGAGACAACCAAGTGCCCTAGAGACGGCATCTCAAAAAGGAAGAGTCAGCTCCTACTCTGGCTCCACGGACTGCATGGACCAGACCCTAGGAGGTGACAGGACAGCTGGGACACTCGTTCCCACGGACACACCTGCATGGGAGCACACCCAAGGTCAGTGTGTGACTCTGCAGATGAAGCTCCCATCCCCACAGAGACTGACAGCAAGAACAAGAGGACAACGCAAATAAGAGAGAGAAGGGAAAATGCAGGGAGGGTCCAGCTGAGAGAGGCCAGGGCAGAGGCAGCCGCGCACTCAGGGCAGCGTCCCCCTGCCCCAGCTGGGCACGCCGCCTCCCAGACCCCAACATGGCCGGGCAGCTGCTCTCAGCCCCTGTGCTCTGCAGAGGGCCCTGGGCGCGGGGCTGGAGAGCTGCAGCACGGCTCTGCTGGAGCTCTGGCTGCAGAGGAGCTGCTTCATGGCTTGGACCCCCGGAGCCCTGAGGGCAGAGGCTTTGGTGGGTGGGAGGGGAGGCAAGGGGGCTGGCTGAGAGGAAGGGCTCTGCATGGGAGGGGAGGATCGGGAGTTTTCTGAATTCTCCCTCCCACAACATTCCTGGTTTTAGTTTTCTCTCATTCCCAGATCATATCCCTGCTGCCTGGAGAGTTTTCTTCTGCGAGGTGTTTCCCTGTGCCATGCCTTTTCCCTGTGAGTGCTCACAGAGCCCATCCCAACCGCTGTGCACTCACCTTGGCCCTACAGACACTGCTTGCAGGTCACTGGCTGGATGCATGATCCTGTTTGCAGGTGGAAAAGGGCAGGTCAGACCAACACTGCTGGGTCCAGCAAAGGTGATGCTGGTGCTGTCCGTAGGCAGAGGAGTGGCTGGAGGCACTTTCGGAGGCTGCTGTCAGACCTACTGGGGACTCTCACTTACAGCTCAGCAGGCTGAGTGACTTGTTCAAGCACGAGAGCTCCTTTGCCTTTTCTCCCCCCAAATCCCCAACAGTAAGAAACTGAGAACACAGACTCAGGAGAGCCCCTTACCTTTGTAGTGATCCCTGCCTTGCCCTTGAAAAGTGCCCTCAGAAATGTCCTGGGGGGGATGAGGAGCTGTGAGGAGATCTGAGCCACACAGCACCCTCGTGAAACCAGAAGGACACTCTCCTGCCACCACCTGCTGCTTCCACCCACAGCTTCTCCCTGCGCTGCTGTTGGGAGCTCCCTGGGCGGGCTGAGTGCTGACCCTGGCAGGAGACAAAGTCCCTGGAATGGCACAGAGTCTGCTGGGATGCAGGGACCCTGCTCAGAACGAGAGCCCTGGGCACCCCTGGCATCACACCCGGCTTCACACTCTGCAGCCAACATGCCCTGTCCCTCTGACAGTGCAGCAGGGAAGCTGCAGGCTGTGGGGTGGGCCAGCTTCAGGAGATCGTTCCAGGCACTTGCACCGTCCTTCAGCCACAGACTTACCATGTCAAGGGCTCTGAAGATTTTTCTCCAAGCGAGCTCTCCTCTCTCCTCCCACCCCACACTGCCTTTCACCTCTCTCTGCCTGGCTCCTCTCCCCTCCCTGCCTGCAGGCAGCACCCCCAGCCCTGCTCCTGGGCAGAGCTGTCTCTCTGCAGCGCTGCCCACTTGCCAGCAGCTCCCTCCACCCCAGGAGCCCAGCCCAGCTCAGCAGCAGGGGAGCAGCCCAAGGCAGCCCTTTCTCTGCCCCCTCTGGGCTCCCTCCAGCTGTCCCTGGGGCTCCAGGGGAACCTGCTCTCAAACAGGCTGAAGTCATCCTGAGGTTTTTCTTTCTCAGCTGGAGAGAGAAAAGATTTCAGAGACAAAGTTACATATAAAAATCACCTTTTTTTGTCTTATTATCAGACAGGACACCCAGGCAGTGACAGGCAGGGACCTCCTTTACCCCTGATGAGGGAAGAGATTCAGCTGAATCAATGGAGACATCTCACCCTGCATTTCTATTCCTGCCATTTGAAGGAGACTCAGCTCCCTCCCGTGCCTGCCACAGACCCACAGGAGGTGGGATTCCTCTGGCCTCTCTTCAGCTCTGCATAAAATAAGCACCTGCATTTGAGCGTCTTTTCTCAGCTCCCCTGGGAATTCCTGGAGGTGAAAGGCAGGAGGGAGGTGTTCAGATGCAAACCCCTGGCCACATCTGAGTTGCCAGAGGTGATGCAAGAGGCACACAGGTTACTGCAGGCTCTGATGGAGAAGTTCATAGAGACAGGGCAACATCTCAGGGATCATATATGAGCGTGGTGGAAATTCCTTTGGCCCAGGGAAATGACAGCCCTATAAAGGCCAAAATAATCTTTTCCTGCTCATCACGCTCGTGGCCGGTTATAGAGGTGATCCTATGGACTATTTCGGTCGTCTGCCATAGGGACAGCGAGGTGTCTCTCTTTTCACCAGCTGGATTTACTAGATCACCAGTGACTACAATGGCATTTGTCCCATGTTCATCCCCACGTTGCCTGACAGAATTCAGAGCAGCTACTGCATTTAATGCTCAAGCCCAGGCCCCCAGAGCTACATGAGGTGCCGAGGCTGGCAGGGACAGCACAGGACCTACAGGAAAGCAATTCCCATTAGGGCAGGTGTGTCACATAGGCCCCAGACAGCATCGATGAGAGCTTGACTTGGTGCTCGTGTGCCATTGACCGATACGATCGATGAGTCCTCAGATGCCAGGAGAGGGGCAAGGTCTGCCCCTTCTCTGCCCACCAGCGTCAGGCATTGCATGAGCACAAAGCAGATCACCCAGGGATCTTTACCGGCTCCTTGAGGATAAAATCCATGCAAAGACCAAGAATTTTAACCGTATGCCTGGATACTGTGTCTTCCAGGACAGCGTCCTCCAAGCACAGGAAGGGTCCATATCATAACCCAACTGGAACTCAAAAAGGAATTCAAGGGCACCAAGATGAATTTTTGGTCCTTCAGGAACTGTTAAAGAAGAAAAAGCGATAATATAGGACCTCTGCTGAATTTAGGGAGAGCAGGTGTGGATAGATCTGAGATGGTCTGTGACCCCTTTGCCTCAGTTGCCACCAGTAAGGTCTCCAAGGCCTTTGAGCTTTGAGGCAGCCTTTGAAGGAGAGCAACCTGGGATGGATGGGGGTCAAGGCAGGGGTTACTTGAGCAAACTGCACTCTTCCCAGGCCACGGGACTGGAGAGGCTGCATCCAAGGGTGCTGAACCAGGAGGCACCGGTTCATCACAATGCCACTAAGAACAGCACTCAGACTCGGTGAGGTATCTTTAAACCCATATTGATTAGCACTGACATTATAAGGAAAGAATCATGCAGATAATCGTAGGTCCCTTTAACTGATGGGAACCCCAGGGCATGTGGCACTGAACGGGCCTTCGACCTGAATGCAGCAAACCATGCAGACCCCATCCATAGAGGACAGGCCCCAGTTTTGGTCGTTCCAGCTGCTATAGGATTTTCTTACGAGGAAACAACTCTATTGATCATCTCTACAGTCAAACAGAAATGATGTTTGCGTGAGAACTTTTTGGTGCTGTGTTAGGTAGAGGCAAGGCCACGCAGGAGGCGTAATGTCCGCTAGAGAGTGGGAGCTGCCTCCAGGCTCTTGTGTGACCACATGCTGCTGAGGTTGTCCTGCTCCCAAGGGATCTGGGCAGCACAGAGCGGGTTTGAAGGCCACGCTGTACGTGCAGCACAGCGCAGCACAGCACTAACTGCCCGAGGTACAATGGTGTTCTGGTCAGGATCAGTGCCCAGGTTTCCCTCTGAGAAGTCTGTGCTCCCCTACGGTGACACAGCTGAGGGGCTGTGGCCCAAATACACACGGCCAGGAGGAGCCCCCATGGCTTGTCACAGCCCTGTGACATTTCTGCACTAAACAAGGCGTGGTGGGACAGCTTGCTGAGCGCTGGTGCTGCGCTGGAAGGATACAGGCTGTGCCAGGGGCAGTGGCAAGGAGGATGAGGGTGGGGGCATGCCCCCAGTGTGAAGGAGCAGCTCAGATACATGAAGCTCCGCTACAAGACGGGCAACAGGTTGCATTAGCTTGTGTGAGTGAGGGTTAGAGGAGAAGACAGTGAGGGTGACAATGTCTTGACAGTTATGAACTACTTGATGAGGGCGGGTAGGCAGAAAAGGTCTGGGAGTGTCCAGGTTGATGAGCAGGTTCCTGTTGGGAACGGGAAGGGCCCTGGCAGCCCCTGGCCATACAAAGCCACCCAGTGCCAACAGTGTGGAGGCTGCTGGGATGACTTGAGCAGAGATGCTACAAGGGCCACCAAGGGGGATGCTCCCCTGGACCTGGTCCTGGCAAACAAGGAAGAGCTGCTCAGGGACGCTATAATCCGTGTCAGCCTTGGCTGTTGGGACCAGGAAATAGGGGGGTCCCAGGCAGGAGAGGGGTGCAAGGAAGTCCAGCAGCAGAACACAGACCTGGGACTGCAGAGGAGAAGACTTGGGTGTCCTCAGGAGACTGGCACAAGTGGGGCCATGGGAAGCAGCTCTGAAGGGTGAAGGTGCCCAGGCAACCTGCTAGGCCTTACAGGACAGCCTCCTCCAAGCAGGACGAGGAATCGGCCGGTGAGCAGACTGGACCTGAAAGAAGATGCCAACTGGAACCTGGGAGCTGGGAGCAGCTTCATTCCAAATGGGAAAAGGATGGCTGGGTAGCGGTAACTACAGAGGAACAGGTAGTTGAAGCTAAGTCTCTACCCAAAGAAACGTCAGCCCAGCCGGAGGAAATAAGAGCTCTGCTGAGAGCCCCAGAGCCAGGGAAAGATAAAAGGGTAACGATCCGGATAGACTTCAAGTGTGCTTTTGGAGTTGCACACGCCCGTGGAGCTATTTGGAAGGAAAGAGGACTTTCATCTGCAGAAGGAAAACATATTAAACCTGCAGATGTTGTTTTGAGATTGTTAGATGCTCTGTCCTCACCAACTGCAGTAGCTATTATGCACTGCAGAGGACATCGGAAAGGGAATACTGCCCAAGAACTGGGAAATAAATTGGCAGACCGAGGGGCAAAGGAGGCTGCAGAACCAAGCGAAGTATTAAATTTAATTCCTGAAAGAACTTTGCCACTACCAGAACAGGTAAAGGATGACGACAAGGATCCAAAATTAAGAAAAGATTTAGATGCACAAACAGAACAATAAGGGTGGGTTAAAACTCAAGATGGGAGAATAGTAGTTCCCTTTCATATTCTATGGCATTTGGTAAAGTCAGAACATGGTCAAACTCTTCGGGGAACAGAGGCACTCTACACCTTTTTATCTCGACAATTTGCGGCCAGAAAGACGTTACAGAAATCAAGTCATTTACCGAGAGGTGTGAACTCTGTTTAAGACATAACCCAAAGAGAGAGACTAGAGTTAAATTTGGGCACACAGGAAAAGGGAACGTACCAGGCTGAGGGTGGCAAATAGATTTTTCAGAACTCCCTAGAAAAGGAGGG
This sequence comes from Leptosomus discolor, assembly GCF_034619465.1. NCBI lineage: Eukaryota > Metazoa > Chordata > Aves > Leptosomiformes > Leptosomidae > Leptosomus > Leptosomus discolor. The sequence continues at coordinate 54,192 of NW_028237764.1, forward strand.
TCCAGATACCTCTTAGTACCAACTGACACCTTTTCAGGATGGCCTGAAGCCTTTCCATGGAGAACTAATAAGGGCAGGGAAGTAACTAAGAACTTCCTAAGAGAAATTATTCCAAGATTGAGGGTACCTGAGACAATGTCCTCGGATCGAGGACCTCATTTTGTATGTCAAGTAGTTCAACAGGCTAGTAAATATTCGGGAATAATGTGGGAACTCCACACGGCATCCCGACCCCAAGCTAGTGGACAGGTAGAAAAGATGAATCGCCTCATTAAGACACAATTAAGAAAAATCTGCCAAGCAAACTTTCTAAGATGGGACCAAGCTTTACTTTTAACAATAATAAGATGAAGAACAAAACCCAGAATCAAATAAAAGGTTAGCCCTTTTGAAATAATGTATGGCAGGTCATTTCAGACTCACTCTAAAGGTGAGAATCTTCAACGCGTAGGCTGGAGGTCAGGACCTGCAGCCTTCATGAAACACCCCCAGGTTTCTCAGCATCGGAGCGACCTTGCCCTTGCCTTTGCCTGCCTGGGACAAAGGGATCTTGTGGCATAAGGGCAGTGCTGCCAAGAGCTCTGGAGTGTCCCTCTGCTCCCACAATCCCAGAACCAAGGAAGCTGGAAGGCAGCCAGCTGCCACCTTTTCTGGGCTTCCCATTCATGCTTGGTTTTAGCCAGCAGCTCCTTTCTCAGCCATGCCAGCCTCCTGCCACCTTGATGTGACTTCCAGCATGTCAAGACAGACCATTCTGGATTGTGAAGGGGAAATCCTTGAGCATCAAATATCTCTCTGCACACATCTGTTCTGCTGGCTGTAGTCCATGGGATTTTTCCAAGGAGGTCCCTCAGTAGGTCAAAATCTGCTTTCCTTAAACCCTGATCTTTGCCTTCTTCCCTTTTCAATGTATCCTCCAAACTACCTTCTTACCCTGGACTTTTCAATTCCTAACCAGCTTTTCCTTAGTTGTTCATGTTGTGGTTTAACCCCCACAAGATATTAGGCACCACCCTGCAGCTTGCTCACCTCCCTCCCCCAACCTCAGTGGGACAGGGGAAGAGGAAAGGTAGAGTAAAAGCAAGAAAATTTAAGATGGTGATTTCGGGTCATTGGCCTGTGTCGCGGTTGGGACGGGACACGCCAAGATTATATGTAAGAAGGCAGCCTTTAAGTCACAAAAGCCAGGATGGTTGAGATGGCGCAGTAGAAAAAGCATACCCTTTTATAACCTTTCTTATCTGTCCACCGGTTCATGCACTGTGGCTGCTAAAATGATTCGCTCAATAGCTCTGTCCATTCACCTCTATTCACACACTGATTGGCTGGGCAACTACTGTATTTCCCACTTCATCTGCTGTTCTCTTGCCAAATTTCTGCTCTGTGGTATTCACTTGTTTAGTCTCTTCTTGCTCAGTCTCTATCTCCTCTTCAAACCTGTTTACAACATTCTTCATCCCCTTCTTTCATCTTCTCACGGGTATACTGGGATGCTGTCGAGGCCAACTTCATCTTCTTCGGTCAGGCTATCCCCACAGATACCCCTGGAGAACCAAGATAACGCTGGCATCCCAGCCTCTCTAATGCATCTGTGAAACCCTCCCAGCATCTGTCATCGTAATTAGATAACTACCACAAGACCAGCTCCAGGGACGGCTGCATCCATAGACAAGAATGCTGATGGATGGTGGCGCTGCAGAAATAGAGCTGCTTGTGAAGTTTTACTAGGATTAGTAATTGGTGGTGTGTGTGTTAATTAGAAATTAGTTAAATCATGTTGTACCTGAGTGCTTGAACAGTGGAAGAACCCCATGTAAAACCACGTTTGGGGTACCCCAATCTAGCTCAGACATCTCACGTGCATCAATAACTATTCACCTTTTGTAACTCTGTACTCTGTGTCCCAGCCTCTCTCCTCGGTCAGCACGGGTCAGGTGCAAATTTTCACAACCCAAGTGACGAATTGCCACCACTGCAGTGTGGCAAGGTCTGGCCCTTCTCTAGCCAGGAGATGCAGAGCAGTCCAGGAACACACGGCACATCACACCCCGGTCTCCGCTTGTGTGCCTGCAGTCTCAAACTTCTTTTTTTAAGCTCCACCAACCTTTCCTCATCCCCGTGATAATAAAGTCAAGGAACAGAGAAACACTTTTCCCAGGGGCCCTGGCAGCAGCACCTTCTCCTTCCTGCAGATCACCTCCACCTCCACCAAAGGCCCTCAGGGGCAGCAGAGACCCCACTGACAGCAAATCCATTTCTTGACAGGGCTGCACTTCCCAGCCCTCTTTCTCTCTGCCCTGGGGACAGCGGGATTTGCTCCCTCCTTTGGCATCCTGTTGCAGCTTTCTTTGTCCATCTGCTGCCCACTCGGCCGTGTCTCTCCTCTGAAGCAAAGTCTTTGCACACATGGGGTCTTGGACCCTCTGCACCAGGTTTCCCTAAGACAAGTCAGGGCTTGGCCTGGAGCCACAGCTGAGGTGCTACAGCCCAAACATGCCCTGATGCCCTCAGCCAGGGGCACAGCCAGGACGAGCTGCAGCCTGTGCTTTTTGACATCGATGGCGTGACTGCCAAGGCGTGGTAGAACAAGTGACGTAGCTTGCGGTGCTGCAATGGGTAGGGACAGGCTTTTCAGGACAGGCAGGCTGGAAGGATCAGGAGTGTGGTTTCACTGAAAGTGAAGAAGCTGCTTGGATGTACGGAGCTCCTCTGTGGGGCAAGTGAAAACTTTGGTGAGCCCTTGTGAGTGAGGATCAGAGGAGGTGACTCTGTGGTGGGAAATGGAGAACCCACAGTCAGGGTGGAGAAGTTGGCTTAGCCTTTTCTAAGCAGCCCAAGGAAATCCCTGGATGCAGAAGCCCGGGCCTCACTGGGGAGTTTAATGACCCTGGAATTTCTGGAAGGGGAACACCGAAGCCTGTGAACAGTGCAGGCAGTTTCTGGAGCTTCTTGGGACAACTTCTTAGCACAGCTGACAGATGGGCCAACAGAGGTCATGCAAACCTGGATCTGATCCTTTCCAGCAAGGAAGAGCCAGTCAGAGATATGAAGTGCATTGTAAATCTTGGCCATCGTCACCTTGAATTATCAGGGTCCCTGCTCCTGAGGAAAGTGAGAGAGGAAAATAGGAGAGTGTGGATGCCGGACACTAGAGGAGCAGACTTTGGCTTATTCTGGGGAGTTTCAGTGGGGATCCAGTGGTCAGCATCCTGAAGGGCAGCAGAGCTCAGGACAGCTGGTCTTCAAAGAGAGCATCTGCCAAGCCTAGAAATGGTCTATGACAAATCTCAGTTTAAAGATGAAAGTAAATGCAAGGGCATCATAACGAGCTGTTACTGCTTCAGAGAGAGTTAAAGAAGCAGCAAAGATAACATGGGATCCCTTCTAAATTTAGTAAAAGCAGGTGTAGAGAGATCTGCAATATTTAGTGTGCTCTTTGACTCAGTTCTCACCAGCAAGGTGTCCCAGGCCTTTGTGCCTCAAGGCAGGACTCTGGAGGAAAACAGCCAACAGTGAGTAGGAATCTAATGAGGAGCTCCTTGATGAACTCCCATATTATGGGTCAGAAGGGCCTGAATGTACAAATTTCTGTGTGCACACAGAGGGAGAGAAAGTGTCATCAGCTTCCTGGTCGTATCCATGGCCTGTGAGAAAATTGTAACGTTTACAGACCAGCGTCAAAGTTCAAATAAAGAGGACTTCTCACACACTTATTACACCGAGGTCTTTTCGGCATGTGGTTCAACTTCTGCTTAACATCTTCATTCAAGGGTTGATACAGCTGCCCACACAGAGGTGACCACTGCCTCCGAGATACACGGGGTCAGCTGAAGCCTGAACATGGTACTAGGAAATGTGACCCCCCAGGGCTGGTGGGAGCATTTCAGGAGCAGGAGCTGGTGGACAGGCAGGGTGGGCCAAAGCATCTGCGCTGGGACAACTGATTTCTCTCCCTTGAGTAGAAAGCTAAGCCTGGACAGTTGCACCCAAGCTGTCCAGCGTTGGAGGAGAACAAGAAATAAGTGGGTCTAGATGCTGCGGAGTCTACAAAGAACATTATTCTGTACCCTAAATATGTTGGGATTAGTGCAGGCTGTTCAAAAGAGAGGAGGGAGCTCATGACTTCAGGGTGTGACTCGCTGTGAGTGAGTATGGATGGAGTCCAGGGCAGGGAGTGCTTTGGGGCTTCTTAGAATTGGTGCTTGACACAAAAACGGGTTTGCTATTGGTGTGAGGCCAACGGAGAGTGGACTCCAGAGGAGGTAAGGTGGACTTAAGATGCAGCAGAGGATTGTATTTTCTTTTTTATTAAGCCGTGTCTTCCTTTCTTTTCTTTTTTTGGCAATTAAGAAACACCCTCCTGAGTATGGGTGCAGTTCATTCCCCAGGTAAAACAAGGAGAAACTGGTGTCCATGGGCTGAAACGTGCAGCTGCAGGCTGTGGTGGAGAGAGCTCAGCTTTGAACAAAGGTGCTGTATTTCCCAAGTGGCTGATGAGAGAAATGTGGTGTTGGAGGTAGGGACGAAGACGGGACATTGTCTGACACACAGGGTCCTGACTTTCCTGCATAGTCAGACTCCATTTGGAGATGTTCAGTTTCAACACCAGTTCGGAAATCGCAGAATTCACATGATGTGTAAGCAGGCCAATGAAGAAAAGTGGAGGAAAAAGATATTCTTTCTTATTGTTATTTACTACCCAAATCTTTTCACTTCTGAAATCGCTCTAATTAACTGTGTAAAAACTGAGGTATTAAGTTATGCCCGGAGCTTGGGGTGGTTAGGGCATTTTGGATGTGAATGAGCCCTGTGGTGCCAAGTTCCTGCCCTGCAGATGCTGACAGTTGATTGAACTGGCCTCTGGAGAAGTGACAGTCAGCAGCAAACCTCCAAATTTCTGCGGGTGCTAGTGGTGCCCACTGAGGGCCATCACTGAAGAGACCGTGGAGGGAATGAACAGAAAAGGGACTGTCCCTGGGGGCTGATGAAGCAGGAAGTCACAGACACTGCTTACAGGTGGAAAATGGAATGTTCAGTGACTGTGAATCCCCTTGTTGTGTTCCATCAAGCAGGGTGTTCATGCCCTGATCCCCATACCCAGAGAATGGGGACCGTTTCTCTTACAGGACGCTCAAGGCCCTTCCTGGGGTCAGTGAGGTATAGGGGTGGGTGATGTCAAGTGCAAGACAGCGGCAGGACTCCTCCCAGGCTCTCTGGAGGGTGGGGGAGAAGGCAACAAAGCGTTGTGGTGGTGAAGAACTGGTGTCCTGTCAGGGGCCTCAGTGGAAGAGACCACAGCCATAGTGGAAAGGACAAGGATTTCAGTCCTGTTGGGGGCTCCCAAGCTCAACAAAGGGGCCATCCCCACCACAGGCTTTACTCTGTTTTGCTGTGCCTGTTTCTCTGCAGATTTTAACCACCACCCCTGCTTCCCCGCCTCACTCTGACCCCATCCTGTCCCAGGCTTTAATGATGCCTCTCTGTCTTCACTGACTATTTCTTCAAACATTAAGCTCTGATTTTCTGAGGTTTTGCCCATGGCTGTGAGTTCCCCATAACCTGTGCAGCTTCTTCCAAAGCCCTGCTAATGCTCCTCAGTCACCAAAGATGTCCCAGCCCCCAGACTCACTTGAATCCTCTACGTAGCTCCATGCCCCAGCACTGAACTGCACGTCCTCCTCCACCCTCTGCCTCAAAATCAAAACTCAACCTCTTTCACTCCACTAGGACACCCTCCCAGCCCCCACCACCCCACATCAGCTTCCTTTCTTTAGCACCCACACTGCCACACATACACCTCTCTCTCCCCGCACTCCCATGTCTCTCCCAAACCCTCCCTTCTTTCCCTGCAGAAATAGGTCCTCAGCACAGGAGGTCTGTGTGTCCTCCACGCTCCAGGATTTTTCCTGGGGTCCATCCAAGTGTGGGGAGTGAACAAGGAGAAGAGAGAAAAGTCAGCTGGTGGGGCATGACTGAGCACAGCCACACCCAGCAGCGGGCATTGCCATCAGCCAGGCTGACACATGCACACAAGATGGAGGTGTCCCTGCCATCCCTAATTTGCACCAGAGGGGCCTTCCTTCCTGCTGTATTCCCAGGACAATGCTGCTCTTCTCCTCGTCCACCCACAGACAGCAACTGCTTTCTATGTCTGGGCTCAGACATGGTTTTAAGGATTTGCTAAAGCCATTCGCCATAACCTTGTTTCTCCCTGACATCCCCCGACCCTCTCTCCCACACCTACACACGGCCAATCACTGCTGCTCAGGGCCACTCACTCTTCAGAAGAGGCCTTGAGCTTCCTGGATCATCCTGGTGCTTGTAATAAATGTCCTGGTTCCCTCCAGAGCTCATGGTGAGCTTGCTTGTCCATGAAAGGGTCTTTAGGACCTCCTGTTCTGAAACAGCTCCCTTTTTGTGATCGTCTGTGCAGAAAGAGGATGGATGCCAAGTGGAATGCTCTAAGAACCTCATGAGCTACCCCCACGGCTCTGTCCTTCCGGCAAGGAGTCTGTCCTGAGAAGGGGATCTGCTCTCTGCAGAGGCAGATGAGCAGTGTGCATGCCACCAGGGGACACAAAGGTTCACTTCTGCAAGACCCCTGCTTCATCTGAACGGCTTTGGAGGTGTACTGCAGGATGGGATCTCAGGCCTTATGTGATAACTACTGATGTAATTGGCATTGCCCAGAGTTGCTACTACAGAAGCAGGCTACTACTTAATATTTTTACTTATTTCCATAGATACTGCCACTCTTAGGGAAATCACAGAAGCAGAAACACCTGAAGGATTGTTGATGCATTATCGACAGAAGACCCACCAGGTTTGCATCTCAAGAAATGGGATTGCAGGTGAGGGGAAGGATGATTTGAGCACTGCCATGGGATTTGGGAAACTGACACCTGCTTTTTTCTCCCTGTCTCCTGACACCCTGCCCTCCTCATTGAGATGTGTGAGGAACTCCACCAACTAAGTCTGAACTCACAGCTGTGTCAGGAAAGTTATGTCTAAGTGCAGCCAATGATGTCCTGCCAACTCAAGATTTGAGCTTCCATTTGAGGCCAAAGGATTTTAACTCACACTACCTCCGTCTTCCCCCTGACACTGACTACCGTGTGACACAACTGTCCTGGATCTCGAGGCAGGATGGGCAGGAAAGTTTAACTACTGGACTGGAGCTTTTACTCTTGTTGGAAATGGGAATGCAGCAGGCTTGAGCCAAGAGGCCCAAGAAACCCATTTCCCATCGGGCCTGCTAAGGAAAACATCCCACAGGCTGTGGGACCTTCTCTACTGACTGAGAAGTTGTGAGTCTGGACGATACAAATTCCCCTATTTTTTCCTCTTTCTTTGTAACTTGGCTCTCAGAATTAATGTGTTGAGGCTGCTTTGCCACTTTGAAACTGTGCCTCTGAAAAACTAGCCCAGCAGGGCTTTTTCCTTTTTCAGCCCAACTGTAGATGCAGAACTGAAGTGTGTTTCCAGATGTGGAGCCGCTTTTCAGAATGTCTGTTGCAAGAGCGGAACTAACTGAGCCTGCAATTGGAAATGGGTGAAGCTGTGTGGCTTCAGAGTGTATTTGGGATGCATAAACTATGAAAAGGTTGTGAAGGAGAATGGGCCCGAAAGAATCAGGAAAAGTGCCCATCCAGTGGAGCTCTGCAGAAGGAGGCTGGAGCTGTACAATACCTGAGGCAATACAGGTGGGATGAGGACGTAGAGCAGACTTTTGTAGGGAAGGCTGTGCAAGAGGGCACCCTGGCTTCAGCCGGCTAAAACCAGAGACCAGGCAGTGTGCTGAGGGGATGGGGAGAAGTGTCCTGGGTTACAAGGGTGTGGACGAGAGGAGCTTGGAGAGGGTGAGGGTTCAGAGATTCGAGGCAGTCCTTTCAAGATCCGAGCAGACAGAGCTTTGGCTCCAGGATAAAATAAAGTTATCCCAAGGATGTTTTGGACTTAGTGGTGCTATCACTAGTAGCAGTAACAGGACAGCACTTCTAAGGGAACTCCTTCTTATGCTTGATGATGATGGTGAACTAAAACTCTTTCATTTCCTTCCCAATGCTTATTCTATATATACAAAATAGCTATAACTCTCAGCAGCTAGCCTCTGGCACGAATCTCTTAGAACAGTGTTTTTTCTCTCACTGCTACCTCTTTGTTAGCATTTCAAGATTACAGCTCTTGGAAAGAATTGCTGCTCAATCACACCTGCCCTGTGTCTTTTCTCCCTACTTCCACCAGGAGGAGGAGGTAGAGTAGGGGAGCTGTGGGGTTTTTTTATCCAAAGAAGGCCGAGGGACAGATGCAGATGAGTGCAAAGGAAAAAAGCAAGGCAAAATTTTCCTGCAGTGGACAGGTACAACAGCATCACTTGCATTTCCGACCTCTGAAGTCATAACTTAGATGATGAGTGCCTGCAAGTTCTGAGCTCCCTTCATCTGCCCTGCATTTCAGCATGGACAAGGAAACTAACCCAGTCAAAAAGATTCTTCTGATTCTATTCGCCACCTAGAACATTGCATGTGTCCGGAGACAGGCCCATACACCTAAAGAAGAATCACGCTTTGCTGGGCAAAAAAACATATTAGGTGTTCCCAGGAAAGCCAGGAGGCATGGCATAGCGATCCCTGGGTTCAAGGAGCTGATCAAATGCCTTGTCTCTGTTTCTGCCATGGTGGATTCAATGCCCAGATCATGTGCAGACTCTGTACCTGGATGCTGGTATTGGTTGAGCCACCTGCTCTGAAAGGATGAACGAGGTAGGCTGTACTTTCTGGAGGGTGTTATGATAATAAAAGTGAAGGATGGGGGGAACAAAAAGGGGAGCAAAGGATGTGGTCAGGGGTGTTTGGGGGCACCTGTGAAGCAGCCGAGCATCTGATGTGAATTACTCCTGTGGTCAGGGAGAACCTGAGAGCTTTCCCTAACTTGAAAACATGAAGGGGAAGGAAGGACAGCCTCATTCAGGCTGGAAGGGACCTCAGGAGGTGTTTCAACCAACCTCCCCCTCAGAGCAGGCTCAGACCGGAAAGGGCTTTATTCAAACATGTCTTAATCACCTTCCAGGACTGACACTGTACGCACTCCCTGGGAAAGAGCTTCCAGCACTTGACTGGCCTCATGGTGCAAAAGTTTCTCCTTAGATCTAGCCTGACCCCTTTGCTGTTTCAGCCCATTGCCTCTTGTCCTTGTCTCTTGTGCCATGGACGTGAGCCTGATTCAGTCTTCCCGTGAACTGTGAGAGGCTGCACATCTTCCCCTCAAGAGCTTCTCTTCCCCAGGCTTAACAAGCCCAGCTCTCTAGGCTTCTCCTCACAGCACAAGTTCTCCCATCCTGACTGTCTCGGTGGTCCTCCACTGAAGTGGCCCCAGTTTGCCAAGGGCTCTCTGCCTTTGTGGGATGTGAAAACCCAGGACAAAATTCTGGGTGTGCTATAAAAAGTGCTGAGCAGACTGGCTGTGCTCCTGCTCATGCAGCCCAGGATGCTCTTGGCCGCCTTTGCTGATGCCTCACTTTATTCCTCAGGTAACCCAAGGACCACCAAAGCCTTTCCCACAGGGCTGCTCCCCACCTAGGCAGTCCCTGGCTCCTGTCATTGCAGGGGCTTAGTCCGCCTCAAAGACACAACTTCCTGGGTATCATGAGGTTCTTGTTGTCCCATTACTCCAGCTTGTCTTTGACCTTTGGCATGGCAGCCCTGCCCTCCAGTGAGGCGTCTGCTCTCCTCAGTGTGATGTCTTCTACAAAGGCTATGAAAAAGCACTCTCTGGTCTCCTCTGGGTCATCACAAACACAATAACCTGGGCAGGTTAAGGTACAGAGCCCGGCAGGACACTACTAGGTCCTGGCCTCCAGGCAGAGCACCATGCATGGACCATGTCCCTCCATGGTTGACTGTCCTGGTCGCTATTTTACACATGTGCTTCTCCACCCAGGCAGACCATAATACCCTATTTTGGACACAGCAGTATTGCAGGGGATGATGTTGAACGCCTTGTTGACTTGCAGGTAAAAGACCACCACTGCTCTCCCCATGTCCAGCAATCCCGTCCTTTCCTCACAGAAAGCAAAGAGGATGGACAGGCACAAGCTACCCTGGGTAAATCCCCTCACCTGCTCCTTCAGACGCACAGAAATGGACACACTCTGGGGTAGAGCCTTTAGTTCCCTTGCTCAACCCTTGGCCGTTTCTGAAAGGTGCATGCAACATTTCAAAGCTGCCAGTCACCAGGGGGTTCTCCCAATCTCCATGGCCTTTCAAAGATGGTGGAGAATGGCCTCACTGTGACATCAACCGGTCCTCTCTGTTCCCTGGGAAGCCACCCCTCCTGTCCTAAAGACTGGTAAGGATTGTGTTAGCTCAGGTGACCCCTGACTTGATCCTCATCCACTACTGGTGCTTCTCCTCCAAATTCCTGCCTCGAGTCACAGAGTCCCGGGAGAAGGACTTGCTGGGGAAGACTGAGGCAAAGAGGACGCAGAGAATTTCACATCTCTCCCTTACTAAATTCAGCAGTGGCCACACAGTATCTTGGATTCCTTTTTAACAGCTTCTGAAATAGTAACGTAACAGCTCGTTATTTAAGTGCCCTTGAATTGCCTTTCTGTTGCAGACTGAGTTTCAATGTGGACTACTGCTGTGCTTGGAAGGTCCCAGAAGACTGGAGGCTTGCCAATGTGACGCCCATCTGCAAGAAGGGCCGGAAGGAGGATCTGGGGATCTACAGGCCCGTCAGCCTGACCTCAGTACCAGGCAAGATTCTGGAGTGGTTCATCTTGGGTGCGCTCCCATGGCAAGTGCAGGACATCCAGGGAGTCAGGGCCAGCCAGCATGGGTTCATGAAAGGCAGGTCCTGCTTGACCAACCTGAGCTCCTTCTGTGATCAGGTGACCTGCCTAGTGGATGAGGGGAAAGCTGTGGATGTTGTCTACCCGGACTTCAGTATGGCGTTTGACACAGTCTCCCACAGCATCCTACTGGACAAGCTGGCGGCTCATGGCTTAGAGAGGTGCACTCTTCACTGGGTTAGAAACTGGCTGGATGGCCGAGCCCAGAGAGCGGTGGTGAATGGAGTTCAATCCTGTTGAGAACCAGTCACAAGCGGTGTTCCCCAGGGCTCAGTTTTGGGGCTGGTCTTGTTTAAGATCTTTATCAAAGGCCTGGATGAGGGGATGGAGTGCACCCTCAGCGTGTTTGTAGATGACACAAAATTAAACAAGAGTGTTGATCTTCTCAAGGGTCGAGAGGCTCTGCAGAGGGATCTGGACAGGCTGGGTCAATGGGCTGAGGCCAATGCCATGAGGTTCAACAAGGCCGAGTGCCGGGTCCTGCCCTTGGGTCACAACAACCCCACGCAGTGCTACAGGCTTGGGGATGAGTGGCTGGAGAGCTGCCTGGCAGAAAATGACCGGGGGGGGGGTGCTAGTCAAGAGCCAGCTGAACATGAGCCAGCTGTGTCCCCAGGTGGCCAAGGCAGCCAACAGCATCCTGGCCTGTATCAGCAACGGTGTGGCCAACAGGAGCAGGGAGGTGATCATGCCCCTGTACTCAGCACTGTGAGATCACATCTTGAGTACCGTGGCCAGTTTTGGGCCCCACAGTATAGGAAAGACCTTGAGGTGCTGGAGTGGGTCCAGAGAAAGGGAATGAAGCTGGGGAGGGGTCTGGAAAACATGTCTTATGAGCAGCGCCTGAGGGAAAGGGATTGTTGAGCCTAGTGAAGAGGAGGCTGAGAGGAGTCTTTATTGCTCTCTACAAGTACCTAAAAGGAAGTTGCAGTGAGGCTGGTGTTGGTCTCTTCTTCCAAGTAACTAATGACAGGACAAGAGGTAATGGCCTCAAGCTGCACCAGGGGAGATTTAGATTGGATATTAGGAAAATTTTGTTTCCTGAAAGAGTGGTTAGACATTGGAACAGGCTGCCCAGGGAGGTGGTGGAGTCACCATTCCTGGAGGTGTTCAAAAGACGAATAGATGTGGTGCTTAGGGACTGGTTTAATGGTGGGCATGGTAGTTTTAGGATAATGGCTGAAGCTGACGATCTTAGAGGTCTTTTCCAACTAAAATGATTCCATGATTCTGTGCTGTCCTTGAAAAGCAGCTGTACTGAGCTCAGCCATCATGCAAAGGCTCTGCTTCAGAGCAGAGAAATGGCTTGGACAAAAGAATTTGGAATGTCTTTCTATCCCTAGGATACGAAATCCAGAATGAAATGTCTAAATTCACTCAACTAAAGTCATCTCCCCAACTTGGAGAAACTAGATCGTTGCTTCTCACCTTCCAGGTGTCCTGTGTAGTGACAGGAGAATAGAGGTTATTCTCATGCCCAACTCTCTTTCGATAGGAGAAAAGACACAGCTGGCAGTCAGTGTCACTGCCCAGCTGAGGGAGGCAACCTCAGTGAGTCCTTCAGCCTGTTTCACAGCAGGTTCCCCTGGAGCCCCTGGGACACCTGGAGGGAGGCCAGAGGGGGCAGAGAAAGGGCTGCCTTGGGCTGCTCCCCTGCTGCTGAGCTGGGCTGGGCTCCTGGGAAGGAGAGAGCTTATTGAAGAGGGCAGCGCTGCTGAGAGACAGTTCTTCCTAGGAGCAGCTCCTCTGCAAAACACAGCAGGGCTGAGGGCACTGCCTGCAGGCACCAAGGGGAGAGAAGTGAGGCTGAGAGAGCTTAATGCCAGTCTGGAGGGGAGGAAGCTGAGAGTTTCTTGGAAAAGAAGCCTTTACAGTCATCTGCATGGTAAGTCTCTGGGTGTAGGGCAATGCAGCTGGTGTTTCGGGGGGGCTATCCGAAAGCTGGAACACCCCACAGCACATAGAGTCTTTCACGAGGATCCCAACAGCTTCTCTAGTGTAGAGGAGGAGGACGTGCTGCAGGTGAGGGACTCCCTGCTGCCCCACCAGATGCACCGGGCATGACGGCTGCCTTCTCTCAGGGACACCTGCGGGGTGTGAAGGTAGGTGTGCAGGCAGGGGTGCCCAGGGCTGCCCTTCAGAGCAGGGTCCCTGGCCCCCAGGGGCTGTGTGCCAGAGCAGGGACTCTGCTGTCTGCCAGGGTCAGCTCTCAGCCTGCCCAGGGAGCTCCCCACGGCACTGTGGGGAGATGCTGTGGGTGGAAGGAGTGACCCCCAGCAAGGGAGGCTCCTTCTGCTGGCAGGGGGGAACTGCGTGGGTCAGGGCTGCTCCCAGCTCCAGATCACCCCCACAACATTTGCAGAGGCTCCTTCTGGAAACAGCACGTCAAGGAACTGTTCACCTGAAAGAGAAGAAATCTGGGCTGTGAGTTTTGTCCTCTTGGTTTGCTGGGTGGGCAGGGAGAAATGGGAATTTCTTTCTGCGTTGTGCACCAGGCCTTGAGACCCCATTTGTTGTTGGGACTTGTCTGAGCTGCTCATTAACCCCTGCCCACACAGAGATGTCCCTGGGCAGAGCTCTGCTGCCAGGAGGTGTCTGCAGGGCAGAGCTGTGGACGTGGCAGGTGGGATGGGGTCTGTGAGTGTGAGGAGGGAGGAGATGTGGGGACAGAGAAGCAGGTCCTGGCCAAGACAGGCTCCAGGAAGCAGAGACATGGGCAGGGAGGAGGAGAGAACGGCTCCCAGACATGCTGTGGGAGGGGGATTCAGGCATCTCCCTGCCATCCCCTTCAGTGCAGATGCCTTCCCTGGAGCAACCCCCTGGTCTCCTCACTCACGCAGCAGAGCCTCTGCCGTTAATGTCACGGGGATTTGGTCAGGAGTTACCTTCCCAGCAACCTGACCACCACAGAGGAGACACTCTCGAGTGTCCGACTGCGCCTTCCTCTCCTGGCTCCAGTGGCAGGGGGACTTTGGCATCTCCTCCCTGCTGCCCTTGTTCTTGCTGTTACACTCACTGTTGTGTGGGGTTGAGGACTGAAGTGCAGCTGAGACACCAACATGTACTGTCGTTGTCCTAGTTTTGGCTGGGATAGAGCTTTTTCTTCTTCCTAGGAGCAAGAGCAGTGCTGTGTTTTGGATTCTGTATGGGATTTGGTATGAGCAGAATGTTGATAGTACGCTGATGTTTTAGCTGTTGCTAAGAAATCAAGGACATTTCAACTTCCCATGTCTTACTAGTGTGCAGGTGCCTCAGAAGCTGGGAGGGAACATAACCGGGGCAATGGACCCAAACTGGCCAGTGGAATAGTCCACATCGTACAATGTCATGCTCAGGACATGGATGAGGGTTAGCTGGGGGTCTGGCTCTCTCCCTATCTGTGATTGCGGGTTCAGGATTTTCTCCGCTGGGATCGCTAGCCGGGAATGGGCTGGGTCTCGGTCAGTGGGTGGTGGGCAATTGCATTATGCACTATTCATATATATATGTGCTATTCTTATCATTATTATTTAAATTTTGTTTTATTTAATTTACTACACTGTTTTCATCTCAACCTATGAGCCTCCTTACCTTTACCCTTCCAATTCTCTCCTGTTCCCTGGGGCAGGGGAGGGTGAGCGAGCGGCCGTCACTTGCCTCACAGGACCAAAACTGTGTCACAAGGAGTGCAACAGAAATGCCAAGGATTTCTGCCTTAAAAGCACTCCTCAGCGGTGATGGCACAACTAGAACAGAGTACACAAACTAAAATTGGCTCTGTTGTCGGGTGAATCATGTCGGGATCCACAAAGCTGTAAAGGTCTTTGACATCAGAAGTGCATTTAATCTCAGACCACTCTTTGTTCCTATTTACCTCTCGCTGTAGGTAAGACTCTGACTCCTGCAGAGCCCACAGCAGAACCTCCAGCTCTCTGGGACACCCTCAAGAAGCAGCAACCGGAGCTCAAAAAAGGCCTTCCTGAAGAGGGAAGAGCGGTTTGGGGGATGTTCTATGAGAAAGTGAATAGATTATACCCAGAGAAGTCTGCCTGAAGTTGTCGCTGTCTTTAACTTTTTGAATAGGTCCCCATGCCCAGAGGGAGAAAATGTCCAATGGCAGCTCCATCAACCAGTTCCTCCTCTTGGCATTCGCAGACACCCGGGAGCTGCAGCTCTTGCATTTCGGGCTCTACCTGGGCATCTACCTGGCTGCCCTCCTGGGCAATGGACTCATCATCACCACTGTAGCCTGCGACCACCGCCTCCACACCCCCATGTACTTCTTCCTCCTCAACCTCTCCCTCCTTGACCTGGGCTCCCTCTCCACCACTCTCCCCAAAGCCATGGCCAACTCCCTCTGGAACACCAGGGCCATCTCCTACTCGGGATGTGTTGCCCAGGTCTTTCTGTTTGTCTTTTTTATACCAGCAGAGTATTGCCTCCTCACCGTCATGGCCTACGACCGCTACGTTGCCATCTGCAAACCCCTGCACTACGGGACCCTCCTGGGCAGCAGAGCTTGTGTCCACATGGCAGCAGCTGCCTGGGGCACTGCTTTTCCCTACGCTGTGCTGCACACAGCCAATACATTTTCACTGCCCCTCTGCCAGGGCAATGTTGTGGACCAGTTCTTCTGTGAAATCCCCCAGATCCTCAAGCTCTCCTGCTCAGACACCTACCTCAGGGAGGCTGGGCTACTTGTGGTCAGTGTCTGTTTAGCCTTTGGGTGTTTTGTGTTCATTGTGGTGTCCTACGTGCAGATCTTCAGGGCCGTGCTGAGGATCCCCTCGGAGCAGGGACGCCACAAAGCCTTTTCCACCTGCCTCCCTCACCTGGCCGTGGTCTCCCTGTTTATCAGCACAATTTTTTTTGCCTACCTGAAGCCCCCCTCCATCTCCTCCCCATCCCTGAACCTGGTGACAGCAGTTCTGTACTCGGTCGTGCCTCCAGCAGTGAACCCCCTCATCTACAGCATGAGGAACGAGGAGCTGAAAGATGCTGTTAAGAAAGTAATTCCTTGCAAGTTTTTCAATAATGAAAAAATTACTACATCTCTTTACAAATGATTCACAAAGTATCTGTTTTTACACTTCCTTGGGTTTTTTTTTTTGGGTTTGTTTTAGTTATTTGCTGTTGGATTTTGATGTTTGATTTTGCATTTGGCGATTTTGTTTGTTATTGTTATTATTATTGTTGTTATTATTATTATTGTTGCTGTTATTGTCATTCAAGGCTATGAGGTTAATCACACAAAGGTTTGCATTTGCGTCACCTGGTGCCTTTATAAAAGTGGGTCTGACACTGGCTCAGAGTTGCCTCTTTCGCAGCAGCTCAGCAATAATATGGGATTTTCCCAGTGCAGTGCTTTCAGGCTGGGCTCTTTCCACAAAGCAGCCTGAGGACCTGCAGCTCTCAAGTTCCTCTTCCTCCATGGCATTGCGAATAAAAAGCTCAGGGTTCACAGCATTTTAGAGACATAGGACCAAACTTGGGAGTCACCAGTGGGTGTCTGGTGACATGTAAGGTGGTGAGTGTAATTGAGGGA
Organism: Leptosomus discolor; assembly: GCF_034619465.1. Lineage (NCBI taxonomy): Eukaryota > Metazoa > Chordata > Aves > Leptosomiformes > Leptosomidae > Leptosomus > Leptosomus discolor. Next base: position 70,568 of record NW_028237764.1, read on the forward strand.
TGTACCCAGGGCTTTCCCACAGATGACACTAAAGACACCCATCCTCTAGGAGGGGAATGTGGGGCTGCTGGGAGAGCTGGGCAGTTCTGCAGGGACAGCATGTTCCTGGGGATGTGTGGAGATGGAAGAGGGCTGCAAAGATGGGGTGGGGGCTGAGAGTCCAGGGCATGTGCAGATCTCTTCTGGGCATTCTCCAGTTCCTCCCCTGGAGAAACCTGTCTACAGCAGGAATTCCCACAGAGGGACACACCAGACCAGGTGTGGGCACACCAGGTCTCACTGGAGGGGGATGGAAACTCAAGATGTCTGGGTGGCCACGCTCTTCCTCATGCAGCCCCCTGTGCAGCTGGCCTTGTTCATGGTGAGTGCTCACCGCTGGCTTGTACGGTGTCCCTCGTGGTGGCCAGGCCATTCTCCTGCTCAGCCAGTCACGTCCCAACTGAACCTGATCTATAGGCTTATTTGTTCCCCCCGAAGCTACTTCTCCTTTTAAAACTTCAGAGGTTCCTGTTGGTTGAATCCCAGAGTTCCTCAAGGTCTGCCTGCACTGAAGCTCCATTTGGTCAGCTCTTAGTGTTTCTGTGCAGGAGGCTCACCCTGGTTGGAGAGCCATCACCACAAGGTGACAGCATGAGGAGTCGCAGGGCACTACAGACAAGAACAGGAGCTACTAGTTTGTGCTGCGCAAAGTCAGAATCAGCACGGCAATGATCTGAGGAACACTCTACGAGTTATTCCTCCCCAGGTGCAGGACCCTACACTTGCCCTTATTGAACCTCATTAGGTTCCTCCCGCCCAGCTCTCCAGCCTGTCCAGGTCTCGCTGAATGGCAGCACAGCCTTCTGGTGTGTCAGCCACTCCTCCCAGTTTGTATCGACAGCAAGTTGTAGTTGTCTATTTTAGCAAGTACTGCAGCAGATATCACCTAAACAAGCCTTGCAAAAATCTGGGCAAGTGAAACAATCACAGAATCATGGAATCATTTTTTTTTTAACATCTCTGGGGATAGTGACTCCACCTCATCCCTGGGCAGCCTGTTCCACTGTTTGACCGCTCTTTCAGTAAAGAAATATTTCCTAATGTCCAATCTAAACTTCCTCTGGCACAACTTGAGGCCATTTCCTCCTGTCCTATCGCTTTTTACTTGGGAGAAGAGACTGACCCCCACCTCACTACAACCTCCTCACAAGTATTTGTAGAAAGTGGTGGGGTCTCCCCTCAGCCTTCTCCTCTCCAGACTAAACAACCCCAGTTCCCTCAGCAACTCCTCACAAGACCTGTTCTCTGCCATTCACCACCTTCATTGCCCTTCTCTGGACACGCTCCAGCACCTCAATGTCCTTCTTGTCCTGAGGGGCCCAAACCTGCACACAGGATTCAAGGACCACCCTCACCAGTGCCCAGTACAGGGACACGATCACATCTCTGCTCCTGCTGGACATACCATTGCTGATAAAGGCCAGGATGCTGTTGGCCTTCTTGGCCACCTGGGCACACTGCTGGCTCATGTTCAGCCGCCTGTCGACCAGCATCCCCAGGGCCTGTTTTTGCCGAGCAGCTTTCCAGCCAATCCAAGCCTGTAGTTCTGCGTCGGGTTTTTGTGACCCAAGTACAGAACCCAGCACTTGGCCTTATTGAACCTCATACAATTGTCCTCAGCCCATCGATCCAGCCTGGCCAGATCCCTCTGCAGAGACTTCCTGCCCTCAAGCAGATCAAAACTCCCACCCAATTTAATGCCATCTGCAAACTCACTGAGGGAGCACTCAATCCCCTCATCCAGATCATCGATAAATATGTGAAACAATACCGGCCCCAACACTGAGCCCTGGGGGACACTGCTCGTGACCAGTCACCATCTGGATTTAACTCCGTTCACCACAACTCTCTGTACTCATCCGTCCAGCCAGTTTTTAACCCAGTGTAGTGTGCACCGGTCTAGGCCATGAGCCACCAGCTTTCTTAGGAGAATGCTGTGGGAGACGGTGTCAAAGCCTTTACTCACGTCCAGTTTGATGACATCCACAGCCTCATCGACTACGTGAGTCCGGTGTTCGTAGAAGGAGATCCTGTTGGTCAAGCAGGACCTGCCCTTCATGAACCCATGTAGACTGGCCGTGATGCCCTGGTTTATCTGCACATGCAGTGTGAGCACCCTCAAGATGAACCACTCCATAATCTTCCCCGGTACCGAGGTCAGTTTGATGGGCCTGTAGTTCCCTAGATCCTCCTTCCGGCCCTTCTTGGAGACAGGTGTCACATTGGCAAGCCTCCAGTCATCTAGGACCTCCCCCGTTGACCAGGACTGCTGATAATGGTGATGTGCTCCTGTGTTTTTAACAGTTCCTCCTTGAAGAATGTCCAGCCTTCCTGGACCCCTTTGCCCTTCAGGACTGTCTCCCAAGGGACTCTCTCGACCAGTGACCTGAACAGCCCAAAGTCAGCCTTCTGGAAGTCCATGGCAGTGATTTTGCTGGCCCCCCTCCTTGCTTCACCAAGAATCGAGAACTCTATCAAATCATGGTTGCTAAGCCTAAGACAGCCTCTGACTACCACATCTCCCACCAGTCCTTCTCTGTTTGTAAACAGCAGGTCAAGCGAGGCACCTCCCCGGTAGGCTCCCTTACTGGCTGTGTCAGGAAGTTACCTCCCTGTCCTGGGTTACAGTGTAAAATGTGCCAAAAGAAAAAAATATATTCTATTACCATCTTCAGGAGCTGTTGAGACCAGGTGGGGCGGTGCTCCCTGCCTCCCCCCTCTGGACTATCTCCTGTTACTGGGCACAACAATGCCTTATCGCCTGACCCATCGGTAACTCCCTCCTGGGCTATCTCCTGTTAATGGCCCATCAAGGAACTGCCTCACGGCTCCCCATCCCATTGTGAGATGCTCCGCCCGGGGAGGTGGGGGGGGAAGGAGCCAAGCAGTCCATGCCAAATAAAAACGGAGATTTTGAACACCCTAGCCGCCTTTCTTCCACTGGATTCCCAGAGGAGCTTTTCCCCCCACTGGAGTTCCAGAGGACGAGAGCTACCTGCCGACCACTGGACCTTCGGAGGAAGACCAGGCTCTTTTACCTGATTTCTGCTTCCACAGAACTACACCCATCACTTCAGGAGGACTGCAGCCAGCATCTTATCGGACTGCTACTGCCACCCTAACAGGGGGTCAGGTTGTATTCCTGACTCTGTCAGTGTAAACCAGTGGGTTGTTTGTTTTTCCCTGCCTTGTGTTATATATATATATATATTAGTAAAGAACTGTTATTCCTGTTCCCCATATCTTTGCCTGAAGGCCCGTTAATTTCAAAATTATAATAGTTTGGAGGGAAGGGGGTTGCACTCTCCATTTCAAGGGAGGCTCCTGCCTTCCTCCACAGACACCTGTCTTTTCAAACCAAGACAGATTTTGGCGCCCAACGTGGGGCCCGAGGGCATCGAGAGATAAAAGGAATAACGTTTCTTGTGCGTTGGATATAGATTCCTTGTTAAGTGGCATCATGTGGGCTAGCTTATCCCGGTTCGTGTGGCATGTGGTGGTGGCTGTATTTCTCCCATTTGCAGGCCCTTATCTAAACATGGGTCCTATAACTAAGGCTACCGTGACTGTTATCCAGTTTGTTTTATGGATTAATAAGGTGAGGAATTCATGGCTTATTAACTTCCTCTGGAAGGCGGGCACATGGATTCGGAGCTATCAAACACTAAATGTATGCTTTTGGGGTTACTTTAATAATGGTACCTACTGTGAGGAAATGACACCGGGAGAAACTTTCTCCCAACCCCTAACCCAGCTCTTTGGGTCTACTCCACCAGTTTTCGAAGGATTCAGAGCTTTCCTAAGTGCTCATGATATCATACAGTGGCTGGTGTTGCTGATAATCCTGTTTTATTCAGTATTCAGAGATCAGGGGAGATTGGCTTGGATAACCACCCTGACTAGGAATGCTGCTCCAGAACCTGACCCTGCCTCACAGCTCACATCAGAAATGAACCACCCGGATTGGGTGAAGGAGATACGTGAGATGGGCCAGATGCTGAAGGAGTGCATTCTCTCAGCTGCTGGGAATCCCTCCTCCTGCCTTGAAGAGGGAGAGTCTAACGGTGCAGCAGTGGAACCCACAGACGTTACAACCGTCCAGGTTCCAGCTGAAACGCAAGGGCAGTCAGAGCCAGCAGCAGTCGCCCCTGTGGAAACGAGGAAATCTAAGATGAAATCAGAGTGCTCAGTTAAGAAAGGAGGGCCCTCAGAACCTGCAGGCGAGCCAGTGGTTGAGATAATCACCGAGTCCCTGACGTACGACAGTCTCCGTAATCTGCACAAAGACATCGTACGGCGGGGGCGTGAGGCTTTTACAACCTGGTTACTTTGGGTCTGGGATCTTATGGGTACGGGTGTGCAACTGGATGGCAGTGAGGCAAGGAATTTGGGACCCTTGACTCAGGACTCAGATGTCAATCTGGTATTTGTAAGGGAGCCAGGGACCCTTTCCCTCTGGGAGCGGCTTTTAATGAGTGTGAGAGAGAGGTTTGTCCACAGAGAGAGAATGCAGGAGCACCATCATAGAATGCGCTGGAAGACCCTTGAGGAAGGGATCCAGCAGCTGAGAGAAGTGGCAGTATTGGAGGTACTCTTTGGGAGGGATGGACAGCATGGTAATGACCCTGACAAAGTCAGGTGCACAGGGCAAATGTTGTGGAATCTGGCAAATCTAGGGCCATCTGAATACTCCACCTTCATTGCAATGATTAATGCAGATAACGACCGAGAGACAGTGGGTTCTGTCACGAGCAAGCTTAGAAATTTTGAAAGCATGATCAATGGCCCAATGCAGGCTAACGTTTCTGCTGTGATTAAGAGCCTACAAGAGGAGATGAGGGAAATAAAGGAGGAGGTGAGGAGGAGCAGTTCCCATTTGGCACCGGTACAAGTCACAGGCCCCAAAGTCGGAGCCCAATGTCCCCCAGCTAGAGGGAGAGGGTACACCCCACGAGCTGAACTATGGTACTTCCTGCGCGACCATGGGGAAGACATGGGAAGGTGGGATGGGAAACCCGCTTCTGTCCTGGCAGCACGGGTGCATCAACTCAAGGAGGGAAACACTAACCGGGGGAGTAACACTAAAGTGAAGGTAGCCTCAACCTCCCGGGACCGAGCTGCCAGATATTACAGAAGGGAGGATGATCTGACAGATCCCCTTGAAGGAACCTCTAGTATGTATGTCCAGGAAGGAAATGGTAACCAGTGCTAGAGGGGCCCTGCCTCTAGCCAGGGAGAGGCAAGGGAAAACCGGCTATTTTGGACGGTGTGGATCCGATGGCCTGGCACGTCAGAGCCACAAAAATACAAAGCGTTAGTTGATACTGGTGCGCAGTGTACCCTAATGCCATCGGGACATGTGGGGGCAGAACCTGTTTCCATTGCCGGGGTAACGGGGGGATCGCAGCAATTGACTCTGTTGGAAGCCGAGGTGAGCCTTACTGGGAAGGAGTGGCAGAAACATCCGATTGTGACTGGCCCAGAGGCCCCGTGTATTCTGGGCATAGACTTCCTCCGGAACGGCTATTACAAGGACCCAAAAGGTCTCAGGTGGGCATTTGGGATAGCTGCTGTGGAGGCAGAGAGCATTAGGCAATTGAACACCTTGCCCGGACTATCAGAAAACCCATCTGCAGTAGGACTCTTGAAGGTGGAAGAGCAACAAGTGCCAATTGCCACCTCGACAGTGCACCGCCGGCAGTATCGGATGAATCGAGATGCCGTGATCCCCATCCACAAAATGATCCGCGAGCTGGAGAGTCAAGGGGTGGTCAGCAAGACCCACTCACCCTTCAACAGCCCCATTTGGCCTGTGCGCAAGTCTGACGGAGAATGGAGATTGACTGTGGACTATCGTGGCTTGAATGAAGCGACTCCACCGTTGAGCACTGCCGTGCCGGACATGCTGGAACTCCAGTACGAGCTGGAGTCCAAGGCAGCAAAGTGGTATGCCACTATTGACATTGCCAATGCTTTTTTCTCCATTCCTCTGGCAGCAGAATGCAGGCCTCAGTTTGCCTTCACCTGGAGGGGCATACAGTACACCTGGAACCGACTGCCCCAGGGGTGGAAGCACAGTCCCACCATCTGCCATGGACTGATCCAGGCTGCACTGGAAAAGGGTGAAGCTCCGGAACATCTGCAGTACATCGATGACATCATTGTGTGGGGGAACACAGCAAAGGAAGTATTTGGGAAAGGAGAGAAGATCATCCAGATTCTCCTGGAAGCTGGTTTTGCCATCAAGAAGAGCAAAGTCAAGGGACCTGCCCGAGAGATCCAGTTCCTGGGGGTAAAGTGGCAAGACGGACGGCGTCAGATCCCCACCGAGGTCATCAAGAAGATCACTGCGATGTCTCCACCAACCAGCAAGAAGGAAACACAGGCTTTCCTAGGCGCCATAGGTTTTTGGAGAATGCACATTCCTGAGTACAGCCAGATCGTGAGCCCTTTGTACCTGGTTACCCGCAAGAAGAACGATTTCCATTGGGGCCCTGAACAGCAACAAGCTTTTGCCCAAATCAAGCGGGAGATTGCTCATGCACTAGCCCTTGGCCCAGTCAGGACGGGACCAGAGGTGAGGAACGTGCTCTACTCTGCGGCCGGGAACAATGGTTTGTCCTGGAGCCTTTGGCAGAAGGTGCCTGGAGAGACTCGTGGCCGACCACTGGGATTCTGGAGTCGAAGTTATAGAGGGTCTGAGGCCAACTACACTCCCACAGAGAAGGAAATCCTAGCAGCCTATGAAGGAGTCCAAGCCGCCTCAGAAGTGATTGGCACCGAAGCACAACTCCTCCTGGCACCCCGACTACCGGTGCTGGGGTGGATGTTTAAAGGAAAGGTTCCCTCCACCCACCACGCCACCGACGCCACATGGAGCAAATGGATTGCCCTCATCACACAGCGCGCCCGTATTGGAAACCCAAATCGCCCTGGGATTTTGGAGATAATTACGAACTGGCCGGAAGGTGAAGACTTTGGCCTCACTGACGAAGAGGAGCAGGAACAAGTGACGCGGGCTGAAGAAGCTCCACCGTACAACCAACTACCAGCAGAGGAAACACGATATGCTCTTTTCACTGACGGTTCCTGTCGCATTGTAGGGATGAACCGGAAGTGGAAAGCAGCCGTATGGAGCCCCACACGACAGGTCGCACAAGCTACTGAAGGAGAAGGTGGATCAAGTCAGCTTGCTGAACTCAAAGCCGTTCAACTGGCCCTGGACATTGCTGAAAGAGAGAAGTGGCCAAAGCTCTACCTTTATACTGATTCGTGGATGGTAGCCAACGCTCTGTGGGGCTGGCTGGAAAGGTGGAAAAAGGCCAACTGGCAGCGTAGGGGAAAACCAATCTGGGCTGCTGATGAGTGGAAAGATATTGCCACTCGGTTAAAGAAGCTACCTGTGAGGGTCCGTCATGTAGATGCTCATGTCCCCAGGAGTCGGGCTAACGAAGAACATCGTAACAATGAACAGGTAGATCAGGCTGCAAAAATAGAGGTGTCCCAGATAGACTTAGATTGGCAACATAAAGGAGAGTTGTTCTTAGCTCGATGGGCCCATGATGCCTCAGGCCATCAAGGCAGAGAGGCCACTTATAAATGGGCACGGGACCGAGGGGTGGATCTAACCATGAACAGTATCTCCCAGGTTATCCAAGACTGTGAGACCTGCGCTGCAATCAAGCAGGCCAAGCGGGTGAAGCCTCTGTGGTACGGTGGACGATGGTCGAAGTACAGGTATGGGGAAGCCTGGCAAATTGACTACATCACTCTTCCCCAAACCCGTCAAGGCAAGCGCTACGTGCTGACCATGGTGGAAGCAACCACTGGGTGGCTGGAGACCTACCCTGTGCCTCATGCTACTGCCCGGAACACCATCTTGGGCCTGGAAAAGCAAGTTCTTTGGAGACATGGCACCCCTGAGAGAATCGAGTCAGACAACGGGACACATTTCAAGAACAGCCTCATAAGCACTTGGGCCAGAGAACACGGAATCGAATGGATATATCATATCCCTTATCATGCACCAGCTGCCGGGAAAGTTGAACGGTGCAACGGGCTACTTAAGACTACCCTAAAAGCACTTGGAGGGGGGACTTTCAAAAATTGGGAACTGAACTTAGCAAAGGCCACCTGGATGGTCAATACCCGAGGGTCCATCAATCGAGCTGGTCCCGCCCAGTCTGGACCCTTGCGCACAGTGGACGGAGATAAAGTCCCTGTGGTACACACGAGAGGTATGTTAGGAAAGACTGTTTGGATTAATCCCACATCAGGTAAAGGCACACCCCTCCGTGGGGTTGTTTTTGCTCAAGGACCTGGTTACACTTGGTGGGTAATGCAGAAAAATGGGGAAACCCGTTGTGTACCACAAGGAGACCTAATTTTAAGTGAGAACTCTGTGTAAGGTTTCATTGTGTATATATGTATATATGTATCTGTAAGGGGGCATTGGGTTGGGTATGGTGTAGATGGTAATAGAATAAGGGGTGGATTATGTCCTGGGTTACATGTAAAATGTGCCAAAAGGAAAAAAAAACATTTTGTTACCATCTTCAGGAGCTGTTGAGACCAGGTGGGGCGGTGCTCCCTGCCTCCCCCCTCTGGACTATCTCCTGTCAATGGGCACAACAATGCCTTATCGCCTGACCCATCGGTAACTCCCTCCTGGGCTATCTCCTGTTAATGGCCCATCAAGGAACTGCCTCAGGACTCCCCATCCCATTGTGAGATGCTCCGCCCCGGGGAGGGGGGGGGAAGGAGCCAAGCAGTCCATGCCAAATAAAAACGGAGATTTTGAACAGCCTAGCAGCCTTCTTCCACTGGATTCCCAGAGGAGCTTTTCCCCCCACTGGAGTTCCAGAGGACAAGAGCTACCTCCCTACCACTGGACCTTTGGAGGAAGACCAGACTCTTACCTGATTGCTGCTTCCACAGAACTACATCCATCGCTTCAGGAGGACTGCAGCCAGCAACTTATCGGACTGCTACTGCCACCCTAACAGGGGGTCAGGTTGTATTCCTGACTCTGTCAGTGTAAACCAGTGGGTTGTTTGTTTTTCCCTGCCTTGTGTTATATATATATATATATATTAGTAAAGAACTGTTATTCCTGTTCCCCATATCTTTGCCTGAAGGCCCGTTAATTTCAAAATTATAATAATTTGGAGGGAAGGGGTTGCACTCTCCATTTCAAGGGAGGCTCCTGCCTTCCTCCACAGACACCTGTCTTTCAAACCAAGACAAGGAACAAAGAGAGAAGGGATGGAAAGAATTAACAGGATTCAGGCAGCTCCTGCCCTGAGCCTTGAACAAGAGTAAAGATAATACAAAAGTAAAGAGATCCTCACCATTAGATAGGAGAGGAACTCAAGCCTGCACGACAGCACCCAATGGTGCTAGTGGTAGTGGCGCATGGACAATGCCCGTGAACCAATCACAGCTTGCTTAGTGGTGCGTGTGTTAGTAGAGAAAAGTATATACTGATGCTGTAACACACAATAAAGGTCTTTGGTTTATCCCCAATCGGAGTCCGTGCTCTCAATCTCCACACCGCTCTGCGCATCCTTCACGACCCAGAGCAAGAAACAGGCCAGTGACAACATTCATCCAGCCGGCATGCTGAGGAGATCCCCACCGCGGGCACTTTGCAGCCCCACGTGCCAAACTTGCTCCCAAGGACAGCAGGAGACAAGTGGCCCGGGGGATCCTCAGGAAGGTCCTTTTGCCCCAGGGAAAGGGCAGCCTGACCTGAGCTGCCACCCACACCAAAGGGTTTCTCTTTCCATGTCCCCCCTGCACACACACACATTGCCCTGCTCTTCTCCCGGGACATCCCATCTCCCCACAGAGACTTTTCCCTACAGAGCTCATCTCTGCTGACCTGGACGGCCATTCCTGCACCCCCTCCCCAGGCTCCCCACAGACCCTGAACTGGTGGTGCTGCTCTGCAGAGCAAGTGGGCTGTGGTGGCCAGGGCCATGCTGGTGAGGCTGAGAGGCAGACCCAGCTCAGGGTGTCTACTGCCCCCTCCACCTCTGCACACAAATGCTGTCCCTTCAGCTCCAGAAAAGAACTTGGAGAAAGGAACTCAGACAAACAAGTCGGTGCAGGGTCCTTTATTTGGTTTAAACACACAGAGAGCACAGCTCCTTATTTACACAAAGTCTCTAGAGCACACTGACACAGAAATAGGGTAAAGAATAAGGGGAGGGTTTGGGGACAGACTTAATATAACCAAGAAAAGCTAAAACGAAAGAAACCATGTCAAATAACCTCCCAAACATACAGACTATGCCAGTAATGTGTTCCATTACTAGTGATATGCAGAGAAATATGAGCGGTTCATTGCTGCTTCTGAAAAGCAACCAGTCATCAGTTTCCTCAGGGCGTCCTTGAGCTCCTGGTTCCTCATGCTGTAGATGAGGGGGTTCACTGCTGGAGGCAACACTGAGTACAGAACAGCCAGCACCAGGTTCAAAGATGGGGAGGAGATGGAGGGGGGCTTCAGGTAGGCAAACATGATAGTGCTGAGAAACAGGGAGACCACGGCCAGGTGAGGGAGGCAGGTGGAAAAGGCTTTGTGGCGTCCCTGCTCCGAGGGAATCCTCAGCACGGCCCTGAAGATCTGCACGTAGGACACCACAGTGAACACAAAACACACAAAAGATAAACAGACACCAACCGCAAGTAGCCCAGCCTCCCTGAGGTAGGTGACTGAGCAGGAGAGCTTGAGGATCTGGGAGATTTCACAGAAGAACTGGTCCACAGCATTGCCTTGGCAGAGGGGCAGTGAAAATGTATTGGCCGTGTGCAGCACAGCATAGGGAAAAGCAGTGCCCCAGGCAGCTGCTGCCATGTGGACACAAGCTCTGCTGCCCAGGAGGGTCCCATAGTGCAGGGGTTTGCAGATGGCAACGTAGCGGTCGTAGGCCATGATGGTGAGAAGATAAAACTCTGCTGAAATGAGAAAGAAAACTAAAAATAATTGAGCAACACATCCCCAGTAGGAGATGGCCCTGGTGTTCCAGAGGGCATTGGCCATGGCTTTGGGGAGAGTGGTGGAGAGGGAGCCCAGGTCGAGCAGGGACAGGTTGAGGAGGAAGAAGTACATGGGGGTGTGAAGGTGGGGTTCACAGGCTACAGTGGTGATGATGAGTCCGTTGCCCAGGAGGGCAGCCAGGTAGATGCCCAGGAAGAGCCCGAAGGTCAAGAGCTGCAGCTCCCGTGTGTCTGCAAATGCCATGAGGAGGAACTGGGTGATGGAGCTGCCATTGGACATTATTTCACTGCAGGAATGGGGGACTGTTGAAAGAGGAGAAGACATTGACAAGTCAGGACAGATTTCTCTGAGCCTGTTTTATGCCATTTCTAAGACAAAACACCCAAAATGGCTTTTTTTTCTGTTCCTTTTTGTGAGTTCAGGATTGACGAGCAGGGGCTCTACCCATGGGCTCCAGAGAAGTCAGACCTGTGCTATTGCAGTGGTGTCAAACAGCCTGTGCATTCAGCAGGTGCTCATGGCTATGGGTGCCTTCGGTTCAGTGAGTGGTATTTGCCTCAGTGACCATGTGACAATTGCCCCTATTTATTCCAGTGCGATGGAGTCAGCACCCAGACCTGCTGTGTCTAAGAGGGAAAAGCCCAGGGAGGGACCCAGCCCTTCCAACTCTGCTCTCCTGAACAGCAAAGTCTGAGTCGAAGTCACGCACATCCGATACAGAACATTTCTCACCCCCATTTTCCATCTCCAGGCTCTCTCCAGACATGATAAGAGCAGCGTGCCTGTGGGGGAGAATGGGGCTGTCACTGAGTTCCCATCCTCCTCTGCTGAAGTGCCACCAGAAGAGGGGAAGGGCACTTCAACCTCTTCACCTCAGGGAGATGCTCAGGTGCCTGAAAGACAGTGCCCAGCATCTCCTGAAGGGAGAGTCAGCTTGTTTGTAATTTCCACACGCTGCATTGCCCACAGCCCCCCAGGATCAGTGTCTCAAATGCATCTGAGATGCATAACACTCCCCCCACAACACAGATCTTCCACAAGCAAGAAAAAGGATCAGCAGGTATTGGAGAAAAAAATGCAGAGCAATACCCTGATCCTTCTGCAAATGGGAAACAGGAGAGGAAGGCAGCTGGCACTCGGGAAAGCCTTCTCCTTACACAGCAGAGGACAGCATCTCCATGTTGGTGACATCCCAGGCCAGTTGGTCTCAGTCCCTTTTATTTGCAGAAGGAAGAGGTTTATGTGTCAGGAAAGATGCACCTTTGCTGGGGATCTGTCCTTCCACACACAATTATTCCCCATAGCTTCATGAGGAGCTCCCGGGTCAGGCTGAGTGCGGATGTAGTCCGGTGACAGAGTCCATGTCCAAGGTCACAGCCTCCCATGGTGAAGACAATCTGCACGGAAGGACAGCTCTGGGCACTCCTGGCTGCTCACCCACCTTCACACCCCACAGCCATCCCCACCAGAAGGCAGCCGTCATGCCCTGTCCCTCTCACACTGCACTAGGGAAGCCCTGCTCTGCAGCCCGGCTTCCTCTTCTCCATCACAGACAGATCCCAGAGGTTGGACACATTCAGGAGATCCTGCAAGGAACCACCGACACATCACCCTGCACCCAGAGACTTACTGTGTCAGAGGCTGGGAAGAGTTCTCCTCCAGTGAGCTCTCAGCCATCCTTCCCCTCTCCCCTGCCTTCAACCTCTCTCTGCCCCGCTCCTTTCTCCTTGGTGCCCACAGGCAGCCCCCTCAGCCCTGCTGCGCTTTGCAGAGCAGCTGCTGCTGGGCAGAGCTGTCTCCCTGCAGCTCTGCCTGCTTGCTAGGAGCTCTCTCTGTCCCAGGAGCCCAGCCCAGATCAGCAGCACAGCAACAGCCCAACAACTTTTTAATGATCTCTCTGGTGGTTTTGGTGCCACGTCCGTGAAACCCAGGCACTGAGGGGAAGTTCAGGAAGCCTCTTGAGGAGTCAAAATCAGATGCAAACTCCAAAGTTTCTTGGAGCACTCATGGGTTCCACTGAGGGACGTTACTGACAAAGCCTCTCTGGGGGCTGGTTGAAGGAGAAACCTGGAGGCAGTGATGACAGGTAGGCAAAGGCAAGGTGAAGGTGGCTCTGATGCTGAGTAAACCTTGCTGTGCTTCATCAAGCCAAAAGACCAAGCCCTGACTCGCCAGCCCCTGAAAGGCAGACCCTGTCCCTCAGCCGTTCCTCAGGGTTCTTCCTGGGGCAGGGTGATGTGGGGATGTGCAGTGCCAAGGGCAGGGCCAGGGTCCTCTGCTTCTGGGTTTGTCCTGGGTGGCCTGAGGAGGCACTGAGGTGCTGGTGTCATAAGGTTAAAGGGTAATCTGGCAGGCTTTGGGGGTTTAGACAACAGCCGTAGCCAAGGGGAGAAAGACCTTGGCTCTCTTGGGGACTTTTTGTCTTGCCAGAGCCCTTGAGTGTCTCCACCAGGGGATGTCCTACAGTGTCCCACACCTGCGCTTGCCATTGCACCGTGCAGATCAGACTGTCCCCAGGAGAGGCCTGAGCAACGCCTGAGGGACCTGTTCTCCCTTCCCAGAGGCTGGAGGTCAGGACCTGTAGCCTTCATGGAACACCCCCAGTTTTCCTCAGAATCAGAGAGACCTTGCCCTTGCCTTTGCCTTTGCCTGGGACGAGAGGAGCTCCTGGCAAGAGGGCAGTGCTGCCAAGAGCTCTGGAGTGTCATCTCCTCCCACAATCCCAGAACCAAGGAGGCTGGAAGGCAGCCAGCTGCCGCCTTTTCTGGGCTTCCCCTTCATGCTTGGTTTTAGCCAGCAGCTCCTTTCTCAGCCATGCCAGCCTCCTGCCACCTTGATGTGACCTCCAGCATGTCAAGTTGGACCATTCTGGATCATGAAGAGAAGATCCTTGAGCATCAAACATCTCTCTGAACCCATCTTCTCTGCAGGGCTGTAGCTCCCTGGCAGTCTTTACGTAGGTCCCTCATCAGGCCAAAATCTGCCTTCTAGAAGCTCTAATCTTTTGTTTCCTTCATTTTCTGAGGATTTTAAACCCAAACTTCTCACCCTGGACTTTTCCATTCCTCACCAGCTCTACCTTGTTTGTAAATGTTGCGCATTAACTCCAGCAAGATGTTAAGCACCACCCTGCAGCTTGCTCACCTCCCTCTTCCAACCTCATTCAAAGAGTTGAAGAGCATGTTCAGTTGGTACATTGACCTGGTTATGTCCACTCCAAGGCTTATGCACCCCCACCCCCCCAGTCTATTCACTGAAGGGGCAGAATCAGAAACAGAGCAGGCCTTGATGCTGTGCAAACCACTAGAACATCACTTTGTTCTCAGCATTGGTTTTGCCACAAATTGTCTATTAAATATCTCTCAAATATCCAACAAATTGTCCATAAAGTATCCACTGAGTTCATGTTGTCCATGATTTGGGTTCCATTTGATATGGTGCTTTCTCAGGACAAGAGTGATGTGTTGTCTGGAGTTTCTGAACAGGGAATCTAGCTCAGGTTGGGTCAGCTTTTTACGAGGTACATTTAGGAGGTATCACTGTAGAACTTCCTAAAATATGTAACTCAAATCATAGATTATTTCTGATCCAGTTTAAATCTACTGTAGGTACATGTCATATTCCCCCATTATCCACCCAGTGGACCTGCGTCCTTGAGCAAAAGCAATCCCACAATCAGGTTGGCCATTTCCAACCCGTGCTGTCTTTCCCAGCCTGTTCCCTACATGCACTATAGGGATCTTATCTCCTTCTACAACAGGCAGGTTTTTGTCTGGGCAGGGCCAGGTCGGTCAGTCGAGCCTCTGGTATTAACTAGGCAGGGGGCTTCTGCCCAGGCTGCATCCCACCGCTTGTATTTCCCAGCCCCCTTTGCTCTCACTCTTGTCCTTAACAGTCCCTTCTCTCGGTCAATCATTCCGGAGGCTGGTGTGTGACAGGGGATGTGGCACACCCAATCATTGCCACGTTCCCTGGCCCAGGGGCTTCTGAGGGTGTTTCAGAAAGGAATCCTGCTGTCTGCCTCAGGTCTTTCTGGGGTGCCACAGCACTTGCTTTCCAATGCCCAGGATGGTGTTTTGGGGGGTGGTTTGGGTCATGGGCATTGTCCTGGGTTACAGTGTAAAATGAGCCAAAAGGAAAAAAAAAAATTCTATTACCATCTTCAGAAGCTGTTGAGACCAGGTGGGGCGGTGCTCCCTGCCTCTCCCCTCTGGACTATCTCCTGTTAATGGCCCATCAAGGAACTGCCTCACGACTCCCCATCCTATTGTGAGATGCTCCGCCCGGGGAGGGGGTGGAAGGAGCCAAGCAGTCCATGCCAAATAAAAACGGAGATTTTGAACAGCCTAGCAGCCTTTCTTCCACTGGATTCCCAGAGGAGCTTTTCCCCCCACTGGAGTTCCAGAGGACAAGAGCTACCTCCCTACCACTGGACCTTTGGAGGAAGACCAGACTCTTTTACCTGATTGCTGCTTCCACAGAACTACACCCATCGCTTCAGGAGGACTGCAGCCAGCATCTTATCGGACTGCTACTGCCACCCTAACAGGGGGTCAGGTTGTATTCCTGACTCTGTCAGTGTAAACCAGTGGGTTGTTTGTTTTTCCCTGCCTTGTGTTATATATATATATGTTAGTAAAGAACTGTTATTCCTATTCCCCGTATCTTTGCCTGAAGGCCCGTTAATTTCAAAATTATAATAATTTGGAGGGAAGGGGGTTGCACTTTCCATTTCAAGGGAGGCTCCTGCCTTCCTCCACAGACACCTGTCTTTTCAAACCAAGACAGGCATGTTGCCAACCATCTGGTTGTCACTTCCACCACAGTAAGCACATGGCACTTGCCTTGGCAGGTTCATGGCAGTGTGATATAACCCATCTGTGAGGCCTCTCTGGATTGATATCGCAGCCACCATCCTTCACACCACAGAGGCTTTGCTCGCTTGGCTCACTTGACTCTGATGCATGTGTCACACTCCTGAATAACACCTGCAATGGCTTCAGTGGTCAAGTCCACCCCTCCATCTCAAGCCCATCTGGACATTGAAGCTCTCCCTTGATGTCCTGACCCTACAGGATTCCACCAAGTTATGACTAGTTAACTCTCATGTTCCCAGACTCGGTCCACCTCAGCCACTTCCCCTGTTGCACCTGGTCTACTTGCTTGTTGTGTTGATGTTCCTCAGGGATTTCTCTGTCACTTCCCTTGTTCCTGGTGAGTGACTCCAGCTGTTGAGCTTCCTCACCCTGTAACTCCTGACTGGTGCCCCACCATTCCAGCAGCGGAGCAGCCAGGCACTGCTCTGCTTGCCTCTCTGGGACCTGTTATATTTCTTGTTTTTTCCAAGGTCTCTCAAGTTCAGTGACCTGGTAGTTTTGGTCTGATTTTGCTGATTTTTCTCACTTCTTCCTTCTATTTCCTTTCCAAAGAACAGCTTTATAGTCCAACTTGTTCTCCTGCATTCCTAATAGGTGGTACAGATCCGTCCGCCTCTGTGTCTAGTGCTGCTTTTTTACTGCTGGGCTGATTCCTCTAGTGAGGTGAGGCTTAGGTTCCTATCTCATCCCAGGTGCCCTCAGGTGTGGTTTGGGTTCCCATCCCAACCATGGTGTCATCCAGTGTCATGTCTATGTCACAATCATAGCATGCTCAGAGGTGGCTTGGGTCCGTATCTCAACCATGCTCTTCTGACAACCCTGAACAGATAGACACAGACCAAGCCCCAGTATAGTTTTAGGAGCTGCTGGGTTTCCCTGGGGTAGGCAAGGCACCCTTCTGTTAGGCCAGGTTATCTATTTCTGGCACTGGCTTCGAAGTGGGATGGATTAAGTATGCCCTCCCCCAGCAAATCTAGTTTAAAACCCTCCTTCCTAGATTGACTAGCCTTTGTCCAAAGATGTTCTCCCCTTCTCTGAGAGATGTACCCCATCAGCCCCCACGAGACCAGGTTTCTCACAGGGAGTCCCATGGTCCAAGTGGCCAATGCCCTGGCAGTGGCACCACTCCTTCAGCCGTTCATGGATTTTCATGAACCTGGCGGCTCTTCCAAGCCCCTTGCCTTTGACTGGCAGGACTGGTGAAAAGATTAGCTGAGCCCGCGAATCCTTCACTGCCTCTCCTAGGGCTCTGGAATCCCTCTCGATGCTCTTGACATTGCTTCTGGCTGTGTCACTGGTGCTCACGGGAAAGAGCAGCAATGGAGAGTGCTCCATGGGAGGTACCAGGTTGGGTAGTCTCTCTGTGACATCCCTAATCCCAGCCCCTGGTGAGCTCCAAAACTCTCTAGACAGTAGGTTGTCAAACGGGCTCCTCAGTACCCCTCAAAAGAGAGTTTCCCACTACTATTACCCATCACTTTTTCTTGGTTGCCCTTGTTGTAATTCGGGGAGCCGATCTAGCCGCCTTCCCCAACTCTGAGGCGTTGTCTATCTCATCATCCTTTTTTCCCTCCTCATTCTGCAGAGCCATGAAGAGGTTCTGTAGGAGCACCTCAGGCTTTGAGGAAGGCTTCTTCCTCCTTCTGGATCTTCCCTGCACTACTTCCCAATCTGCAGTATGGCTGGCTTCCCCCTGTTTTGGGTGTGCCAGTGGAAGAGTTTTGGCTCTTTGGCCGGAGGGAGCAGTTTTTGGTGTGCTGGTGGAAGAACCTCAGGCTCTTTGGCCAGAGGCTGTGGTTCCGCTGCTGCGTTCCCCTGCATCCAGCTCGCTCTCTCCTTGTCTGCCTCCCTGGTGCTCCGCAGCCTTGTGACCGTCCCCTGCAGCTCAGCCCCCTGCCGCAGGAGGTCCTCCACCTGAGCACAGCTTTTGCAGCTGCGTTTGTTCCCCACCCCTTCCCCAGGAGGAAGGTCTAGGCACTTCCCCCAGGCTGAGGGCTGAACCGCAGCCTCTCCCTTCAGCAGCTCCGTCTGGGTGGAGGCACTGGTCCCCGCCGGGGCCGGTGGTGCAGAGTGTCCAGCCAGAGCTGCAGCCTTGGCTCTGCCACGAGTGCCCACCCTTCTGCCTCGAGGGTCAGGGAGGATGAGCGCCCTTGGCCTCTCCAACTGGCGGAGCTTCAGCGCCCTCCCCGCACAATGCCGCGGGAGCTGCTCGCTCCGCTCCTTTGCTCCCCACAGGCTCCTGTTGTGGGCAGGCAGTGACAGCCGGTGACAGCCGTTGCTCTGGCCATGCCGACGGCCCCTCCGCCTCTCCCCGCAAGAGCTGCCGGCTCCAGGCGGGTCTCACCATTCCCCTGGCATTTCCCTACAGCAGGAAAACCTCAGGAAAGCTCCTGAACATTGATATCTGCTGCTGGCCGGACCCGTCCCGAAGCAGCTGATCTCAGTGACTGATGTATATTATGTTTAAGTTTCTTCTTGAGAAAATGTACTGTCATTTTCTGTGTAACCAGAGTGTCATTGTCCGTGTCTGCCTTCCTGTTTGTAGGGACTGGATTTGTTGCTGACAGTATCTATTTCCTGAAATCCTCAAGTGTGAGATTTTTTTGATTTTTTTTTTTTTTTTTTTTAAGACTACTATAATCTTTCTATCACATTGAGGTGGCTACTTGTTTACAGAATCTTCATGTATTCATTGGGAAGAAATGGATCTCAGGAATCAGAAAACATGGAGGAAAGCTCTGCCTTGTTCAGTGTCATCTTGCTTCTCAAATCCCAATTTCATGAAGGATTTGTCAGCTTTCTTTTGTCATGCTTTTTATAATATTGAAACTCTGTGCATGTCCCGATTGGTAGTAAAGCGCGTTTTTAGCCTTAGTTCTTGCATCCAGAAGGTGTTAAATTGAGGAGTAATAGAGGAGGTTACAGGCAGGGCCTTAATCATTCCTCACTGTGGAATCTTTCATCCCAGTCAGGTGTCCGCTTCTTGTGGAGTGTCTGCGTTTGTGGGGCGTGTAACAGTGGTCAGCTCGTAACCTTTGGAGTGAATCACTGACATGTGACGCACAGCAATGAAGTAAAACATCCCTTGAGCTGCCTGAAGAACTTCTCTGGGGGAAAACTCACCCCCATGACTGCTCTGAAGAAGCTGCGGTTGGCTGGGGCAGACGTGGTAACCGGCTCCGTAAGGAAGTGTCAGAGTCAAAAGTGCAAGTGGAGCATTCCCCACCTCTGGTTTTTTGAGTGAGGTGCGTGTGAGTAAACTACACTCACAGCTCAGACATGAAGGCTTTTATTGCCTGGAACAGGCTGCCGGAGGGCTAAAGTACTGCATGGGTCGCTGAGAGCCGCCAGACTCTCTGGAGTGCTCTGAGGTTCCGTTGTGGAAGAAAATTAAGAATATTTGGGTCAGTGCTGCCCAGGCTGTTCTTGCTTCACATTAAAACAGGACACTAAGCTAAATGGGTCGTGCTGGGTGACGTCATAGGTGGCTGCACAGGTGACAGGTGAAGAGCAGCCCCTGCCTTGTGCAGCTCCTCCTGCTGTCCCTGATGGCTCAGGAGCTGCTAGGGCAGGAGTGTGCAGCAGGCTTGTGCCGCTGCTGGGGATGTCAGTGATGGCTGAGGAGGGGACAGGACAGAAGCATGTCCTTGATCTCTTCCCGTTTCTGGCTAGCCCCTCTTGGCTGAGGAGCCAGGAGGTGCGGAGCAGGACCACGGCATGGGCAGCTGCTGGGGATGTCCCCTGTGCCTGAGCAGGAGATAGGGCAGAAGCAAGGTCCTGGCAGGTGGAGGCGCCTGTGATGTCCAGGGGGTTGAGGAAATGGGAGGCCAGGAGGCAGCCCCTGGGTTTGCAGCTGCTGCTGAGGTCCCAGGTGCCTGGGGAGTTGGGAGAGCAAGAGCTTGGAGCTGGGTTGTGCAGGGGCTTGGGATGGCCATGGTGGGTGAGGAGGTGTGAGGCCAGGGGCCAGCTGGGTCTTTGCCAAAGCCATGGTGATCTTCCTCTGTACCTGCATTACCACTACTCTGCTTGTCACACGCTGTATTTGATTTCTCTGCCTTTTCATGGATTTTCACCTGTCCTGATAAAACGACCATTTGTAAAGTCATCTTTTCAGATGCCAACTGCCCAGGCAAAGGCCTTTTCCATCATCCTCCAGTTTTTTTCCTTCCTTTACTCTTTGTTCATTCAGACACCTCTCACCTATGCAGCTGCTTTGAGATTCAGCAACTAAAAGAATTTCAGTAGTCTAGTTTTCTCTCACCAGCTCTTTCATTAGGTTTATACCTACCTTTGTGTATGTATTGATCTAAGACATTTCTCACAGGATTATCCCTTGTCGAAAGGTGCCATCATTAGAGAAACCTTGTACTTAGCACATAGTTGAGGAGTGTGTTTTATTGTTGATGAGACTTGGTCATGCTTTATTTTTCTTTGCTTGCCCATGGGAGAAGTCCTTCTGTGCCTGTGTGCAGGCAGTTCTCTAAGGAAAGCAGGTGGGGGATGGTGCAATGGAGCTGTGACATTTGTCTGCAGACTTGAGTGGAGAAGTCTGAGGTAAGAGAGGATGTAAATCCCCGTTGGCCAAACACAGCAATGGGGAGGTAGAGGAGGTGAGGAGCAAAGTTGTCCATACAGTGTCCACAGCTGCTGAGGAGACACTCTGCATCAATATCAGTTGCAGAATGCTTCTATCACCTCTTCTCTAAACTGAAAATTGAATAAAAACACACTTTAAAATTAATTTTAATTAGGTGCACTTTTCAATTTTCATCTGTAACTACACTCTGAAAGGGTTCCAATTAGCTGTAGAAATCTTGAAAGCTTGAAAAAAATGAAAAGAAGACATATAGCTCCTTAGGGCTTTCTGTCTTTTAATGAGCCCCATGGGGTATTTGGCCTTAAGTAAAGGAATCTCAGCTACTGAGAAGAAACTGAGCAAACTGCTCAAGCTGTCAAAGACAGAAGCAAACCCCAAAGCCCCTTGTAGGACTGATTGGTCCCACTGAGGGCCACTGCTGACAAAGCCTCCCCAGGGACTCGTTACAGCAGAGAATTGGAGGCTGTGCTTGCAGGTAGGCAAAGGCCCTGTGCAGGGGGCTGGAGTGCTGAGAAAACCCTGGCTTTGTTTCACCCAGCAGAAAGTCCAAGCCCTGACCCTCAGGCCCTGGGCAGGCAGATCCTGCCCCTCATGGGGGGCTCAGGGCTTTTCCCGGGGGCAGTGGGGTGTGAGGGGGAGCAGTGCCAAAGGCAGGGAAACTGGACAAGCCCTCCTGGCTTCCCCAAGCAATGGGGAAGGAGAAACGGAAAGTTCTGCCTGGGAGGCCTTGGTGGCAGAGGCCACTGCCATAGCCAAGGGGCCCAAGGCCTTGCTCCTGTTGGGCCTTTGAGCCTTGCCAGAGCCCTCGGCCATCTCTGCTGCAGGCTGTCCTGCACTCTGCCACGCCTGCACCTCTTCCCTTGCAGGCTGCACACACCCATCTTGCTTTCCCACACAGCTCTGCCCTCAGCATTTCTAGACCTTTACTGATGTCTCTCCACCCTCACTGCCTGTTCCTTAAAACATAAAGCCACGGGCTGATCCAGACTCCCTCTGGGGGACCTCTTGCACCACAAGGCTGCCCATTGAGGGAGAGTTCTTTTTCCTCACAGAATCACAGAATGGTGAGTGTTGGAAGAGCCCTCTGGAGGCCCTGGTCACACTCTTCTTCACACATCCCAAGATACCACTGGTCTCTTTTAACACAAGGGCACGTCTGGCTCATGGTTAATTTGCTGTCTACTACAATTCCCAGGTCTTTCTCTGCAGAGCTGCTCTCCAGCAGGTCAACCCCCAGCCTCTACTGGTGCAGGGGGTTATTCCTCCCCATGTGCAGGACCCTACTCTTGCCATTATTGAACCTCATGAAATTCCTCCCTGCCCAGCTCTCCAGCCTGTCCAGGTCTCGCTGAACATCAACACAGCCTTCTGGTGTGTCAGCCACTCCTCCCAGTTTAATATCAACAGCAAGTTTTAGTTGTATATTTTAGCAAGTACTGCAGCAGATATCACCTAAATGAGAGTTTCAAAAATCTAGGCAAGTGCAACAATCACAGAATCATGGAATCGTGTTTTTTGAACACCTCCAGGGATGGTGTGTCCACCACTTCCCTGGGCAGCCTGTTCCAGTGTTTGACCACTCTTTCAGGAAAGAAATATTACCTCATGTCCAACCTAAACTTCCCCTGGTGCAACTTGATGCCATTTCCTCCTGTCCTATGACTTCTTACTAGGGAGAAGAGACTGACTCCCACCTCACTACAACCTCCTCTCAGGTAGTTTTAAAGAGCGATGAGGTCTCCCCTCAGCCTCATTTTCTCCGAAATGAGCAACCCCCGTTCCCTCAGCTGCTCCTCACAAGACCTGTTGTCCAGGCCCTTCACCACCTTCGTTGCCCTTCTCTGGACACGCTCCAGCACCTCAGTGTCTTTCTTGCAGTGAAGGGCCCCGAACTGCACACAGCATTTGAAGTGCGGCCTCACCAGTGCTGAACAAAAGGGCACGATCGCCTCACGGCTCCTGCTGGCCACACCATTGCTGATAGAGGCCAGGATGCTGTTGGCCTTCTTGGCCACCTGGGCACACTGCTGGCTCATGTTCAGCTGGCTGTCGACCAGCACCCCCAGGCCCTTTTCTGCCGGGCAGTTTTCCAGCCACTCATCCCCTAACATGTAGTGCTACGTGGGGTTGTTGTGACCCCGAGCAGGACTCGGGCACTTGGCCTTGTTGAACCTCCTACAATTGCCCTCACCCCATTAATCCAGCCTGTCTAGGTCCCTCTGCGGAACCTCTCTAGCCCTGAGCAGTTCAACACACCCAATTTAGTGTCAACAGCAAACTCACTGAGGGAGTAGTCGATCCCCTCATCCAGATCATCGATAAAGAAGTTAAACAAGACCGGCCCAAATACTGAGCCCTAGGAGATACTACTTGTGACCAGTCACCATCTGGATTAAACTCTGGTCACCATCACCCTGTGCTTGACCGTCCAGCCAGTAACCTGACCCAACCTGAGCTACTTGTCATGACCAGTAACTCCACACAACACCCCTTTCCTGTCCTGTGTAACCACCATACCAAATGGAAGCCAAATCATGGACAACATGAAAGCAGATGGCACTTGATGGACAATTTCATGGACATTTGAGAGGGGTGGCCCATAGTTGAAGCAAGGACTGCTGTCTGTAAATACCATGATTGGAAGGGAGTGGTTGTAGAAGAAGGACGTTTGGAGAGTGTGGGACCTGAATATGAGAGAAATGGTATGGAATAATAGGTGGAGATTGGACTGGGCCTGGCTGGGCTGGACTTACTTCTCTTCATGAAAGCTCCCATGGTGCTATGTCTCAGTTTTGTGACTAAAATAATGCTGAGAACACACGAATGTTCTAGCTGTTTCTGAATGGTGTTTGAAAAGCTTCAAGGCCTGCTCTGTTTTGACTGTGCCACACCAGTGAATAGAGGGGTGAGGGTGCAAGAGGTTGGGGGGAGACACAAGCAGGCCAGTGACCTCAAATCACCATCTTAAATTTTCTTGCTTTTACTCTGCGTTTCCTCTTCCCTTGTCCCACTGAGTTGGGGGAGGGAGGTGAGCAAGCTGTAGGGTGGTGCCTCATATCTTGTAGGGTTTAAACCACAACATGTATGAACAAGGAAAGGCTGGTTACAAATGGAAAAGTTCAGGGTAAAAAGGTAGTTTGGAGGATGCGGAGAAAATTGAAGAAGGCAAAAACAGGGTTTCAGGAGAGCAGAATTTGACCTTCTGAGGGACCTCCTTGGAAAAATGCCTTAGGCTGCAGCCACCAGAGAAGACAGGTGCAGAGAGGTGTTTGATGCTCAAGGAACTCCTCTTCATGATCCAGAATGTTCCACCTTGACATGCTGGAAGTCACATAAAGGTGGCAGGAGGCTGGCATGGCTGAGAAAGGAGCTGCTGGTTAAAACCAAGGATGAAGGGGAAGCCCAGAAAAGGTGGTGGCTGGCTGCCTTCCAGCCTCCTTGGTTCTGGGATTCTGGGAGGAGAGGGACACTCCAGAGCTCTTGGCAGCACTGCCCTCTTGCCAGGAGCTCCCTTCGTCCCAGGCAGGCAAAGGCAAGGGCAAGGTTGCTCTGATGCTGAGGAAAGCTGGGGGTGTTCCATGAAGGCTACAGGTCCTGACCTCCAGCCTGTGGGAAGGGAGAACATGTCCCTCGGGCGTTGCTCAGGCCTCTCCTGGGGACAGTCTGATCTCACGGTGCAATGGCAAGCGCAGGTGTGGGACACTGTAGGACATCCCGTGGTGGAGACGCTCAAGGGCTCTGGCAAGACAAAAACCCCCCAAGAGAGCCGAGGTCTTTCTCCCCTTGGCAAGGGCTGTTGTCTCAACCCCCAAGGCCTACCAGAAGAAACCTTCACCTTACGGCACCAGCACCTCAGTGTCTCCTCAGCCCACCCAGCACAACCCCAGAAGCAGAGGACCTTGGCCCTGCCCTTGGCACTGCACATCCCCACATCACCCTGCCCCAGGAAGAACCCTGAGGAATGGCTGAGGGACAGGGTCTGCCTTGCAGGGGCTGGGGAGTCAGGGCTTGGTCTTTTGTCTTGATAAAGCACACCAAGGTTTACTCAGCATCTGAGCCACCTTCGCCTTATCTTTGCCTACCTGTCCTCACTGCCTCCAGGTTTCTCCTTTAACAAGCCATGAGGGAGGCGTTGTCAGTAACATCTCTCAGTGGAACCCATTAGCACTCCAAGAAATTTTGGAGTTTGCTTCTGACTTTGACTCCTCGAGAAGTTTCCTCAGCTTCACCTCAGTCTCTGAGTTTCATGAACTTCACACTAAACCACTAGAGAGATGATTAAGAAGTTCTTGGGCTGTTGCTCTGCTGCTGATCTGGGCTGGGCTCCTGGGACAGAGAGAGCTCCTAGCAAGCAGGCAGAGCTGCAGGGAGACAGCTCTGCCCAGCAGCAGCTGCTCTGCAAAGCGCAGCAGGGCTGAGGGGGCTGCCTGTGGGCACCAAGGAGAAAGGAGCGGGGCAGAGAGAGGTTGAAGGCAGGGGAGAGGGGGAGGATGGCTGAGAGCTCACTGGAGGAGAACTCTTCCCAGCCTCTGACACAGTAAGTCTCTGGGTGCAGGGTGATGTGTCGGTGGCTCCTTGCAGGATCTCCTGAATGTGTCCAACCTCTGGGATCTGTCTGTGATGCAGAAGAGGAAGCCGGGCTGCAGAGCAGGGCTTCCCTCCTGCAGTGTAAGAGGGACAGGGCATGACGGATGCCTTCTGGTGGGGATGGCTGTGGGGTGAGAAGATGGGATGTGAATCCAAGGGTGCCCAGGGCTGTCCTTCCAAGCAGTGCCTCTTCACCCCAGGGTCTGTTTCCTGGGGCAAGGACTCTGTCACCAGCCAGCATCAGCACTCAGCTGGCCCAGGGAGCTGGTCATGGAGCTTTGGGGAGAAGCTGTGGGTGGAAAGTGACATCCCCAGCAAAGATGCATCTCTCCTGACACATAAACCTCTTCCTTCTGCAGAGAAAAGACACTGAGAGCAACCTGCCTGGGATGTCATCAGTGTGGAGGTGCTGCTCTCTGCTCTGTAAGGAGAATGCTTTCCTGAGTGCAGCTGTCTTCCTCTCCTGTTCCCCATGTGCAGAAGGATCAGAGTTTTACTCACCATTTTTTTCTCCTGTTCCTGCTGCTCCTGTTCTTGCTTGTGGAATGTTTGTGTTGTGGTGGTTGAGGGCAAGAAGGGTTTTCCAGTTGCATTTTGGGACACTGACCATGAGGGGCTGTGGGCAATGCAGTGTGAGAGACTTGTAAACAAGTTGACTCTCCCTTCAGGAGACGCTGGGCGCTGTCTTTTGGGCGACTGAACATGTCCCTGGGGTGAAGAGTTTGAAGTGCCCTTCCCCCGTGCTGGGGGGATTTCAGCAGAGAAGGGTGGGAACCTAGTGACAGCCCCATTCTCCCCCACAGGCAAGCTGCTCTTATCATGTCTGGAGAGAGCCTGGAGATGGAAAATGGGGGTGAGAAATATTCTGTGTCGGCCGTGAGTGATTCCAACGCAGACTTTGCTGTTCAGGAGAGCAGAGTTGGAAGGGCTGGGTCCCTCCCTGGCCTCTTCCCTCTCAGACACAGCTGGTCTGGGTGCTGACTCCATCAGACTGGAATAAATAGGGACAATTATCACACGGTCACTGAGGGAAATACCTCTCACTCAAGTGAAGGCACCCGCTGCCAGGAACAGCTACTGAATGCACGGGCTGTTTGACACCACTGCAATAGCACAGGTCTGACTTGTCTGGAGCCCATGGGCAGAGCCTCTGCTCATCAATCCTGATCTCACAGACAGGAACTGACAGAAGGTCTCCCTAAAGAAAGAGAAGTAATTTTTGGGGACATCTCTGAGAAATGACATAAGATGGGCTCATAGAAATCGGTCCTGACCTGTCAATGTCTTCTCCTCTTTCAACAGTTCCCCATTCCTGCAATGAAATGATGTCCAATGCCAGCTCCATCACAGAGTTCCTCCTCCTGCCATTCACAGACACACGGGAGCTGCAGCTCTTGACCTTCTGGCTCTTCCTGGGCATCTACCTGGCTGCCCTCCTGGGCAACGGACTCATCATCACCGCCGTAGCCTGTGACCGCCGCCTGCACACCCCCATGTACTTCTTCCTCCTCAACCTCTCCCTCCTCGACCTGGGCTCCCTCTCCACCACTCTCCCCAAAGCCATGGCCAATGCCTTCTGGAACACCAGGGCCATCTCCTACACAGGATGTGCTGCCCAGATATTTCTCATTTTCTTTTTTATACCAGCAGAGTATTTTCTTCTCACCGTCATGGCCTACGACCGCTACGTTGCCATCTGCAAACCCCTGCACTACGGGACCCTCCTGGGCAGCAGAGCTTGTGTCCACATGGCAGCAGCTGCCTGGGGCACTGCTTTTCCCTCTGCTGTGCTGCACACGGCCAATACATTTTCACTGCCCCTCTGCCAAGGCAATACTCTGGACCAGTTCTTCTGTGAACTATCCCAAATAATGAAGCTCTCCTGCTCAGACACCTACCTCAGGGAATTTCAACTTCTTGTATTTGGTGCATTTGTCTTTTTTGGGTGTTTTGTGTTCATTGTGGTGTCCTACGTGCAGATCTTCAGGGCCGTGCTGAGGATCCCCTCGGAGCAGGGACGCCACAAAGCCTTTTCCACCTGCCTCCCTCACCTGGCCGTGGTCTCCCTCTTTATCAGCACTGCCATGTTTGCCTACCTGAAGCCCCCCTCCATCTCCTCCCCATCCCTGAACCTGGTGATGGCAGTTCTGTACTCAGTGGTGCCTCCAGCAGTGAACCCCCTCATCTACAGCATGAGGAACCAGGAGCTCAAGGAAGCAGTGTGGAAACTGATGACTGAATGTTCTCCAGAAGCTATAGTGTGTCCATCTTCTTCAATGTATCACCAATAATGGAACTCAGTACAGGCCCTGCCTTCCTTTATTTGTCTTGATGGTTGTCTGTCTTGCTGTTTTTTTTTTTTTTTAATTTATTTTCTTGCTTTTTTTACTGCTGGCAATGTGTTCCATAAAGAAATATGGACAGTCCACTTCTGCTTCATTATCTACCTCATTAGTGTGACCCAGAGATGGTGTAAATAAAGGAGCTCTACTCCTTCTGTAATTAAACAGAAGAAATGTACTTATATTGACTTGTCTGTCTGAGACCCAAGCAACAAATACTGAACTAACTGTTTTTCCTTATTGGTTCCCTACCAAGTTAGAGGGGAAAAGAATGACCTAAAACCTTCCTTGGAGTGGGGCAATCATGGAGTCCCCTCTATGGAATGGGGAGTATTCCCAGTCTTTAGACAAATCTCTTCCTCCTCTCTCTCGTGGCCTGCATAGTGTTTGTGCTCGGGAAAACCCCCATCATCATGCTGGTGGTGGGAAACCCGTATCTGTACACCCCAATGAGCTTCTCCTTGGGGCATTTGTCTTCCCTGGAGACCTTCTCCAGATGCACCACCCTGCCCCACGTGATGGCCAGCTTTGTGACTTGGGACAGCACCATCTCTGCTCATCACGTTTTTAGAACTCTTTCCTGTTTCTTTTGCCTGTGCAGAGGATTTGTTACTGGTGAGCAGATCCTGCGATGGGTACGGGGCTGTGTGCCACCCCCTGCTCTCTGCAAGACTCATCAACTGGGACATCTGTCTCCAGAAGACAGCTGAGATGCCCAGAACAGCCCTCCAGAGATAGTTTGAAAAAAACTTTTTTCTATACCATCCTTACATCCTTGGTCAATACCTACATTTACAGGCTGTGGACTGGATAGGTTGTGAAGAGGGAATACTGAAAAAAATGCTCAGGAAAGCTGTGAGCTGCACAGAGCAGCTCTGGGAGTCATGGGTCTGCTGGGAGAAATCACTTCTCCTTCTTTTCTGAACAGGCCCCGAGGACCTGGGCAGGTGTGTGCTGTGTCCTTTGTACTCCTCTGGAAATGTAAGATATGGAGAAGGCTTTTGGTGTGGGGAGGGGCAGAGAGATGGTGGTGCAGCTGCCTGGTGTCATCGTGACACCTCTTCCAAACATCTCAGAAAAGCCAGAAAGATCAAGGAGGTTCCAAGGTCCTCAGACAAGGCAAATGTCAAACCCACCATCAAGAAGGGTCAGAAGGAGGATTGGGAATGTTACAGGCTGGTCAGCTTTACCTCAGCCTCTGGGAAGGTGATAGGGCAAATGCTTTTGCAGCCATTTCCAGGCACATTGGATGGGACATTAAGCACATCATGTGCGTTAAGTACGGACGCCAATCGTGTCAACCGATTTGTCGTTCTCCAATTTATGACCTAGAGTGTTGTTGACAATACTAAACTGATTGAAAACCAGTATCAGGAGGACAATGATGGGGTGACACAACTTGTTGAGGACGCCTGTAGCAGTAGGTGACCATCTGAAAATCGTGTCCCACCATTTGTGTTCTGCATCCCTTTTCACCCTTTCCATAACACGGTGTATTTCTTCCACATTGTGATGGACAGTTATCAAGGTTTTGTGCCCATTTTCCCTGACCTTTTCCCAAGTCTCGATCAAATCCTGGTTTTGTAGCAATTGCCTTTCCAAAGTGAGATTCATCCCAATGGATGTAGGCAGCAGTTTGTGAATCAGTGTGTCATTGGTTTGCAAGTGTTGGTGGGATGTGGCTGGGGCTAGATAAGAAAAGTCACATCCAGTGATTTTAGTAAAATCACAAACACAGAAATTTGAACCATTCCTAGTATCCACAACTACCCCATCTACGGATACAGACTCACAAGCAGTCCTCAAGCAGGCACAGCCTTTGCCAATACACCCAGGTACAGTTTCAGGAGATCCATCTGGACGAATCTCGAAATGACAAATATTTTGTTCAGTGTCCAAACAGGTGTGCTCAGCTCGGACTGCAGTACTCTCACAGATGAGCCCTTGTTGTTCTCGTACAATACAAGACTCCAAATCAACCGTTTGCCATTTCTCATCCACCTTTCGGGCCCAGACTTTATGCTCAATAGGATAAAGTGCAGCTCTGTTGTGGTTCAATCCTAATGCAATGACAGGATGAATCAAGTATATTGACGCACTGTGTACGGTTAGCACAAATATTGTGGTGGTTTGTGACAGGGTCATAGGTGAGGTTTACCAGATTCCACCAGGATTGGTGATCCTTCTTGAAGTCAGTGGCACTGTCCCAAATTATTTTCCGAATTCAGTGGGGAGAGTGCCTTCTTCACCTTCTCTTATGATCGAGGCGGCTACCTATTGCATCCACAGTTGAGCCTGGATACAACTGAGAGCCAAAGAGAGGTCGTTTTGGACAACACCAAGTGCGTCCACAATCATTTCGTGGTCCTTTGCATTCACCTTTTCCCGTGTTGGTAATATTTTTGATAACAGTCATTGGTTAGTTCCTAAAGCCAATGGGGAAGATCGTAAAGGCCATTGCAATTTGGCCAGATCACTAGTCGTGGTAGCTGATTTCTTCATGAACACCTCTGAATCGATACTATTCAGAACTCTCAATTCTGTTCCCAAAACACCAGTTAGGTCTCTCTGTGTTCGTCTCCTGGAAGGAGTCCGTATTTGCAGCCAGGTTGCCCATCCCTCATAAGAAGTTTTTAGGAAAGGTGAGCAAGCTGACTGAATTTCTGAGACATTATTTTGCATCAGCAACTCAACTTGTTTAAGAGACCACATCGGATTGAACAACGTTGGTTGTTAGCCCGTGTTCCTGACCACATACGGTCCAATTCCAAAGATTTTTGGACTAATCACAACAATTGGTTGGGCAGTAGGTATTACAACATCTATTTTAAGTTCCCCCCAGTATCTTGTATTGGTTTTGCCACACACGTTCTTACGGGAGTGCTGTACAGCAGTCAAGTTTAGCCAGCAACCTTGGTTTTGATTTTTACACGACAAAATAGGGCCATGCGGTTCAATTCCATAAATGTTTCTGGGTTCGATGAGGGATTTAGTCATCAATACCTGCATTGTGTTGTGATGTCGTCACCCTATACCACCATAAAAGAGGGTATAACTTCACTTTTGTCAGCCAGTGTGAAGAGGGTATCTATGCCATGGTGTGTGACTACTGCAACAAGCATCACTGGAGGCTCAGTTACAGCATTTATTTTGAAGTTGAATGTTAGGCCCAATAGGCCTGACCAGTTTGCCAGATTATTGTGCCAATTACACACTCCGTAGACAGGCTTGGTCAAAGTGAAGTAGTACCAACGATCCCCTTGCTCATTAATACAGGATTTGGTGATTTCCCCATTGTCGGTACTTGGGTCTAAGGTGAAGTTACCGACAGACTTTTGTAGGCAACGCATGATGAGAGAAACTTGTTTGTTGCATTTCCACTCTGTAGCAGGACAGAGTTTGGCTGTGATGCTGGGGTGAATTTGGGTTGTTAAATCTAGATCCAAAAGATTTCCAGAAATTACAATTGAGGAGGCTTTTTCATAGAGAAATTTTCCACTTTTCCGCGTCCTACCTGTATCTTTTCTCCAATTTTCCAGTCAGGGCATGAACCCGGTCTTTTCTGTCCCACTCCCATTCATTTAAGTGGTACACCTCAGTGTCATGCATTACCACAGCATCTAAGGTTGGGAGGCGGTCCTTGGGATAGTACGCTAGAGTGCTGGTGGACTTGACAATAGCTTGGGACCATGGCCATTCTGCATTCTTTTGGTTACAGGTTAGTGGTAGGATGCAGAAAACTATAACCCGTCCAATCATTAGTCCAATTAAACGATCAGTCTTTCTAAAATTTAGCCCTCCAAATTATCATCCACAAGGAGTTCATCCTGTTCTGAGTGTCCATCGGAGTTCTCCTGCAACAATGAAACACCAGAGCTTTCCTCTCAGAGGCAGAAAATTAAAATGATGGAACTATCCAGCGAGTATGTATCCAATGTTCCTTTCCCAGGGCATCGGAGGCTACCCGTGTATATGCACTTAGTGGGGCTTTTAGCACGAGTGGTACGCTTCGCATGATGGGAAGTTCCACCAGTAAAGGCCGTCCTGGGAAGTGAGCTGGATTCTTAGAGTCCTTTGTTTCCTTTGATAAGGGAACCAAAGAAGGAGCCTTTGGGCAAAAGGCGGTGATTTTGGGGCAACCATTTACCCCTCATCTGTCATTTACTCCTTTAATTGCTTCCCACAGAGGACGGACATCGTAATTTCTCCTTTGTGGTTTCAAAAGCCATTTCAAGAGACCATTAGTTCTTTCTACAATCTCATTTGCTTGCGGGTAATATGGGGTGTGAAAGGTCCATTTAATCCCTTCCCTTCCTGCCCAATCATGTACAACTCTAGCAGTGATATAAGAACCGTTATCAAATTGTATTTCTTGGGGTTTTGGAAAAGCTCCAAACCATTCTCGCAATGCCTTCACAATGTTTTCTCCCATAGACTTGTTAAAGGCTTCTGCTTGAACTAGTCCTGATGCTATTTCCGCTCCCACCAGCACAAAATGTTTTCCTCCTGATTTCCTAAAGGGGCCGATATAACCCACCTGCCAGGCATCCCACAAGCCTCTACCCTCCCACAAATGCAGAAGGTCATCCTCTAAAGGGTGCCTTTCTAGCCATGTACAACGTTGTTCCCAGGCTGATATGCAGGTGTTACACATTGCTCTGGTGACAGGCCAGCCTCGGGCAAGGGCTTCACAATAAAAATCTTTAGCCCCTGTGTGTTTGTGCTTTACATGCAACCATTCTAACAAGCGTTCCCAATCCTCTGTCATTTGGTCTGTTTGCACAGGGGCTAGCCTTGCTACCTCATCACCTCTGTTCTTCCACTCCCCCACTGAACCCCCATCTCCCTGATGAGAAGCTCCCCATCCCACAGCAAAATTCCCTCGGCTTGCAGTGCTTAAGAGGTCTTGCCATCTTTCCTTTTGCCACACTGGAACTCTGTTAACCTCCCATTCATTCTGCTCCCAGAAAGGAAGCCATTCTGTACATCCCTTAAACACAGCATAGGGATTGGTATAAACATGGACAGGAGAAGGAGTTTGTGCTTCATGCCGGAAAACGCTCCATACTGCCATTAATTCACCTACTTGGGCACTGCCCTTTCCCTCTGTTACAATCCGTTGCTCGGAGGAGGTATGGAGTGCCACTGCCCGATATCTCCACGCTTTTCCTTCTCTCTTGGCAGAAGCGTCAGTGAACAAGCACTTACTGACTGATCATGGGAGAAAGGAAGGGCCACCCGAATGACTGAGGCAGGTTTATCTTGGCTGCTGTCCCGGCTCTCCAGTTCTTGCATAGTTAGGTTTTTTAAAGCTCTTTCGATCACTGAGAAAATGTTACAATAGTGTTTGATCTGGGCATACCTCTTTTGAACCGAAAGCTCTCTGGGCCACCCTGTCACAGGGGGAGGTCCTGGTAGTAACAGCTTTTATAACTTTAGAAGCGTCTCTTAATAGGAGTGGTTGTTGTCGTGCGGTTTTCCCTACTTCTATGAGAGCCAGGCTAACCACAAACAAACCTCTCTCCCAAGCACCATATCTCCTCTCAGCATCCTTAAATCTTCATGAGTAAAATCCCACATGCCGGGTTGGACCCTCAGGGCCACGTTGCCATCTGTGTATTGACAACCCTGACATGACGTACCCCCATTCCACCCGGAAAGGATCCGTAGGGTGGATAGGGCCGAGAGAATCTTCAAACTATGCTATAGATTAGGGAGGCCACACAGGCCTTTGGGGAGCCAAGAACAGTATTAGCATATAATTGCTGTGTCATTATCTCCAGACCCAAGACTTATCACCCACCCTTACTAAGAAGAACAAGTGTCCAACAAAGACAAGGAAACCTCTCTTCTCCCAAAATCAACAGCAGTATCTTCATCAAACAGAAACAGGAGTTGATGACTCCTGATGACTTTGCAGACATGAGTGATGGAACATCTGGATTAAGAGATAAACCACAAGAATGGTGCTGGGTGGTGATGCTGCAAGACCAACAGAAATACGCTGAACTGCGTTTATGGTTTCGATAATTAGCAGCACGCCTTAGCAGGTAGCTTGGTGATTCGTATCATACCCTTGTAGCATAAGGTATAAACCCCCTACAGAATAATCTGAAAAACATAAGGATAAACTTCGTCAATGTGAGGGTGACAGCGCTCTGGAATAGGCTGCCCAGAGTGGTTGTGGAGGCTCCTTCTCTGGAGACATTGAAAACCCGCCTGGACACCTTCCTATGTGACATTTTCTAAGTGGTCCTGCTCTGGCAGGGGGGTTGGACCAGATGATATTTCGAGGTCCCTTCAAACCCCTAACATTCTGTGATTCTCTGATTCTGTAAATGGAGTTCCATCCAGATGTTGACTGGTCACAAACAGTGACCCCCAGGTGTCACAACAACCCCCCGCCACGTCTTGGGGATGAGTGGCAGGAAAGCTGCGCAGCAAAAAAGACCTGTGGGTGCTGGTCGACGGCCGGCTGAACATGCGCCAGCAGTGTGCCCAGGTGGCCAAGAAGGCCAACAGCATCCTGGCCTGTATCAGCAACGGTGTGGCCAGCAGGAGCAGGGAGGTGTTCATGCCCCTGCGCTCGGCACTGGTGAGGCCGCATATCGAATGCTGTGTGCAGTTTTGGGCCCCTCACTTCAAGAAAGACATTGAGGTGCTGGAGCGTGTCCAGAGAGGGGCAACGAAGGTGCTGAAGGGTCTGGGGAACAGGCTTACGAGGAGTGACTGGGGTGTTGAAATGCAAGTTCACGTAGCACACAGGTCTGCGCCGAGGACCTGAGCCTGCTTAGACAGGGGAGGCAGAGGTGTAAGGAGGGGAGGGGACAGGACAGGAGGAGAGGGTAGGGGAGCTGCCATGGCTTTGCTCTGGATCAGCAAGGCTTTCCCAAAATGCGGGTCTGTCTATGCTCCAGCCACAGCTCTGGGCAGGAGGAGCCATGTGACAGGAGCTGCTGGCATCGGCCAGGCCAGAACCTGGCAGGAGATGGGGCTCAGCCACCGTGGACATCACAGGCACCTGCACAAACCATGACCTTGCTCCTGCCCTATTAGCTACAGTGCCACCAGGTTCATCACAAGGAGATGCACATGCCAGGGGACACCTCTGGCCCTGTACCCTGCTTGGGATCATGTGACATCACAAGCAGCTTGTTGAGAACTGAAGGGATCTTAAGAGCTCCTCAGCCACAAGTGACATCACAAAGCACCTGCACAACCCAGCTGCCTCCTCCCGCCCACTCACATCTGCATGGAAATGGGACAACACAAGCACCTCTACAAGCCACATGGCCTTTCATCCGCTATCCCATACTCAGATAGCAGTTGCCTCAAAAGCACCTTCACAAGCCAGGGCGCTACTTCTGATCTCGGTTCAAGGAAGCCCATCCCAGGGCTGCATTCAGGTGTTTCCCAGGGGTTGTTACTCTCAACGGGAAGTGACCTCAAGGAACTGCTTGTCTCACAGGCCTTCATGGCACCCTTAAGAAGAGCTGATGACCCTTGTGCTTGCTCGGGATCACCTCCCCACATGCACACGATGGAGATTCTTACATCTGCTCTGTATAATGCAAACATGGACTCCTGACCTAATCCTTTGGTGTCCCTCTGTGGAGGGACAAGCAACCTCTGTGAGCTGGGGTGAGAGGCCAGTGATGGAAATGGTGGTTGTTACTGGCTGCTCTGTGAGGATGTCCCTGGGGCAGCTCCCCTTGGGGTGTCCAGGGAGCACAGGAACAGACCAGACGCCTCTCTGCCTGTCCTTTATGTCCCAGAGTAAGAAACAGGCCACTGAGAACATTCATCCAGCCAGCATGCTGAGGAGATCCCCACCCCAGGCACTTTGCAGTCCCATGTGCCAAACTTGCTCCCCAGGACAACAGGAGACAACTGGCCTAGGGGATCCTCAGGAAAGTGTTTTTGCCCCAGGGAAAGGGCAGCCTGACCCGAGCTGACACCCACACCAAAGGGTTTCTCTCTCCATGTCCCCCCTGCACACACAAACGGTGCCCTGCTCTTCTCCCAGGACATCCCATCTCCCCACAGAGACTTTTCCCTACAGAGCTCATCTCTGCTGACCTGGACGGCCATTCCTGCACCGCCTCCCCAGGCTCTCCACAGACCCTGAACTGGTGGTGCTGCTCTGCAGAGCAAGTGGGCTGTGGTGGCCATGGCCACGCTGGTGAAGCTGATAGGAAGATCCAGCTCAGGGTGGCTCCTGTCCCCTACACCTCAGCAAACAGACGCTGCCCCTGCAGCTCCAGAGAAGATCTGGGAGAAAGGAACTCAGACAAATAAGTCAGTGCAGGGTCCTTTATTTGGATTAAACACACAGAGAGCACACATCCTTATCTACACAAAGTCTCTGCTGCACACAAGGCAGGCAGAGACTGACACAGAAATAGGACAAAGAATGATAACATTTTCTTGGACATTAGTTTAATGACAGTTTTAATACCACCTAGAAAATCTAAAACGCCAAGAAACCAAAGCAAACAACCCACGAAAGACAGACTGGGCTGGTAAAGAGTTCCATTACTAGTGATATACAGGGGAAGATGAGCGGTTCATTGCTGCTTCTGCAAAGCAACCAGTCATCAGTTTCCTCAGGGCATCCTTGAGCTCCTGGCTCCTCATGCTGTAGATGAGGGGGTTCACTGCTGGAGGCAACAAAGAGTACAGAACTGCCATCACCACGTTCAGGGATGGGGAGGAGATGGAGGGGGGCTTCAGGTCAGCAAACATGGCAGTGCTGACAAACAGGGAGACCACGGCCAGGTGAGGGAGGCAGGTGGAAAAGGCTTTGTGGCGTCCCTGCTCCGAGGGGATCCTCAGCACGGCCCTGAAGATCTGCACATAGGACACCACAATGAACACAAAACAACTGAAGCCTAAACAGACACTGACCACAAGTAGCCCAGCCTCCCTGAGGTAGGTGTCTGAGCAGGAGAGCTTGAGGATCTGGGGGATTTCACAGAAGAACTGGTCCACAGCATTGCCCTGGCAGAGGGGCAGTGAAAATGTATTGGCTGTGTGCAGCACAGCATAGGGAAAAGCAGTGCCCCAGGCAGCTGCTGCCATGTGGACACAAGCTCTGCTGCCCAGGAGGGTCCCGTAGTGCAGGGGTTTGCAGATGGCAACGTAGCGGTCGTAGGCCATGACGGTGAGAAGATAAAATTCTGCTGTACACAAAAAGGCAAAAACAAATACCTGGGTAACACATCCTGAGTAGGAGATGGTCCTGGTGTCCCACAGGGCATTGGCCATGGCTTTGGGGAGAGTGGTGGAGAGGGAGCCCAGGTCGAGGAGGGAGAGGTTGAGGAGGAAGAAGTACATGGGGGTGTGGAGGTGGGGGTCACAGGCTACAGTGGTGATGATGAGGCCATTGCCCAGGAGGGCAGCCAGGTAGATGTCCAGGAAGAGCCCGAAGGTCAAGAGCTGCAACTCCCGTCTGTCTGCAAATGCCACCAGGAGGAATTGGTTGATGGAGCTGGCATTGGACATTATTTAATTGCAGGAATGAGGGACTGCTGAAAGAGAAAAAGTCATAGATAAGTGAGGGCAGATTGCGCTGAGCCAGTCTTATCCCTTTTCCCATAGATATCTCCCACAATGGCTTCATTTTTGAGGGAACTTCAGACAGTCCCTTTTTGTGAGGTCAGCATTGACGAGCAGGGACTCTACCCATGGGCTCCAGAGAAGTCAGACCTGTGCTATTGCAGTGGTGTCAAACAGCCTGTGCATTCAATAGCTGCTCCTGGCAATGGGTGCTTCAACTGAGTGAGAGGTATTTGCCTCGGTGACCGTGTGACAATTGTCCCTATTTATAGCAGTGTGATGGAGTCAGCACCCAGACCTGCTGTGTCTGAGAGGGAAGAACCCAGGGAGGGACCCAGCCCTTCCAACTCTGCTCTCCTGAACAGCAAAGTCTGCAAAGGAATCACTGTAGGCTGAGAGAGAATATTTCTCACCATCATTTTCCATCTCCAGGCTCTCTCCAGACATGATAAGAACAGCGTGCCTGTGGGGGAGAATGGGGCTGTCACTGGGTTCCCATCCCTGCTGCTGAAGTGCTCCCAGCATGGGGGAAGGGCACTTCAAGCTCTTCACCCCAGGGAGATGCTCAGGTGCCCAAAAGACAATGCCCAGCATCTCCTAAAGAGAGACTCACCTTGTTTCAGGTTACTGCACTCTACATTATCCAAAGCCCCCAACGTTCAGTGTCTCAGAACGCATCTGAGACAACCCCCTGACGTCCAATGTCCACAACCCAGAGCTTTCAAAAGCAAGAACAGGAGCAGCAGGAATTAGAGAAAAAAACACAAAGCAATACCCTGATCCTTCTGCAAATGGGGAACAGGAGAGGAAGGCAGCTGGCACTCAGGAAAGCCTTCTCCTTACACAGCAGATCACAGCACCTCCATGTTGTTGACATCCCAGGCCAGCTGGTCTCAGACCCTTTTATCTGCAGAAGGAAGAGGTTTATGTGTCAGGAGAGATGCACCTTTGCTGGGGATTTATCCTTCCACCCACAGCTTCCACCACAGATCCGTGAGGAACTCCCTGGGCAGGCTGAGTGCTGATCCTGGCTGATGACAGAGTCCATGCCCCAGGTAACAGCCACCTGAGGTGGAGAGACACAGCTTGGAAGGACAGCCCTGGGTACCCCTGGCTGCACACCCACCTTCACACCCCACAGCCATCCCTACCAGAAGGCAGCCGTCATGCCCTGTCCCTCTCACACTGCACTAGGGAAGCCCTGCTCTGCATCCCGGCTTCCTCTTCTGCATTACAGACAGATCCCAGAGGTTGGACACATTCAGGAGATCCTTCAAGGAACCACCGACATATCACCCTGTACCCAGAGACTTACTGTGTCAGAGGCTGGGAAGAGTTCTCCTCCAGTGAGCTCTCAGCCATCCTCCCACTCTCCCCTGCCTTCAACCTCTCTCTGCCCCGCTCCTTTCTCCTTGGTGCCCACAGGCAGCCCCCTCAGCCCTGCTGTGCTTTGAAGAGCAGCTGCTACTGGGCAGAGCTGTCTCCCTGTAGCTCTGCCTGCTTGCTAGGAGCTCTCTCTGTCCCAGGAGACCAGCCCAGATCAGCAGCAGAGCAACAGCCCAAGAACTTTTTAATCATCTCTCTGGTGGTTTTAGTGCGAAGTCCGTGAAACTCAGACACTGAGAGGAAGTTGAGGAAACCCCTGGAGAAGTCAAAGTCAGATGCAAACTCCAAAGTTTCTTGGAGCACTCATGGGTTCCACTGAGGGATGTTACTGACAAAGCTTCCCTGGGGGCTGGTTAAAAAAGAAACCTGGAGGCAGTGATGAAAGGTAGGCAAAGGCAAGGTGAAGGTGGCTCTGATCCTGAGTAATCCTTGCTGTGCTTCATC
This sequence comes from Leptosomus discolor, assembly GCF_034619465.1. Lineage (NCBI taxonomy): Eukaryota > Metazoa > Chordata > Aves > Leptosomiformes > Leptosomidae > Leptosomus > Leptosomus discolor. The sequence continues at coordinate 109,400 of NW_028237764.1, forward strand.
AAGCCAAAAGACCAAGCACTGACTCCCCAGCCCCTGCAAGACAGACCCTGTCCCTCAGCCATTCCTCACGGTTCTTCCTGGGGCAGGGTGATGTGGGGATGTGCAGTGCCAAGGCCAAAGTCCTCTGCTCCTGGGTTTGTCCTGGGTGGGCTGAGGAGGCACTGAGGTGCTGGTGTCATAAGGTTAGGGAGTCATCTGGTAGGCCTTGAAGGCTGAAACAACAGCCCTAGCCAAGGGGAGAAAGCCCTCGGCTCTCTTGGGGGCTTTTTGTCTTGCCAGAGCCCTTGAGCGTCTCCACCACAGGATGTCCTACAGTGTCCCACACCTGCGCTTGCCATTGCACTGTGCAGATCAGACTGTCCCCAGGAGAGGACTGAGCAACGCCTGAGGGACATGTTCTCCCTTCCCAGAGGCTGGAGATCAGGACCTGAAGCCTTCATGGAACACCCCCAGGTTTCCTCAGCGTCAGAGTGACCTTGACCTTGCCTTTGCCTGCTTGGGATGAAGGGAGATCCTGGCAAGAGGGCAGTGCTGCCAAGAGCTCTGGAGTGTCAATCTACTCCCACAGTCACAGAACCAAGGAGGCTGGAAGGCAGCCAGCCGCCACCTTTTCTGGGCTTCCCCTTCATCCTTGGTTTTAACCAGCAGCTCCTTTCTCAGCCATGCCAGCCTCCTGCCACCTTTATGTGACTTCCAGCATGTCAAGGTGGAACATTCTGGGTCATGTAGAGTTGATCCTTGAGCATCAAACAGCTCTCTGCACCCGTCTTCTCTTCGGGGCTGTAGGCCGTGGGTTCTTCTAGAGATGTCCCTCAGCAGGCCCTCCAGAAGCCCTGTTCTTTACTTTCTGCCCATTTTCTCAGCATCCTCAACTCTGTCTTCTCACCCCTGACATTTCCGTTCCTAGCCAGCTCTTCCTTGTTTTGTAGGTATTGTGGATTAACAACCCCAAGAAATTAGGCACAACCCTGCAGCTTGCTCACATCCCTCATCAAATTCCGTGGGACAGGGGAAGACTAAAGGATAGTGAAAGCAAGAACACTTGAGGGTTAAGGTGACCATTTGTGGTCAATGGCCTTCTTGTTTCTCCTCCCAACCTCTTGTACCCTCCCCCCTTTATTCACTTGTGTGGAACACACAGAAACAGAGCAGACCTTGAGGCTTCTCAAACACTTTTCAGAAACAGCTAGTACATTCGTGTATTCTCAACATTGTTTTAGTCACAAAACTGAGACACAGCACTACGGGAGCTTTCATGAAGAGAAGTAAGTCCAGCCCAGCCAGGCCCAGTGCAATCTCCACCCGTTATTCCATCCCATTTCTGACATATTCAGGTCCCACACTATCCAAAAGACCCTCACATACAACCACCCCTTTCCAATCATACTGTTTACAGACAGCTATCACTGCTTTAACTGTGGGCCACCCCTCTCAAATGTCCGTGAAATTGTCCGTGAAGTGTCAACTGAGTTCGTCAATAACTTCTTTTCCTTTTGGTATGGTGGTTGCGCAGGACAGGAAAGGGGTGTTGTGTGGAGTTACTGGTCATGACAAGTAGCTCAGGTTGGGTGAGGTTACTGGCTGGACGGTCAAGCACAGGGTGATGGTGAACAGAGTTCAATCCAGATGGTGACTGGTCACAAGCAGTGACCCCCAGGGCTCAGTGTTGCGGCCAGTCTTGTTTAACATCTTTATCGACGATCTGGATGAGGGGATTGAGTGCTCTCTCAGTGAGTTTGCTGATTACATTAAATTGGGTGGGAGTGTTGATTTGCTTGAGGGTAGAGAGGCTCCGCAGAGGGACCTGGATTGGCTGGATCGATGGGCTGAGGACAATTGTATGAGGTTCAAAAAGGCCAGCAGCCGAGTCCTGTACTTGGGTCACAAAAACACCACACATTGCAACAGGCTGGGGATGAGTGGCTGGCAAGCTGCCCGACAGAAAGGAACCTGGGTGTGCTGCTCGACAGGCGGCTGAACGTGAGCCAACAGTGTGCCCAGGTGGCCAAGAAGGCCAACAGCATCACAGTCCATATCAGCAATGGTGTGGCCAGCAGGAGCAGGGAGGTGATTGTGTTCCTGTACTTGGCACTGGTGAGGCTGCACCTCAACTTCTGTGTGCAGTTTTGTGCCCCTCACTCCAAGAAAGACACTGAGGTGCTGGAGCGTGTCCAGAAAAGGGCAACAAAAGTGATGAAGGGTCTGGAGAACAGGTCTTGTGAGGAGCAGCTGAGAGACCTGGGATTGTTTAGTCCAGAGAAGAGGAGGCTGAGGGGAGACCTCATCGCTCTCTACAACTACCTGAGAGGAGGTTGTAGTGAGGTGGGGGTCAGTCTCTTCTCCCAAGTAACAAGTCATTGGACAAGAGGAAATGGCCTCAGGTTGCACCAGGGGAAGATTAGAATGGACATTAGGAAATATTTCTTTACTGAAAGAATTCTCAAACACTGGAACAGGCTGCCCAGGGAAGTGGTGGAGTCACCATCCCTGGAGGTTCTCAAAAAACCCAATTCCATGATCCTATGATTGTTGCACTTGCCTAGATTTTTGAAACGCTCAGTTAGGTGATATCTGCTGCAGTACTTGCTAAAATATACAACTAAACCGTTCTGTTGATATTAAACTGGGAGGAGTGGCTGACACACCAGAAGGCTGTGATGATATTCAGCAAGACCTGGACAGGCTGGAGAGCTGGGCAGGGAGGAACTTCATGAGGTTCAATACCGGCAAGAGTAGGGTCCTGCACATGGGGAGGAATAACCCCCTGCACCAGTAGAGGCTGGGGGTTGACCTGCTGGAGAGCAGCTCTGCAGAGAAAGACCTGGGAATTGTAGTAGACAGCAAGTTCACCATGAGCCAGACGTGCCCTTGTGGTAAGAAAGACCAGTGGTATCCTGGGGTGTGTGAAGAAGAGTGTGGCCTGGGCCTGCAGAGGGCTCTTCCAACCCCCACCGTTCTGTGATTCTGTGATTCTGTGACCTTGAGGAGAGGAGCCTGGGCATGATGAGGGATGCTGCATTAGCCAGTGGCACATGCTGACCAGGAATAAGGCCTGCTGCACACAGGGCTGTATTAGGGGGAGCGTGGCCACCCAGACAGGAGTTATCATGGCCCTTGACTGAGCACTGGTGTGGCCACATCTCGACAAGTATGTCTCCATGTGGGACGCTCTATTGTGGAGGAATGGGCAGGAGCTGGAGAGGCTCTAGATGGGATCTGCCAAGATGGGGTTTGGGGTCTGTGTGGAGGGCTGAGGGACCTGGGCTTCTTTAGGCTGATGAAGTGCACGCCCAGGGCTCTATAATAACTGCTTGAAGGGTGGTTCCAGAGATGATGGAGCTTTTCTGGGTAGTGGGAAGAGAAGGAAACCTCCACAAAGTGCCGCTTGGAAGGTTCAGACTGCATGTGAGGAAAAAGAAATATCCTTCAAAGGGTAGCCTTGTGGTGCAAGAGGTCCCCCAGAGGGTGTCAGGATCAGCCCGTGGCTTTGTGTTTTAAGGAACAGGCAGTGAGGGTGGAGAGACATCTGTAAAGGTCTAGAAATGCTGAGGGCAGAGCTGTGTGGGAAAGCAAGATGGGTGTGTGCAGCCGGCAAGGGAAGAGGTGCAGGCGTGGCAGAGTGCAGGACAGCCTGCAGCAGAGATGGCCGAGGGCTCTGGCAAGGCTCAAAGGCCCAACAGGAGCAAGGCCTTGGGCCCCTTGGCTATGGCAGTGGCCTCTGCCACCAAGGCCTCCCAGGCAGAACTTTCCGTTTCTCCTTCCCCGTTGCTTGGGGAAGCCGGGAGGGCTTGTCCAGTTTCCCTGCCTTTGGCACTGCTCCCCCTCACACCCCACTGCCCCTGGGAAGAGCCCTGAGCCCCCCATGAGGGGCAGGATCTGCCTGCCCAGGGCCTGAGGGTCAGGGTTTGGACTTTCTGCTGGGTGAAACAAAGCCAGGGTTTTCTCAGCACTCCAGCCCCCTGCACAGGGCCTTTGCCTACCTGCAAGCACAGCCTCCAGTTCTCTGCTCTAAGGAGTCCCTGGGGAGACTTTGTCAGCAGTGCCCTCAGTGGGGCCAATCAGTCCTACAAGGGACTTTGGGGTTTGCTTCTGACTTTGACGACATGAGCAGTTAGCTCAGTTTCCTCTCAGTAGCTGAGATTCCTTTACTTAAGGCCAAATACCCCATGGGGCTCATTAAAAGACAGAAAGCCCTAACGAGCTATTTCTCTTCCTTTCATTTTTTCAAGTCTTCGAGATTTCTACAGCTAATTGTAGCTCTTTCAGAATGTAGTTACAGAGGAAAATTGAAAAGTGCACCTTATTAAAATTAATTTAAAAGTGTATTTTTATTCAATTTTCAGTTTAGAGAAGAGGTGATACTAGGATTCTTTAATTGGTATAGATGCAGAGTGTCTCCTCAGCAGGTCTGGACAGCTAGGAACAGCAGTCCCTTGAGGTCTGACACTTTATGGACAGCTTTGCTCCTCACCTCCTCTACATCCTCATTGCTGTGTTTGTTCGACGGGGATTTACATCCTGTCTTACCTCAGACTTCTCCACTCAAGTCTGCAGACAACAGTTACATCTCCATTGCACCATCTCCCACCTGCTTTCCTTAGAGAACTGCCTGCACACAGACACAGAACGATTTCTCCCATGTGCAAGCAAAGAAAAGTAAAGCATGACCAAGTCTCATCAACAATAAAACACACTCCTCAACTGCGTGCTAAGTACAAGATGTCTCTAATGAGGTCGCCTTTCGACAAGGGATAATCCTATGAGAAATGTGTTAGATCGATAGATACACAAAGGTAGGTATAAACCTAATGAAAGAGCTGGTGAGAGAAAACTAGACTACTGAAATTGTTTTAGTCCCTCAAGCTCAAAGCAGCTGCATAAGTGAGAGGTGTCTGAATGAACAAAGAGTAAATGAAGGAGAAAAATGGAGAATGATGGACAAGGCCTTTGCCTGGGCAGTTGGCATCTGAAAAGATGACTTTAGAAATGATCATTTTATCAGGACAGGTGAAAATCCATGAAAAGGCAGAGAGATCAAATACAGCGTGTGACAGGCAGAGTAGTGGTAATGCAGGTACAGAGGAAGATCACCATTGCTTTGGCAAAGACCCAGCTGGCCTCTGGCCTCACACCTCCTCACCCACCATGGCCATCCCAAGCCCCTGCACAACCCAGCTCCAAGCTCTTGCTCTCCCAACTCCCCAGGCACCTGGGACCTCAGCAGCAGCTGCAAACCCAGGGGCTGCCTCCTGGCCTCCCATTTCCTCATCCCCCTGGACATCACAGGCACCTCCACCTGCCAGGACCTTGCTTCTGCCCTATCTCCTGCTCAGGCACAGGGGACATCCCCAGCAGCTGCCCATGCCATGGTCCTGCTCCGCACCTCCTGGCTCCTCAGCCAAGAGGGGCTACCCAGAAACGGGAAGAGATCCAGGACATGCTTCTGTCCTGTCCCCTCCTCAGCCATCACTGACATCCCCAGCAGCGGCACAAGCCTGCTGCACACTCCTGCCCTAGCAGCTCCTGAGCCATCAGGGACAGCAGGAGGAGCTGCACAAGGCAGGGGCTGCTCTTCACCTGTCACCTGTGCAGCCACCTATGACGTCACCCAGCACGACCCATTTAGCTTAGTGTCCTGTTTTAATGTGAAGCAAGAACAGCAGGGGTAGCACTGACCCAAACATTTTCCTACCACAACGGAACCTCAGAGCACTCCAGAGAGTCTGGCGGCTCTCAGCGACCCATGCAGTACTTTAGCCCTCCGGCAGCCTGTTCCGGGCAATAAAAGCCTTCATGTCTGAGCTGCGAGTGTAGTTTACTCACATGCACCTCACTCAAAAAAACAGAGGTGGGGAAGCTCCACTTGCACTTTTGACACTGACACTTCCTTACCGAGACGGTCACCACGTCTGCCCCAGCCAACTGCAGCTTCTTCAGAGCAATCATGGGGGTGAGTTTTCCCCCAGAGAAGTTCTTCAGGCAGCTCAAGGGATGTTTTACTTCATTGCTGTGCGTCACATGTCAGTGATTCACTCCAAAGGTTACGAGCTGACCACTGTTACACGCCCCACAAACGCAGAAACTCTACAAGAAGTGGACACCTGACTAGGATGAAAGATTCCACAGTGAGGAATGATTAAGGCCCTGCCTTTAACGTCCTCTGTTACTCCTGAATTTGACACCTTCTGGATGGAAGAACTAAGGCTAAAAACGCGTTCTACTACCAATCGGAACACGCACAGAGTTCCAATGTAATAAAAAGCATTACAAAAGAAAGCTGACAAATCCTTCATGCAATTGGGATTTGAGAAGCAAGTTGACACTGAACAAGGCAGAGTTTTCCTCCAGGTTTTCTGATTCCGGGGGTCCATTTCTTCCCCACAAAGGCATGAAGAAACTGTAAACAAGTAGCCACCTCAGTTTAATAGAAAGTTTAGAGTTTCTTAAAAAGCCACATCCAATAAAACCTCACACTCGAGGATTTCAGGAAACATATACGCTGTCAGCAACAGCTCCAGTCCCTACAAAGAGAAATGCAGATATAGAAATCCACACTCTGGTTACACAAAAAATGACATGACATTTTCTCAAGAAGAAACTTAAACATATTAAACATCAGTCACTGAGATCAGATGCTTCGAGTCGGGACCAGCCAGCAGCGGATCTTAGTGTTCAGGAGCTTTCCTGAGGTTTTCCCACTATAGTGAAAGACAGGCCAACAAGGCGAGGTGGTGGAGTCGCTCTTTACGTGAGAGAGCAACTAGAATGTACGGAGTTGTGGCCAGGGGTGGATGAGGAGCGAGCTGAGTCTGTGGGTGAGACTCAAGGGGCAGGCTAGCATGGGAGATACTGTTGTGGGTGTCTGTTACAGGCCACCTGACCAGGATGAGGAAGTTGATGAGGCCTTGTACAGGCAGCTGACAGCAGCCTCACAATCACAGGTCTTGGTTCTCATGGGAGATTTTAACTCCCCAGATACTTGCTGGAAGGCCTACACAGCCAGTCATTCACAGTCCAGGAGGTTCCTCCAGTGCATCGATGAGAACTTCTTGATGCAATTGGTGGAGGAGCCAGTTAGCGGGGGGAGCAGTGCTGGATCTCCTACTCACTAACAAGCAGGGTCTGGTTGAAGTGGTGAAGGTCAAGAACAGCCTTGGCTGTAACGACCATGAGATGGTGGAATTCAGGATCTGATGTGGTAGGAACAGAATACCAAGGAAGATCACAACCTTGGACTTCAGCAGGGGCAGCTTTGGCCTTTTCAAGCAATTCTTAGGGATAATCCCATGGGACAAGGTACTAGAAGATAAAGGGGCCCAAGAAAGTTAGTTTCTATTCAAGGACAAGTTCTGCTAAACTCAAGGTCTGAGCATCCCAGTGGGTAGGAAATCAAGAAAGAGAACCCCAGGAGACCCACATGGTTAAACAGGGAACTAATGGGCAAACTGAAGTGGAAGAAGAGAGTCTATAGATCTTGGAAGGAGGGGATGGCCACTTGGGAGGACTGCAAGTGTTTTGTCAGAAGATGAAGGGAGGCAACTTGGAAAGCTAAGGCCTCCTTGGAGTTAAGCCTTGCAAGGGAGGTTAAGAACAACAGAAGGGGCTTCTTCAAATACCTTGCAGACAAAACTAACACCAGAGACAATGCAGGCCCAATGTTGAATGAGGCGGATGCCCTGGTGACAGAGGATACAAAGAAAGCGGAGCTACTGAATGCCTTCTGTGCCTCTGTCTATACCGCTGGAGACTGTCCTCAGGAGCCCCAGACCCCGAGACCCCAGAGGAAGTCAGGAGAAAGGAGGAGTTTGCCTTGGTTGATGAGGACTGGATTAGGGATCAGTTAAGCAAGATGGGCATACACAAATCCATGGGCCCTGATGGGATGCACCCGCGGGTGCTGAGGGAGCTGGCAGAAGTCATTGTTACACCACTCTCCATCATCTTTGGTAAGTCTGGGGAGCAGAAGAGGTACCTGAGGAAAAGAAATGTCACTCCAGTCTTCAAAAGGGCAAGAAGGAGGACTTGAGTAATTACAGACCTGTCAGCCTCACCTCTATCTCTGAAAGTCTTCAAGATGAGGATTGCATACGGCCTGAGCAACCTGGTCTAGTGGGAAGTTTCTCTGCCATGGCAGGATGGTTGGAACTATGTGAAATTTGAGGTCCCTCTGAACCCAGGCCATTACATGATTCTATGATTCTATGTTTCCATCATTGACTTCTGCAAAGTCATTGGGCATCAGCAACTCGTGTTACTCTTCAATGTGGATCCATCTGTTACTTTTGGGAGAACAGAGGTGTCCTTTTCTTTGTTGCACACTTGTTCTTCTCAATAAGGGGAGATGATAAGCTTTTGGTCTGGAGGTAATGATGCAGTAATTACACGGTAACAGTGTTCCTCTCTTCTAACGTATATGCAATCTGGTGTAGAATTGTGTCAGCAGAGGAGACAAGATATTGGTGAGGAGATACTGAGAGATGCCCTGAGGCAGCCAGTCCCTGGGTGTCAGGGTGTGTGGGCAGGTCCTGGGGTGGTTATCACCTCCCAAACCCTGTTCTTTGAAGACTGAAAAGGCAGGTAATCTCGCTTGGGCATGGACAGACTACCGAACAGAAGGGTGCCTTGCCTACCCCAGTGAAACCCAGCAGCTCCTGTGGCTGTACTGGGTCTTGGTCCGTGTCTATCTCTTCAGTGATGTCAGAAAAGCATGGTTGAGATACAGACCCAAGTCACCATGCCATGATTGTGACATGGACATGGTATTGGAGAACACCATGGTTGGGATGGGAATCCTAACCAAACCTGAGGCCACCAGGGATGAGATAGCAACCCAAGCCTCAACTCAGTAGAGGAATCACTCCAGCAGTAAAAAAGCAGCCACGCAAATGTGGACGGGTCTGTACCACCTATTAGTAGAGCAGGAGAACAAGTTGAAGTATGAAGCTGTTCTTTGGCATGGATATAGAACGAAGAATTGAGAAAAATCAGCAAAACCAGACCAAAACTACCAGGTCACTGAACTTGAGAGACCTTAGAAAAAAGCAGAAATATGACCAGTGCCAGACAGGCAAGCAGAGTGGTGCCTGGCTGCTCCGCTGCTGGAACGGTGGGGCACCAGTCAGGAGTTAGAGGGTGAGGAAGCTCAACAGCTGGAGTCACTCACCAGGGACAAGGGGTTTGACAGAGAAATCCCTGAGGAACATCAACACAACAAGCAAGTAGACCAGGTGAAATAATGGAAGTGGCTCAGGTGGACCGAGACTCTGAACACAAGAGTTAAGTAGTCATAACTTGGTGGAATCCTGTAGGGTCAGGACATCTAGGGAGAGCTTCAATGTCCAGATGGGCTTGAGATGGAGGGGTGGACTTGACCACTGAAGCCATTGCAGGTGTTATTCAGGAGTGTGACACATGCACCAGAGTCAAGTGAGCCAAGTGAGCAAAACCTCTGTGGTGTGAAGGATGGTGGCTGCGATATCAATCCAGAGAGGCCTCACAGTTGGGTTATATCACACTGCCACAAACCTGCCCAGGCAAGTGCCATGTGCTTACTGTGGTGGAAGTGACAACTAGAGGGTTGGCAACATGCCCTGTGACATCCATGTCCCAGCCCCCAAAACACCATCCTGGGCCTTGAACAGCAAGTGCTGTGGCACCCCAGAAAGACCTGAGGCAGACAGCAGGATTCCTTTCTGAAAGACCCTCAGAAGCCCCTGGGCCAGGGAACGTGGCAATGATTGGGTGTGCCACATCCCCTGTCACACACCAGCCTCCGGAATGATTGACCGAGAGAAGGGACTGTTAAGGACAAGAGTGAGAGCAAAGGGGGCTGGGAAATACAAGCAGTGGGGTGCAGAGTGGGCAGAAGCCACCTGCATAGTTAATACCAGAGGCTCGACTGACCGACCTGGCCCTGCCCAGACAAAAACCTGCGTATTGTAGATGGAGATCACGTCCCCATAATGCCTGTAGGGAACTGTCTGGGAAAGACAGCACAAATTGTCCCTCCCTCAGGAAATGACAAACCTGTTTGTGGGATTGCTTTTGCTCAAGGGTGTGGGTACACTGCATTGATGTAAGGAAATTCTGATGTGTACCTCTAGTAGATTTAATCTGGTATTACGGTTTGAGGCTGGGCCGGCCACTAACAAATGAGATGCTCTCTGTTAACTCCTCTCCCCTCCCAAAAGGGAAAAGGAGAGAGAGCAAGGGAGAGAGACTTTACAGTTTGGAAAAGAAAGCTGAAACAGCTTTAATGTAACAGTAACAAGAAAAGAAAGTATAATAATAAGGAAATAATGAAGTATAAACTATATGTACAAATATATACAACTAGACCCCAAACCAACACCAAACCCAACTCCCCCACTCCATCACGCGGAAGGGCTGGCACTGGGGCAGTCCCAGGCTGGACTGGGCAGCAGACAGGGAAGGGATGCAGGAGCTGGACTCAGGCACTGGATTCAGGGTTGCACCGATCGGGATCGACGACAGAAGAACAGAGTCCTCCTCAGATGTCAGCCATCGAAGAAGAACAGAGACCCTCGTGATCTCTCAGCTTTATACTCCTCCCAGCAGGTGCGACCTTTTTCATGTTTGCGACCCTTTTCACTCCCGGCACTCTAACATGGAGTAGAAGATTTACCAGTGACCTTGGTCGCTAGAAGAACAAGTATAAGCAAAGGCCTCTCTGCATCCCGTTCCTTGCTATGAACTATAAACATCAGGCCCTGTCACTGCTGGGAGCAGTCACTGTCTGGAAAAACAGGCTGCTGTTTCAGAAAGTGCCGTTAGTTAGAGGAGACTTAACTGAAAAGTTAAAGCACTAAAAGAGAATTAGTTGTGATTTAGCCCAAACCAGGACACCAGGGGACCCCAAGCTGTACAAACTCCCTTGGGTAAGGAATGAGCCTTTGAGTGAGTCCTCCTGGGTGACGTTCCTGGGCACCTGAAAGAGAAGAACATCTCCAAATGCAGGCGGCATGGACTCACCAAGGGCGCATCCTGGGACACACGTGGTGCTGCGCAGGGAGCCCCCTGGGCCCTGTTCAGCTCAACACCTGTATCCATGGCCCAGAGGAGTCACCACGTTGAACAAGAACGAATGCCGCGTTCTGCACCTGGGGTGAAATCACGCCAGGCACAAGTACAGACTGGGAGAGCAGTGGCTGGAGAACAGCCCTGCAGAAAGGGATCTGGGCTGCTGGTCGACAGCAGGCTCGACAGGAGTCAGCAGTGTGCCCTGGCAGCCAAGAGGGCAAACTGCATCCTGGGGTGCATAGAATCAGAGAATCACAGCATGGTTTGGGTGGAAAGGGACCTTAAATATCCTCTAGTCCAACCCCCCTGCCATGGGCAGGGACACCTTCCACTAGCGCAGGCTGCTCAAAGCCTCATCTAAGCTGGCCTTGAACACCTCCAGGGAGGAGGCAGCCACAGCTTCTCTGGACAGCTATTTCCAGTCTCTCACCATCCTCACGGTAAAGATCTTCTTCCTCATATCTAATCTAATCTAAATCTGCCTCTTTCAGTTTCAAACCGTTACCCCTCATCCTATCACTACACCCCCTGGTAAGGAGTCCCTCCCCACTTTTCCTGTAGGCCCCCTTTAAGTACTGGAAGGCCACTAGAAAGTTTTCCCAGAGCCTTCTCTTCTCCAGGATGAACAACTCGAACTTGTTGGATGGGCTAGGATGGGCCAGTAGGAACAGAAGCTGAAGATCTATCCTTGCAGTGGACTAAGCCCCTGCAATGACAGTGGCCAGGGACTGCCTGCGTGGGAAGCGGCTCTCTGCGGAAGGCTCTAGTGGTCCTTGGGTTTCAACAGGCAAAACATGAGCCATCAGCAAAGGTGGCCAACTGCATCCTGGGCTGTGAGCAGGAGCACAGCCAGTGGAAGGGATTATCTCCCTCTGTTCAGCACTTTTGAAACCCCATCCAGATTACTGAGAAGGAGAGAGATTGGTAAACTGGAGGAAGTTCAGTGGAGGGCCACTGAGGCAGTCAGGGCTGGAGCACAAGAGCTTTGAGAAGAGCCTGAGAGCTTGGATTGTTCAGCCTTGAGAATGAAGATCTCGGGTGAACACACAGTGGTGTGGCTGACTCAGGCTCATGTCTGTGATCCAAGGCACAAGGACAAGAGGCAGTGGGCTGAAACAACAAAGGGTCAGACCAGACACAGGGAGAAACTTTTTGACTATGAGGACAGTCAAGGGCTGGAAGCAGTTTCCCAGGGAGTCTGCACCAGCTCTGTGCCAGAAAGGGATCAAGGCATGTTTAGATAAAGTCCTGAGTAATCTGGGCTGGCGCTGCTTTGGGCAGTAGGTAGGTCAAGACACCTGCTGAGGTCTCTTCCAGCCTGAATGAGGCTGTCCTTCCTTCCCCTTCATGTTTTCAAATTAGGGAAAGCTCTCAGGTTCTCCCTGACCACAGGAGTAATTCAGATCAGGCGCTGGGCTGCTTCACAGGTGCCCCCAAACACCCCTGACCACATCCTCTCCCCAACTCAAATTCCTCTATTTTTTTATTCTAGTGTCCTCCAAAAAGGACCACCTACCCTTTTAATCTAGAAGCAAGTGGCACCTCCCTGCACAGATGGTGGTGGAGGCAAACGCTTCTGCTGTGCCAAATGCTACAGCAGTGGCAACAGCCACAAACATTTCCCCAGAGCAGCCTCCTGGAGACACTGGCTGCTCATGGCTTGGGCGGGGGTATTCTTTACTGTGTAACCAACGGCTGGGTGGCCGGGCCCCAAGAGTGATGGTGAATGGACTTCAATCCAGTTGGTGGCTGGTCACAAGTGGTGTTTTTCAGGGCTCAGTATTGGGACTGGTCTTGTTTAACATCTTGATTGATGATCTGGATGAGGGGATCGAGTGCTCCCTCAGTAAACTTTCAGAAGACATAAAGTTGGGTGGGAGTGTTGACATGCTGGATGGTAGGATGGCTCTGCAGAGGGATCTGGCCAGGCTGGATTGATGGGCTGAGACCAATTGTATGAGGTTCAACAAGGCCAAGTGCCATGTCCTGCACTTCGTTCACAAAAACCCCGCGCAGCGCTACAGGCTTGAGGATGAATAGCTGGAAAGCTGCCCGGCAGAAAAGGCCCTGGGCGTGCTGGTCAACAGCTGGCTGAACATGAGCCAGCAGTGTGCCCAGGCGGGCAAGCAGGCCAAAAGCATCCTGGTCTGTATCAGCAACAGTCATGTGAGGAGGAGCTGAGGGAACTGGGGTTGTTTAGCCTGGAGGAAAGGAGGCTGAGGAGAGACCTTATCGCTGTCTACAACTACCTGAAAGGAGGTTCAAGCCAGGTGGGGTTCAGTCTCTTCTCTCAAGTGACAAGTCACAGGAGAAGAGGAAGGAGCCTCAAGTTGTGCCAGAGGAGATTTAGATGAGATATTAGGGCAAATTTCTTCACTGAGCGCGTTGTCGTGCACTCGAACAGGCTGCCCAGGGAAGCGGTAGAGTCACCATCCCTGGAGTTCTTTAAAGGACATGTAGATGCGGCACTTAGTGACACGGTTTAGTGGTGGACGTGGCAGTGTGAGGTGAATGGTTAGACTTGATGATCTTAAAGGTCTTTTCCAACCTAAAGTATTCTATGAGTCTCTTTTCTAAATGCCCCTATGCTCCTGTCAAGGCAGCAGCACAGACCAATGAGTGCTCAGGAGTTTCTTCTCATCAGGGGCCGGGCTGTCGAGGAGTGACTCAGCCCAAAATCTCATGGCCTTGGGTTTTTGAGAAAGCTTCTTCTCACAGCTGTCAGGTGGCCCAACAGACATGATGCTTGCTTGGATCCAGTACTTGCCGACATGGAAGAGCTGGACAGGGATGTTAAAAGCAGAGTCAGGCTCTGTTGTAATGACCCTGAAATAGGGGCAGGTCCCAGCTCCTGAGCAGAGTGTGAAAAGGACAGTAACAAGGGCAGACACAAGACCTCAGAGCTGTAGACTGTGGCCTGTTTGGGGGCCATTCGCTTGGGGATCTTCCGGACCGGAGCAGTGAAGGGCAGAGCACTGAGCAGGGCAGAGAAACACTGAAGGGCAGAGCACAAGTTCTGAGCACTGAGCAGAGCTCAGTCCAGCTGGTCTTTAAGGACAGCCTCCTGCCATGGCCCATGGGCATGTCCAGTTGACTCTCTCAAGGGATTTCAACGGCCCCAAGATGAGCTGGTGCTATGCAAGTTGCAGTTAAAGAAGAAACAAAGAAACTGTGGGGCCACTGTGGAATTTAGCAAGAGAAAGTGTGTCCTGGGTTTGGCTGGAATAGGGTTAATTTTCACAAGAAGCTGGGAGGGGGCACAGCCAGGACAGCCAAACCGAACTAGCCAAGCGGTATTCGATACCATGCTGATCGTAGAATCATAGAAATATTTCACTTGGAAAAGACCTCTAAGATCATCAGGTCCAACCATTATCCTAACACTACCAAGCTCAACTCTAAACCATGTACCTAAGCACCACATCTATATGTCTTTTGAACACCTCCAGGGATGGTGACTCCACCACCTCCCTGGGCAGCCTGTTCCCATGTCTAACCACTCTTTCAGGAAAGAAATTTTACCCAATATCCAATCTAAACCTCCCCTGGCACAGCTTGAGGCCATTACCTCTTGTCCTGTCATTAGTTACTTGGGAGAAGAGACCAACACCAGCCTCACTGCAACTTCCTTTCAGGTACTTGTAGAGAGCAATAAGGTCTCCTCTCAGCCTCCTCTTCACTAGGCTCAACAATCCCATTCCCTCAGGCGCTCCTCATAAGACATGTTTTCCAGACCCCTCCCCAGCTTCCTTGCCCTTCTCTGGACCTGCTCCAGGGCCTCAACGTCTTTCCTCTACTGTGGGGCCCAAAACTGGACACAGTAGTCAAGGTGTGGTATCACTGTGCTGAGTACAGGGGCACAATTGTGCCCTGTCACCTTCCATGTGTTCTGTCTAGTGATAGGACAAGAAAAGGTTATTCTCACGTCCATTTCTTTTTCTGACAGCAGAAATGACACAGCTGGCAGTCAGTGTCTGTGCCCAGCTGAGGGAGGGAACATCAGTGAGTCCTTCAGCCTGTTTGAGAGCAGGTTCCCCTGGAGCCCCAGGGAAACCACAAGGGAGCCCAGAGGGGGCAGAGAAAGGGCTGCCTTGGGCTGCTCCCCTGCTGCTGAGCTGGGCTGGGCTCCTGGGATGGAGGGAGCTCCTAGCAAGCAGGCAGAGCTGCAGAGAGACAGCTCTGCCCAGGAGCAGCTGCTCTGCGAAGCGCAGCAGGGCTGAGGGCACTGCCTGCAGGCACCAAGAGGAGAGAAGTGAGGCTGAGAGAGCTCAATGCCAGTCTGGAGGGGAAGATGCTGAGAGTTTCATGGAAAAGAAATTTTTACAGCCATCTACACGGTAAGTCTCTGGGTTCAGGGCAATGCAGCTGGTGTTTCTGGAGGGCTATCCAAATCCTGGAACACCCCACAGCACATAGAGTCTTTCACGAGGATTCCAACAGTTTCTCTAGTGTAGAGGAGGAGGACGTGCTCCAGGTGAGGGACTCCCTGCTGCCCCACCAGATGCACCGGGCATGATGACTGCCTTCTCTCAGGGACACCTGCGGGGTGTGAAGGTAGGTGTGCAGGCAGGGGTGCCCAGAGCTGCCCTTCGGAGCAGGGTCCCTGCACCCCAGGGGCTGTGTGCCAGAGCAGGGACTCTGCTGTCTGCCAGGGTCAGCTCTCAGCCTGCCCAGGGAGCTCCCCACGGCACTGTGGGGAGATGCTGTGGGTGGAAGGAGTGACCCCCAGCCAGGGAGGCTCCTTCTGCTGGCAGGGGGGAACTGCGTGGGTCAGGGCTGCTCCCAGCTCCAGATCACCCCCACAACATTTGCAGAGGCTCCTTCTGGAAAAAAAAGCATGTCAAGGAACTGTTCACCTGAAAGAGAAGAAATCTGGGCTGTGAGTTTTGTCCTCTTGTTTTGCTGGGTGGGCTGGGAGAAATGGGAATTTCTTTCTGCGTTGTGCACCAGGCCTTGAGACCCCATTTGTTGTTGGGACTTGTCTGAGCTGCTCATTAACCCTTGCCCACACAGAGATGTCCCTGGGCAGGGCCCTGCTGCCAGGAGGTGTCTGCAGGGCAGAGCTGTGGACGTGGCAGGTGGGATGGGGTCTGTGAGTGTGAGGAGGGAGGAGATGTGGAGAGAGAGAAACAGGTCCTGGCCAAGACAGGCTCCAGGAAGCAGAGACATGGGCAGGGAGGAGGAGAGAACTGCTCCCAGACATGCTGTGGGAAGGGGATTCAGGCATCTCCCTGCCATTCCCTTCAGTGCAGATGCCTTCCCTGGAGCAACCCACTGGTCTCCTCACTCACGCAGCAGAGCCTCTGCCCTTAATGTCAGGGGATTTGGACATGAGTTGCCTTCCCAGCAACCTGACGACCACAGAGGAGACACGCTCAAGTGTCCGACTGCATCTCCCTCTCCTGCCTCCACTGGCAGGGGGACTTTAGCATCTCATCTTCTCCCTGCTGCCCTTGTTCTTGCTGTTACACTCATTGGTGTGGGGGATGGAGGACATAAGTGCAGCTGAGACACCAACACGGCATGCACTGTTATTTTCCTGGTTTAGGCTGGGATAGAGGTATTTCTTCTTCATAGTACCAAGAACAGTGCTGTGTTTTGGATTCAGTATGTGATTTGATATGAGCAGAAGGTTGATAGTACACTGATGTTTTTAGCTGTTGCTGAGAAATCAAGTGGAACAGGGTTTGCTCAGAAAATGCCACCTTAATTTCTCACTGGCTTTTCCTCCATGGACAGGTCCGCATGCTCAGGAGCAGCAAATGTCCAACGCCAGCACCATCACCCAGTTCCTTCTCCTGCCATTCGCAGACACAAGGGAGCTGCAGCTCTTGACCTTTGGGCTCTTCCTGGGCATCTACCTGGCTGCCCTCCTGGGCAACGGACTCATCATCACCGCTGTAGCCTGCAACCACCGCCTGCACACCCCCATGTACTTCTTCCTCCTCAATCTCTCCCTCCTTGACCTGGGCTCCCTCTCCACCACTCTCCCCAAAACCATGGCCAATGCCCTCTGGAACACCAGGGCCATCTCGTACTCGGGATGTGTTGCCCAGGTCTTTTTCATTTTCTTTTTGATGTCAGCAGAGTATTGTCTCCTCACCGTCATGGCCTACGACCGCTACGTTGCCATCTGCAAACCCCTGCACTACGGGACCCTCCTGGGCAGCAGAGCTTGTGTCCACATGGCAGCAGCTGCCTGGGGCACTGCTTTTCCCTATGCTGTGCTGCACACAGCCAATACATTTTCACTGCCCCTCTGCCAGGGCAATGTTGTGGACCAGTTCTTCTGTGAAATCCCCCAGATCCTCAAGCTCTCCTGCTCAGACACCTACCTCAGGGAGGCTGGGGTACTTGTGGTCAGTGTCTGTTTAGCCTTTGGGTGTTTTGTGTTCATTGTGGTGTCCTACGTGCAGATCTTCAGGGCCGTGCTGAGGATCCCCTCGGAGCAGGGACGCCACAAAGCCTTTTCCACCTGCCTCCCTCACCTGGCCGTGGTCTCCCTGTTTGTCAGCACTGGCGTGTTTGCCTACCTGAAGCCCCCCTCCATCTCCTCCCCATCCCAGAATCTGGTGATGGCAGTTCTGTACTCGGTGGTGCCTCCAGCAGTGAACCCCCTCATCTACAGCATGAGGAACCAGGAGCTCAAGGACGCCCTGAGGATACTGATGACTGGTTGTTGTTCAGAAGCAAAAAGGAACTGCCCATCTTCTGCATGTCACTCGTAATGGAATGTCATTACTGTCACAGCATGTAGTTTTGGGAGGTTGGTTTTTTTGGTTTCTTTGGTTTCAGATTTTTGGTTATATTATTTTTTTCCACAAAAATGCTGTCGTTTTCATACTAGTTCTATGTCAGTGTCTGTCTGCCTTGTGTGCCCCACAGACTTTGTGTAAATAAGGAGCTGTGCTCTCCATGTGTTTAATCCAGATAAAGGACACTGCACCAAATTGTTTGTCTGAATTTCTTTCTGTAAGACCTTCTGTGAAGCTGCAGGGGCAGCTTCTGTGTGCTGAGGTGCAGGGGACAGCAGCCACCCTGAGCTGGGTCTACCTCTCAGCCTCACCAGTACGGCCCTAGTCACCACAGCCCTCTTACTCTGCAGAGCAGCACCAGCAGTTCAGGGTCTGTGGGGAGCCTGGGGAGGGGGTGCAGGAATGGCCGTCCAGGTCAGCAGAGATGAGTTCTGTAGGGAAAAGTCTCTGTGGGGAGATGGAATGTCCCAGGAGAAGAGCAGGGCACCGTGTGTGTGTGTGCAGGGGGGGACATGGAAAGAGAAACCCTTTGGTGTGGGTGGCAGCTCAGGTCAGGCTGGCCCTGTCCAGAGTCAAAAGGACCTTCCTGAGGATCCCCAGGGCCAGTTGTCTCCTGCTACCCTTGAGAGCAAGTTTGGCACGTGGTTCTGCAAGGTGCCTGTGGTGGGGATCTCCTCAGCATGCTGGCTGGATGAACGTTCTCGGTGGCCAATTTCTTGCTCTGGGACACGAAGGACAGGCACAGCGGTGCCTGGTCTGTGCCTGTACTCCCTGGACACCTTGGGTGAGCTGCCCCAGGCCCATCCTCACAGAGCAGCCAATAACAACCACCATGTCCAGCACTGGCCTCTCACCCCAGCTTGCAGAGGCTGCTTGTCCCTCCACAGAGGGACACCAAAGGACTAGGTCAGGAGTCCATGTTTGCATTGTACAGGACAGACGTAAGCATGCCCATCGTGTGTGTGTGGGGAGGTGATCCGGAGCAAGCACAAGGGTCATCAGCTCTTCTTAGGGGTGCCATGAAGGCCTGTGAGACAGACAGTGCCTTGAGGTCACTTCCCGTTGAGCGTAACATCCCCTGGGAAACACCTGAATGCAGCCCTGGGATGGGCTTCCTTGAACCAAGATCAGAAGTAGCGCCCTGGCTTGTGAAGGTGCTTTTGAGGCAACTGCTGTCTGAGTATGGGATAGTGGATGAAAGGCCATGTGGCTTGTAGAGGTGCTTGTGTTGTCCTATTTCCATGCAGATGTGAGTGGGCGGGAGGAGGCAGCTGGGTTGTGCAGGTGCTTGTGATGTCACTTGTGGCTGGGAGCTCTTAAGATCCCTTCAGTTCTCAACAAGCTGCTTGTGATGTCACATGATCCCAAGCAGGGTACAGGCCCAGAGGTGTCCCCTGGCATGTGCATCTCCTTCTGATGAACCTGGTGGCACTGTAGCTAGTAGGGCAGGAGCAAGCTCATGGCTTGTGCAGGTGCCTCTGATGTCGACGGTGGCTGAGCCCCATCTCCTGCCAGGTTCTGGCCTGGCCGATGCCAGCAGCTCCTGTCACATGGCTGCTCCTGCCCAGGGCTGTGGCTGGAGCATAGACAGACCCGCATTTTTGGGAAGGCCTTGCTGATCCAGAGCAAAGCCATGGCAGCTTCCCTACCCTCTCCTCCTGTCCTGTCCCCTCCCCTCCTTACACCCCTGCTTCCCCTGTCTAAGCAGGCTCAGGTCCTCGGCGCAGACCTGTGTGCTACGTGAACTCGCATTTCAACACCCCAGCCGCTCCTCGTAAGCCTGTTCCCCAGACCCTTCAGCACCTTCGTTGCCCCTCTCTGGACACGCTCCAGCACCTCAATGTCTTTTTTGAAGTGAGGGGCCCAAAACTCCACACAGCATTCGATGTGCAGCCTCACCAGTGCCGAGCGCAGGGGCATGAACACCTCCCTGCTCCTGCTGGCCACACCATTGCTGATACAGGCCAGGATGCTGTTGGCCTTCTTGGCCACCTGGGCACACTGCTGGCGCATGTTCAGCCGGCCGTCGACCAGCACCCACAGGTCTTTTTTGCTGCGCAGCTTTCCCGCCACTCATCCCCAAGACGTGGCGGGGGGTTGTTGTGACACCTGGGGGTCACTGTTTGTGACCAGTCAACATCTGGATGGAACTCCATTCACAGAATCAGAGAATCACAGAATGTTAGGGGTTTGAAGGGACCTCGAAATATCATCTGGTCCAACCCCCCTGCCAGAGCAGGATCACTTAGAAAATGTCACACAGGAAGGTGTCCAGGCGGGTTTTCAATGTCTCCAGAGAAGAAGCCTCCACAACCTCTCTGGGCAGCCTGTTCCAGTGCGCTGTCACCCTCACATTGACGAAGTTTATCCTTATGTTTTTCAGATTATTCTGTAGGGGGTTTATACGTTATGCTACAAGGGTATGATATGAATCACCAAGCTACCTGCTAAGGCGTGCTGCTAATTATCGAAACCATAAACGCAGTTCAGCGTATTTCTGTTGCTCTTGCAGCATCACCACCCAGCACCATTCTTGTGGTTTATCTCTTAATCCAGATGTTCCATCACTCATGTCTACAAAGTCATCAGGAGTCATCAACTCCTGTTTCTGTTTGCTGAAGATACTGCTGCTGATTTTGGGAGAAGAGAGGTTTCCTTATCTTAGTTGGACACTTGTTCTTCTTAGTAAGGGTGGGTGATAAGTCTTGAGTCTGGAGATAATGACGCAGCAATTATATGCTAATACTGTTCTTGGCTCCCCAAAGGCCTGTGTGGCCTCACTAATCTATATCATAGTTTGAAGAATCTCTCTGCCCTATCCACCCTACGGATCCTTTCCAGGTGGAATGGGGGTGCGTCATGTCTGGGTTGTCAATACACAGATGGCAACGTGGCCCTGAGGGTCCAACCCGGCATGTGGGATTTTACTCATGAAGATTTAAGGATGCTGAGAGGAGATGTGGTGCTTGGGAGAGAGGTTTGTTTGTGGTTAGCCTGGCTCTCATAGAAGTAGGGAAAATCGCACGACAACAACCAATCGTATTAAGAGGCCTGTTTAAAGTTATAAAACCAGTTACTACTGGGACCTCCCCCCGTGACAGAGTGGCCCAGAGAGCTTTCGGTTTAAAAGAGGTATGCCCAGATCGAACACTACTGTAACATTTTCTCAGGGATCGGAAGAGCTTTAAAAAAACTGACTACAGAAGTACTGGAGAGCCGGGACGGAAGCCAAGATAAACCTGCCTCAGTCATTTGGGTGGCTCCTGATCATTCTCCCATGATCAGTCAGTAAGTGCTTGTTCACTGACGCTTCTGCCAAGAGAGAAGGAAAAGCGTGGAGATATCGGGCAGTGGCACTCCATACCTCCTCCGAGCAACGTATTGTAACAGAGGGAAAGGGCAGTGCCCAAGTAGGTGAATTAATGGCAGTGTGGAGCGTTTTCGGCATGAAGCACAAACTGCTTCTCCTGTCCATGTTTATACCAATCCCTATGCTGTGTTTAAGGGATGTACAGAATGGCTTCCTTTCTGGGAGCAGAATGAATGGGGGGTTAACAGAGTTCCAGTGTGGCAAAAGGAAAGATGGCAAGACCTCTTAAGCACTGCAAGCCAAGGGAATTCTGCTGTGGGATGGGGAGCTTCTCATCAGGGAGATGGGGGTTCAGCGGGGGAGTGGAAGAACAGAGGTGATGAGGTAGCAAGGCTAGCCCCTGTGCAAACAGACCAAATGACAGAGGATTGGGAACGCCTGTTAGAATGGTTGCATGTAAAGCGCAAACACACAGGGGCTAAAGACTTGTATCATGAAGCCCTTGCCTGAGGCTGGCCTGTCACCACAGAAATGTGTAAAACCTGCACATTGCCTGGGAACAATGTCATACACGGCTAAAAAGGCACCCTTTAGAGGGTGACCCTCTGCATTTGCGGGAGGGTAAAGGCTTGTGGGATGCCTGGCAGGTGGGTTATATCGGCCCCTTTAAGAAATCAGAAGGAAAACATTTTGTGCTGGTGGGAGTGGAAATAGCATCAGGACTAGCTCAAGCAGAAGCCTTTAACAAGGCTATGTGAGAAAACATTGTGAAGGCATTGCGAGAATGGTTTGGAGCTTTTCCAAAACCCCAAGAAATACAATTTGATAACGGTTCCCATTTCACCACCAGAGTTGTACATGATTGGGCAGCAAGTGAAGGGATTAAATGGACCTTTCACACCCCATATTACCCACAAGCCAATGGGATTGTAGAAAGAACTAATGGCCTCTTGAAATGGCTTTTGAAACCACAAAGGGGAAATTGTGATGTCCGTCCTCTGTGGGAAGCAATTAAAGGAGTAAATGACAGATGAGGGGTAAATGGATGCCCCAAAATCACCGCCTTTTGCCCAAAGGCTCCTTCTTTGGTTCCCTTATCAAAGGAAACAAAGGACTCTAAGAATCCAGCTCACTTCCCAGGACGGCCTTTACTGGTGGAACTTCCCATCATGCGAAGCTCTAGTGGGTTGTTTGTCCATTATTCCTCTAGGTATCCCTTTTTTCAGCCCTTCCATCCACAAATCGACCCTCTTTCTTCGTCGCTCACTGTCTGACCATCTCCTGACCAGGTTAGAGACTTTTCCTGGGGTTTCTCTCCAAATGGGTACCTCCTCGGTTCACCTGATTCACTTAGATTCTTGTTTGAGGTGGCTCGGCACAGGGCTGTATTTCCTTCCCTAATTAATTAATTCTTGAACAACCTCTCCCCAAGTCCATACTTACCTACCAGGATGTTTGCAGTCTGGGGTGACTGTTCGTTCCAGTGCCACTGTGACTCGGTCATCACTTGCGGTGGCTCTCATTTGGCCTTGCAATTGAATTCCCATGGCCTTCAGGGACTCTGGGAGCCCTCGGATGAGAGGAGTCATCCTCTCTGGGTCCACAGGAATCATCATGGGTGACTCCTGATTAAGTTTTAATGCCCTATCACACATCATTTGCAGAGAAACTGCCTTTTGAACACTCTCTACTAATTGATCTGTAGATCCTATGATTGCCAGTGGACCTCCTCGTTCTAATGGATTGAGACCTCCTGCCCAGTAAGTAACCTGCTGAGTCAGGGACCAGGGAGCCCTACAGTTCCCTGTAGTCAAAAACACTCCAGGTCCCCAATATCCCTCAGCTTCCTTTTCTGTCAATAAGATCTGGTCTCCCTTGGTTAGAGAGACCCTCCACACATATTCTGTTTCCGATTCCTTTGACATGTGGCCATAATCTTTTTTGAGTTTTGCCAATGCAGTGGCCGTAAATGGCACTTCTTTAGTCATGACCTGAGGCACATCATCCTCTCCATCACAGATACAGTCACTTTTAATCAATGGTCTCAACAGGACGTCTAATTTGTCCAACCTTTCTTTCAATTGAAACAACTCAGCTTGGGGATAAGTCGGCAGAGGGGTGACTCCCTCGGCTTTCTTTTTGGTCGCCGCAATGGCATCGGGGTCATCTGTGTCTGCTAAGAGTCGATTAATTAATTCCTGTCTCAGCAGAGCCACTTGAGACCTCACTTCTTCTAATTGACACTGTAATGTTTTGATCAAACCTTGTTGAGACTGAATCAACTGGGTTTCTGCCATATGGTTTTGTTCCTTTTCCTCAACTGCTGCAATGAAAGCAGCACCTAATCCAGCACATAACATTCCTTTCCCTTTTCCTGCCCGCACACGGGCTGCATTTTGTAAACATATCATCCGATCTGTCACTGCTGAAGGATTAAACCAATTCTTTTGAGCCCATTCTAAGCCAGAAGAAGATGGTTTTGACTTTTGCTTTTCCAAATACTTCAGTAACACCCGACGTTCCTGTGTTTCTGGCATGTCTTATGGGTTCAGACATGGGTCTGGGAGTTACGATTTGGGCGGACTTAACTTCTACTATTTGCTCTCTTAACAGCCCCAAAAGGTCAAACTTCTACACGTCTGACAAAGGCCAGAACAATGTCTATTTGCCAAGGTGGTATTAGACAATACACAACCAGCAGTGGGCAGGTCCAGGCAGGCAGGTCTCCGCTCCACTCCTCTTTGCTCCTCTTCATTCTGCTCCACTTGTTCTCTTTTTACTTCACTCCAGAGGCTACCGAGGGTCCTTTTTGGACCATAGTCCCACACCAATCCGATGTGATGTGTTGGGGTCAAGCAGTGAGATCCAATCCAACAGCGGCATGTTGCTTCCACGCGCCGATCACGAGCTGGCAGTCTATGCAACCTCCATTACACAGATGCGAGCTATAGCACATCAGCTGAACAAATTCATGACTTTAGCTGTTATTGCATAGCGACAAAAAAAGGTGTTTCCAGGAAGCCATGTCGTCTAGCCCAGGGTCCTACCACGTCTGTCGCTATGGCGACTTGAGTCTACTTCCTCTCCAAAACCACAAGGTACGAAGTTTGAGACAAACATAAAGTTCAGCGGTCCTAATTCTCACACTGTGCTCCAGCTACAGCCCTGGGCAGGAGGAGCTGCGTGACGGGAGCTGTTCACATCGGCCAGGCCAGAACCTGGCAGGAGACGGGGCTCAGCCACCTAGGGCATCACAGGCACCTGCACAAACCATGAGCTTGCTCCTGCCCTACTAGCTACAGTGCCATCAGGGTCATTACAAGGAGATGCACATGCCAGGGGACACCTCTGGCCCTGTACCCTGCTTGGGATCATGTGACATCACAAGCAGCTTGTTGAGAACGGAAGGGATCTTAACCTTGCCCTCTCCAGTCATGTCCTTGGCCAGCGTTACTCACTAACATCGCTACCATGAGTGCCTACATTGCTGCAGCCTTAGGTCGCAGGCTGCAACCCAGCCACACAGTGAACTCAGGCTGAACTCTTTCTTAGCCCAGGAAGAATGGCCAGCAGTTTTGTGTGACTGACAAACCGTAACTTCACCCACATACTGAAATTGTATAAGTGATATTAATGAAGGTGGTAGGCCTGGAAATATGAATTAGAGCGACTGTTTGACCAAAGGAAAAGAAACTATAATTCTGGAAACGAAGAAAGAGACCATTCTAGCTGGAGTCAGCAGAAGAAAGCAGAGATCCAGATGCAGATGGAACCAAAGATTATGAAACTGTGTAAGAAGGTAAAGGTGCCTGCACCCAAACGCAATCACTGAAAAGGAGAAGTAACAATTAAACAATTTGTTTGGACAAGACACACACGTGTCAGGTGAACAGCTGCATGAACAGCTCCTGTAACAGACTGTGAGGCATTAAAAAGCACAGGAAAAGAACCAAGGGGGTCCTTCTTGGGAGGAGCCCAGCTCGAGCTGGAATGAACCGACTCGGGGACAGAACCTAGGGGCTGGGCTCTCCTTTAACATAGCTCTACAAGCCTGGTCCATGTTTCAGCCCTGTCACCTACTCACCCACGTGTAACATCACAGGCACCTGCACGAGGCACAAGCTGCCCTATCAGCTACCAGGCACTTGTGACACCTTCAGAAGCTGCACAGAGATGGCTCCTGCTCCAGCCCTATCAGCCACTCAGGGACGTGGGACATCACAAGATTGTGAACAAGCCAAGTGCCTCCTTCTCCCCTATCACTTTCTCAGGCTCCTATGACATCACAGGGATCTGCAAAAACCAGAGGATGGCCCCTGGCCTCATCCCTCTTCACCCAACCACGACATCACAAGAACTTGCACAGACAAGAAGCTTCCTTCTGCCCTAAGAGCTCCTCAGCAACACGTGACTCCACAAAGCACCTGCACAACCCAGCTGCCTCCTCCCGCCCACTCACATCTGCATGGAAACAGGACAACACAAGCACCTCTACAAGCCACATGGCCTTTCATTCACTATCCCATACTCAGACAGCAGTTGCCTCAAAAGCACCTTCACAAGCCAGGGCGCTACTTCTGATCTTGGTTCAAGGATCCCATCCCAGGGCTGCATTCAGGTGTTTCCCAGGGGACGTTACGCTCAACGGGAAGTGACCTCAAGGCACTGCTTGTCTCACAGGCCTTCATGGCACCCCTAAGAAGAGCTGATGGCCCTTGTTCTTGCTCGGGATCACCTCCCCACATGCACACGATGGGGATGCTTACGTCTGCTCTGTACAATGCAAACATGGACTTCTGACCTAGTCCTTTGGTGTCCCTCTGTGGAGGGACAAGCAATCTCTGTGAGCTGGGGTGAGAGGCCAGTGCTGGACATGGTGGTTGTTATTGGCTGCTCTGTGAGGATGGGCCTGGGGCAGCTCACCCGGGGTGTCCAGGGAGCACAGGCACACACCAGACCCAGCTCTGTGTGTCCTTCATGTCCCAGAGCAGAAGGCTGACTGTGCAGGTCACTGCTGTGTCCTCCAAACCTGCACACTAACACACTTGAGCTGCTCACTGGTATTTCCTCTCGAGGGCACTTGCCAGCCCAGCCAGCCCAGCCCCTCCTGAATCTTGACACATTCATGGCCTCTCCCCAGTCAAGCCCAGGAAAGCAGCCCTGCTGGGACTGGTCCCACAGCAGGAAACAGGCCACTGACAATGTTCATCCAGCCAGCATGCTGAGGAGATCCCCACCCCGGGCCGCTTGCAGACCCATGTGCCAAACTTGCTCCCCAGGGCAGCAAGAGACAACTGGCCTTGAGGATCCTCAGGAAGGTCCTTTTGCCCCAGGGAAAGGGCAGCCTGACCCGAGCTGACACCCGCACCAAAGGGTTTCTCTTTCCATGTCCCCCCTGCACACACACACACGGTGCCCTGCTCTTCTCCCAGGACATCCCATCTCCCCACAGAGACTTTTCCCTACAGAGCTCATCTCTGCTGACCTGGACGGCCATTCCTGCAGCCCCTCCCCAGGCTCCCCACAGACCCTGAACTGGTGGTGCTGCTCTGCAGAGCAAGTGGGCTGTGGTGGCCAGGGCCGTACTGGTGAGGATGAGAGGCAGACCCAGCTCAGGGTGGCTGCTGTCCCCTCCACCTCAGCACACAGACGCTGCCCCCGCAACTCCACAGAAGATCTTGGAGAAAGGAACTCAGACAAACAAGTCGGTGTAGGTTCCTTTATTTGATCTGAAAACACAGAGAGCACAGCTCTTTATTTGCACAAAGTCTGTGTGGCACACAAAACAGGCAGACACTGACATAGAAATAGGACAAAGAATGATAACATTTTCTTGGACCTTAATTTAATGCAGATTTAATAATCTGTCCACCTAGAAAAACTAAAACGCCAAGAAAGCAAAGGAAACAACCCACCAGAGACAGACTGGGATGGTAATGAGTTCCATTACTAGTAATATGCAGGGGAAGATGGGCAGTTCATTGCTGCTTCTGCAAAGCAACCAGTCATCAGTTTCCTCAGGGCGTCCTTGAGCTCCTGGTTCCTCATGCTGTAGATGAGGGGGTTCACTGCTGGAGGCACCACCGAGTACAGAACTGCCATCACCAGATTCTGGGATGGGGAGGAGATGGAGGGGGGCTTCAGGTAGGCAAACATGCCAGTGCTGATAAAGAGGGAGACCACGGCCAGGTGAGGGAGGCAGGTGGAAAAGGCTTTGTGGCGTCCCTGCTCTGAGGGGATCCTCAGCACAGCCCTGAAGATCTGCACGTAGGACACCACAATGAACACAAAACAACCAAAGGCTAAACAGACACTGACCACAAGTACCCCAGCCTCCCTGAGGTAGGTGTCTGAGCAGGAGAGCTTGAGGATCTGGGGGATTTCACAGAAGAACTGGTCCACAGCATTGCCTTGGCAGAGGGGCAGTGAAAATGTATTGGCCGTGTGCAGCAGAGCATAGGGAAAAGCAGTGCCCCAGGCAGCTGCTGCCATGTGGACACAAGCTCTGCTGCCCAGGAGGGTCCCGTAGTGCAGGGGTTTGCAGATGGCAATGTAGCGGTCGTAGGCCATGACGGTGAGAAGAAAATACTCTGCTGCAATAAAAAAGAGATTGAGAAAGACCTGGGCAGCACATCCCGTGTAGGAGATGGCCCTGGTGTTCCAGAGGGCATTGGCCATGGCTTTGGGGAGAGTGGTGGAGAGGCAGCCCAGGTCGAGCAGGGAGAGGTTGAGGAGGAAGAAGTACATGGGGGTGTGGAGGTGGGGGTCGCAGGCTACAGTGGTGATGATGAGGCCATTGCCCAGGAGGGC
The DNA here is from genome assembly GCF_034619465.1 of Leptosomus discolor. Classification (NCBI taxonomy): domain Eukaryota; kingdom Metazoa; phylum Chordata; class Aves; order Leptosomiformes; family Leptosomidae; genus Leptosomus; species Leptosomus discolor. The sequence continues at coordinate 137,315 of NW_028237764.1, forward strand.
AGCCAGATACATAGCCAGGAAGAGCCCGAAGGTCAAGAGCTGCAACTCCCGTCTGTCTGCAAATGCCACCAGGAGGAATTGGTTGATGGAGCTGGCATTGGACATTATTTAATTGCAGGAATGAGGGACTGCTGAAAGAGGAAAAGTCATTGATAAGTGAGGGCAGATTTCGCTGAGCCAATCTTATTCCGTTTCCCATAGATATCTCCCACAATGGCTTCATTTTTGAGGGAACTTCAGACAGTCCCTTTTTGTGAGGTCAGGATTGACAAGCAGGGACTCTACCCATGGGCTCCAGAGAAGTCAGACCTGTGCTATTGCAGTGGTGTCAAACAGCCCCTGCATTCAATAGCTGTTCCTGGCAATGGGTGCTTCACTTGAGTGAGAGGTATTTGCCTCGGTGACCGTGTGACAATTGTCCCTATTTATTGCAGTGTGATGGAGTCAGCACCCAGACCTGCTGTGTCTGAGAGGGAAGAGCCCAGGGAGGGACCCAGCCCTTCCAACTCTGCTCTCCTGAACAGCAAAGTCTGGGAAGGAATCACTGTAGGCTGAGAGAATATTTCTCACCATCATTTTCCATCTCCAGGCTCTCTCCAGACGTGATAAGAGCAGCGTGCCTGTGGGGGAGAATGGGGCTGTCACTAGGTTCCCATCCCCGCTGCTGAAGTGCTCCCAGCATGGGGGAAGGGCACTTCAAGCTCTTCAGCCCAGGGAGATGCTCAGGTGCCCAAAAGACAATGCCCAGCATCTCCTAAAGAGAGACTCACCTTGTTTCAGGTTACTGTACTCTACATTATCCAAAGTCCCCAACGTTCAGTGTCTCAGAATGCATCTGAGACAATCCCCTGACGTCCAATGCCCACAACCCAGAGCTTTCAAAAGCAAGAACAGGAGCAGCAGGAATTGGAGAAAAAGCCACAAAGCAATACCCGGATCCTTCTGCGAATGGGGAACGGGAGAGGAAGGCAGCTGGCACTCGGGAAAGCCTTCTCCTTACACAGCAGAGCACAGCACCTCCATGTAGGTCACATCCCAGGCCAGCTGGTCTCAGACCCTTTTATCTGCAGAAGGAAGAGGTTTATGTGTCAGGAGAGATGCACCTTTGCTGGGGATTTCTCCTTCCACCCACAGCTTCCCCCACAGATCCGTGAGGAACTCCCTGGCAGGATGAGTGCTGATGCCAGCTGGTGACAGAGTCCATGCCCCAGGTAACAGCCACCTGAGGTGAAGAGACACAGCTTGGAAGGACAGCCCTGGGCACCCCTGGCTGTACACCCACCTTCACACCCCACAGCCATCCCCACCAGAAGGCAGCCGTCATGCCCTGTCCCTCTCACACTGCACTAGGGAAGCCCTGCTCTGCAGCCCGGCTTCCTCTTCTCCATCACAGACAGATCCCAGAGGTTGCACACATTCAGCAGATCCTGCAAGGAACCACCGACACATCACCCTGCACCCAGAGACTTACTGTGTCAGAGGCTGGGAAGAGTTCTCCTCCAGTGAGCTCTCAGCCATCCTCCCCCTCGCCCCTGCCTTCAACCTCTCTCTGCCCCTCTCCTTTCTCCTTGGTGCCCACAGGCAGCCCCCTCAGCCCTGCTGCGCTTGGCAGAGCTGTTGCTGCTGGGCAGAGCTGTCTCCCTGCAGCTCTGCCTGCTTGCTAGGAGCTCTCTCTGTCCCAGGAGCCCAGCCCAGATCAGCAGCACAGCAACAGCCCAACAACTTTTTAATCATCTCTCTGGTGGTTTTGATGTTGAGTCCTTGAAACTCAGACGGTGAGGGGAAGTTGAGGAAACTTCTCAAGGAGTCAAAGTCAGATGCAAACTCCAAAGTTTCTTGGAGCACTAATGGCTTCCACTGAGGGACATTACTGACAAAGCCTCCCTGGGGGCTGGTTAAAGGACAAACCTGGAGGCAGTGAGGACAGGTAGGCAAAGGCAAGGTGAAGGTGGCTCTGATGCTGAGTAACCCTTGCTGTGCTTCATCAAGCCAAAAGAAAGCCCTGACTCGCCAGCCCCTGCAGGACAGACCCTGTCCCTCAGCCGTTCCTCAGGGTTCTTCCTGGGGCAGGGTGATGTGGGGATGTGCAATGCCAAGGGCAGGGCCAAGGTCCTCTGCTTCTGGGTTTGTCCTGGGTGGGATGAGGAGGCAATGAGGTGCTGGTTTCATAGGGTGAAGGGGTCATCTGGTATGCCTTGGGGGTTGAGACAACAGCCGTAGCCAAGGGGAGAAAGCCCTCGGCTCTCTTGGGGGCTTTTTGTCTTGCCAGAGCCCTTGAGCGTCTCCACCACAGGATGTCCTACAGTGTCCCACACCTGCGCTTGCCATTGCACCGTGCAGATCAGACTGTCCCCAGGAGAGGCCTGAGTGATACCTGAGGGACATGTTCTCCCTTCCCAGAGGCTGGAGGTCAGGACCTGTAACCTTCATGGAACACCGCCAGGTTTCCTCAGCATCAGAGCAACCTTGACCGTGCCTTTGCCTGCCTGGGACAAAGGGAGCTCCTGGCAAGAGGGCAGTGCTGCCAAGAGCTCTGAAGTATCCCTCTCCTCCCACAATCCCAGAACCAAGGAGGCTGGAACGCATCCAGCCGCCACCTTTTCTGGGCTTCCCCTTCATGCTTGGTTTTAGCCAGCAGCTCCTTTCTCAGCCATGCCAGCCTCCTGCCACCTCTATGTGTCAAGGTGGAACATTCTTGGTCATGAAGAGGTGATCCTTGAGCATCAAACAGCTCTCTGCACCCATCTTCTCTTCATGGCTGTAGGTCGTGGGTTCTTTTAGGGATGTCCCTCAGCAGGCCCTCCAGAAGCCCTGTTCTTTACTTTCTTCCCATTTTCTCAGGATCCTCAACTCTGCCTTCTCACCCCTGACATTGCCGTTCCTAGCCAGCTCTTCCTTGTTTTGTATATCTTGTGGATTAACAACCCCAAGATATTAGGCACCACCCAGTGTCTTGCTCACATCCCTCATCAACCTCCGTGGGACAGGGGAAGACTAAAGGACAGTAAAAGCAAGAATACTTGCGGGTTAAGGTGACCGTTTGCGGTCAACGGCCTTCTTGTTTCTCCCCCCAACCTCTTGCATCCTCACCCCTTTATTCACTGATGTGGCACAGTCAGAAGCAGAGCAGACCTTGAGGCTTCTCAAACACTTTTCGGAAACAGCTAGAACATTCGTGTATTCTCAGTATGGTTTTAGTCACGAAACTGAGACATAGCACCACGGGAGCTTTCATGAAGAGAAGTAAGTCCAGCCCAGCCAGGCCCAGTCCAATCTCCACCCGTTATTCCATCCCATTTCTGTCATACTCAGGTCCCACACTATCCAAAAGACCTTCATATACAACCACCCCCTTCCAATCGTACTGTTTACAGACAGCTATCACTGCTTTAACTGTGGGCCACCCCTCTCAAATGTCCATGAAATTGTCCGTGAAGTGTCAACTGAGTTCGTCAATAACTTCTTTTCCATTTGGTATGGTGGTTACACAGGACAGGAAAGGTGTGTTGTGTGGAGTTACTGGTCATGACAAGTAGCTCAGGTTGGGTCAGGGTAACTGGCTGGACGGTCAAGCACAGGGTGATGGTGAACAGAGTTCAATCCAGATGGTGACTGGTCACAAGCAGTGACCCCCAGGGCTCAGTATTGGGATCGGTCTTGTTTAACATCTTTATCGACGATCTGGATGAGGGGATTGAGTGCTCCCTCAGTGAGTTTGCTGATGACATTAAATTGGGTGGGAGTGTTGATTTGCGTGAGGGTAGAGAGGCTCCACAGAGGGACCTGGATTGGCTGGATCGATGGGCTGAGGACAATTGTATGAGGTTCAACAAGGCCAACAGCCGAGTCCTGTACTTGGGTCACAAAAACACCACACACTGCTACAGGCTGGGGATGAGTGGCTGGCAAGCTGCCCGACAGGAAAGAACCTGGGTGTGCTGCTCGACAGGCGGTTGAAAGTGAGCCAGCAGTGTGCCCAGGTGGCCAACAAGGCCAACAGCATTACGGTCCGTATCAGCAATGGTGTGGCCAGCAGGAGCAGGGAGGTGATTGTGTTCCTGTGCTCAGCACTGGTGAGGCCGCACCTCATCTTCTGTGTGCAGTTTTGTGCCCCTCACTCCAAGAAAGACACTGAGGTGCTGGAGCGTGTCCAGAAAAGGGCAACAAAGGTGATGAAGGGTCTGGAGAACAGGTCTTGTGAGGAGCAGCTGAGAGAACTGGGATTGTTTAGTCTGGAGAAGAGGAGGCTGAGGGGAGACCTCATCGCTCTCTACAACTACCTGAGAGGAGGTTGTAGTGAGGTGGGGGTCAGTCTCTTCTCCCAAGTAACAAGTCATAGGACAAGAGGAAATGGCCTCAGGTTGCACCAGGAGAAGATTAGAATGGACATGAGGAAATATGTCTTTCCTGAAAGAGTTGTCAAACACTGGAACAGGCTGCCCAGGGAAGTGGTGGACACACCATCCCTGGAGGTTCTCAAAAAACACAATTCCATGATTCTATGATTGTTGCACTTGCCTAGATTTTTGAAACTCTCATTTAGGTGCTATCTGCTGCAGTACTTGCTAAAATATACAACTAAAACTTGCTGTTGATATTAAACTGGGAGGAGTGGCTGACAAAACCAAAGGCTGTGCCTTGTGTGATATTCAGCGAGACCTGGACAGGCTGGAAAGCTGGCAGGGAGGAACTTCATGAGGTTCAATAATGTCAAGAGTAGGGTCCTGCACATGGGGAGGAATAACCCCCTGCACCAGTAGAGGCTGGGGGTTGACCTGCTGGAGAGCAGCTCTGCAGAGAAAGACCTGGGAATTGTAGTAGACAGCAAGTTCACCATGAGCCAGACGTGCCCTTCTGGCAAAAAAGACCAGTGGTATCCTGGGGTGTGTGAAGAAGAGTGTGGCCAGGGCCTCCAGAGGGCTCTTCCAACCCCCACTGTTCTGTGGTTCTGTGATTCTGTGACCTTGAGGAGAGGAGCCTGGGCATGATGAGGGATGCCGCACTAGGCAGTGGCACATGCTGACCAGGAATAAGGCCTGCTGCACACAGGGCTGTATTAGGGGCATCATGGCCAGCCAGACAGGAATTATCATGGCCCTTGACTGAGCACTGGTGTAGCCACATCTGGACTAGTGTGTCTCCATGTGGGGCGCTCTATTGTGGAGGAATGGGCAGGAGCTGGAGAGGCTCTAGATGGGATCTGCCAGGATGGGGTTTGGGGCCTGTGTGGAGGGCTGAGGGACCTGGGCTTCTTTAGGCTGATGAAGTTCACGCCCAGGGCTCTATAATAACTGCTTGAAGGGTGGTTCCTGTAATGATGGAGCTTTTCTGGGTAGTGGGAAGAGAAGGAAACCTCCACAAAGTGCCACTTGGAAGGTTCAGACTGCATGTGAGGAAAAAGAACTCTCCCTCAAAGGGCAGCCTTGTGGTGCAAGAGGTCCCCCAGAGGGAGTCTGGATCAACCCGTGGCTTTGTTTTTCAAGGAACAGGCGGTGAGGGTGGAGAGACATCAGTAAAGGTCTAGAAATGCTGAGGGCAGAGCTGTGTGGGAAAGCAAGATGGGTGTGTGCAGCCTGCAAGGGAAGAGGTGCAGGCGTGGCAGAGTGCAGGACAGCCTGCAGCAGAGATGGCCGAGGGCTCTGGCAAGGCTCAAAGGCCCAACAGGAGCAAGGCCTTGGGCCCCTTGGCTATGGCAGTGGCCTCTGCCACCAAGGCCTCCCAGGCAGAACTTTCCGTTTCTCCTTCCCCGTTGCTTGGGGAAGCCGGGAGGGTTTGTCCAGTTTCCCTGCCTTTGGCACTGCTCCCCTCACACCCCACTGCCCCCGGGAAGAGCCCTGAGCCCCCCATGAGGGGCAGGATCTGCCTGCCCAGGGCCTGAGGGTCAGGGTTTGGACTTTCTGCTGGGTGAAACAAAGCCAGGGTTTTCTCAGCACTCCAGCCCCCTGCACAGGGCCTTTGCCTACCTGCAAGCACAGCCTCCAATTCTCTGCTCTGAGGAGTCCCTGGGGAGGCTGTGTCAGCAGTGGCCCTCAGTGGGGCCAATCAGTCCTTCAAGGGACTTTGGGGTTTGCTTCTGACTTTGACAGCTTGAGCAGTTTGCTCAGTTTCCTCTCAGGAGCTGAGATTCCTTTTCTTAAGGCCAAATACCCCATGGGGCTCATTAAAAGACAGAAAACCCTAAGGAGCTATATGTCTTTTTTTCATTTTTTTCAAGTCTTCGAGATTTCTACAGCTAATTGGAACCCTTTCAGAGTGTAGTTACAGATGAAAATTCAAAAGTGCACCTAATTAAAATTAATTTTAAAGTGTTTTTTTATTCAATTTTCAGTTTAGAGGAGACGTGATAGAAGCATTCTGCAATTGATATTGATGCAGAGTGTCTCCTCAGCAGCTGTGGACAGCTAGGAACAGCAGTCCCTTGAGGTCTGACACTGTCCGGACAGCTTTGCTCCTCACCTCCTCTACCTCCCCATTGCTGTCTTTGGCCAACGGGGATTTACATCCTCTCTTACCTCAGACTTCTCCACTCAAGTCTGCAGACAACTGCTACATCTCCATTGCACCATCTCCCACCTGCTTTCCTTAGAGAACTGCCTGCACACAGGCACAGAAGGACTTCTCCCATGGGCAAGCAAAAAAAAGTAAAGCATGTCCAAGCCTCATCAACAATAAAACACACTCCTCAACCCTATGCTAAGTACAAGGTGTCTCTAACGAGGTCGCCTTTCGACAAGGGATAATCCTATGAGAAATGTCTTAGAGCAACAGATACACAAAGGTAGGTATAAACCTAATGAAAGAGCTGGTGAGAGAAAACTAGACTACTGAAATTCTTTTATTTGCTGAATCTCAAAGCAGCTGCACTGGTGAGAGGTGTCTGAATGAACAAAGAGTAAAGGAAGGAGAAAAATGGAGAACGATGGAAAAGGCCTTTGCCTGGGCAGTTGGCATCTGAAAAGGTGACTTTAGAAATGGTCGTTTTATCAGGACAGGAGAAAATCCATGAAAAGGCAGAGAAATCAAATACAGCGTGTGACAGGCAGAGTAGTGGTAATGCAGGTACAGAGGAAGATCACCATGGCTTTGGCAAAGACCCAGCTGGCCCCTGGCCTCACACCTCCTCAGCCACCATGGCCATCCCAAGCCCCTGCACAACCCAGCTCCAAGCTCTTGCTCTCCCAACTCCCCAGGCACCTGGGACCTCAGCAGCAGCTGCAAACCCAGGGGCTGCCTCCTGGCCTCCCATTTCCTCATCTCCCTGTGCCATCACAGGCACCTCCACCTGCCAGGACCTTGCTTCTGCCCTATCTCCTGCTCAGGCACAGGGGACATCACCAGCACCTACACAAGCCAGCTGCCTGCTCCTGCTGGGACTGACACAAAGCCTCCAGTGACATCCCCAGCAGCGGCACAACCCTGCTGCACACTCCTGCCCTAGCAGCTCCTGAGCCATCAGGGACAGCAGGAGGAGCTGCACAAGGCAGGGGCTGCTCTTCACCTGTCACCTGTGCAGCCACCTATGACGTCACCCAGCACGACCCATTTAGCTTAGTGTCCTGTTTTAATGTGAAGCAAGAACAGCAGGGGTAGCACTGACCCAAATGTTCTTCATTTTCCTACCACAAAGGAACCTCAGAGCACTCCAGAGAGTCTGGCGGCTCTCAGCGACCCATGCAGTACTTCAGCCCTCCGGCAGCCTGTTCCGGGCAATAAAAGCCTTCATGTCTGAGCTGTGAGTGTAGTTTACTCACACGCACCTCACTCAAAAAACCAGAGGTGGGGAATGCTCCACTTGCACTTTTGACACTGACACTTCCTTATGGAGCCGGTTACCACGTCTGCCCCAGCCAACCGCAGCTTCTTCAGAGCAGTCATGGGGGTGAGTTTTCCCCCAGAGAAGTTCTTCAGGCAGCTCAAGGGATGTTTTACTTCATTGCTGTGCGTCACATGTCAGTGATTCACTCCAAAGGTTACGAGCTGACCACTGTTACACGCCCCACAAACGCAGACACTCCACAAGAAGCGGACACCTGACTAGGATGAAAGAATCCACTGTGAGGAATGATTAAGGCCCTGCCTGTAACCTCCTCTGTTACTCCTGAATTTGACACCTTCTGGATGCAAGAACTAAGGCTAAAAACGCGCTCTACTACCAATCGGAACACGCACAGAGTTTCAATATTATAAAAAGCATTACAAAAGAAAGCTGACAAATCCTTCATGAAATTGGGATTTGAGAAGCAAGCTGACACTGAACAAAGCAGAGCTTTCCTCCAAGATTTCTGATTCATAAGATCCATTTCTTCCCAACAAATATATGAAGAAACTGTAAAGAAGCAGCTGCCTCAGTTTAATAGAAAGTTTAGAGTAGTCTTTAAAAAAAAAAATTCAACCAAAAAAACCTCACACTCGAGGATTTCAGGAAATAGTTACTGTCAGCAACAAATCCAGTCCCTACAAACAGGAAGGCAGATACAGAAAATGTGAGTCTGGTTACACAGAACATGACATGTTCTCAAGAGGAAACTTAAACATATTAAACATCAGTCGCTGAGATCAGCTGCTTGGGGACGGGCCCGGCCAGCAGCAGATCTCAGTGTTCAGGAGCTTTCCTGAGGTATTTCCTGCTGTAGGGAAATGCCAGGGGAACGGTGAGACCTGCCTGGAGCCGGCAGCTCTTGCTGGGAGAGGCGGAGGGGCCGTCGGCATGGCCAGAGCAACGGCTGTCACCGGCTGTCACTGCCTGCCCACAACAGGAGCCTGTGGGGAGCAAAGGAGCGGAGCGAGCAGCTCCCGCGGCATTGTGCGGGGAGGGCGCTGAAGCTCCGCCAGTTGGAGAGGCCAAGGGCGCTCATCCTCCCTGACCCTCGAGGCAGAAGGGTGGGCACTCGTGGCAGAGCCAAGGCTGCAGCTCTGGCTGGACACTCTGCACCACCGGCCCCGGCGGGGACCAGTGCCTCCAGCCAGACGGAGCTGCTGAAGGGAGAGGCTGCGGTTCAGCCCTCAGCCTGGGGGAAGTGCCTAGACCTTCCTCCTGGGGAAGGGGTGGGGAACAAACGCAGCTGCAAAAGCTGTGCTCAGGTGGAGGACCTCCTGCGGCAGGTGGCTGAGCTGCAGGAGACGGTCACAAGGCTGTGGAGCACCAGGAAGGCAGAGAAGGAGAGAGCGAGCTGGATGCAGGGGAACGCAGCAGCGGAACCACAGCCTCTGGCCAAAGAGCCTGAGGTTCTTCCACCAGCACACCAAAAACTGCTCCCTCCGGCCAAAGAGCCAAAACTCTTCCACTGGCACACCCAAAATAGGGGGAAGCCAGCCATACTGCAGATTGGGAAGTAGTGCAGGGAAGATCCAGAAGGAGGAAGAAGCCTTCCTCAAAGCCTGAGGTGCTCCTGCAGAACCACTTCATGGCTCTGCAGAATGAGGAGGGAAAAAAGGATGATGAGATAGACAACGCCTCAGAGTTGGGGAAGGCGGCTAGATCGGCTCCCCGAATTACAACAAGGGCAACCAAGAAAAAGCGATGGGTAATAGTAGTGGGAAACTCTCTTTTGAGGGGTACTGAGGAGCCTGTTTGACAACCTACTGTCTAGAGAGTTTTGGAGCTCACCAGGGGCTGAGATTAGGGATGTCACAGAGAGACTACCCAACCTGGTACCTCCCATGGAGCGCTCTCCATTGCTGCTCTTTCCCGTGAGCACCAGTGACACAGCCAGAAGCAATGTCAAGAGCATCGAGAGGGATTCCAGAGCCCTAGGAGAGGCAGTGAAGGATTCGCGGGCTCAGCTATTCTTTTCATCAGTCCTCCCAGTCAAAGGCAAGGGGCTTGGAAGAGCCGCCAGGTTCATGAAAATCCATGAACGGCTGAAGGAGTGGTGCCATAGTCAGGGCTTTGGCCACTTGGACCACGGGACTCCCTGTGAGAAACCTGGTCTCGTGGGGGCTGATGGGGTACATCTCTCAGAGAAGGGGAGAACATCTTTGGACAAAAGCTAGTCAATCTAGGAAGGAGGGTTTTAAACTCGATTTGCTAGGGGAGGGCATTCTTAATCCATCCCACTTCGAGGCCAGTGCCAGAAATAGATAACCTGGCCTAACAAAAGGGTGCCTTGCCTACCCCAGGGAAACCCAGCAGCTCCTACAACTGTACTGGGGCTTGGTCTGTGACTATCTCTTCAGGGCTGTCAGAAAAGTATGGTTGAGATACAGAGCCAAGCCACCTCTGAGCATGCCATGGTTGTGACATGGACATGACACTGGATGACACCATGGTTGGGATGGGAACCCAAACCACACCTGAGGGCACCAGGGATGAGATAGGAACCTAAGCCCCAACTCACTAGAGGAATCAGCCCAGCAGTAAAAAAGCAGCACTAGACACAGATGTGGATGGATCTGTACCACCTATTAGTAAGGCAGGAGAACACGTTGAAGTATAAAGCTGTTCTTTGGAAAGGAAATAGAAGGAAGAAGTGAGAAAAATCAGCAAAACCAGACCAAAACTACCAGGTCACTGAACTTGAGAGACGTTGGAAAAAAGGAGAAATATAACGGGTGCCAGCGAGGCAAACAGAGCAGTGCCTGGCTGCTCTGCTGCTGGAATGGTGGGGCACCAGTCAGGAGTTACAGGGTGAGGAAGCTCAACAGCTGGAATCACTCACCAGGGACAAGGGAAGTGACAGAGAAATCCCTGAGGAACATCAACACAACAAGCAAGTAGACCGGGTGCAATAGTTGAAGTGGCTGAGGTGGACCGAGACTGGGAACACAACAGTTCACTAGACATAACTTGGTGGAATCCTGTAGGGTCAGGACATCTAGGGAGAGCTTCAATGTCCAGATGGGCTTGAGATGGAGGGGTGGATTTGACCACTGAAGCCATTGCAGGTGTTATTCAGGAGTGTGACACACGCACCAGAGTCAAGTGAGCCAAGCGAGCAAAGCCTCTGTGGTGTGAAGGATGGTGGCTGCGATATCAATCCAGAGAGGCCTCACAGATGGGTTATATCACACTGCCACGAACCTGCCAAGGCAAGTGACGTGTCCTTACTGTGGTGGAAGTGACAACCAGATGGTTGGCAACATGCCCTGTGACGCACACCATTTACCAAAACACCATCCTGGGCCTTGAAGAGCAAGTGCTGTGGCACCCCAGAAAGACCTGAGGCAGACAGCAGGATTCCTTTCTGAAACACCCTCAGAAGCCCCTGGGCCAGGGAACGTGGCAATGATTGGCTGTGCCACATCCCCTGTCACACACCAGCCTCCGGAAGGAGTGACCGAGAGAAGGGACTGTTAAGGACAAGAGTGAGAGCAAAGGGGGCTGGGAAATACAAGCGGTGGGATGCAGAGTGGGCAGAAGCCACCTGCCTAGTTAATACCAGAGGCTCGACTGACCGACCTGGCCCTGCCCAGACAAAAACCTGCCTGTTGTAGAAGGAGATAAGATCCCTATAGTGCATGTAGGGAACAGGCTGGGAAAGACAGCACGGGTTGGAAATGGCCAACCTGATTGTGGGATTGCTTTTGCTCAAGGACGCAGGTCCACTGGGTGGATGATGGGGGAATATGACATGTACCTACAGTAGATTTATCCTGGGTCAGAAATAATCTATGATTTGAGTTACATATTTTAGGAAGTTCTACAGTGATACCTCCTAAATGTACCTCGTAAAAAGCTGACCCAACCTGAGCTAGATTCCCTGTTCAGAAACTCCAGACAACACATCACTATTGTCCTGAGAAAGCACCATATCAAATGGAACCCAAATCATGGACAACATGAACTCAGTGGATACTTTATGGACAATTTATTGGATATTTGAGAGATATTTAATAGACAATTTGTGGCAAAACCAATGCTGAGAACAAAGTGATGTTCTAGTGGTTTGCACAGCATCAAGGCCTGCTCTGTTTCTGATTCTGCCCCTTCAGTGAATAGACTGGGGGGGTGGGGGTGCATAAGCCTTGGAGTGGACATAACCAGGTCAATGTACCAACTGAACATGCTCTTCAACTCTGTGAATGAGGTTGGAAGAGGGAGGTGAGCAAGCTGCAGGGTGGTGCTTAACATCTTGCTGGAGTTAATGCGCAACATTTACAAACAAGGTAGAGCTGGTGAGGAATGGAAAAGTCCAGAGTGAGAAGTTTGGGTTTAAAATCCTCAGAAAATGAAGGAAACAAAAGATTAGAGCTTGTGGAAGGCAGATTTTGGCCTGCTGAGGGACCTACGTAAAGACTGCCAGGGAGCTACAGCCCTGCAGAGAAGATTGGTTCAGAGAGATGTTTGATGCTCAAGGATCTTCTCTTCATGATCCAGAATGGTCCAACTTGACATGCTGGAGGTCACATCAAGGTGGCAGGAGGCTGGCATGGCTGAGAAAGGAGCTGCTGGCTAAAACCAAGCATGAAGGGGAAGCCCAGAAAAGGCGGCAGCTGGCTGCCTTCCAGCCTCCTTGGTTCTGGGATTGTGGGAGGAGAGGGACACTCCAGAGCTCTTGGCAGCACTGCCCTCTTGCCAGGAGCTCCCTTCGTCCCAGGCAGGCAAAGGCAAGGTCAAGGTCGCTCTGATGTTGAGGAAACCTGGGGGTGTTCCATGAAGGCTACAGGTCCTGACCTCCAGCCTCTGGGAAGGGAGAACATGTCCCTCAGGCGTTGCTCAGGCCTCTCCTGGGCACAGTCTGATCTGCACAGTGCAATGGCAAGCGCAGGTGTGGGACACTGTAGGACATCCTGTGGTGGAGACACTCAAGGGCTCTGGCAAGACAAAAAGCCCCCAAGAGAAGCGAGGGCTTTCTCCCCTTGGCTACGGCTGTTGTCTCAACCCCCAAAGCCTGCCAGATTACCCTTTAACCTTACGGCACCAGCACCTCAGTGCCTCCTCAGCCCACCCAGGACAAACCCAGAAGCACAGGACCCTGGCCCTGCCCTTGGCACTGCACATCCCCACATCACCCTGCCCCAGGAAGAACCCTGAGGAATTGCTGAGGGACAGGGTCTGCCTTGCAGGGGCTGGGGAGTCAGGGCTTGGTCTTTTGGCTTGATGAAGCACAGCAAGGGTTACTCAGCATCAGAGCCACCTTCACCTTGCCTTTGCCTACCTGTCCTCACTGCCTCCAGTTTTCATTTTTAACCAGCCCTCAGGGAGGCTTTGTCAGTAACATCCCTCAGTGGAACCCATTAGTGCTCCAAGAAACTTTGGAGTTTGCATCTGAATTTGACTCCTCGAGAGGTTTCCTCAACTTCCCCTCAGTGTCTGGGTTTCACGGACGTGGCACCAAAACCACCAGAGAGATGATTAAAAAGTTGTTGGGCTGTTGCTGTGCTGCTGAGCTGGGCTGGGCTCCTGGGACAGAGAGAGCTCCTAGCAAGCAGGCAGAGCTGCAGGGAGACAGCTCTGCCCAGCAGCAGCTGCTCTGCAAAGCGCAGCAGGGCTGAGGGGGCTGCCTGTGGGCACCAAGGAGAAAGGAGCGGGGCAGAGAGAGGTTGAAGGCAGGGGAGAGGGGGAGGATGGCTGAGAGCTCACTGGAGGAGAACTCTTCCCAGCCTCTGGCACAGTAAGTCTCTGGGTGCAGGGTGATGTGTCGGTGGCTCCTTGCAGGATCTCCTGAATGTGTCCAACCTGTGGGATCTGTCTGTGATGGAGAAGAGGAAGACGGGCTGCAGAGCAGGGCTTCCCTCCTGCAGTGTGAGAGGGACAGGGCATGATGGCTGCCTTCTGGTGGGGATGGCTGTGGGGTGTGAAGGTGGGTGTGCAGCCAGCAATGTCCAGGCCTGTCCTTCTAAGCGTGGTCCCTTCACCATAGGAGCCTGTGTCCTGGGGCAGGGACTCTGTCACCAGCCAGAGTCAGGAGTTGACCTGCGTGGGGAGCTCCTCATGGAGTTGTGGTTAGAAGCCGTGGGTGGAAGGACAGTTCCCCAGCAGGGCAGGGCACGGATCTTCTGCTGTTCAAAGGGTGTTGTGATGCTCAGGACTTCTCACAACTCCAGATCCGCCCCCCCCCCCCCCCGGACATTGGCAGAGGCAGCTTCTCAAGAAGTACATCAAGGCAGGGTTTACCTGAATGGGAAGGAGCCTGTGCTTTCAGTCTTCTACTCTGAGTGGCCTCTGGGGTGGAGGAAGTGTTGGACATGGACATTATTCTCTCAGTTTGGGAGGAGGCACTGAACTCCAGATGTGTTTCACTTGGAGGTTTCTAAATCTGAGGTTATCAGAAACAAACCACCTTTGGCTTACTGAGCTCCTCAGCATCACCTCTGCAGCCTCATCAGCAATGAACTCATGTTCCCATCAGAGCCTGCAGCTACGGAGATGGCCCTGGGCAGTGCTCTGCTGCCAGGAGGGGTCTGCAAGGCTGAGCTGAGTACACAGCGCGTGGGACGGTGCGTGTGAATGCTGCCAGGGAGGAGATGTGGAGACAGAGAAACAGCTCCTGACAGGGACAGCTCCAGGCAGCAGAGACATGGGCAGAGAAAACTAGAAATGTCATGGCAGCGGGAACTCAGAAAGCTCCTGACCCAACACAGAGAGCTTCTTCTGAGCAAGCCTCCCTGGTCACCTCTCCCCCTCAGCAGACCCTCTGCCCTCAAGGCGAGGGGGTCCAGGGCAGGTGCTGCTTCCTCTGCAGCCAGAGCTGCAGTAGAGCAAAGGTGCATCTCTCCTGACACATAAACTTCTTCCTTCTGCAGAGAAAAGGGACTGAGAGCAACCAGCCTGGGATATCACCAGCGTGGAGGTGCTGTGCTCTGCTGTGTAAGGAGGAAGTTTTCCCAAGTGCCAGCTGTCTTTCTTTCCTTTTCCCTATTTGCAGAAGCATCAGGGTATTGCTTCATGTTTTTTTTTTTCTTCTTCCTGCTGCTTTTTTTCTTTCTTATGGAAGCTCTGGGTTGTGGGGGTATCTCAAATCCACTTTGAGACACGGGCCCTGGGAGGCTGTGGGCAATGCAGCGTGTGGAACTTACAAACAAGCTGACTCTCCCTTCAGGAGACACTGGGCAGAGTTTTTCAGGCACCTGGGCATTTCCCTGGGGTAAAGGGGTTGAAGTGCCCTCCCCCCGTGCTAGGGGCACTTCAGCAGGGGAGGATGGGAACCTAGTGACAGCCCCATTCTCCCCCACAGGCACGCTGCTCTTATCATGTCTGGAGAGAGCCTGGAGATGGAAAATGGGGGGGAGAAAGGTTCTGTGTCGGCCGTGAGTGATTCCAACGCAGACTTAGGATTTCATTACAGCAGAGTTGGAAGGGCTGGGTCCCTCCCTGGGCTCTTCCCTCTCAGACACAGCTGGTCTGGGTGCTGACTCCATCGCACTGCAATAAATAGGGACAGGACACATGGTCAGTGAGGCAAATACCTCTCACTCAAGTGAAGCACCCATTGCCAGGAACACGTACCGAATGCAGGGGCTGTTTGACACCGCTGCAATAGCACAGGTCTGACTTCTCTGGAGCCCGTGGGCAGAGCCCCTGCTCGTCAATCCTGGCCTCACAAAAAGGAACTGATCGATGTTCCCCCCCCCCCCCCCCCCCAAAAAAACCTTTGAGGCAGTTATGTGTGAGAAATGGCTTAAGACTGGCTCAGAGAAATCTGACCTGACCTGTCAATGTCTTCTCCTCTTTCAACAGTCTCCCATTCCTGCAGTCAATAATGTCCAATGGCAGCTCCATCACAGAGGTCCTCCTCATGGCATTCGCAGACACAAGGGAGCTGCAGCTCTTGACCTTTGGGATCTTCCTGGGCATCTACCTGGCTGCCCTCCTGGGCAACGGCCTCATCATCACTGCCATAGCCTGTGACCACCGCCTGCACACCCCCATGTACTTCTTCCTCTTCAACCTCTCCCTCCAGACCTGGGCTCCCTCTCCACCACTCTCCCCAAAGCCATGGCCAATGCCCTTTGGAGGACCAGGGCCATCTCCTACACAGGATGTGCTGCCCAGGTTTTTCTCCTTGTCTTTTTGATGACAGCCGAGTTTTGTCTTCTCACCGTCATGGCCTACGACCGCTACGTTGCCATCTGCAAACCCCTGCACTACGGGACCCTCCTGGGCAGCAGAGCTTGTGTCCACATGGCAGCAGCTGCCTGGGGCACTGCTTTTCCCTATGCTCTGCTGCACACGGCCAATACATTTTCACTGCCCCTCTGCCAAGGCAATGCTGTGGACCAGTTCTTCTGTGAAATCCCCCAGATCCTCAAGCTCTCCTGCTCAGACACCTACCTCAGGGAGGCTGGGGTACTTGTGGTCAGTGTCTGTTTAGCCTTTGTTTGTTTTGTGTTCATTGTGGTGTCCTACATGCAGATCTTCACGGCCGTGCTGAGGATCCCCTCAGAGCAGGGACGCCACAAAGCCTTTTCCACCTGCCTCCCTCACCTGGCCGTGGTCTCCCTGTTTCTCAGCACTGTCATGTTTGCCTACCTGAAGCCCCCCTCCACCTCTTCCCCTGCTCTTGGCCTGGTGATAGCAGTTCTGTACTCGGTGGTGCCTCCAGCAGTGAACCCCCTCATCTACAGCATGAGAAACCAGGAGCTCAAGGAAGCAGTGTGGAAACTGATCCAATGGTACTTATTCCATCAGCAATAATCTGCCTCCTTCTCTGCAGAGTGCCCACGGTTTTGCCCAGAGTTTAGGCCAAGCTCTGGGGTTTTTCCCTTGGAGAATCACACTCAGAGGGCATTGCTTGGTTTCATGCCTCTACTCCTGGGGAACTGACTTGTTGTGTCTGATCCTTGCAGAAGGAAAGACACTGTGTCACCTCTGACCCTTGTAATAGCATCTCTGCAATAAAGGGGATCTCCTCAGTTCAGTGCTTGAAGCCTGAGCTCTCCTTCTACAGCTGCCGCCAAGAACAACTCAAAAGATTTGGATGGTAAAAGCATATTTTCTCCTTCTCTTCTCCCTGTGCTCATGGGCAGAACCTCACAGTAACACAGGGATCTTTTAAACACAAAAACTTGAGTGAAAAAATCTCCTCATGGTGTCCAGGAGCAGTGGAGATCGTAGATGAGCTCCCAGTCACCTTCTTGAAGGTACCACAGCTATGAAAGGGGCAATGGCAGATGTCCGTCCCTCTGGAAAGGAATCTGGAGAGACCAGGGGAGGATGGGGACTTGCCACATGCCGTGGGGGGGAGCAGAGAATGAGGACTCAGACAGTGAAACACCCTCCAGAGTAAACCACTAAATGCAGGTATCCAGAAACAAGGACTCTTCAATGTTGTGGGAGCCAGTGGAGATGCAGCAGGTACAGGGACAGAAGACCGGAGAGACGCGTGAGCTGCTGAGGAGCCCCAGGGCTCAGGTTTTGGTGCTGCGCTCAGGAGCGGGGCTGGCAAGGAGGCAAAGTGGGGCAAAGGCAGTCGGGGTGGGAGATCACCTACAGGATGGATGCAGGAGAGCCAGAGAGAGACTGGCGCCTGCTTCCTCATGCCAATGGCACCATCTTCAGCCCTGGGGCTGTTGGGGATCTTGAACCCCTTCAGAGAGGCTGCAGCTGTGGGACAAGTGCCCAAAGCTCTGCAGCACCCTGCGGTGGGCAGTGCTGTGGGGCCAGCCCAGACTGGGCTGCTCTGCCGCGCTGGGGAGAGGGCAGGGGTGGGGTGGAGAGCTGAGGAGGGGCTGGGCTGGGCTGCGAAGTGCTGAGGAGAGGAAAGCACCAATGTCAGCTGAGCTGGGTGACCATACAGAGGGAGGACACGCTCTAGTGGGCTTGTGGTGCAGAGCCAGGTCTCGTGGAGAAGGAAGCAAGGCATCAAAGGTGCAAGAGAGGGGAGCTGGCCTGTGCCATTTTCCTTGGACACCCCAGGAAAGCTTCGCCAATGCAGTGGGGACAAAGCAGCCCCGTGCATCAGCCATTTCAATCTCTGGCCATAAATCCAGCCGTGGGGAGGGACCTGTGCTGCGTGGCCATCTCCTTCCTCCTGGTGGTCTCCGTGCCTGTATTAGGGCATGGCCAGCCCTGTGCAGTATCTCTTCTGGCCCACACCTTCCAGACCCCACAACACAACTCTCTGCCAACACATGCATGGGACACAACTGAGGCTGTGCAGGGCCGGGCACCGATGGTGGGATGCCAAATGGAGGAGCTTAGTGGGGGAGGAGGCAGGGAGGGCTGTCACAGGGACTGTGCTGGTGTGGAGATTTCCCTGCACTCAGATGCACCTTGCTCTCAGAGCCAAGTCGTTCCCAGTCCCCTTGGGAAAGTCATGGTGACAGAGAGGTCCCTGGTAAGTGTAGGAAAGGGAACGTTGCACCCATCTCTAAAAAAGGCCACAAGTCCAAGCCAGGGACCCACACGCTTTGATGAGACGAGTGTTCCTGAATGAATCCTCGTGGGGTGACATTTCTGCCTGCCTAAGGAAGAAGGTGGTGACTGAGAATGATCAACACGTAATGTAATCAAGGGTCAACCATGCCTCACCAGGCTGACTGCCTTCAGGATAAGTTACCTGTGTTTGTGAATAAGAGGAGAAAAGTGGATGCCATTTATCTCAACTTTGGCAAGACTTTAGACGCGTTATGCTGCAGTATCCTTGTATCCAAGTTAGGACATCACAGTCTGCATGGGTAGACAAGTAGGTGGGTGAAACACCAGTTGGCTGACTGCACTGAGATTTAGTAGCGAAGGGATCACACCCTACCTGGAGGGCAGTGGAGGTGAGGCAGCATGGGGATCTCTCCTGGGCCCGGTGCGGTTTCTATGGTGCTCCTTTATAAGGTGGCCTGGAGGATGCAACCTTCATCGTGTTTGTCAGGGACACCAGCTTGGGGTGCCTTAGGGAATCCATTTGGAGAAACCCTGGCAGGTGGGAGGACTGTCTTCTCAGAAAGCTGATGAAATGCACAAAAACTGGCATGAGGTCTGGCACCTGGGATAGCCAGCACAGTGTTGTGGGGACCGTCTGGTCAGGGTACAGTTCTGTGCTAAAGACCCTGGTGGTCCTGGGGAATGGAAGGCCAAAGCTCTTCCAGCAGTGTGCCCTGCTGGTGAGGAGGTGTCCTGGGAATTACCAAGAGAAGCCTTGCCAAAAGTTTGAGGGAAGCGATTGTTTCCCCTGCTCACCACTCATTAGAGCAGACGCAGAATAAAGTGCCCAGGTTTTGCTCCTCAGGTCAGGAAAGGCTTTTGGACTGTATCTCACTGGGATGACATTAACTGTCCTCTTCACAGTCCACGAGTGTTGTGCAGAGGGGACAGTGGTGACAAGGCACAGATGTGATGGCTGCGGCTGAGCGGTGCTGACACAGCATCAAGGCTGGGTCTCCAACCCCCGCCAAGGGCCAGTAAGCTGGGGGTGGGCAAGAGGCTGGGAGGGGGCACAGCTGGGGCAGTGGCCCAAAGTGACCAAGGGGATGTTTCCTACCGTCTGAGGTCATGCTCAGCAATAAAGGCAAAGAGAAAGGGGGTAAAGGAGGAGGAGGAATTCGTTCTTAAGGCATTTGTCTTCCAAAGCAACTGCTACGTGCACTGAGGCCGTGCTTCCCAGGAAGTGGCTGCACATCCCCTGTGGAGGGGAAGTAGAGGATAAATATTCTCTTTTTTTTTGTTGTTTTGCTTAGAGTACATGGCCTTTACATTCATGGTTTTCTTTCTATTAAAATGCCTTTATCTCAGACCAGGTGGTTTTTCATTTTGCTTTCTCACTGTGTCCTCCTGAGGAGGGAGAGTGAGAGAGCAGCTTGGTGGGCACCCGGCAACCAGCCGAGGTCAACCCACCACAGGGCTTTTTGGATCCCATTGTGGGGCCCCAGAAAACAGCAGTTTTGATCGAGTGTGCCATAGCTGTAGCAGTTATGAATCGGCAGACTTCTGCGTGGGTGTGGTGGTTTGAGCCTGACCGGATGCCAGTGCCCAGCAAAGCCACTCTATCACTCTTACCCCCTCGGCTGGACAGGGGAGAAAATATATAACAACAGGCAACGGTAAATCCCCTTTGCTGTGCCCTGAAATGCTGAGATAGTGCTGCAGCACAGACTCCAGCAGAAGCAGGTGCAGGCATCCGTCCAGCTTGGCTGGGCTCCCTGGCACGGGTTTCCTTCAGCTCTGAAAAGTTCTGCCCGTGAGAAAGTCACTCTGGCAGTTTTCCGTGAGCAAGGCTGGCCTGAACCGTGCTCCACCTGTGAGCTTGTGAAGCACTGAGACACTGGAGAGTTTAAAGGAATAGTCTTTATGCTTGAGGGCATTTCCAAACCAGCAGGAAATTGTGGAGAATTTGCAGATAAATTGTTGCTTTGAGTTGAAACCATAATTTTTTTTTAAAAAAAAGTGGGTATCTCACAGTTTGTCTGAAAATAAAACTATTTTATTTTTCTGTACAGTTATGTGAATAAGCAGGTAGATTAGAAACCAATCGTGGTGACTTCTCCCTCACACGAACCCTAGTTTTATCTTGGACACTTTACATGGCACCTCTATGAGACAGACAAAACTCACAGGAAAGAGGCAGGAATACCTCAGAAAAGGAATCAAACTATTAGGACCACATGTTGTTGTGAACTCAGATCCTTCTCTTGAGAAAAACCACCCTGTGTTTTTCACTTGGCCAACCTGAATGCTTTTATCACGTTTTCTGAGCTGCTGTTCTCATTGTTAATACACCAGAGTTTAAGAAGGCTTCTCAAAGGGAGGTGGCCATAGCTGGAGAGGCACCGTCAGCATCCTCAGTCCTGTCTCAAAGAGGATATTCCTTCCTCATGTCAAAGTGAGATTCTGAAACATCTTTCATCTGAGTCTCTCCTTCACAAGAAACAGCCTGCTCTTGCCGTGCTACTCGCTTGTGGCTCCCATCCCTCAAGTGTGCCCGGCCAGAAGTCTCTATGCTCTGGGAAGGTGGGAACTGCAAAGGGAAGGCTCGGTTGCCCCAGGCAGCAAGAGCATTGCTCTGCTCCTGCGAGGGCTTGCAGGGGACTGGGAGCATTGCAGGGTTGGGATGAGAGCTAGATTTGTAAGCTGTCAGAAATCCAAGTGACAGAGCAGCAAGTTTAGGAATGCTGAATTATTCAGGGCTCACTCGGCAGTTCTACAAGCCTGACCTGTTCAAGAAAATGGGGTATCGTAGGGAGATCACCCAATTTTAATCACTCCCTTCCCTTCAGGACTGAAAACAGCATGAAGCAGCTTGACTGCTTGCATAAAAATGCCTTTTAGCACCCTGAAAACTTGTGATTTCTGCACAAACTGCTGCTTATTGGTCTTGTTAAAATGTCCCATGGGTGCATGAGTGTCGGTGGATTCACTGGCAGACAGAAGCCTGTTTTACTCCTGATGGGATTCATCCTTCGCCATGTAAAAATGAACAGTTCCCATCTAGGATAGTCTCCCAGACCTTTATGTGTGGACACAGCATCAGGGGATGCGCTCTTACATGTGAGGAGAGCTGGGATTAACCTCTCTCACTGAGCTCTAAGAAGCAAGTCATGCCTCGCCTTGTTTTGTTTTGATTACCTAGCCTTGCCTTGCTTTGTCTACTCCCTTTGCATCCCTTTCCTCCTTTCCACCCTGTTTCTTCTTCATGTTCTTTCATTAAATGCAGCTTTTGCAAGATCTGGACAGGGAAGTAAGCAAGACTGTTCTTTAAGGCCCTCCGATTTATCCATTTTCTTCCTTTTTTCTCACCTATCAATCACCAGGTAGTCCATTTAATACAACCACCTCTGAAAAAGAAAGTCAAGTTTCTTTTCTCCATGTGACAAACCCCAGTCTTTCAGGCTCAAGGATTCTGTTCTTTCCTCTCTTTAGAACCCGTGCTGCAGCAAGCAACCCCTGTTAGATTTCCAAACGTTCCTGCAGCTCTTGGCCAAGCTTGCCTAGCCCTGCAATCCCGTGGATGCTGGTGTTTGTAGTCTTTCCCTATGCGTGAAGTGTGTGTGATGGTGGACAGGCCATCAGCATCCTCTGAGAGCTGGTGGTTTGGATTGCTGTTTCTAGGGAAAATGCCCCAAAGAAAAGGCTTGGAGAATCACACTGTTAGATTTGGCTTCATTCTTCTGGGATGTTCTGAGCACTCCAGCCTGCAGGGTCTGCGCTTCCCAGTATTCCTTGTTATCTACCTTGTGGTCCTCACCGGGAATAGTGGGATTGCACTCATCACAATTGTGGACTCAAACCTCCACTGCTCCACATATTTCTTCCTGAGGAACTTCTCCACCCTGGAGATCTGCTACACGTCAGTCCCTCTGCCTCTCTCATGACTTGCCCTCAGTTGTGGTTGGGAAGACCAGCATCATTGTGCGAGTGGTGGCCAACCAGTACCCGTAACACTCTGTGGACTTCTTCCTGGGGAATGTGTCCTCTCTGGAGACCAGCTACAGATCTCCCACCCTGTCCTGGCTGCTGCTCAGGTTTCTGAGCATTTCCTGCCCCTTTTGCATGCGCTGCGTGGTCCTTGCTGGGAGCCAAACCCTGCCAGCAGCACTGGGCTGTGTGCCACCCACTGCTCTCTGCAAGACCCATGGGCTGGAAGGTGTGTCTCCAGCAGGCAGCTGCACCTTGGCGGGGGGCATTGCTGTCATCTGCAGGAATCATTTCATTCTTGTCCCTGATACATTTTGGTGGCCCTGGGGGTACCGGGCCGCTGCTGTGATTTCACCCCGTTGCTGGAGGGCTCCTGCAGTTACACTGTGACACTCCAGCTCTTTGCTTCCATAACCCGCTTTTTAGGTCCAGCTCTCCCCGTCCTGCCCGTGCTGGCATCCTGGGTGTGCGTCAGAGCTGCCACCCTTGGGTGACTCTACTGCCCAGCGCAGGCAGGCAGAAGGCCTCTCCAACTCTTTGTCTCCCCTCACTAGTGTCACTCTTTTCTACAACGCTCTGATCCTGGTCCATGTGATGCTCACAACAGCCCTCCTGGGATAGTCAGACAAACCCCACTTTCTATCCATCCTCAGATCCCTGCTCAATGCCTTCACCGTGATCACAAAGTTTAGTGTTAAGTGGGGCTCTGAGAAACGCTCAGGAAAGCTGTGAGCTGCCCAGAGAGCCACATGGCAGCACTGTGACCAAGCTGCCAGAGCACTCAGGCCTTACACCACCACAGGGGCTCAGGAGGAGAACGTGGAAGCGGAAAGAGAGCAGCTCTGGAAAGACCAAGTGCTGGTGCTCCCTGGTAGTCCTGCCATGCCAGGACTCTTTTCTCTTCAACCTCTCCACACTGGAACTGTCCCTGCAACTCCAAAAAGACCTTCGGGGAAGGATTTCAGGTGAAAAAAGTCACTGAAGGGCCCTTTATTTCATTTAAGCACACAGAGAACTCTGGTCTTCATTCACACAGCAACTCAGTCAGAAAAGAAAACCAGCCAGTAAATGAGAAAAAGGATGACAACATCATCACAGATAACTAAAACACCACCAACAATAAAAAGTGCAAAAGACAGGCTGGGCAGGCAATGTGCTACAGTATAAATGCTATACAGGAACAGATGGGCAGTTCAATGCTTCAGAAAAAGCATCCAGTCATCAGTTTCAATAGGGCATCTTTGATTTCATTGTTCCTCATGCTGTAGATGAGGGGGTTGACTGCTGGAGGCACCACCGAGTACAGAACTGCCATCACCAGATCCAGGGATGGAAAGCAAATGGAGGGGGGCTTCAGGTGAGCAAACACACCAGTGCTGACAAACAGGGAGACCACGGCGAGGTGAGGGAGGCAGGTGGAAAAGGCTTTGTGGCGTCCCTGCTCCGAGGGGATCCTCAGCACGGCCCTGAAGATCTGCACGTAGGACACCACAATGAACACAAAACAACTCAACACTAAACAGACACTGACGACAAGAAATCCAGCTTCCCTGAAGTAGGAGTGTGAGCAGGAGAGCTTGAGGATCTGGGGGATTTCACAGAAGAACTGGTCCACAGCATTGCCTGACACGATTCAGAGCAGCTACTCAAGTCAATGTTCGTGTGACACGATTCAGAGCAGCTACTCAAGTCAATGTTCCAGTCCAGGCCCACAGAGCTACCTGAGATGCCAGGGCTGGCACAGGAGTCACAGGTCCTACAGGAAAAGCAATTTTCATTAAGGGAAGGTGTGCTAGAGACACCCCTGATGGCACCTCAGAGAGTGCAATTTGGTGTTTTGTGCCATTGATGGTTGCCATCAGTCAGAGGCATCAATCAGAGATGCCACCAAAGAGGCAAGGTCTGTCTCTTCTTCTATCTAACATAAAGATGGGTGAACATAAAGCGCATCACAGCGGGGTCTTTACTCATCCCCTGACCATTCAACCAAGGAAGAGCCCAAGCATTTTAACAGTGTGCCTGGAGACATCTTGCCTTCAAAGACAGCATCCCCCAGGCACAGCAATGGCCCATATCAAAACTCAATTGAAACCCAAAAGGGAATTCAAGGGCACCAAGACGAGCTGTTGCTACATCAGGAACAGTTGAAAAAGAAACAGAGATCCTACAGGACTACTCCTACATTAGGTAAGAATACATGTAGATAGATCTGGGATAGTCTATGTCCTCTTTGCTGCAGTTACCACCAGCAAGGTCTCCCAGGCCTTTGAGCTGTGAGGCAGGACTCTGGAGGAGGACAACCAGTGGCGGATGGGGATCAAGCCAGGGGTCCCTTAGCAAACCACACCCTTTCCAGTCCATGGGACTGGACATGTTGCATCCACGGGTGCTGGTCAGCTCATGAGGATGACTAAGCCCAGCCACCCCCAGCAGTGGGCATTCCCCATCTCCATGGCCTGCACGCAAGATGGAAACATCTGTATCGTCCCTGATATGCACAGGAGGGGCCTTCCTTCCTGCTATGTTTCCAGTAAAACCCTCCTCCTCCTCCTCCTCCTCTACCTATTTTCTATTGCTGGACAGCCTTTTAAGGATTCGATAAAGCCATCAGCAATCTCTTTGTTTCTCACTGACATCCCCTGACGCTCTCTCCCACACCTACACACGGCCAACATCTACTTCTCAGGGCCGCTCCCTCTTCAGAAGAGGCCTTGAGAGTTTTAGATCTTCCTGGTGCTTTTTAGAATCTTCCTTGGTGTCTCTAGAGCTCATGGTGAGCTTTCTTAGCCATAGCAGGATCTTTTTGACCATGTCTTATTAAATGATTGCCCGTCTGTGATTGTGCAGAAGGAGCAGGCCCCGAAAAGCACCAAATCAATCAAAACCGATACTGAGTGAAGTGTCAGTAGGAGCCAGGTGAGCTGCCCTCATGGCTGTGGCTTCCTGGAAGGGAGTCTGTCCTGAGAAGCGGATCCAGCCTCAGCCACGCTCTGAGAGGGAAACAGCAGTGTCCATGCCACCTGGTGACACAAAGGGTGGCTTTTGCAAGGCCACCCTTCATCTGAACCGCTTCAGAGAGGGACTTGTGGATTGGGTGTCACGCTGTGGATGGCAAATCCTGATTGCATGGGAATCGCCCAGAGGGGCTACCCCGGTATAGATGGCTCTGCTGCAGATATTGGTGTTTAGGCAGACGGATGCTGTTGTTGTTGGAGATAGTGAAATCACCCGAGCACTTGGAGGATAATTGGAGGATTGCCACCTCAGTGGCCCTTCAGTGAACTGGTTCCTGTTTGCCATTGTCTCCCTGTCGTGGTGCAGGGTGTGGTGTCAAAGGTGCTGAACAGAGGAGCACAACCCCTTCTTGTGGCTGCACTCCTGCTCCTACGGCCCAGAAGGCTGTTGCCCGCCTTTGCCGCTGGTTCGTGTTTTGCCTGATGAAAATCAAGGACCACCAGGGCCATTTCCACAGAGCTGCTGCCCAGCCACATGGCTCCTGGCCTCTGTCCCTGCAGCCTGTAGTTTCCCTGCTCAGCCCTTGGGTCTCTTCAGAAGGCGTGTGTGAGATTCACTTCTTGCTTTCTCCAGTCATGGAGACCTTCCAACTGGACCAGAGTAGCCCTGCTGTGGCACTGGCCTGGTCTGTCAACAGCCTTGGCCTCATCCCGTCTGCTCCAATGGGCTCCTAAGGGTTGGGCTGACCTTACCTAAGTAACCCCTGACTTGATCTCCATCACTGTTGGATTGTTTCTGGGCTTCTGCCTCTTAGATACACAGAACCGGAAGACCTTGCTGGGGAAGACAAAGGCCAAAAGTGCCCCAGATCTCTCTACACCTACTCTGAGGAAATTCAGCAGTGGCCACACATTATCTGCAGTTCTTCTTCAACTCTTCCTGAAGCAGTAACAGCTCATCATTGTGCCCTTGAATTGCCTTGCAAGTGTCAGCCTCACAGGAGCTCTGGCTTTTCTAAAACAAAAGGGAGTTCTGCATTCCTCCTTTTTTCGATCCTTGCATCCACCTCTTGTAGGCTTCCTTTTTTTTCTGTGTAGCTTCGCTGTGAGTCTCCTGTTCCCCCAAGCTTCTCACCTGACAGCTCTGCTTGTTGTCCTGACTCTTGGTGCGCACTCTCTCGTGCTTGAAAGACACTGTCCTTGAACACCAGCTATACTGAGCATTGCTGCTCTTCTGTGCTGCTCACATACATGGGCTCCTGCCCTAAAACTCACAAGGCTTGAGACTCAAAGTCTGCTCCTCTGAGGTCTCGCATCTTCACTCTTCTATTCTCCTTCTGCTTTGGAGTGGAGACGCCATGCTTCCATGGTCATGACAGGAAAGGTTTTCACACCCATGCCCAGCTCTTCCTTCTTTGAAAGCAGCAGATGCAGATGAGCGTCACCCTTGCTGACCAAGCTGGCAGCTGTGCTATAAACACCTGTGTCCCAAGCCCCTCCAGAGACCTCCAAGACTGTTTGCATGTTGTTGTGGTCCCCTTCCAGTGAATGCCAGGTAATTCAAGTCCACACGGGGACTTAAATGGGTTCTCTGCCTCACACCATAATGTTCTGGAGCGGATGGTATATTGCAGTGTGGAGAGGAAAGGAGGTGCCCACAAAGAGAGCAAAACCTGTTCTCCTCAAGGCCAGAGAGAAACAGATCAGGGCTGTGCAGTCTGAACAGGAGAGGGGTTTATTGTCTGTTGTGTCTCTGCAGCCCCAAGGGCCTGTGGTGGAGGGGAAGCTGACCTCAGGGAGGAAGACATGAAGTCGAAAATGTCCATGATGTGGACATGCTGTGACTCAGGCACACTGTGAAAACCATTCGCCTCATCCATGATTGTATCATCGAGGGGACGGTTACACACTGGAGGAGAGAAGAACCAGCAGAGTTGGAGAAGGAATGTCCATGAGCGAAGACCCTGCTGCGATGAGCTTTGTACTCACACTCTGCCCGACATTTACTGGATAGAGACAGGACACCCCTGAGGTGACTTCAGGGGTGGGATTCAGTCACTGGCCCAAAGGCATTGACTCTGAGGTGCCCTGGGTGGTGCCTGTCACTCAGCTAGTCTGAATGGGGGCGGGGTTCCTGGGTTGGACCTGTGCTGTCCGTGCCAGGTGCCTGCAGTTGTGCTGGGGAGCCCTGGTGCCTCCCATAGCACTATGGGCCTGTATTTGGATATTAAATTGAGGTTCAGCTGCCCCGAATTAGGGCAGGCAATGAAGGGATGCACAGGAGACAACTGCCGTTAGACTCGAAGGCCATAGAGAAAATAGAGCTGATGGAGAAGAGAAAGAGAGAGACTTGGCTCTGCCTGTGCCACATGGCTCCGTTTGATCAGCTGAATACCTCTAGAGGATGCCCTGGACATAGGGAATAGTTACAGGTTCAGTGGTACTACCCATGCGCACCTTCTGTCTTTTAAGTTGGCCAACGGAATTTCCCACCAGCCTCTAAGGAGATGCCCCCAGATGCTGCCCTGTGCCTAGGAACTGCTCCATCAGAGCTTGCATTTACCAGCATGCATCTGTGTCACCTCTGGCACCAAATGTGTCACCAAGTGTCTGTGCCTGAGCACCTTCCTCCTGCCCTCCATTTCCAGTAACGAGCAAGGGAGCTGAGACAAGGAGCTCACGTGCAGGAGCCTATCTTGTGCACGTCTGAACGGAGGCAAGAGGGATCCCCCCTCCTGCGGGTTTGTGGTGGGCATGGGATGGAGCTAACTCCTCTTTTAGCCCTGGGGACTACAGACCCAGGATGAGATGCCTCCCTTGAGACAGCTGAATCCCTTCCCTCAGGCCAGGTGAAGGAGATCCCTCCCTGTGTTTTAGAAGAGTCCAGGAAGACCCACCGCTGAATCGTGAGGTCCAGACAGGCCCCCCTCACTTTCTAAACTTCCTCTCCAAGAGGAGTGTCGGTGCAGCTCGATCCAGCCTTAGCCCCCGACTGCAAAGAAGAATTTGGAGCCTCGGTTCTAGCAGACACACGTGTTCCTGAGCTGCCTCCCTTCATGAGTGCCAGAAGGTCAACTGCCCCAAGGGCGTGTGTGGCTGTGGTGGATGTCGGAGCTTTCCCCCCGGGAAACCTTGCCAGCTGGAGTTAAAGCACAACGAACACAAACTCCAGAGGTCTATTCCAGTGCTGGACTCTTCCCCTGGTGATTGGGGTTTTTTATTCTTTATGTCAAGTTAGAAAGCAGTAGACAACTACGTGGACGAGATCATAGCAGGGGAACATGACTTTCATGTCTTTTAACTTTTTACAGCTGATTCCACGCTGGGACACCGTAGATAGTCTGTGGGGTCCATCAAGCGATTTCTCAGCCCTGAGGGCAGTCATCTCTTCATCGATTGTTTCACCTTTTGGGCCCCATTGACTACTGACCATCCTTTGATGATTTCCCTTTAACGTGTGGTTGGTCAGGCACAGCTTGAAGTAGCTACTGGCGTTAAGCTATAGAGGGACACTGAAGATGCTCTGGAGTACAAAGATGTCATGGTGGGGTATGGCATAACGGGAGGGCCTCAGGAGACCTTTCCCCTTCTTGAGGAAGATGAAAGCCAGGCTGGACACACGGTTTTGTTGGAGCAAGTATGGGGTGCTTTATTCAGGCTACCACGTACCCCAGGGAGAGTTCTGATACTATTTGGGACTCTTTTGCGTACTCTGTAGTATCACTTTGTCCAGAGGAGTCTCTTCAAGGCAATTCTCACTTCCTTATTCCTCAGGCTATAGATGACAGGGTTAAACATGGGGGTCCCAACTGTGTAAAGCAGGGCAAGGTATTTGCTGGTGCCTATGGAATCCTTTGACCGTTGCTTTAAGTAGACGACTGTGGCCAAGCCGTAGCAGAGCGTCACCACCCAGAGATGGGAAGAGCAGGTGGAAAAGGCTTTGTGTCTGCCCAGAGCCAAAGGTATTTTCAGAGTTTCCCTGGTAATTTTAACGTAAGACACAACTATGAAGGAGAAGGGAAGGACTCCGAATGCCAGGATGATGGTGTACAGCATCCCTTGGTTCCAGAAAGTGTCTGCACAGGCCAGTGCCAGCAGAGGGGGGAGGTCACAGAAAAAGTGTTGAAGGTGACGAGATGCACAGAAGGGCAAAGTGAACTCCTGGTGGGTCTGTCCTACTTGCACTGGTAAGACAGTCAGCCACGACCCCACCACCAGCCAGATGCAGAGACCCCTGCTCATGATGAGGGTATAGTGCAGGGGGTCACAGAGGGCTGTGCAGCGGTCGTGCGCCACGGCAACAAGGAGAAGGCACTCAATGCTGCCCCACAAAACCAGAAAATACAGCTGGGCAGCACAGCCAAGACCCTGAGGAGAAGGGCCTGGGCACTACGAGGGATGCCAGAGGAGCCGGTGGTACACGCTCACCGTGTGGAAGGCCAGCTGCAGATGGGGCTGCAGAGACGGGGCTACGTTAGGAGGTGCGTGGCCACCCAGACAAGGGACCTGTAATCCCCCTTGGCTCGGCACTGCTGTGGCCACATCTGGATGACCAGAGTCTGGCTTTGGGGCTGCCTTGCCTGGAGGAATGGGGAGGAAAAGGAAAGCCTGCCGAGGAGATCTGCCAGGCTGGAGTTTGGAGCCTGTGCAGGAAGGATGAAGGTTCTGGGCTTCTTTAGCCTGATGAAGTGGAGGCTCAGGGCACTACAGGAGCAGCGTGCACCTGCTTGAAGGGTGGTTTCAGAGCTGATGGAGATTTTCTTGGTAGTGGGAAGAGAAGGAAACCTCCACAAAGTGCAGCTTGGAAGGTTTAGACTGGAGGGGAGAACAAAAGAAATGTCTCACAGAGGGTAGTCTTGCAGTGCAAGAGGTCCCCCAGAGGGCGTCTGTATCAGCCTATGGCTTTGTGTTTCAAGCAATGGCCAGCGAGAGTGGAGAGACACGAGGGAAGGTGGAGAAATGGTGGGGTGAGAGCTGGGTGGGAAAGCAAGCAGGGTGTCAACAGCCTGAAGGGAAAGAGGGGCAGGCTTGGGGCAGGGTAGGACAGCCTGCAGTAGAGATGGCCAAGGGCTGTAGCAAGGCTGAAAGGTCCAAGAGGCCTGAGGTCTTGGTCCTCTTGGCTAGAGCAGTTGCCTCTGCCAGCGAGGCTGGTGAGATGGAACTTGGAGGGTGTCAGGATGGGCCTTGGCAGGGCCTGAGGGTCAGGGCTTGGCCTTTCTGCTTCCTAAAGCAAAGCAAAGGGTTTTCTCAGCATTCCAGCCCCCTGCACAGGGCCTTGGCCTGCCTGCAAGCATGGCCTCCAGTGATCTGCTCTAAGGAGGCCCTGGGGAGGCTTTGTCAGTAAGGGCCCTCAGGGGGGCCAGTCAGGGCTTCAAGGGACTTCTGGGCTTTGCTTCTGACTTTGACTTCTGAAGAGGTTTCTTCAGACTTCTCTCAGTACCTGAGGGTCATGGAATGAGCCCCAAATGCCCTAATGAGCTGTTTACCTTGTCGTTTTCTTCAAGTCTTCAAAACTTGCACAGATAACTGGAGCTATTTCATAGTGTAGTTCAGGAGGAAGTTTTCAAAGTGCATCTAAGAAATTTTTTTTTTTTTAAGGGTTACACCTTCTGCCTTTTCTTTCAGAGAAGGGGTTAGAGCAGCATTCTCTAAGTGCTAACGATCCCGAGAGTCTCCTCAGGAGGTCTGGACTGGTCAGAAAGGCATTTTTTTGAGGTCTGACACTGTATGGACAACCTTACTCCTCACCTCCCCAACCCCATAGTTTTCCTCATTGTCCCCTTTAACTTGCATCACTTTTTGTCACATCAGCCTTCTCCCCTGCATTCTGCAGCTGGATGTTACAGCTCCATTGCATCATCTCCCGCCTGCTCTCCTGACAGACCCGGCTGCACGCGGGCACAGAAGAACTTTCCTGATGTGCAAACTGAGAACAGTGAGGCATGATGAAGTTTCATGAACAATAAAACACACGCCCAAGCACATGTTCTATCCAAGCTGTCTCTGATGAGGTTGAACTTTCTACAAGCGATAATCTGAGGAGAAATATTTGAGGCAGGTAGATACAAAATGAGAGCTATAAACACAATGAAAGTGTTGTCTAAATAGACAATTAGACTGTTGAAAGACAGATAAGATTTTACTCCCTGAAGCTCAAACAGCAACATAGGTGAGAGGCATCTGAATGAACAAAGATTAAGGGAGGAGGAAGCTGGAGAATAATGGGAAGGGCCTTTGTCTGGCCAGTCGGCATCTGAAAAGGTGACTCCAGAAATGGTCATTGGATCCTGGGCGGGTGCAAATATCTGAAAGATTAAAGAAAGTAAATACACCGTTGGACAGGCAGAATAGTGGTAGTGAAGTTACAGGAGAAGATGGATATTTCTTTATTGCCGTCCTAAGCATTTATTAAGGCACTTATTGTCCTCATAAGTTGCTCATTTTTCTTGTCCAGGGGTGTCCCTGCCCCCAGAGAGCCTTTCCACAGAGACCTGTGTCCCTGCTGGCCTGGCTGGTTCTCCCGCGCCCTCCACATGCTCCCCACATGGCCCCAAGTTTGTGGTGCTGCTTTGTGGGCTGAGGGGATTCAAGGGCCCGTAAGCCATGGGAAGGCAGTCCCAGGCAGATCCCTATGGATCATGGACCGTCTCCAGAGTCACTGGACACCCACAGGTGAACTCTCAGCACTGGCCCTTTCCTGACACATCACCCCGTACACTCCTCCCCTGAGCCCATGGAGAACCGAAGCACAGCAGCACGGCCTCATGCCGGGTATTTCTTTAGCCTGTTCCTAATTGCAGCTTTGGAAGAAGACCTCCAACCTCCAGACAGGAGCACTGAGGAAATGCCCTTTTATTACAGAGATACAGCACAGCAGACCAGCTGTACCATCGTGCCAGACACATGTCTAAAGCCCTCTCGGTCAGACAGGCTGGGTTCCTGCCTTTGGAGAAGTGGAGTGGCTTCAGACATTCCTGAGCAAAGGGAGTTCTCCTGGGTGAAATGCCCAAAGCCCAGGAGGTTGCTGAGAGAACGGGAAATCACTTGTGAAGAGCCATGGGCAGCTCATTGCTGCTGACACACAAGTGATTGAAAATGTTTCTTCAGCGTGTCCTTGAGCTCCTGGTTCCTCATGCTGTAGATGAGGGGGTTCACTGCTGGAGGCACCACTGAGTACAGAAATGACACCACAACATCCAGGCATGGGGAGGAGATAGAAGGAGGCTTCAGGTAGGCAAACACAGCAGTGCTGATGAACAGGGAGACCACGGCCAGGTGAGGGAGGCAGGTGGAAAAGGCTTTGTGGCGTCCCTGCTCCGAAGGGATCCTCAGCACGGCCCGGAAGATCTGCACGTAGGACACCACAATGAACACAAAACACCCAAATGCTAAACAGACACTGACCACAAGAAGCCCAGCCTCCCTGAGGAAGCCTGAGTGTGAGCAGGAGAGCTTGAGGATCTGGGGAACTTCACAGAAGAACTGGTCTAGGGCATTGCCCTGGCAGAGGGGCAGTGAAAATGTACTGGAAGTGTGCAGGAGAGCATTGAGAAACCCACTGCCCCAGGCAGCTGCTGCCATGTGGACACAAGCTCTGCTGCCCAGGAGGGTCCCGTAGTGCAGGGGTTTGCAGATGGCAACGTAGCGGTCGTAGGCCATGACGGTGAGAAGACAATACTCTGCTGTGATCAAGAATAGAAAGAAAAATTGCTGAGCAGCACATCCTGCGTAGGAGATGGTCCTGGTGTCCCACAGGGCATTGGCCATGGCTTTGGGGAGAGTGGTGGAGATGAAGCCCAGGTCAAGTACAGAGAGGTTGAGGAGGAAGAAGTACATGGGGGTGTGGAGGTGGTGGTCACAGGCTATGGCGGTGATGATGAGTCCGTTGCCCAGGAGGGCAGCCAGGTAGATGCCAATGAAGAGCCCGAAGGTCAAGAGCTGCAGCTCCCGTGTGTCTGTGAATGCCAGGAGGAGGAACTGGGTGATGGAGCTGCCGTTGGACATTTGCTGCTCTCACGTGTGGGGGACTGTTCAAGGAGAGAAACACAATAAGTTAGGGGAGACTTTCTAAAACATGAAAGCCAGTTCCCATACCCCCTCTCCCCACTACACACACCCACACACCTTTCTAGAGGCTCTTCCTTCAGCTCTGTGGCTGGAGCTCTTGTTGGTGTCTCATGAGGAGCAGGACCTGTGCCTGCAGGCAGCCAAGGAGTCAGCCCTGCTCTGCAGCAGGGGGTTCTCAGGAACGGAGAGGGGCAGAGACCAGTCCTGGGGTTCGACTTTGTCAGCAGAAACCACTCCTAATGCAAAAGGGCTGGTCAGCACCTGCACTGCCCATGCCAAGGAAGCAGGAGGGCAGAAGGCAGTCAGAGAGGTCCGGGCTGGGGGGTTTTACAGATCACCCATTTCCTCTGAGCTGTTTTCATGGATGCCAGAAACCCTCAGCACTCCTGCTGCACTGGAAGGGAACGGCAGAGCCCTGTGAGGCAGGAGGATTGCCTGTGCTTAGTGCAGAGGGAGGGGAGCTGGTCTGTCCCTCCGCCTTGTGTCCAGCTGCCCTGGGCTTGCACCTTTCTCAGGTGCAGGAGGATCACAATCCCATGTTATCCTGAAAAAGAACTCGACCCTGCTGAGAGCAGAGGGATCCAGTGCACACCACTCAATGTCCCACCCTTTCTCAAGGTCCCAGCACCCCACTTCTATCCAAGGACACTCTTGCCTCATTTCACCAATCCAACAGTATTTCCACACTTGTGAGACCTTTCTGTTCTCCACATGGCATTCAGACATAACAGAGGTTCTACTCGACAGGTTTGCATCCTGGAGGGCAGCTCAAAGCGGGCAAGGACACCTCAAGGAGACAACCAAGTGCCCTAGAGACGGCATCTCAACAAGGAAGAGTCAGCTCCTACTCTGGCTCCAGGAACTGCATGGACCAGACCCTAGGAGGTGACAGGACAGCTGGGACACTCGTTCCCACGGACACACCTGCATGGGAGCACACCCAAGGTCAGTGTGTGACTCTGCAGATGAAGCTCCCATCCCCACAGAGACTGACAGCAAGAACAAGAGGACAACGCAAATAAGAGAGAGAAGGGAAAATGCAGGGAGGGTCCAGCTGAGAGAGACCAGGGCAGAGGCAGCCGCGCACTCAGGGCAGCGTCCCCCTGCCCCAGCTGGGCACGCCACCTCCCAGACCCCAACATGGCCGGGCAGCTGCTCTCAGCCCCTGTGCTCTGCAGAGGGCCCTGGGCACGGGGCTGGAGAGCTGCAGCACGGCTCTGCTGGAGCTCTGGCTGCAGAGGAGCTGCTTCATGGCTTGGACCCCCGGAGCCCTGAGGGCAGAGGCTTTGGTGGGTGGGAGGGGAGGCAAGGGGGCTGGCTGAGAGGAAGGGCTCTGCATGGGAGGGGAGGATCGGGAGTTTTCTGAATTCTCCCTCCCACAACATTCCTGGTTTTCATTTCCTCTCATTCCCAGATCATATCCCTGCTGCCTGGAGAGTTTTCTTCTGGGAGGTGTTTCCCTGCCCCTTGTCTTTTCCCTGTGAGTGCTCACAGACCCCATCCCAACCGCTGTGCACTCTACCTTGGCCCTACAGACACTGCTTGCAGGTCACTGGCTGGATGCATGATCCTGTTTGCAGGTGGAAAAGGGCAGGTCAGACCAACACTGCTGGGTCCAGCAAAGGTGATGCTGGTGCTGTCCGTAGGCAGAGGAGTGGCTGGAGGCACTTTCGGAGGCTGCTGTCAGACCTACTGGGGACTCTCACTTACAGCTCAGCAGGCTGAGTGACTTGTTCAAGCACGAGAGCTCCTTTGCCTTTTCTCCCCCCAAATCCCCAACAGTAAGAAACTGAGAACACAGACTCAGGAGAGCCCCTTACCTTTGTAGTGATCCCTGCCTTGCCCTTGAAAAGTGCCCTCAGAAATGTCCTGAGGTGATGAGAAGCTGTGAGGAGATCTGAGCCACACAGCACCCTCGTGAAACCAGAAGGACCCTCTCCTGCCACCACCTGCTGCTTCCACCCACAGCTTCTCCCTGCACTGCTGTTGGGAGCTCCCTGGGCAGGTTGAGTGCTGACCCTGGCAGGAGACAAAGTCCCTGGAATGGCACAGAGTCTGCTGGGATGCAGGGACCCTGCTCAGAATGAGAGCCCTGGGCACCCTGGCTGCACACCCGGCTTCACACTCTGCACCCAACATGCCCTGTCCCTCTGACAGTGCAGCAGGGAAGCTGCAGGCTGTGGGGTGGGCCAGCTTCAGGAGATTGTTCCAGGCACTTGCACCGTCCTTCAGCCACAGACTTACCAGGTCAAGGGCTCTGAAGATTTTTCTCCAAGCGAGCTCTCCTCTCTCCTCCCACCCCACACTGCCTTTAACCTCTCTCTGCCTGGCTCCTCTCCCCTCCCTACCTGCAGGCAGCACCCCCAGCCCTGCTCCTGGGCAGAGCTGTCTCTCTGCAGCGCTGCCCGCTTGCCAGCAGCTCCCTCCATCCCAGGAGCCCAGCCCAGCTCAGCAGCAGGGGAGCAGCCCAAGGCAGCCCTTTCTCTGCCCCCTCTGGGCTCCCTCCAGATGTCCCTGGGGCTCCAGGGGAACCTGCTCTCAAACAGGCTGAAGTCATCCTGAGGTTTTTCTTTCTCAGCTGGAGAGAGAAAAGATTTCAGAGACAAAGTTACATCTAAAAATCACCTTTTTTTGTCTCGTTATCAGACAGGACACGGAGGCAGTGACAGGCAGGGATCTCCTTTACCCCTGATGAGGGAAGAGATTCAGCTGAATCAATGGAGACATCTCACCCTGCATTTCTATTCCTGGCATTTGAAGGAGATTCAGTTCCCTCCCATGCCTGCCACAGACCCACAGGAGGTGGGATTCCTCTGGCCTCTCTTCAGCTCTGCATAAAATAAGAACCTGCGTTTGAGCGTCTTTTCTCAGCTCCCCTGGGAATTCCTGGAGGTGAAAGGCAGGAGGGAGGTGTTCAGATGCAAACCCCTGGCCACATCTGAGTTGCCAGAGGAGATGCAAGAGGCACACAGGTAACTGCAGGCTCTAATGGAGAAGTATATAGAGATAGGGCAACATCTCAAGGATCATGTATGAGCGTGATGGAAATTCCTTTGGCCCAGGGAAATGACAGCCCTATAAAGGCCAAAATAATCTTTTCCTGCTCATCACGCTCATGGCCGGTTATAGAGGTGATCCTATGGACTATTTCGGTCATCTGCCATAGGGACAGCGAGGTCTCTCTCTTTTCACCAGCTGGATTTACTAGATCACCAGTGACTACAATGGCATTTGTCCCATTTTCATCCCCGCGTTGCCTGAGAGAATTCAGGGCAGCTACTGCATTTAATGCTCAAGCCCAGGCCCCCAGAGCTACATGAGGTGCCGAGGCTGACAGGGACAGCACAGGACCTACAGGAAAGCAATTCCCATTATGGCAGGTGTGTCACAGAGGCCCCAGACAGCATCGATGACAGCTTGACTTGGTGCCCGTGTGCCATTGACTGATACGATCGATGAGTCCTCAGATGCCAGGAGAGCGGCAAGGTCTGTCCCTTCTCTGCCCACCAGCGTCAGGCATTGCATGAGCACAAAGCAGATCACACAGGGATCTTTACCGGCTCCTTGAGGATAAAATCCATGCAAAGACCAAGAATTTTAACCGTGTGCCTGGATACTGTGTCTTCCAGGACAGCGTCCTCCAAGCACAGTAAGGGTCCATATCATAACCCAACTGGAACTCAAAAAGGAATTCAAGGGCACCAAAATGAATTTTTGGTCCTTCAGGGACTGTTAAAGAAGAAAAAGCGATAATATAGGACCTCTGCTGAATTTAGTGAGAGCAGGTGTGGATAGATCTGAGATAGTCTGTGACCCCTTTGCCTCGGTTGCCACCAGTAAGGTCTCCAAGGCCTTTGAGCTTTGAGGCAGCCTTTGAAGGAGAGCAACCTGGGATGGATGGGGGTCAAGGCAGGGGTTACTTGAGCAAACTGCACTCTTCCCAGGCCACGGGACTGGAGAGGCTGCATCCAAGGGTGCTGAACCAGGAGGCACTGCTGTGGCCCAAATACACATGGCCAGGAGGAGCCCCCATGGCTTGTCACAGCCCTGTGACATTTC
Organism: Leptosomus discolor; assembly: GCF_034619465.1. Lineage (NCBI taxonomy): Eukaryota > Metazoa > Chordata > Aves > Leptosomiformes > Leptosomidae > Leptosomus > Leptosomus discolor. The sequence goes on from NW_028237764.1 coordinate 174,620, forward strand.
TGCACTAAACAAGGCGTGGTGGGACAGCTTGCTGAGCACTGGTGCTGCGCTGGAAGGATACAGGCTGTGCCAGAGGCAGTGGCAAGGAGGATGAGGGTGGGGGGATGCCCCCAGTGTGAAGGAGCAGCTCAGATACATGAAGCTCCACTACAAGACTGGCAACAGGTGGCGTTATCTTGTGTGAGTGAGGGTTAGAGGAGAAGACAGTGAGGGTGACACTGTCTTGGCAGTTAGTTTAGTGCAGAAATGTCACAGCCCCTCAGCTGTGTCACCGTAGGGGAGCACAGACTTCTCAGAGGGAAACCTGGGCACTGATCCTGACCAGAACACCTTTGTACCTCGGGCAGTTAGTGCTGTGCTGCGCTGTGCTGCACGTACAGCGTGGCCTTCAAACCCGCGCTGTGCTGCCCAGATCCCTTGGAAGCAGGACAACCTCAGCAGCATGTGGTCACACAAGAGCCTGGAGGCAGCTCCCACTCTCTACCAGACATTATGCCTCCTGCGTGGCCTTGCCTCTACCTACCTTGGCAGTTATGAACTACTTGATGAGGGCGGGTAGGCAGAAAAGGTCTGGCAGTGTCCAGGTTGATGAGCAGGTTCCTGTTGGGAACGGGAAGGGCCCTGGCAGCCCCTGGCCATACAAAGCCACCCAGTGCCAACGGTGTGGAGGCTGCTGGGATGACTTCTGAGCAGAGATGCTACAAGGGCCACCAAGGGGGATGCTCCCCTGGACCTGGTCCTGGCAAACAAGGAAGAGCTGCTCAGGGATGCTATAATCCGTGTCAGCCTTGGCTGTTGTGACCAGGGAATAAGGGGGTCCCAGGCAGGAGAGGGACGCGAGGAAGGCCAGCAGCAGAACACAGACCTGGGACTGCAGAGGAGGAGACTTTGATGTCCTCAGGAGACTGACACAAGTGGGGCCATGGGAAGCAGCTCTGAAGGGTGAAGGTGCTCAGGCAACCTGCTAGGCCTTACAGGACAGCCTCCTCCAAGCAGGACGAGGAATTGGCCGTTGAGCAGACTGGACCTGAAAGAAGATGCCAACTGGAACCTGGGAGCAGGGAGCAGCTTCATTTGAAATGGGAAAAGGATGGCTGGGTAGCGGTAACTACAGAGGAACAGGTAGTTGAAGCTAAGTCTCTACCCAAAGAAACTTCAGCCCACCCGGAGGAAATAAAAGCTCTGCTGAGAGCCCCAGAGCCAGGGAAAGATAAAAGGGTAACGATCCAGATAGACTTCAAGTGTGCTTTTGGAGTTGCACATGCCCGTGGAGCTATTTGGAAGGAAAGAGGACTTTCAGCTGCAGAAGGAAACCATATTAAACCTGCAGATGTTATTTTGAGATTGTTAGATGCTGTGCCCTCACCAACTGCAGTAGCTATTATGCACTGCAGAGGACATCGGAAAGGGAATACTGCCCAAGAACTGGGAAATAAATTGGCAGACCGAGGGGCAAAGGAGGCTGCAGAACCAAACGAAGTATTAAATTTAATTCCTGAAAGAACTTTGCCACTACCAGAACAGGTAAAGGATGACGACAAGGATCCAAAATTAAGAAAAGGTTTAGATGCACAAACAGAACTATAAGGGTGGGTTAAAACTCAAGATGGGAGAATAGTAGTTCCCTTTCATATTTGATGGCATTTGGTAAAGTCAGAACATGGTCAAACTCTTTGGGGAACAGAGGCACTCTACATCTTTTTATCTCGACAATCTGTGGCCAGAAAGACGTTACAGAAATCAAGTCATTTACCAAGAGGTGTGAGCTCTGTTTAAGAAATAACCCAAAGACAGAGACTAGAGTTAAATTTGGGAACACAGGAAAAGGGAACGTACCAGGCTGAGGGTGGCAAATAGAGTTTTCGAAATTCCCTAGAAAAGGAGGGTCCAGATGCCTCTTAGTACCAACTGACACCTTTTCAGGATGGCCTGAAGCCTTTCCATGGAGAACTAATAAGGGCAGGGAAGTAACTAAGAACTTCCTAAGAGAAATTATTCCAAGATTGAGGGTACCTGAGACAATGTCCTCGAATCGAGGACCTCATTTTGTATGTCAAGTAGTTCAACAGGCTAGTAAATATTTGGGAATAATGTGGGAACTCCACACGGCATCCCGACCCCAAGCTAGTGGACAGGTAGAAAAGATGAATCGCCTCATTAAGACACAATTGAGTAAAATCTGCCAAGCAAACTTTCTAAGGTGGGACTAACCTTTACTTTTAACAATAACAAGATGAAGAACAAAACCCAGAATCAAATAAAAGGTTAGCCCTTTTGAAATAATGTATGGCAGGTCATTTCCGACTCACTCTAAAGGTGAGAATATTCAACAAGTAGGAGAGGCTCAGATTAATCAGTATGTCATATCTTTGGGATTGGTATTGAAAGGTATTAATAAATTGGTGCTATCTAGTCATCCCGCAGGACTGGATGCGCCTGTTCACTCCTACAAACCAGGAGGGTGGGTGTATGTCAAGAGCATTTCTGGATCTGCCTTGGATGAGAAGTGGGTGGGACCATTTCAAGCGCTGCTAACTGCCTACACTGCTGTGAAGGTCCAGGAACTCACCGCGTGTCTCTTCAACACCTCCAGGGATGGTGACTCCACCCCCCTCCCTGGGCTGGCTGTTCCAGTGCCTGACAACCCTTTCAGTAAAGAAATTCTTCCTAATCTTCAGCCTGAACCTCCCCTGGTGCAGCTTAAGGCCATTTTCCCTTGTTCCATCGTCTGTTACTAGGCAGAACAGACCAACCCCTGCCTCGCTACTAATTTAATTGTTATATGTGGTGTAAGCTTAGAACTCTTACTCGCAGAATATGGGCCTTAGCCAAAGTAATGAAGTATGAGAATTTAGAAGATCTGTAAAAGAGTTTGCAGAGATTAAATAAAAGGGGTTGAATGAGAGGGCTAAGATTTCCTTGTATTTACCGTGTTAAGCCTGGCTGTTTTAAACTACTGTCTTTCAGAAGCATTTGATCTTATATACTCTGTCTGTAGTTTACACTGTTTGTCAGAGAATGATATTTTTACCAGTTAAGGCATGGGGAACTTGATCATGTGTTTGTGTCAAGGAACAACAGTTTGTGTGGCCTTTGGTGTCTGGAAGATACAGACATATCGACGTGTGTAAATAACAAGACCTTGGAAAAATACCCAAGTACAGTACGAGACCAGGAGACACAAAAATACTTTCAAAGGACAACTTAAGCATGTGCACCGGTTGGGGTTAAAGAAGGACAACGTGAGGAAGACTACAGAAGACCACCAGAGGGAGAAGAGTCCTCTACCATAATTAACTGTGCAGGTTCCAAAAAATTAGCGTATAATAATGGGTTCTAGGAAAATCCTGATTATTCTAATTAGTTCTGAGAGATGTAACGAATAGGCACGAGTTAAACTGTCCTTAATCTGCTTTGTGAGACCGCTTGTGGCGGAGCGATCCCCAGTGCTGCCCAGTGCTGCAACAAAGAACGCTGCTTCATGACACCTGTTGTTACTGAGCGGTCATCTCGGAATGCTCACCCGGCTGCAGCTGTCCTCCCACCTCAGTGAGGGGCGTTAGAAAGCAGGGGGGGTTGGAAGCTCCGAATTTGGTTTCAGCAAAACGATTCATTCCCATATATAAGAAATGGCAACAGCCCAGCTTCTTTGCAGAAGGAAAAGCAGCCCTGCAGTTCCTTAAGCCCCAGGGCTCTGCATCAAGCACCAACGCAGCAGCAGATCCAACCAAAACCAAAAATAGCACAAGACGTTTTTCACATCCATCAGCAATTACTTCTGAAAAAAGATTTCAGTTCACTCTTCTAAAACCTGAAGCCACCTAAAGGACGTGGCCTCAAGAGGTCAGGCAGACATGACACAGCTCTACCTGCTGCATCTCTGCAAAGGCGCTAGCCTCCAAGACCCCCCTGCTCGCCCCCAGCCTCTCCCAGTGGCATCAAACAGGTATAAAAATTAATTGTATGTATAAAAATCAATCGTATATACTCTGTTAAGATACCCTGTAGAGTCCCAAGCTACATAGACCAGAGGTGTTCGTTAACCGATGGTCTGTTCATGGTTAAGGGCAAAGATAATATGTTCTTGTTTAGGGATGTCTGCTGGCTGGGATTTATTACTCTAACTTTTTGTTAACAGTCTTTGAATCGTGACCAAAGGAGAGTTTGAGCCAAAGGCTTTGACTGAAGGACATTGGAGGGTGGCACATTTGAGTCTGGGGTCTGCGGGTGGTCGCAGCACAGCCCCTTGACTCAATTCAAGAACCTACTGCGCACAACTGGATGAAGGGAGTGAGATGATAGTGAGTTACAGGAATTAACATGTTTATGTATGAGAACCTGTTTATTATGTATTATGTATCCAGTATAACCAGTAACTGGGACACTTCTTGCTAATCTCAGCGGATCCTGGGGATCGCAGGACCTCCAGCCGGCACCGAGGTCTTCTTGGGAATAACCATCAATCCCCGGACCACACTGCTCAGGCAAGTTCCCCAGGAGCAGGTAAAGGTGTTCTGTCATTATTGGGTTGGGGGAATGGTAACTGCCTGTCTGTAAGGTGTGGTGAAACCCCACAGGACTGGGCTAAGCCTAAGGCAACTGATATTGAAAGGTGCAATCCCGTGAGGAGACAGCCTGTGGGATACCCAGGTTTTGTATGTACTTGGTAAAGGATGGGAAATAGGTGATGTCAGAAGTGATTGAAAACATGGTGTGGCAGTCACTAGAAACAGGCCTATGCTGATGGAATCTTGCCGTAAAGGTGCCTCTGATGTCAGATATGGTTGAAAATGTGGTGTGGCAGGTACTGAAAGCAGGCTTATGCTGGTGGAAGGCGACTAAAGTGCCTGTGATGTCACAGAGTTTGAAAATCTGGTGTGGCAGTCACTCGAACCAGGCTTGTGGTGCTGGAACGTGGCTGTGAAGGTGCCTGTGATGTCAGAGGTGGTTGAAACACCTGTGGGGCAGGTGCTGGAAGTAGGTGAGTGATGGGGAAAGTTGCTGAGAATATGCCAGTGATGTCAGAGGTGGTTGAAAATCTGGTGTGGAAGGCACTGGAAGCAGGCTTATGCAGCTAAAAGCCTGTTATGAAGGTGTTTGTGATGTCACAGAGGTTGAAAATCTGGAGTGGCAGGCAGTAGAACCATTCTTATCCTGGTGGAAGATGTGGGGAATGTGCCTGTGATCTCACAGGAGGTTGAAAACTCTGGTGTGGCAGGTGGTAGAACCAGTCTTATGCTGGTGGAATTTTGCCATTATGGTGCCTGTGATTTCACAGGCATTGAAATTTATGGTGTGGCAGTCACTGGAAGCAGGCTTATGGTGATGGAAGGTTGCTGAGAACGTGCCTGTTATTTCAGAGCTGTGGCAGGAGCTGCAAGCAGGGCTCTGCTGGTGGAAGCTTGTAGAGAAGGTGCCTGTGATGTCACATACGTTGAAAATGTGAGCCTGCTGGAAGCAGGCTCACTGTTGTGGAAAGCTACTGTAAAGTGCCTGTGGTGTCACAGAGAGTTAAAATCTGGTGTGGCAGTCACTGAAATCAGGCTTATGGTGGTAGAATCTTGCAGTGAAGGTGCCTGTGATTTCAGAGGTTCTTTAAAATATGGCAAGGCAGGACCTGGACTCCTGCCTATGCTGGTAGAATTTTGCCAATAAGGTGGTTGTGATGTCACAGAGGCAGAAAATATGGTGTGGCAGTCACTGGAAGCAGGCTTAAGGCTGTGGAAGCCTGCCGTGAAGGTGCCTGTGATGTCACAGTGGTTGAAACTCTTGTGTGGCCGTTTCTGGAAGCAGGGTTATGGTGGCGGAAGCTCGTGGTGATTGTGCCTGTGATGGCACAGGCGGTTTAATAATGTGGTGTGGCAGGCTCTGGACACAGGCCTGTGCTCATGGAATCTTGCCATGGCAGTGATTGTGATTGCACAGGTTGCTGGAAATCCATTGTGGAAGGCACTGGAAGCAGGCTTATGGTGGTGGAAACTCACGGTGAAGGTGCCTGTGATGTCAGTAGTTGCAGAAAATCCGGTGGGACAGTCTCTGGAAACGGGTTATCCTGATAGAAGCTCGAGGTGAAGGTGCCTTCGGTCACTGAGAAAATGTCACAATAGTGTTCAATCTGGGCATACCTCTTTCGTACCGAGGCTCTCTGGGCCACCCCGTCATGGGGGGAGGTCCCAGTAGTAACTGGTTTTATAACTTTAAACAGGCCTCTTAATACGATTGGCTGTTGTCATGCGATTTTCCCTACTTCTATGAGAGCCAGGCTAACCACAAACAAACCTCTCTCCCAAGCACCACATCTCCTCTCGGCATCCTTAAATCCACGGGAGTACAATCCCACGGGCCGGGTTGGACCCTCAGGGCCCTGTTTCCATCTGTGTATTGACAACCCTGACATGACGTACCCCCATTCCACCCAGAAAGGATCCGTAGGGTGGATAGGGCCGAGAGATTCTTCAAACTATGCTATAGATTAGTGAGACCACACAGGCCTTTGGGGAGCCAAGAACAGTATTAGCATATAATTGCTGCATCATTACCTCCAGACCCAAGACTTATCACCTACCCTAAGTGAGAAGAAGTGTTCAAGTTAGGTAAGGAAACCTCTCTTCTCCTAAAATCAACAGCAGTATCTACATCAAAGAGAAACAGGAGTTACTGACTCTTGATGACTTTGCAGACACGAGTGATGGAACATCTGGACTAAGAGATAAACCACAAGAATGCTGCTGGGTGGTGATGCTGCAAGACCAACAAAAATACGCTGAACTCCGTTTATAGTTTCGATAATTAGAAACACGCATTAGCAGGTAGCTTGGTGATTCATATCATACCCTTGCAGCATAAGAATAATCTGATAAACATAAGGAAAAACTTCGTCACTGTAAGAGTGACAGAGCACTGGAACAGGCTGCCCAGAGAGGTGGTGGAATCTCCTTCTCTGGAGACATTTAAAAGCTGCCTGGACACCTTCCCGTGTGAGGTAGTCTAGGTGGTCCTGCTCTGGCAGGGGTGTTGGACTACATGATCTTTCGAGGTCCCTTCCAACCCCTAAAGTTCCGTGATTCTGTTATTCTGTGAATGGAGTTCAATCCAGATGGTGACTGGTCACAAGCAGTGTCCCCCAGGGCTCAGTATTGGGACCGGTCTTGTTCCACATCTTTATCGATTACCTGGCTAAGGGGATCGAGTGCTCCCTCAGTGAGTTTGCAGATGGCATTATATTGGGTGGGAGTGTTGAACAGCTTGACGGTAGGGAGGCTCTGCAGAGGGATCTGGACAGGCTGGATCGATGGGATGAGATCATCTGCGTGAGGTTCAACAAGGTCAAGAGCCCGAGTCCTGCACCTGGGGCACAACAACCCCACGCAGTGCTACAGGCTGGGGATAAGTAGCTGGAAAGATACCTGGCAGAAAAGGCCCTGGGGGTGCTGCTCAACAGGTGGCTGAACATGAGCCAGCAGTGTGCCCAGGTGGCCAAGAAGGCCAACAGCATCCTGGCCTGTATCAGCAATGGTGTGGCCAGCAGGAGCAGGGAGGCGATCGTGCCCCTTTGCTCAGCACTGGTGAGGCCGCACCTTAAATACTGTGTGCAGTTTTGGGCCCCTCACTCCAAGAAAGACACTGAGGTGCTGGAGCGTGTCCAGAGAAGAGCAATGAAGGTGTTGAAGGGCCTAAAGAACAGGTGTTATGAGGAGTGGCTGAGGGAACTGGGGTGGTATATTCAGGAGAAGAGGAGGGTGAGGGGAGACCTCATCGCTCTCTACAACTGCCTGAGAGGAGGTTGTAGTGAGGTGGGGGTCAGTCTCGTCTCCCAAGTAACAAGCGATAGGACAGGAGGAAAAGGCCTCAAGTTTCTCCAGGGGAGGTTTAGTTTACAGCTGAGGAAAAATTTCTTTCCTGAAAGAGTGGTCAAACATGGAACAGGCTGCCCAAGTGAAGTGGCAGAGGTGTTCAAAAAACAAGCTGATGTAGCACATAGGTCTGCACTGAGGGTCTGAGCCTGCTCAGGCGAGGGAGGCAGGGTGGTAAGGAGGGGAGTGGACAGGACAGGAGGAGAGGATAGGGGAGCTGCCATGGCTTTGCTCTGGATCAGCAAGGCTTTCCCAAAATGCTGGTGTGTCTGTGCTCCAGCCACAGACCTGGGCAGGAGGAGCCATGTGACAGGAGCTGCTGGCATAGGCCAGGCCAGAACCTGACAGAAGACGGGGCTCAGCCACCGTGGACATCACAGGCACCTGCACAAACCATGACCTTGCTCCTGCCCTACTAGCTACAGTGCCACCAGGGTCATTACAAGGAGATGCACATGCCAGGGGACACCTCTGGCCCTGTACCCTGCTTGGGATCATGTGACATCACAAGCAGCTTGTTGAGAACTGAAGGGATCTTAAGAGCTCCTCAGCCACAAGTGACATCACAAGCACCTGCACAACCCAGCTGCCTCCTCCCGCCCACTCACATCTGCATGGAAATAGGACAACACAAGCACCTCTACAAGCCACATGGCCTTTCATCCACTATCCCATACTCAGACAGCAGTTGCCTCAAAAGCACCTTCACAAGCCAGGGCGCTACTTCTGATCTTGGTTCAAGGAAGCCCATCCCAGGGCTGCATTCAGGTGTTTCCCAGGGGACGTTACTCTCAACGGGAAGTGACCTCAAGGCACTGCTTGTCTCACAGGCCTTCATGGCACCCCTAAGAAGAGCTGATGGCCCTTGTGCTTGCTTGGGATCACCACCCCACACACACATGATGGGCATGCTTATGTCTCCTCCGTACAATGCAAACATGGACTTCTGACCTAGTCCTTTGGTGTCCATCTTTGGAGGGACAAGCAACCTCTGCAAGCTGGGGTGAGAGGCCAGTGATGGAAATGGTGGTTGTTATTGGCTGCTCTGTGAGGATGGCCCTGGGGCAGCTCCCCTTGGGGTGTCCAGGGAGCACAGGAACAGACCAGACCCCTCTCTGCCTGTCCTTTATGTCCCAGAGTAAGAAACAGGACACTGAGAACACTCATCCAGCTGGCATGCTGAGGAGATCCCCACCCCGGGCAAATTGCAGACCCATGTGCCAAACTTGCTGCCCAGGACAGCAGAAGACAACTGGCCTTGGAGATCCGCATGAAGGTCCTTTTGCCCCAGGGCAGGGCCAGCCTGACCCGAGCTGCCACCCACACCAAAGGGTTTCTCTTTCCATGTCCCCCCTGCACACACACATGGTGCCCTGCTCTTCTCCCGGGACATCCCATCTCCCCACAGAGACTTTTCCCTACAGAGCTCATCTCTGCTGACCTGGACGGCCATTCCTGCACCCCCTCCCCAGGCTCCCCACAGACCCTGAACTGGTGGTGCTGCTCTGCGGAGCAAGTGGGCTGTGGTGGCCAGGGCCATACTGGTGAGGCTGAGAGGCAGATCCAGCTCAGGGTGTCTACTGCCCCCTCCACCTCTGCACACAGATGCTGTCCATGCAGCTCCAGAAAAGAACTTGGAGAAAGGAACTCAGACAAACAAGTCAGTGCAGGGTCCTTTATTTGGTTTAAACACGCAGACAGCACAGCTCCTTATTTACCCAAAGTCTCTGAGGCACACAAGGCAGGCAGAGACTGACATAGAAATAGGATGAAGAATGTCAACATTTTTGGGGACAGAATACTCCCCGAGCAAGCTAAACCCCAAAGAAACCAAATCAAACAACCCACCAAAGAGAGGCTGGGCCTGAAATGAGTTCCATTACTAGTGATATGCAGGGGAAGATGAGCAGTTCATTGCTGCTTCTGCAAAGCAACCAGTCATCAGTTTCCTCAGGGCGTCCTTGAGCTCCTGGTTCCTCATGCTGTAGATGAGGGGGTTCACTGCTGGAGGAACCACCGAGTACAGAACTGCCAGCAGAAGGTTCAGGGATATGGAGGAGATGGAGGGGGGCTTCAGGTAGGCAAAAAAACTAGTGCTGATAAAGAGGGAGACTACGGCCAGGTGAGGGAGGCAGGTGGAAAAGGCTTTGTGGCGTCCCTGCTCAGAGGGGATCCTCAGCACGACCCTGAAGATCTGCACGTAGGACACCACAATGAACACAAAACACCCAAATGCTAAACAGACACTGACCACAATTACCGCAGCCTCCCTGAGGTAGGCATCTGAGCAGGAGAGCTTGAGGATCTGGGGGATTTCACAGAAGAACTGGTCCACAGCATTGCCTTGGCAGAGGGGCAGTGAAAATGTATTGGCCGTGTGCAGCACAGCATAGGGAAAAGCAGTGCCCCAGGCAGCTGCTGCCATGTGGACACAAGCTCTGCTGCCCAGGAGGGTCCCGTAGTGCAGGGGTTTGCAGATGGCCACGTAGCGGTCGTAGGCCATGACGGTGAGAAGAAAATACTCTGCTGCCATAAAAAAGGGAAGGAGAAAGACCTGGGAAGCACATCCTGTGTAGAAGATGGCCCTGGTGTTCCAGAGGGCATTGGCCATGGCTTTGGGGAGAGTGGTGGAGAGGGAGCCCAGGTCGATGAGGGAGAGGTTGAGGAGGAAGAAGTACATGGGGGTGTGGAGGTGGTTGTTGCAGGCTACATTGGTGATGATGAGTCCGTTGCCCAGGAGGGCAGCCAGATACATAGCCAGGAAGAGCCCGAAGGTCAAGAGCTGCAACTCCCGTCTGTCTGCAAATGCCACCAGGAGGAATTGGTTGATGGAGCTGGCATTGGACATTATTTAATTGCAGGAATGAGGGACTGCTGAAAGAGAAAAAGTCATTGATAAGTGAGGGCAGATTGCGCTGAGCCAGTCTTATTCCATTTCCCATAGATATCTCCCACAATGGCTTCATTTTTGAGGGAACTTCAGACAGTCCCTTTTTGTGAGGTCAACATTGACGAGCAGGGACTCTACCCATGGGCTCCAGAGAAGTCAGACCTGTGCTATTGCAGTGGTGTCAAACAGCCCGTGCATTCAATAGCTGTTCCTGGCAATGGGTGCTTCACTTGAGTGAGAGGTATTTGCCTTGGTGACCGTGTGACAATTGTGCCTATTTATTGCAGTGTGATGGAATCAGCACCCAGACCAGCTGTGTCTGAGAGGGAAGAGCCCAGGGAGGGACCCAGCCCTTCCAACTCTGCTCTCCTGAACAGCAAAGTCTGGGAAGGAATCACTGTAGGCTGAGAGAGAATATTTCTCACCATCATTTTCCATCTCCAGGCTCTCTCCAGACATGATAAGAGCAGCGTGCCTGTGGGGGAGAATGGGCCTGTCACTGGGTTCCCATCACCCCTGCTGAAGTGCTCCCAGCAAGGGGGAAGGGCACTTCAAGCTCTTCAGCCCAGGGAGATGCTCAGGTGCCCAAAAGACAATGCCCAGCATCTCCTAAAGAGAGACTCACCTTGTTTCAGGTTACTGCACTCTACATTATCCAAAGCCCCCAACGTTCAGTGTCTCAGAATGCATCTGAGACAATCCCCTGACGTCCAATGCCCACAACCCAGAGCTTTCAAAAGCAAGAACAGGAGCAGCAGGAATATAGAAAAAAACACAAAGCTACACCCTGATCTTTCTGCGAATGAGGAACAGGAGAGGAAGGCAGCTGGCACTCGGGAAAGCCTTCTCCTTACACAGCAGAGCACAGCACCTCCATGCTGGTGACATCCCAGGCCAGCTGGTCTCAGACACTTTTATCTGCAGAAGGAAGAGGTTTATGTGTCAGGAGAGATGCAACTTTGCTGGGGATTTCTCCTTCTACCCACAGCTTCCCCCACAGATCCGTGAGGAACTCCCTGGCAGGATGAGTGCTGATCCTGGCTGATGACAGAGTCCATGCCCCAGGTAACAGCCACCTGAGGTGAAGAGACACAGCTTGGAAGGACAGCCCTGGGCACCCTTGGCTGCACATCCACCTTCACACCCTCACTCCATCCCCACCAGAAGGCAGCCGTCATGCCCTGTCCCTCTCACACTGCACTAGGGAAGCCCTGCTCTGCAGCTCGTCTTCCTCTTCTGCATCACAGACAGATCCCAGAGGTTGGACACATTCAGGAGATCCTGCAAGGAGCCACTGACACATCACCCTGCACCCAGAGACTTACTGTGTCAGAGGCTGGGAAGAGTTCTCCTCCAGTGAGCTCTCAGCCATCCTCCCCCTCTCCCCTGCCTTCAACCTCTCTCTGCCCCGCTCCTTTCTCCTTGGTGCCCACAGGCAGCCCCCTCAGCCCTGCTGCGCTTTGCAGAGCAGCTGCTGCTGGGCAGAGCTGTCTCCCTGCAGCTCTGCCTGCTTGCTAGGAGCTCTCCCTGTCCCAGGAGCCCAGCTCAGCTCAGCAGCAGAGCAGCAGCCCAAGAACTTTTGATGATCTCTCTGGTGGATTATATGAAGTTCATGAAACTCAGAGACTGAGGTGAAGCTGAGGAAACTTCTCGAGGAGTCAAAGTCAGAAGCAAACTCCAAAATTTCTTGGAGTGGTAATGGGTTCCACTGAGAGATGTTACTGACAACGCCTCCCTCGGGGCTTGTTAAAGGAGAAACCTGGAGGCGGTGAGGACAGGTAGGCAAAGGCAAGGTGAAGGTGGCTCTGATGCTGAGTAAACCTTGCTGTGCTTCATCAAGCAAAAGAAAGCCCTGACTCCCCAGCCCCTGCAAGGCAGACCCTGTCCCTCAGCCATTCCTCAGGGTTCTTCCTGGGGCAGGGTGATGTGGGGATGTGCAGTGCCAAGGGCAGGGCCAAGGTCCTCTGTTTCTGGGTTTGTGCTGGGTGGGCTGAGGAGGCACTGAGGTGCTGGTGCCGTAAGGTGAAGGGGTCTTCTGGTAGGCCTTGGGGGTTGAGACAACCGCCCTAGCCAAGGGGAGAAAGACCTCGGCTCTCTTGGGGCTTTTTGTCTTGCCAGAGCCCTTGAGCGTCTCCACCATAGGATGTCCTACAGTGTCCCACACCTGCGCTTGCCATTGCACTGTGCAGATCAGACTGTTCCCAGGAGAGGCCTGAGTGACACCTGAGGGACGTATTCTCCCTTCCCAGAGGCTGGAGGTCAGGACCTGTAGCCTTCATGGAACACCCCCAGGTTTCCTCAGCATCAGAGCGACCTTCACCGTGCCTTTGCCTGCCTGGGACGAAGGGAGCTCCTGGCAAGAGGGCAGTGCTGCCAAGAGCTCTGGAGTGTCCCTCTCCTCCCAGAATCACAGAACCAAGGAGGCTGGAAGGCAGCCAGCCTCCACCTTTTCTGGGCTTCCCCTTCATGCTTGGTTTTAGCCAGCAGCTCCTTTCTCAGCCATGCCAGCCTCCTGACACCTTTATGTGACTTCCAGCATGTCAAGGTGGAACATTCTGGGTCATGAAGAGGTGATCCTTGAGCATCAAACAGCTCTCTGCACTCGTCTTCTCTTCATGGCTGTAGGCCGTGGGTTCTTCTAGGGACGTCCCTCAGCAGGCCCTCCAGAAGACCTGTTCTTTACTTTCTTCCCATTTTCTCAGGATCCTCAACTCTGCCTTCTCACCCCTGACATTTCCCTTCCTAGCCAGCTCTTCCTTGTTTTGTATATGTTGTGGATTAACAACCCCAAGATATTAGGCACCACCCAGTGTCTTGCTCACATGTCTCATCAACCTCCGTGGGACAGGGGAAGACTAAAGAAGAGTAAAAGCAAGAATACTTGCGGGTTAAGGTGACCGTTTGCGGTCAACGGCCTTCTTGTTTCTCTTCCAAACCTCTTGCATCCTCACCCCTTTATTCACTGGTGTGGCACAGTCAGAAGCAGAGCGGACCTTTAGGCTTCTCAAACACTTTTCAGAAACAGCTAGAACATTTGTGTATTCTCAGCATGGTTTTAGTCACAAAACTGAGACATAGCACCACGGGAGCTTTCATGAAGAGAAGTAAGTCCAGCCCAGCCAGGCCCAGTCCAATCTCCACCCGTTATTCCATCCCATTTCTGTCATACTCAGGTCCCACACTACCCAAAAGACCTTCATATACAACCACCCCCTTCCAATCGTACTGTTTACAGACAGCTATCACTGCTTTAACTGTGGGCCACCCCTCTCAAATGTCCATGAAATTGTCCGTGAAGTGTCGACTGAGTTCGTCAATAACTTCTTTTCCATTTGGTATGGTGGTTACACAGGAGAGGAAAGGTGTGTTGTGTGGAGTTACTGATCATGACAAGTAGCTCAGGTTGGGTGAGGTTACCGGCTGGACGGTCAAGCACAGGGTGATGGTGAACAGAGTTCAATCTAGATGGTGACTAGTCACAAGCAGTGACCCCCAGGGCTCAGTATTGGGATCGGTCTTGTTTAACATCTTTATCGACGATCTGGATGAGGGGATTGAGTGCTCCCTCAGTGAGTTTGCTGATGACATTAAATTGGGTGGGAGTGTTGATTTGCTTGAGGGTAGAGAGGCTCCACAGAGGGACCTGGATTGGCTGGATCGATGGGCTGAGGACAATTGTATGAGGTTCAACAAGGCCAACAGCCGAGTCCTGTACTTGGGTCACAAAAACACCACACACTGCAACAGGCTGGGGATGAGTGGCTGGCAAGCTGCCCGACAGGAAAGAACCTGGGTGTGCTGCTCGACAGGCGGCTGAACGTGAGCCAGCAGTGTGCCCAGGTGGCCAAGAAGGCCAACAGCATCACGGTCCGTATCAGCAATGGTGTGGCCAGCAGGAGCAGGGAGGTGATTGTGTTCCTGTGCTCAGCACTGGTGAGGCCGCACCTCAACTTTTGTGTGCAGTTTTGTGCCCCTCACTCCAAGAAAGACACTGAGGTGCTGGAGCGTGTCCAGAAAAGGGCAACAAAGGTGATGAAGGGTCTGGAGAACAGGTCTTGTGAGGAGCAGCTGAGAGAACTGAGATTGTTTAGTCCAGAGAAGAGGAGGCTGAGGGGAGACCTCATCGCTCTCTACAACTACCTGAGAGGAGGTTGTAGTGAGGTGGGGGTCAGTCTCTTCTCCCAAGTAACAAGTCATAGGACAAGAGGAAATGGGCTCACGTTGCACCAGGGGAAGATTAGAATGGACATGAGGAAATACTTCTTTCCTGAAAGAGTTCTCAAACACTGGAACAGGCTGCCCAGGGAAGTGGTGGAGTCACCATCCCTGGAGGTTCTCAAAAAATACAATTCCATGATTCTATGATTCTTGCACTTGCCTAGATTTTTGAAACTCTCATTTAGGTGATATCTGCTGCAGTACTTGCTAAAATATACAACTAAATCTTGCTGTTGAAATTAAACTGGGAGGAGTGGCTGACACACCAGAAGGCTGTGTTGATATTCAGCGAGACCTGGACAGGCTGGAGAGCTGGGCAGGGAGGAACAGGTGACGTCATCAGCACCGGCACAACCCTGCTGCACACTCCTGCCCTAGCAGCTCCTGAGCCATCAGGGACAGCAGGAGGAGCTGCACAAGGCAGGGGCTGCTCTTCACCTGTCACCTGTGCAGCCACCTATGACGTCACCCAGCACGACCCATTTAGCTTAGTGTCCTGTTTTAATGTGAAGCAAGAACAGCAGGGGTAGCACTGACCCAAATATTCTTCATTTTCCTACCACAAAGGAACCTCAGAGCACTCCAGAGGGTCTGGTGGCTCTCAGCGACCCATGCAGTACTTTAGCCCTCCGGCAGCCTGTTCCAGGCAATAAAAGCCTTCATGTCTGAGCTGCGAGTGTAGTTTACTCACACGCACCTCACTCAAAAAACCAGAGGTGGGGAATGCTCCACTTGCACTTTTGACACTGACACTTCCTTACCGAGACGGTTACCACGTCTGCCCCAGCCAACCGCTGCTTCTTCAATGCAGTCATGGGGATCAGTTTTCCCCCAGATGAGATGTTCAGGCAGCTCAAGGGATGTTTTACTTCATTGCTGTGCGTCACATGTCAGTGATTCACTCCAAAGGTTATGAGCTGACCACTGTTACACACCACACAAACTCAGACACTCCACAAGAAGCGGACAGCTGACTAGGATGAAAGAATCCACTGTGAGAATGATTAAGCCCCTGCCTGTGACCTCCTCTATTACTCCTGAATTTGACACCTTCTGGATGGAAGAACAAGGCTAAAAACACGCTCTACTACCAGTCGGAACACGCACAGAGTTTCAATATTATAAAAAGCATTACAAAAGAAAGCTGACAAATCCTTCATGCAATTGGGATTTGAGAAGCAAACTGACACTGAACAAGGCAGAGCTTTCCTCCACGTTTTCTGATTCATGAGATCCATTTCTTCCCATCAAATGCATGAAGTAACTGTAAACAAGTAACCATCTCACTTTAATTGAAATATTAAATTAGCCTTAAAAAAATCATAACCAAAAAAACCTGACACTCAAGGATTTCAGGAAAGACATACTGTCAGCAACAGCTCCGGTCCCTACAAAGAGGAATGCAGATACAGAAATCCACACTCTGGTTACACAGAAAATGACATGACATTTTCTCAAGAAGAAACTTAAACATATTATACATCAGTCTCTAAGATCAGCTGCTTCAAGTCGGGAGCAGCCAGCAGCGGATCTCAGTGTTCAGGAGCTTTCCTGAGGTTTTCCCGCTATAAGGAAAGAGAGGTCAACAAGGCTTGGTGGGGGAGAGCAACTAGAATGTATGGGGTTCTGGCCAGGAGTGGATGAGGAGATAGCTGAGTTTTTGGGTGAGACTCAAGGGGCAGGCTAGCATGGGAGATACTGTTGTGGGTGTCCGTTACAGGCCACCTGACCAGGATGAGGAAGTTGGTGAGGCCTTGTACAGGCAGCTGACAGCAGCCTCACAATCACAGGACCTGTTGCTCATGGGGGGATTTTAACTCCCCAGATACTTGCTGGAAGGCCTACACAACCAGTCATTCACAGTCCAGGAGGTTCCTCCAGTGCATCGATGAGAACTTCTTGATGCAATTGGTGGGTGACCCAACAAGGAGGGGAGCACTGCTGGATCTCCTGCTCACTAACAAGCAGGGTCTGGTTGAAGCAGTGAAGGTCGAGGGCAGCCTTGGCTGCAGTGACCATGAGATGGTGGGGTTCAGGATCTGGTGTGGTAGGACCAGAATACCAAGCAAGATCACAACCCTGGACTTCAGCAGGGCCAACTTTGGCCTTTTCAAGCAATTGCCAGGGGAAATCCCATGGGACATGGTACTAGAAGGTAAAGAGGCCCAAAATAGTTGGTTTATGTTCAATTCTTCTAAGCTCAAGATCAGAGCATCCCAGTGGGTATTAAATCAAGAAAAGGAGCAGGAGACCCTCACAGTATAAAGAGGGAGGGAAAGGGCAAACTCAAGTGGAAGAAGAGAGTCTATAGATCTTGGAAGGAGGGAATGGCCACTTGGGAGTACTGTAAGAGTGTTGTCAGAAGATGCAGGGAGGCAACTTGGAAAGCTAAGGCCTCCTTGGAGTTAAGCCTTGCAAGGGAGGTCAAGGACAACAGAAAGGGCTTCTTCAAATACCTTGCAGACAAAACTAACACCAGAGGCAATGTAGGCCCACTATTGAATGAGGCACGTACCCTGGTGACAGAGGAGACAAAGAAGGCAGAGCTACTGAATGCCTTCTTTGTCTCTGTCTGTACTGCTGGAGACTTTCCTCAGGAGCCCCAGACCCCTGAGGCTCCAGAGGAAGTCAGGAGTAAGGAGAAGTTTGCCTTGGTTGATGAGGAGTGGGTCAGGGATCAGTTAAGCAACCTGGACATACACAAATCCGTGGGCCCTGATGAGACGCACCCACGGGTGCTGAGGGAGCTGGCGGAAGTCATTGCTAGATCAGTCTCCATCATCTTTCGTAAGTCTGTGGAACAGATGAGGTACCTGAGGAAAAGAAATGTCACTCCAGTCTTCAAAAGGGCAAGAAGGGGGACTCGAGTAATTACAGACCTGTCAGCCTCACCTCCATCCCTGGAAGTGTTCAAGACCACGTTGGATATAGCCTTGAGCAACCTGGTCTAGTGGGAGGTGTCTCTGCCATGGCAGGAGGGTTTGAACTAGGTGATATTTGAGGTCCCTCTGAACCCAAGCCGTTACATGATTCTATGATTCTCTGTTTCCATCACTGACTTCTGCAAAGTCATTTGGCATCAGCAACTGGTGTTTCTCTTCAACGTGGATCCATCTGTTACTTTTGGGAGAACAGAGGTGTCTTTATCTTGATTGAACACTTGTTCTTCTCAGGAAGGGGAGGGGATAAGTCTTGGGTCTCGAGATAATCATGCAGCAATTATATGCTAAGAGTGTTCCTCTCTTCTAATGTGTGTGCAATCTGGTGTGGAATTGTGACATCAGGCGAGACAAGTCGTTGGTGAGGAGATCCTGAGACACGCCCTGAGGCAGCCAGTCCCTGGGTGTCAGGGTGTGTGGGCAGGTGCCTAGGGTGGTTATCACCTCCCAATGCCTGTTCTTTGAAGCCTGAGAGGGCAGGTAATCCCGCTCCATGGACACACTACCTAACAGAAGGGTGCCTTGCCTACCCCAGTGAAACCCAGCAGCTCCTGTGGCTGTACTGGGGCTTGGTCCGTGTCTATCTCTTCAGTGCTGTCAGAAAATTATGGCTGAGATACAGACCCAAGTCATCTCTGAGCATGCCATGATTGTGCATGGACAAAATATTGGAGAACACCATGGTTGGGATGGGAACCCAAACTAAACCTGAGGCCACCAGGGATGAGATAGCAACCCAAGCCTCAAGTCACTAGAGGAATCACCCCAGCAGTAAAAAACCAGCCACACAAATGTGGATGGGTCTGTACCACCTATTAGTAGGGCAGGAGAACGAATTGAAGTATGAAGCTGTTCTTTTTCATGGAAATAGAAGAAAGAATTGAGAAAAATCAGCAAAATCAGACCAAAACTACCAGGTCACTGAACTTGAGAGACCATGGAAAAAAACAGAAATATAACAGGTCCCAGAGAGGGAAGGAGAGAGGTGCCTGGCTGCTCCACTGCTGGAACAGTCGGGCACCAGTCAGGAGTTGGAGGATGAGGAAGCTCAACAGCTGGAGTCACTCACCAGGGACAAGGGAAGTGACAGAGAAATCCCCGAGGAACATCAACACAACAAGAATATAGACCGGGTGCAACAATGGAAGTGGCTGAGGTGGACCAACACTGGGAACACAGGAGTTAACTAGTCATAAGTTAGTGGAATCCTGTAGGGTCAGGACATCTAGGGAGAGCTTCAATGTCCAGATGGGCTTGAGATGGTGGACTTGACCACTGAAGCCATTGCAGGTGTTATTCAGGAGTGTGACACATGCATCATAGTCAAGTGAGCCAAGCGAGCAAAGCCTCTGTGCTGTGAAGGATGGTGGCTGTGATATCAAACCAGAGAGGCCTCACAGATGGGTTATATCACACTGCCATGAACCTGCCCAGGCAAGTGCCATGTGCTTACTGTGGTGGAAGTGACAACCAGATGGTTGGCAACATGGCCTATGACGCAAACCACCTCCCAAAACACCATCCTATGCCTTGAAAAGCAAGTGCTGTGGCACCCCAGAAAGGCCTGAGGCAGACAGCAGGATTCCTTTCTGAAACACCCTCAGAAGCCCCTGGGCCAGGGAACTTGGCAATGACTGGGTGTGCCACATCCCCTGTCACACACCAGCCTCCGGAATGAGTGACTGAGAGAAGGGACTGTTAAGGACAAGAGTGAGAGCAAAGGGGGCTGGGAAATACAAGCGGTGGGATGCAGCCTGGGCAGAAGCCACCTGCCTAGTTAATACCAGAGGATCGACTGACCGACCTGGCCCTGCCCAGACAAAAACCTGCCTATTGCAGAAGGAGATAATGTCCCTATAGTGCACGTAGGGAACTATCCGGGAAAGACAGCACAGGTGGCTCCTTCCTCAGGAAAAGGCCAACCTGATTGTGGGATTTCTTTTCTCAAAGATGTGGGTGCACTGGGTTTATTTCTGGAAAATCTGATGTGTACCTGCAGTAGATTTAACCTGGGTAGAAAAAAACTCACGATTTGAGTTGTACATTTTAGAAAGTTCTACAGCACATATCACCTAAATGAGCATTCTAAAAACCTGAGCAAGTGAAGCAATGACCCAACCTGAGCTGGTTTCATGACCAGTAACTCCACACATGACACCCCTCTTGTCCTGAGTAACCACCACACCAAATGGAACCCAAGTCATGGACAACATTAAATCAGTGGACACTTTATGGATCGTTTCATGGACATGTGAGCGGGATGACCCATAGATAAGGCAATAATAGCTGTCAGTCACGTGATGGGAAGGGGTGGTGGCAGGTGAGGTGCTTTTGCACAGTGTGGGACCTGATTATGAGAGTAAGGGGATGGAGAAGGGGTGGAGGTTGGACTGGGTCTGGCTGGGCTGGAGATACATTTATTCATGGAAGATCTCAGCGTCTTGCATTTGATTTGTGACCAAAACTATGCTGAGAACACACTAATGTTGTGGCTGTTGCTGAAGAGTGTCTGCACAGCGTCAAGGCCTGCTCTGTTTCTGACTGTGCTCCAGCAGTGAATAGACTGGGGGGGTTAGAGTACAAGAGGTTTGGAGGGGACACAATCAGGGCAATGACCCCAAGTGACCATCTTAACCCACAAGGTTTCTTGCTTTTACTCTTCTTTCCTTTTCCGCTGTTCCACAGAGGTTGGAGGAGGGAGGTGTGCAAGCTGCAGGGTTGTGCCTAAATTCTTGCTGGGTTTAACACACAACATTTGCAAACAAGGAAGAGCTGGCTAGGAATGGAAAAGTCCAGGGGGAGAAGGTAGAGTTGAGGACACTGAGAAAACGGGAAGAAAAGAAAGAACAGGACTTCTATAGGGCAGACATTGGCCTGCTGATGGACCTTCTTAGAAGAACGGATGGGCTACAGCCAAGCAGAGAAGACAGGTCCAGAGAGCTGTTTGATACTCAAGGATCTCCTCTTAACAATCCAGAACAGTCCACCTTGACATGCCTGAGGTCACATAAAGGTGGCAGGAGGCTGGCATGGCTGAGAAAGGAGCTGCTGGCTAAAACCAAGCATGAAGGGGAAGCACAGAAAAGGCGGCAGCTGGCTGCCTTCCAGCCTCCTTGGTTCTGTGATTCTGGGAACACGGTGACACTCCAGAGCTCTTGGCAGCACTGTCCTCTTGCGACATGTCCCTCATACGTTGCGCAGGCGTCTCCTGGGGACAGTCTGATCTGCACGGTGCAATGGCAAGCGCAGGTGTGGGACACTGTAGGACATCCCGTGGTGGAGACACTCAAGGGCTCTGGCAAGAAAAAAAGCCCCCAAGAGAGCCGAAGTCTTTCTCCCCTTGGCTACGGCTGTTGACCCAACCCCCAAGGCCTACCAGAAGACTCCTTCACCTTACGGCACCAGCACCTCAGTGCCTCCTCAGCCCACCCAGGACAAACCCAGAAGCAGAGCACCTTGGCCCTGCCCTTGGCACTGCACGTCCCCACATCACCCTGCCCCAGGAAGAACCCTGAGGAATGGGTGAGGGACAGAGTCTGCCTTGCAGGGGCTGGAGAGTCAGGGCTTGGTCTTTTGGCTTGATAAAGCACGCCAAGGTTTACTCAGCATCAGAGCCACCTTCACCTTGCCTTTGCCTACCTGTCCTCACTGCCTCCAGTTTTCTTTCTCAACCAGCCCCCAGAGAGGCTTTGTCAGTAACGTCCCTCAGTGGAACCCATTAGTGCTCCGAGAAACTTTGGAGTTTGCATCTGAATTTGACTCCTCGAGAGGTTTCCTCAACTTCCCCTCAGTGTCTGGGTTTCACGGACGTGGCACCAAAACCACCAGAGAGATGATTAAAAAGTTGTTGGGCTGTTGCTGTGCTGCTGAGCTGGGCTGGGCTCCTGGGACAGAGAGAGCTCCTAGCAAGCAGGCAGAGCTGCAGGGAGACAGCTCTGCCCAGCAGCAGCTGCTCTGCAAAGCGCAGCAGGGCTGAGGGGGCTGCCTGTGGGCACCAAGGAGAAAGGAGCGGGGCAGAGAGAGGTTGAAGGCAGGGGAGAGGGGGAGGATGGCTGAGAGCTCACTGGAGGAGAACTCTTCCCAGCCTCTGACACAGTCAGTCTCTGGGGGCAGGGTGATGTGTCGGTGGCTCCTTGCAGGATCTCCTGAATGTGTCCAGCCTCTGGGATCTGTCTGTGATGGAGAAGAGGAAGCCGGGCTGCAGAGCAGGGCTTCCCTCCTGCAGTGTGAGAGGGACAGGGCATGACGGCTGCCTTCTGGTGGGGATGGCGTGAGGGTGTGAAGGTGGGTGTGCACCCGGGGGAGCCCAGAGCTGTCCTTCCAAGCAGGGTGTCTTCACCATGGGACTCTGTGACCTTGGGCATGGACTCTGTCACCAGCCTACATCAGCACTCATCCTGCCCCTGGGAGCTCCTCATGGAGCTGTGGGGAGAAGCTGTGAGTGGAAGGACAGATCCCCAGCAAGGATTGATCTCTTCTGACATATAAACCTCTTCCTTGTGCAGAGAAAAGGGACTGAGAGCAACCGGCCTGGGATGTCACCAAAGTGGAGGTGCTGTGCTCTGCTGTGTAAGGAGAAGGCTTTCCCAAGTGCCAGCTGTCATCCTCTCCTGTTCCCCATTTGCAGAAGGATCAGGGTATTGCTCTGCATTTTTTTTCTCCAATTCCTGCTGCTCCTTTTCTTGCTTTTGGAAGGTCTGGGTTGTGGGGGGAGTGTTAGGCATCTCATATGCATTTGAGTCACTGACCCTGGGGGGCTGTGGGCAATGCAGTGTGTGGGACTTGGAAACAAGTTGATCCTCCCTACAGGAGGTGCTGGGCACTGTCTTTCAAGCACCTGAGAACCTCCTTGAGGTGAAGAGGTTGAAGTGTACTTCCCCTGTGCTCAGGGCAATTCAGCATGGGAGGGTGGGAACTCAGTGACAGCCCCATTCTCCCCCACAGGCACGCTGCTGTTATCATGTCTGGAGAGAGCCTGGAGATGGAAAATGGGGGTCAGAAAGGTTCTGTGTTGGCCGTGAGTTATTGCAACCCAGACTTTGCTGTTCAGGAGAGCAGAGTTGGAAGGGCTGGGTCCCTCCCTGGGTTCTTCCCTCTCAGACACAACTGGTCTGGGTGCTGACTCCATCACACTGGAATAAATAGGGACAATTGTCACACAGTCACTGAGGCAAATGTGTGTCACTCGACTGAAGGCACTCACTGCCAGGAACACCTACCAAATGCAGGGGCTGTTTGACAGCACTGCAATAGCACAGGTCTGACTTCTCTGGAGCCCATGGGCAGAGCCCCTGCTCATCAATCCTGCACCTACAAAAAGGAACTGACCGAAGTTCCTCTGAAAAAAGAAGTCATTTTGTGTGTTTTCTCTGAGAAATGACATAAAACAGGCTCAGACAAAACTGTCAATATCTTCTCCTCTTTCAACAGTCCCCTATTCCTGCAGTGAAATAATGTCCAATGGCAGCTCCATCACCCAGTTCCTCCTCCTGGCATTTGCAGAGAGGCGGGAGCTGCAGCTCTTACACTTCTGGCTCTTCCTGGGCATCTACCTGGCTGCCCTCCTGGGCAATGGACTCATCATCACCACTGTAGCCTGTGAACACCGCCTGCACACCCCCATGTACTTCTTCCTCCTCAACCTCTCCCTCCTTGACCTGGGCTCCCTCTCCACCGCTCTCCCCAAAGCCATGGCCAATGCCCTCCGGAACACCAGGGCCATCTCTTATTCGGGATGTGTTGCCCAGGTTTTTCTCTTTGTCTTCTTGATCACAGCAGAGTTTTGTCTTCTCACCGTCATGGCCTACGACCGCTACGTTGCCATCTGCAACCCCCTGCACTACGGGACCCTCCTGGGCAGCAGAGCTTGTGTCCACATGGCAGCAGCTGCCTGGGGCACTGCTTTTCCCTATGCTGTGCTGCACACGGCAAATACGTTTTCACTGCCCCTCTGCCAGGGCAATGCTGTGGACCAGTTCTTCTGTGAAATCCCCCAGATCCTCAAGCTCTCCTGCTCAGACACCTACCTCAGGGAGGCTGGGCTACTTGTGGTTGGTGTCTGTTTACTCTGGGTTTGTTTTGTGTTCATTGTGGTGTCCTATGTGCAGATCTTCAGGGCCGTGCTGAGGATCCCCTCGGAGCAGGGACGCCACAAAGCCTTTTCCACCTGCCTCCCTCACCTGGCCGTGGTCTTCTTGTTTGTCAGCACTGGTATCTTTTCCTACCTGAAGACTCCCTCCATCTCCTCTCCATCTCTGAACCTTCTGCTGGCAGTTCTGTACTCGGTGGTTCCTCCAGCAGTGAACCCCCTCATCTACAGCATGAGGAACCAGGAGCTCAAGGACGCCCTGAGGAAACTGATGACTGGTTGCTTTGCAGAAGCAGCAATGAACTGCTCATCTTCCCCTGCCTATCACTAGTAATGGAACTCATTACAGGCCCAGCCTCTCTTTGGTGGGTTGTTTGATTTGGTTTCTTTGAGGTTTAGCTTGCTCGGGGAGTATTCTGTCCTCAAAAATGTTGACCTTCTTCATCCTATTTCTATGCCAGTCTCTGCCTGCCTTGTGTGCCTCAGAGACTTTGTGTAAATAAGGAGCTGTGCTGTCTGCGTGTTTAAACCAAATAAAGGACCCTGCACTGACTTGTTTGTCTGAGTTCCTTTCTCCAAGTTGTTTTCTGGAGCTGCAGGGACAGCATCTGTGTGCAGAGGTGGAGGGGGCAGTAGACACCCTGAGCTGGATCTGCCTCTCATCCTCACCAGTATGGCCCTGGCCACCACAGCCCACTTGCTCTGCAGAGCAGCACCACCAGTTCAGGGTCTGTGGGGAGCTTGGGGAGGGGGTGCAGGAATGGCCATCCAGGTCAGCAGAGATGAGCTCTGTAGGGAAAAGTCTCTGTGGGGAGATGGGATGTCCTGGGAGAAGAGCAGGGCACCATGTGTGTGTGCAGGGGGGACATTGAAAGAGAAACCCTTTGGTGTGGGTGTCAGCTCAGGTCAGGCTGCCCTTTGCCTGGGTCCAAAGGACCTTCCTGAGGATCCCCTAGGCCAGTTGTCTCCTGCTGTTGTGGGGAGCAAGTTTGGGATGTGGGGCTGCAAGTTCCCCAGGGTGGGCATCTCCTCAGCATGCCGGCTGGATGAACTTTCTCTGTAGCCTCCGTTTCCTTCTGTGACACCAGTCCTAGCAGGGCTGCTTTGCTGGGCTTGACTGGGGAGGCAGCAGAAAGGAGTCAAGATTAGGGAAGGGCTGGGCTGGCTGGGCTGGCGAGTGCCCCCGACAGGAAACAGCATTGAGCTGGGGCGGATTTAGGGCACAGACTCCTATTGGGGAGAAACTGAAGACCTTTATTGTTTGCTACAGCATCAATATATCCTTTTCTCTACTAGTACAACCACCACTAAGTAAGCTGTGACTGGTGTACGGGCATTGTCCACGCGCCACTACCACTAGCACCATTGGCTGCTGTCCTAAAGGCTTGTGTTGTTCTCGAGTCTAAGGGTCTGCACCTATTTACTTCCCTGTTCTCTTCCTTTACTCTTGTTCAAGGCTCAGGGCAGGAGCTGCCTGAATCCTGTTAACTCTTTCCATCCCTTCTCTCCTTGTTCCTCCTCAATTCCCCCTTTCTGTTTTTCCACCGTATAGACACTTACTGACGTTCAGAGGATCATTCCCTACATGCAAGATAAGAAACATGATAATATTAAAATTATACACATGATTATACATAAAATCAAAAACCCAACCTTGATTAAGATTTCCAACCATTCCCTCAGGCCCTGATTGTTTAATAAGGTAGCTAAAGGAGCCATGAGGATGCTAGCTACATTACAATGCACACCTATCAACCCTCGTAATCCAGTTACTTCTTTCCCAATTACTTCTACATTATCTATGTGTAGTCCAACAAGGCACGTGTGAAAAGGCTGTTCTGGTTGTGCCATCAAGACGTAGAAGGCTGTCTGGTTCAAGGCATGAGCCAAAGATACCCGTATGTTACTGCTGTTCTGGGATGTCAGCGTCGGTGTCAGCGTCTTCATCATATTTCCCATAGTCTGTATTGATGTGATCAACACTTCCACTCCCAGCAGCGTGATTAGGTAGATCGCCATCCCCATATTTTGTTTTTTCAAGCCACAGCCTTACACACTGCACTGGAATCCACTCTGGTCCTTGATCTGAGGAAACACAAGCATACCCTCTACCCCACGTTATTAACATGTATGGTCCTTCCCATTTCCCTGTCTGTAGCAAACGCACCCAGACCTTCACGTTTGGGTTTAGTGTATCTGACATTCCGGAACCTAGGCCTAAAAAGGGTTTAATTAGAGGTAGTTGTTGGTCCCCTATGTCGTTTCTAAGGTCTACACAATTCAAGACATAGACCATTTTCCATAAGCTTTTCTGCGGGCTTTCCCCCTGCATTCCCCGTTTTGGTTTTTGCAGCATGTTTTTTAGAATTTGGTGAGTGCGTTCAACGATTGCTTGTTCTTGTGGAGAGTGTGGAATGCCCATGACGTGTTTTACACCCCACATTTGTAAAAACATTTGTGTCTTTTTGCTGTTATATCTGGGGCCATTATCTGTCTTTATAGTTGCTGGTATTCCTCATACTGCAAAGGCAGCAGTCCCGTGTCTAATAACGTCCCTTGCTTTTTTCCCTGGGTTCAGCTGTTGCCCATATCGCCCCTGAATAGGTATCAACTGAAACACGTACCCACTTCTGTCTTCCCAGTTCTGAGATGTGCCACATCTGATTGCCATAATTTAAGCGCTTGGAGACCTCGAGGGTTAACTCCAGTTGGGCCTGCGGCCGCAAATTGTTGACAATCAGGACACATACGCACAATTGCATGAGCATCATTGCAGGAAAAACAAAATAGTTTTTGAAGAGCTCGAGCAGATTGGTAGAAAAATTCATGTGATAATTGGGCTTGTTTTAAGATCTGTGGTGTAGGCGCCGCCCAGGCCAGGGCAGTCAATCTGTCTGCTTCCCAATTCCCTTCTGCTATAGCTCCAGGTCAAGTAGTATGGCCTCGTATATGTAGTACGTAAAAATCACTTACCCGGTTGTTGACCAAACTCCATAATTGTTTAAACAGGGAAAATAACTGCTCTTTATTGACATGTTTTAATGAAGCTTTTTCTATTCTTTGAACGAGCCTGCAAACATACTGTGAGTTAGTGACTATGTTCAAAGGTTCACTCCACCTTTGGAACACCTTAATAACTGCAACCAGTTCTACAATTTGGGGCGTTCCTGAGACTGTACGAATCTCCCTCTCCCATTTTAATCCTTCTTTCCAAACTATCACTGCTCGTCCTGATTCTCTTGAGCCATCGGTAAATACTGTGCGCCCAGGTACGGGAACTGGGCTGCATCCGGGTCGGGCGATGATGTGCTTGTCTTTAAAAGACACGAATAATTTGTGTGACGGTAAATGAATACTGATATTTCCAGTAAAATTCAGCAGCGCAGTTTGAAGTGGTAGACTATTTGCCATTCTCCATCCCAGACAGTCTTTTGTAAATGGTACATAGAGAATTAATACTTCTTGTCCTTGTAATTATACTGCCCGTGTCTGCCCTTTACAAATTAACATTGCAAACATCTCTGCCCTGGTTATAATGGTCTTTGTTGGCTGATGTAGCAGGAAGATCTGCTCTATGAGGATGAGGGGGTCTGCTTCAGTCTCCACCCATTGTCCTAATAATGCCAAGGGTTGAGAGGATGTGTTTATAATAAAAAGTTGGAGGCCACGACCCTCCCTTAGTCGGCCCGCTTGCCTTGACTGAATTGCAAGTTCAACAAGGGCTAGAGCTTGTTGCGCTTCCAGTGTTAGACTACGTCGCGAATCCAAGGCAGGGTCACCCTTCAACAACATGAACAAAGGCTGTAAAGTATCATTATTGATTCCCAGTAATGATTAACCCAATTGACAGCACCTAAGATTTTTGGCAGATCATTTAGCGTTGTGATTTCCCATTTCAAGGCCACCCTCTGGGGTTCTACAGTTCGTTCCATTATTTTCCACCCCAGGTAGTGCCAAGGGGGTTCCTCTTGTACTTTTTCAGGTGCTACCTGGAGTCCATCAAACTGTAGGGCCTTCAACGTTTCATTGACCACTTCCTTCAGAATTGTCAACTCAGCCCCTGCAATCAAGATATCGTCCATATAATGATACACCAGTATCTGCGGGGGCTGTTCACGAACCCCCGAGAGTGCCCTTGCAACATACATTTGACAGATAGTAGGGCTATTCTTCATTCCCTGAGGCAAGACAGTCCAGTGACAGCGTGGCATGGGTGCACTATTGTTAATAGCTGGAACGGAGAAAGCAAAGCAAAAACAATCCTGCTTTGCGAGGGGAATTGTAAAGAAACAAATGGATCCATTACTATTATCGGCCAATTTGATGGAAATACTGTGGGAGAGGGAACTCCGGGTTGTAAGGCTCCCATATTTTCTATCACAGCGTTGATCTGCCTCAGGTCATGTAACAAGTGTCATTTCCCAGTCTTTTTCTTAATGACAAAGATTGGTGTGTGTGGGAGGACATTTATGAAATAAGGGACATGTGAACAATCCAGCCTTTCCAGAGAATCTGAGCTGGGACGTACCGGAACTGCTGAAAGCATAAACAACTTGCGGTGCAGGGGGCATGAACATCTTACAGGGGCAGGAGAAGAGACAGCCGCCATTAATGACGCAGTTTTAACTCCTGAAGAAGATGGGTGTGAACATCTGTGAACGTGACTTGAACATGACTCGCAATGTGGCCAATCGGGTTGGACTATGGGCCGTTATTTGCGATGAAGCCAATCAGTATTTATTGGGTGTGGTGGAGGTTTATAAATTGCACTGGAAACACGGAAATAAAGGTTCACTTGTTAGATCACATTGATCGTGTCAGTGTCCTCACGCAGCTCCCGCAGGTGGGGGGAAGGTGTTTTAAGATTTGGTTTTATTTCTCATTACTCCTCTCTGAGTTAATTGGTAATAAATTACATTTCCCTTCAGTCGAGTCTCTTTTGCCCGTGATGGTAAATGTTGAATGATCTCCCTGTCCTTATCTCAACCCCACAAGCCTGTTGTTATTTTTTTTTCTCTCCCCTATCCAGTTAAGGAGGGGAGTGATAGAGTGGCCTTGGTGGGCACCTGGCATTTTGGCCAGGGTCAACCCACCACAGGGGGACACAAAAGCCACAGCTGAGTGCACCAAAGTTATGTTTGCTTTCTTCTGTGGTCATGGGGCACCTGAGAGCTGTCTCTATTGTCGTCAAGGGAACACACGTGGTGGGTCATTCATTCATCCTGGAAGGGACCTCGGCAGGTCTCTAGGCCAAGCTAAACAGTACACAGTTGGAGAAAGAAGAAACGAGCGTGGGCTGTAGGCATGCTGGGCTGTGTTACTTTAAGATAGAGACTCAGATAGACAAAGAGAGAGCATGGATCCGTCCAGGAACTGGTCTTTCCAGAACAGAATCACAGAACCACTGAGGCTGGAAGGCAGCTAGCTTCCACCTTCTCTGTGCTTAATTCTCACGCCTGATTTTAGTTTGAGAGCTCCTTTCTCATCCATTGCTGCCTCTTTCCACCTTGGTGGGAATTCCTATATGTTGGGTTGGACCATTCTTGGTCATGAAGAGGTGATCCTTGAGCATCAAAACAGCTCACTGAGGAATGCACCTGCCCACAGGCATCCACCAGTCCTAGGTTGACAAAATCGCCATCCCTAACTCTTATACTAACAAGTCTTTACCGTATGAAGTTTTATTTATGTCCTGGTTTGGGCTAAACCAGAACTAATTTTGTTTTAGTGCTTTAAGTTTTCAGTTAAGTCTCCTCTAACTAACGGCATTTTCTGAAACAGGAGCATGTTTTTCCAGACAGTGACTACTCCCAGCAGTGATAAGGCTGAGGGGAGTCAGTACCAAGGAATGGGATGCAGAGAGGCCCTTGCTTATACTTGTTCTTGCAGCGACCAAGGTCACTGCTAGATCTTGTACTGCGTGTTGGGGTGTCGGGTGTGAAAAGGGTCACAAGCACGTAAAAGTTCACACCTGCGGGAAGGAGCAAACCGGACAGGTGACCCAAACCTGACCAACAAAGTGTCCCACCCCGTATACGTCATATTCAGTATAAAGCTGAGAGATCACGAGAGTCAATCTCTCTTCTTCGATGGCCAATGTCTGAGGAGGACTCCGTCTGTTCTTCTGTCGTCGATCCCTGATCCCTGAATCCAGGGCCTGAGTCCAGCTCCTGCATCCTGTCCCTGTCTGCTGCCCAGTCCAGCCTGGGACTGCCCCAGTGCCAGCCCCGCAGTGTGGTGGTGACGTATCGTCATCAGGGTGGGGGGAGTTGGATTTGGCATTGGTTTTGTACATATTGTATATATTTAATTATTTCCTTATTCTTATTAATATATTTTCTTTTATTGTTATTATTTAGTTAAAGCTGTTTTAGTTTTCTTTTCCAAGCCATAAAGTCACTCTCTCTTGTTCTCTCTCCTTTTCACTTTTGGGAGGGGAGAGGGGTTAGTAGAGAGCGTCTGTCATTCGTTAGTGGCCGGCCCAGCCTCAAACCTTGACAAGTACCTTTCTTAAGATAGCTGTATGTCGCTCCCATTGTATACTGATTTACCATGCCTGAGGAAGCAAACTGAAGGCCACCAGCTCGTCACAAGTACCAGAAGAACAGCCCTGCCATGGACAGAAGGACTTTGTTTCTTGGAATTTGTGAGCCGCCCTTCTCTACAGCGGAAGGACCCTACCTTGTTGGTGGTCACTCCTACTACCCACAGCATCTCCCCACAGCACTATGGGAACGTCCCAGGGCAGGCTGAGTGCTGACCCTGGCAGGCAGCAGAGTCCCTGACCCGGCACACAGCCCCTGGGGTGCAGGGACCCTGCTCTGCCCTGGGCACCCCTGCCTGCACACACGGATTCACATCCTGCAGACATCCCCAGGAGAAAGAAGTCATCATGCCCTGTCCCTCTGAAGGTGCAGCAGGCAAGCCCTGTTCTGGAGCACGTCCTTCTCTGCACCAACCATCGAAGGTGCCAGCTTTAGATCTCTCCAGGAACAGCAGCTGCGACGTTGTCCTACAGACAGAAACTTACTGTGTCCAGGGCTGTGAGGATGCCTCCCCCAGTGAACACTCAGCTCCCCCTCCCTGCCTGCAGGCAGTGCCCTCAGCCCTGCTGCGCTTCGCAGAGGAGCTGCTCCTGGGCAGAGCTGTCTCTCTGCAGCGCTGCCCGCTTGCCAGCAGCTCCCTCCACCCCAGGAGCCCAGCCCAGCTCAGCAGCAGGGGAGCAGCCCAAGGCAGCCCTTTCCTGCCCCCTCTGGGCTCCCTCCAGCTGTCCCTGGGGCTCCAGGGGAACCTGCTCTCAAACAGGCTGAAGTCAGCACTGAGGTTCCCTCCCTCAGCTGGGCACAGAGACTGACTGCCAGCTGTGTCATTTCAGCTATCAGAAAAAGAATTGGCCTTGACAGCACCTCTTCTTCTCCCATCAACAGCACACACAGGGTCTTGAACACTCCGTACGAGGAGTCCTTACGGCAAGTCAAAACTTGCCTGCTTCCACAGCTGGGGTGCTTCAGCCTAAATGTGCAGCAATGTCTCAGCCAGGGCCACAGGCAGGATGAACTGGAGCCGTTCCTGTGGGAGACAGAGCTGTGACACGGTGGCAGCCAGCTGGTCCTCAAGGACAGCATCCTCCAAGCTCAGCAATAGTCCAGATATCAATTCAATATAAACTTGAAAGGCAAATCAGGGGCACCACAGTGAGTGTTTGCTACTTCAGGAATATTTAAAGGAGAATCAAAGTTACTGTGTGGGCACTGCTGGATTTACTAAGAGCAAGTGAAGACAGATCTGAGGTGCTCCATGTCCTCTTTGCCTCAGTCTTCCCCAGCAACCTCTGCCTGGCCTCTGACATGAGGCAGGACTCTGGAGGAGAACAGCCAGGACTGGGTGGGGATCAAGTCAGGGGTCCTTGAGCAAACACAATCCTTAGCAGGCTATGGGACAGGAGGGACAAGAGCCAAGGGAGCTGAGAGGGCAAACCAATGTCACAGTGAGGTCACTCTCTGTTGTCTTTGAAAGGTCATGGAGATGGGAGGGATTCTCTGATGACTGGCAGCACCCAAAAGCTGCAGGCACCTTTCAAAGATTCCCACAGGAGGAGCAGGGGGAACTAAAGGCTGCGCCTCAGGGCATGTCCACTCAGATCCTATTCCTGGGTATCTGAAAGAGCAGGTGCCTGGATGTACCCAGGGGAGATTGCACCTGGCCATCCTCTTTGCTTTCCATAATGGAAGGACAGGATTGCTGGGTAGAGGGAGAGCGTGGTATCTTTTACTTGGAAGTCAGGAAAGCGTTCAGCATCATCCCCATCTTGTGTCTAAATTGGGATATTATAGTCTGTGCGGGTGGATAAGTAGGTGGGTAAAAAACCAACTGGACTTTTGGGCTCGGAGAGACATGGGCCGTGCGTAGTACTCTACCTGGAGGCATCTATCTAGTAGGGACCTGCAGGTGTCTGTACAATAACCTGCCTTGTTTAACATGTTATAATGACCCAGGGGAGAAGAGAGAGTGCTTTTTTATAACATTTGTGGGTGATAGAACATCGACGAACACAGACACTACACTGAAGTTGGGGCTGCAATCCCAAAGTTTCCTTAGACAGGCCAGCAGGATGGGCCAGTAGGAACAGAAGCTAAAGACCTATCCTTGAAGTGGACTAAGGCCCTGCAATGACAGAGGCCAGGGACTGCCTGCGTGGGAAGCGGCTCTCTATGGAAGGCTCTGGTGGTCCTTGGGTTTCAACAGGCAAAACATGAGCCATCAGCAAAGGTGGCCAACTGCATCCTGGGCTGTGAGCAGGAGCACAGCCAGTGGAAGGGATTATCTCCCTCTGTTCAGCACTTTTGAAACCCCATCCAGATTCCTTCTCTACTTCGTTACTCCCGACAATGACAGAGAGAGATTGGTAAACTGGAGGAAGTTCAGTGGAGGGCCACTGAGGCGGTCATGGCTGGAGCACAAGTGCTGTGAGAAGAGCCTGAGAGCTTGGGTTGTTCAGCCTTGAGAATGAAGATCTCGGGTGGACACGCAGCGGTGTGGCTGATTGGGGCTCATGGCTGTGATCCAAGGCACAAGGACAAGAGGCAGTGGGCTGAAACAACAAAGGGTCAGACTAGACACAGGGAGAATCTTTTCCACCACGAGCACAGTCAAGGGCTGGAAGCTGTTTCCCAGGGAGTCTGCACCAGCTCTGTGCCAGAAAGGGAGCAAGACTTGCTTAGATAAAGCCCTGACTGATCTGGGCTAGCCCTGCTTTCGGCAGGAGGTAGGTCAAGACACCTGCTGAGGTCCCTTCCAGCCTGAATGAGGCTGTCCTTCCTTCCCCTTTATGTTTTCAGATTTGGGAAAGCTCTCAGGTTCTCCCTGACCACAGGAGTAATTTATATGAGGTGTTGGGCTGCTTCACAGATGCCCCCAAACATCCCTGACCACATCTTCTCCCCAACTCAAATTCCTCTATTTTGTTATTCTAGTATCCTCCAAAAAGAACCACCTACCCTTTTAATCTAGAAGTGTGTGACACCTCCCTGCAGAGATGGTGGTGGAGGCAAATGCTTCTGCTGTGCCAAATGTTACAGCAGTGGCAACAGCCACAAACATTTTCCCAGAACAGCCTCCTGGAGAAACTGGCTGCTCATGGCTTGGACGACGATATTCTTTACTGTGGAGCCAACTGGCTGGCTGGCCCCACCTCAAGAGTAACAGTGAATGGAGTTCAATCCAGTTTGCGGCCAGTCACAAGTGGTGTTCCCCAGGGCTCAGTATTGGGACCAGTCTTGTTTAGCATCTTTATCGATGATCTGGAGGAGGGGATCAAATGTTCCTTCAGTAAATTTGCAGAGGACATCAAGTTGATCTGCTGGAGGGTAGGAAGGCTCTGCAGAGGGATCTGTACAGGCTGGATTGATGGGGTGAGGCCAATTGTATGAGGTTCAACAAGGCCAAGTGCCCGAGTCCTGCACTTGGGTCACAAGAGCCTCATGCAGCGCTACAGGCTTGGGGATGAGTGGCTGGAGAGCTGCCTGGGGAAAATGACCTGAAAGATGTTTGTTCACAGTCGGCTGAATGTGGGCCAGCAGTGTGCCCAGGTGCCCAAGAAGGCCAACAGCATCCTGATTGGTATCAGAAATGGTGTAGCCAGCCGGAGTAGGGGAGTGATCGTGCCCCTCTAC
This sequence comes from Leptosomus discolor, assembly GCF_034619465.1. NCBI lineage: Eukaryota > Metazoa > Chordata > Aves > Leptosomiformes > Leptosomidae > Leptosomus > Leptosomus discolor. The sequence continues at coordinate 208,780 of NW_028237764.1, forward strand.
TCGGCACCATTGAGGCTGCATCTTGAATACTGTGTGCAATTTTTGGCTCCTCACTGCAAGACAGTGAGGTGCTCGAGCGTGTCCAAAGAAGGGCAACGAAGCTGGTGAAGAGTCTAGAGCACAAGTCCTGTGAGGAGCAGCTGAGGGAAGTGGCGTTGTTTAGCCTGGAGAAAAAGAAGCTGAGGGGAGACCTTATCCCTCTCTACAACTACCTGAGAGGAGGTTCAAGTGAGATGGGGTCTCTTCTGCCAAGTGACAAGTCATAGGAGAAGAGGAAGCAGCCTCAAGTTGTGCCAGGGGAGATTTAGATGAGACATTAGGAGAAATTTCTTCACCGTACACATTGTCATGCACTCGAACAGGCTGCCCAGGGAAGTGGTAGAGTCACCATCCCTGGCGTTTATTAAAAGACATGTAGATGTGGCACTTGGTGACATGGTTTAGTAGTGGATGTGGCAGTGGGAGGTGGATGGTTGGACTTGATGATCTTAAAGGTCTTTTTCAACCTAAAGGATTCTATGATTCTATTTTCTAAATGCCCCTAAGCTCCAGTCAAGGCAGCAGCACAGACCAATGAGTGCTCAGGAGTTTCTTCTCATCAGGAGCCGGGCTGTCGAGGAGTGACTCAGCCCGAAATCTCATGGCCTTGGGTTTTTGCGAAAGCTTCTTCTCACAGCTGCCAGGTGGCCAAACAAACACGATGCTTGCTTGGATCCAGTACTTGCCAACATGGAAGAGCTGGAGAGGGATGTTAAAAGCAGAGTCAGGCTCTGTTGTAATGATCCTGAAATAGGGGCAGGTCCCAGCTCCTGAGCAGAGTGTGAAAAGGACAGCAACAAGGGCAGACACAAGACCTCAGAGCTGTAGACTGTGGCCTGTTTGGGGGCCATTCGCTTGGGGATCTTCCGGACAGGAGCAGTGAAGGGCAGAGCACTGAGCAGGGCAGAGAAGCACTGAAGGGCAGAGCACAAGTCCTGAGCACTGAGCAGAGCTCAGTCCAGCTGGTCTTTAAGGACAGCCTCCTGCCATGGCCCATGGGCATGTCCAGGTGACTCTCTCAAGTGATTTCAATGGTCCCAAGATGAGCTGGTGCTATGCAAGTTGCAGTTAAAGAAGAAACAAAGAAACTGTGGGGCCACTGTGGAATTTAGCAAGAGAAAGTGTGTCCTTTGTTTGGCTAGGGTAGGGTTAATTTTCACAAGAAGCTGGGAGGGGGCACAGCCAGGACAGCTAAACCGAACTAGCCAAGCGGTATTCGATACCATGCTGATCGTAGAATCATAGAAATATTTCACTTGGAAAAGACCTCTAAGATCACCAGGTTCAACCATTATCCTAACACTACTAAGGCCAACACTAAACCATGTCCCTAAGCACCACATCTATTCGTCTTTTGAACACCTCCAGGGATGGTGACTCCATCACCTCCCTGGGCAGCCTGTTCCAATGTCTAACCACTCTTTCAGGAAAGAAATTTTACCCAATATCCAATCTAAACCTCCCCTGGCACAGCTTGAGGCCATTACCTCTTGTCCTGTCATTAGTTACTTGGGAGAAGAGACCAACACCAGCCTCACTGCAACTTCCTTTCAGGTACTTGTAGAGAGCAATAAGGTCTCCTCTCAGCCTCCTCTTCACTAGGCTCAACAATCCCATTCCCTCAGGCGCTCCTCATAGCACATGTTTTCCAGACCCCTCCCCGGCTCCGTTGCCCTTCTCTGGACCCGCTCCAGGACCTCAAGGTCTTTCCTCTACTGTGGGGCCCAAAACTGGACACAGTAGTCAAGGTGTGACCTCACGGTTTTGAGTACAGGGTCACAATTGTTCCCTGCCACCTTCCATGTGTCCTGTCTAGTGATAGGACAAGAAAAGGTTATTCTCACGTCCATTTCTTTTTCTGACAGCAGAAATGACACAGCTGGCAGTCAGTGTCTGTGCCCAGCTGAGGGAGGGAACATCAGTGAGTCCTTCAGCCTGTTTCACAGCAGGTTCCCCTGGAGCCCCAGGGAAACCACAAGGGAGTCCAGAGGGGGCAGAGAAAGGGCTGCCTTGGGCTGCTCCCCTGCTGCTGAGCTGGGCTGGGCTCCTGGGATGGTGGGAGCTCCTAGCAAGCAGGCAGAGCTGCAGGGAGACAGCTCTGCCCAGCAGCAGCTCCTGTGCAAAGCGCAACAGGGCTGAGGGCGCTGCCTGCAGGCACCAAGAGGAGAGAAGTGAGGCTGAGAGAGCTTAATGCCAGTCTGGAGGGGAGGATGCTGAGAGTTTATTGGAAAAGAAATTTTTACAGCCATCTACATGGTAAGTCTCTGGGTTCAGGGTAATGCAGCTGGTGTTTCTGGAGGGCTATCCAAATCCTGGAACACCCCACAGCACATAGAGTCTTTCACGAGGATTCCAACAGTTTCTCTAGTGTAGAGGAGGAGGATGTGCTCCAGGTGAGGGACTCCCTGCTGCCCCACCAGATGCACCGGGCATGATGGCTGCCTTCTCTCAGGGACACCTGCGGGGTGTGAAGGTAGGTGTGCAGGCAGGGGTGCCCAGGGCTGCCCTTCGGAGCAGGGTCCCTGCACCCCAGGGGCTGTGTGCCAGAGCAGGGACTCTGCTGTCTGCCAGGGTCAGCTCTCAGCCTGCCCAGGGAGCTCCCCACGGCACTGTGGGGAGATGCTGTGGGTGGAAGGAGTGACCCCCAGCAAGGGAGGCTCCTTCTGCTGGCAGGGGGGAACTGCGTGGGTCAGGGCTGCTCCCAGCTCCAGATCACCCCCACAACATTTGCAGAGGCTCCTTCTGGAAACAGCACGTCAAGGAACTGTTCACCTGAAAGGGAAGAAATCTGGGCTGTGAGTTTTGTCCTCTTGGTTTGCTGGGTGGGCAGGGAGAAATGGGAATTTCTTTCTGCGTTGTGCACCAGGCCTTGAGACCCCATTTGTTGTTGGGACTTGTCTGAGCTGCTCATTAACCCCTGCCCACACAGAGATGTCCCTGGGCAGAGCTCTGCTGCCAGGAGGTGTCTGCAGGGCAGAGCTGTGGACATGGCATGTGGGATGGGATCTGTGAGTGTGAGGAGGGAGGAGATGTGGGGAGAGAGAAACAGGTCCTGGCCAAGACAGGCTCCAGGAAGCAGAGACATGGGCAGGGAGGAGGAGAGAACTGCTCCCAGACATGCTGTGGGAGGGGGATTCAGGCATCTCCCTGCCATTCCCTTCAGTGCAGATGCCTTCCCTGGAGCAACCCACTGGTCTCCTCACTCACGCAGCAGAGCCTCTGCCCTTAATGTCACGGGGATTTGGTCAGGAGTTGCCTTCCCAGCAACCTGACCACCACAGAGGAGACACGCTCGAGTGTCCGACTGCATCTCCCTCTCCTGCCTCTGCTGGCAGGGGGACTTTAGCATCTCATCTTCTCCCTGCTGCCCTTGTTCTTGCTGTTACACTCATTGGTGTGGGGGATGGAGGACAGAAGTGCAGCTGAGACACCAACACGGCATGCACTGTTATTTTCCTGGTTTAGGCTGGGATACAGCTATTTCTTCTTCATAGTACCAAGAACAGTGCTGTGTTTTGGATTCAGTATGTGATTTGATATGAGCAGAAGGTTGATAGTACACTGATGTTTTTAGCTGTTGCTGAGAAATCAAGTGGAACAGGGTTTGCTCAGAAAATGCCACCTTAATTTCTCACTGGCTTTTCCTCCATGGACAGGTCCGCATGCTCAGGAGCAGCAAATGTCCAACGCCAGCACCATCACCCAGTTCCTCCTCCTGGCATTCGCAGACACACGGGAGCTGCAGCTCTTGACCTTCGGGCTCTTCCTGGGCATCTACCTGGCTGCCCTCCTGGGCAACGGACTCATCATCACCGCTGTAGCATGTGACCCCCACCTCCACACCCCCATGTACTTCTTCCTCTTCAACCTCTCCTTCCTTGACCTGGGCTCCCTCTCCACCACTCTCCCCAAAGCCATGGCCAATTCCCTCTGGAACACCAGGGCCATCTCCTACACAGGGTGTGCTGCCCAGGTCTTTCTCATTTTCTTTTTTATACCAGCAGAGTATTTTCTTCTCACCGTCATGGCCTATGACCGCTACGTTGCCATCTGCAAACCCCTGCACTACGGGACCCTCCTGGGCAGCAGAGCTTGTGTCCACATGGCAGCAGCTGCCTGGGGCACTGCTTTTCCCTATGCTGTGCTGCACACGGCCAATACATTTTCACTGCCCCTCTGCCAGGGCAATGCTGTGGACCAGTTCTTCTGTGAAATCCCCCAGATCCTCAAGCTCTCCTGCTCAGACACCTACCTCAGGGAGGCTGGGGTACTTGTGGTCAGTGCTTGTTTAGGCTTTGGTTGTTTTGTGTTCATTGTGGTGTCCTACGTGCAGATCTTCAGGGCCGTGCTGAGGATCCCCTCGGAGCAGGGACGCCACAAAGCCTTTTCCACCTGCCTCCCTCACCTGGTTGTGGTCTCCCTGTTTCTCAGCACTGTCATGTTTGCCTACCTGAAGCCCCCCTCCACCTCTTCCCCTGCTCTTGGCCTGGTGCTGGCAGTTCTGTACTCGGTGGTGCCTCCAGCAGTGAACCCCCTCATCTACAGCATGAGGAACCAGGAGCTCAAGGAAGCAGTGTGGAAACTGATCCAATGGTACTTATTCCATCAGCAATAATCTGCCTCCTTCTCTGCAGAGTGCCCACGGTTTTGCCCAGAGTTTAGGCCAAGCTCTGGGGTTTTTCCCTTGGAGAATCATACTCAGAGGGAGTTGCTTGGTTTCATGCCACTTCTCCTGAGCATCTGACTTGTTGTGTCTGATCCTTGCAGAAGGAAAGACACTGTGTCACCTCTGACCCTTGTAATAGCATCTCTGCAATAAAGGGGGATCTCCTCAGTTCAGTGCTTGAAGCCTGAGCTCTCCTTCTACAGCTGCCGCCAAGAGCAACCCAAAAGATTTGGATGGTAAAAGCATATTTTCTCCTTCTCTTCTCCCTGTGCTCATGGGCAGAACCTCACAGTAACACAGGGATCTTTTAAACACAAAAACTTGAGTGAAATAATCTCTTCATGGTGTCCAGGAGCAGTGGAGATCGTAGATGAGCTCCCAGTCGCCTTCTTGAAGGTACCACAGCTATGAAAGGGGCAATGGCAGATGTCCGTCCCTCTGGAAAGGAATCTGGAGAGACCAGGGGAGGATGGGGACTTGCCACATGCCGTGGGGGGGAGCAGAGAATGAGGACTCAGACAGTGAAACACCCTCTAATTCCCACCAGAGTAAACCACTAAATGCAGGTATCCAGAAACAAGGACTCTTCAATGTTGTGGGAGCCAGTGGAGATGCAGCAGGTACAGGGACAGAAGACCGGAGAGACGCGTGAGCTGCTGAGGAGCGCCAGGGCTCAGGTTTTGGTGCTGCCCTCAGGAGCGGGGCTGGCAAGGAGGCAAAGTGGGGCAAAGGCAGTCGGGGTGGGAGATCACCTACAGGATGGATGCAGGAGAGCCAGAGAGAGACTGGCGCCTGCTTCCTCATGCCAATGGCGCCATCTTCAGCCCTGGGGCTGTTGGGGATCTTCGGCCCCTTCAGAGAGGCTGCAGCTGTGGGGCAAGTGCCCAAAGCTCTGCAGCACCCTGCGGTGGGCACTGCTGTGGGGCCAGCCCAGACTGGGCTGCTCTGCTGGGCTGGGGAGAGGGCAGGGGTGGGGTGGAGAGCTGAGGAGGGGCTGGGCTGGGCTGCGAAGTGCTGAGGAGAGGAAAGCACCAATGTCAGCTGAGCTGGGTGACCATACAGAGGGAGGACACGCTCTAGTGGGCTTGTGGTGCAGAGCCAGGTCTCGTGGAGAAGGAAGCAAGGCATCAGAGGTGCAAGAGAGGGGAGCTGGCCTGTGCCATTTTCCTTGGACACCCCAGGAAAGCTTCGCCAATGCAATGGGCACAAAGTAGCCCCGTGCATCAGCCATTTCAATCTCTGGCCATAAATCCAGCCGTGGGGAGGGACCTGTGCTGTGTGGCCATCTCCTTCCTCCTGGTGGTCTCCGTGCCTGTATTAGGGCATGGCCAGCCCTGTGCAGTATCTCTTCTGGCCCACACCTTCCAGACCCCACAGCACAACTCTCTGCCAACACAGGCATGGGACACAACTGAGGCTGTGCAGGGCCGGGCACCGATGGTGGGATGCCAAATGGAGGAGCTTAGTGGGGGAGGAGGCAGGGAGGGCTGTCACAGGGACTGTGCTGGTGTGGAGATTTCCCTGCACTCAGATGCACCTTGCTCTCAGAGCCAAGTCGTTCCCAGTCCCCTTGGGAAAGTCATGGTGACGGAGAGGTCCCTGGTAAGTGTAGGAAAGGGAACGTTGCACCCATCTCTAAAAAAGGCCACAAGTCCAAGCCAGGGACCCACACGCTTTGATGAGAAGAGTGTTCCTGAATGAATCCTCGTGGGGTGACATTTCTGCCTACCTAAGGAAGAAGGTGGTGACTGAGAATGATCAGCACGTAATGTAATCAAGGGTCAATCATGCCTCACCAGGCTGACTGCCTTCAGGATAAGTTACCTGTGTTTGTGAATAAGAGGAGAAAAGTGGATGCCATTTATCTCAACTTTGGCAAGACTTTAGACACGCTCTGCTGCAGTATCCTTGTATCCGAGTTAGGACATCACAGTCTGCATGGGTAGACAAGTAGGTGGGTGAAACACCAGTTGGCTGACTGCACTGAGATTTAGTAGCGAAGGGATCACACCCTACCTGGAGGGCAGTGGAGGTGAGGCAGCATGGGGATCTCTCCTGGGCCCGGTGCGGTTTCTATGGTGCTCCTTTATAAGGGGACCTGGAGGATGCAACCTTCGTCGTGTTTGTCAGGGACACCAGCTTGGGGTGCCTCAGGGAATCCGTTTGGAGAAACCCTGGCAGGTGGCAGGACTGTCTTCTCAGAAAGCTGATGACATGCACAAAAACTGGCATGAGGTCTGGCACCTGGGATAGCCAGCAGTGTTGTGGGGACCGTCTGGTCAGGGTACAGTCCTGTGCTAAAGACCCTGATGGTCCTGGGGAGTGGAAGGCCAAAGCTCTTCCAGCAGTGTGCCCTGCTGGTGAGGAGGTGTCCTGGGAATTACCAAGAGAAGCCTTGCCAAAAGTTTGAGGGAAGCGATTGTTTCCCCTGCTCACCACTCATTAGAGCAGACGCAGAATAGAGTCCAGGTTTTGCTCCTCAGCTCAGGAAAGTCTTTTGGATCTCACTGGGATGACATTAACTGTCCTCGTCACAGCCCACGAGTGTTGTGCTTTGCGCTTGCGGCGGGGACGGTGGTGACAAGGCACAGATGTGATGGCTGCGGCTGAGCGGTGCTGGCACAGCATCAAGGCTGGGTCTCCAACCCCCGCCAAGGGCCAGTAAGCTGGGGGTGGGCAAGAGGCTGGGAGGGGGCACAGCTGGGGCAGTGGCCCAAAGTGACCAAGGGGATGTTTCCTACCGTCTGAGGTCATGCTCAGCAATAAAGGCAAAGAGAAAGGGGGTAAAGGAGGAGGAGGAATTTGTTCTTAAGGCATTTGTCTTCCAAAGCAACTGCTACGTGCACTGAGGCCGTGCTTCCCAGGAAGTGGCTGCACATCCCCTGTGGAGGGGAAGTAGAGGATAAATATTCTCTTTTTTTGTTGTTTTGCTTAAGTACGTGGCCTTTACATTCATGCTTTTCTTTCTATTAAAATGCCTTTATCTCAGACCAGGTGGGTTTTCATTTTGTTTTCTCACTGTGTCCTCCTGAGGAGGGAGAGTGAGAGAGCAGCTTGGTGGGCACCCGGCAACCAGCCGAGGTCAACCCACCACAGGGCTTTTTGGATCCCCTTGTGGGGCCCCAGAAAACAGCAGTTTTGATCGAATGTGTCATAGCTGTAGCAGTTATGAATCGGCAGACTTCTGTGTGGGTGTGGTGGTTTGAGCCTGACCGGATGCCAGTGCCCAGCAAAGCCACTCTATCACTCTTACCCCCTCGGCTGGACAGGGGAGAAAATATATAACAACAGGCAACGGTAAATCCCCTTTGCTGTGCCCTGAAATGCTGAGATAGTGCTGCAGCACAGACTCCAGCAGAAGCAGGTGCAGGCATCCGTCCAGCTTGGCTGGGCTCCCTGGCACGCGTTTCCTTCAGCTCTGAAAAGTTCTGCCCGTGAGAAAGTCACTCTGGCAGTTTTCCGTGAGCAAGGCTGGCCTGAACCGTGCTCCACCTGTGAGCTTGTGAAGCACTGAGACACTGGAGAGTTAAAAAGAATAGGCTGTATGCTTGAGGGCATTTCCAAGCCATCAGGAAATCGTGGAGAATCTGCAGGTAAATGGTTGCTTTGAGTTGAAACCATAATTTAAAAAAAACCAACGTGGGTATCTCACAGTTTGTCTGAAAATAAAACTATTTTATTTTTCTGCACAGTTATGTGAATGAGCAGGTACATTAGAAACCAATCGTGGTGACTTCTCCCTCACACAAACCCTAGTTTTATCTTGGAGACTTTGCATGGCACCTCTATGAGACAGACAAAACTCACAGGAAAGAGGCAGGAATACCTCAGAAAAGGAATCAAACTATTAGGACCACATGTTGTTGTGAACTCAGATTCTTCTCTTGAGAAAAACCACCCTGTGTTTTTCACTTGGCCAACCTGAATGCTTTTATCATGTTTTCTGAGCTGCTGTTCTCATTGTTAATACACCAGAGTTTAAGAAGGCTTCTCAAAGGGAGGTGGCCATAGCTGGAGAGGCACCGTCAGCATCCTCAGTCCTCTGTCTCAAAGAGGATATTCCTTCCTCATGTCAAAGTGAGATTCTGAAACACCTTTCATCTGAGTCTCTCCTTCACAAGAAACAGCCTGCTCTTGCCGTGCTACTCGCTTGTGGCTCCCATCCCTCAGGTGTGCCCGGCCAGAAGTCTCTACGCTCTGGGAAGGTGGGAACTGCAAAGGGAAGGCTCGGTTGCCCCAGGCAGCAAGAGCATTGCTCTGCTCCTGCGAGGGCTTGCAGGGGACTGGGAGCATTGCAGGGCTGGGATGAGAGCTAGATTTGTAAGCTGTCAGAAATCCAAGTGACAGAGCAGCAAGTTTAGGAATGCTGAATTATTCAGGGCTCACTCGGCAGTTCTACAAGCCTGACCTGTTCAAGAAAATGGGGTATCGTAGGGAGATCACCCAATTTTAATCACTCCCTTCTCTGCAGGACTGAAAACAGCATGAAGCAGTTTGACTGCTTGCATAAAAATGCCTTTTAACCCCCTGAAAACTTGTGATTTCTGCACAAACAGCTGCTTATTGGTCTTGTTAAAATGTCCCATGGGTGCATGAGTGTCGGTGGATTCACTGGCAGACAGAAGCCTGTTTTACTCCTGATGGGATTCATCCTTCGCCATGTAAAAATGAACAGTTCCCATCTAGGATAGTCTCTCAGACCTCTGTGTGTGGACACAGCGTCAGGGGATGAGCTCTTACATGTGAGGAGAGCTGGGATTAACCTCTCTCACTGAGCTCTAAGAAGCAAGTCGTGCCTCGCCTTGTTTTGTTTTGATTACCTAGCCTTGCCTTGCTTTGTCTACTCCCTTTGCATCCCTTTCCTCCTTTCCACCCTGTTTCTTCTTCATGTTCTTTCATTAAATGCAGCTTTTGCAAGATCTGGACAGGGAAGTAAGCAAGACTGTTCTTTAAGACCCTCAGATTTATCCATTTTCTTCCTTTTTTCTCACCTATCAATCACCAGGTAGTCCATTTAATACAATCACCTCTGAAAAAGAAAGTCAAGTTTCTTTTCTCCATGTGACAAACCCCAGTCTTTCAGGCTCAAGGATTCTGTTCTTTCCTCTCTTTAGAACCCGTGCTGCAGCAAGCAACCCCTGTTAGATTTCCAAACGTTCCTGCAGCTCTTGGCCAAGCTTGCCTAGCCCTGCAATCCCGTGGATGCTGGTGTTTGTAGTCTTTCCCTAGGCGTGAAGTGTGGGTGATGGTGGACAGGCCATCAGCATCCTCTGAGAGCTGGTGGTTTGGATTGCTGTTTCTAGGGAAAATGCCCCAAAGAAAAGGCTTGGAGAATCACACTGTTAGATCTGGCTTCACAGGCACTATGGGCCTGTATTTGGATATTAAATTGAGGTTCAGCTGCCCCGAATTAGGGCAGGCAATGAAGGGGTGTACAGGAGACAACTGCTGTTAGACTCAAAGGCCATAGAGAAAATAGAGCTGATGGAGAAGAGAAAGAGAGAGACTTGGCTCTGCCTGTGTCACATGGCTCCGTTTGATCAGCTGAATACCTCTAGAGGATGCCCTGGACATAGGGAATAGTTACAGGTTCAGTGGTACTACCCATGGGCATTTTCTGTCTTTTAAGTTGGCCAACGGAATTTCCCACCAGCCTCTAAGGAGATGCCCCCAGATGCTGCCCTGTGCCTAGGAACTGCTCCATCAGAGCTTGCAGTCACCAGCATGCATCTTGGTCACCTCTGGCACCAAATGTGTCACCAAGTGTCTGTGCCTGAGCACCTTCCTCCTGCCCTCCATTTCCAGTAACGAGCAAGGGAGCTGAGACAAGGAGCTCACGTGCAGGAGCCTATCTTGTGCACGTCTGAACGGAGGCAAGAGGGATCCCCCCTCCTGCGGGTTTGTGGTGGGCATGGGATGGAGCTAACTCCTCTTTTAGCCCTGGGGACTACAGACCCAGGATGAGATGCCTCCCTTGAGACAGCTGAATCCCTTCCCTCAGGCCAGGTGAAGGAGATCCCTCCCTGTGTTTTAGAAGAGTCCGGGAAGACCCACCGCTGAATCATGAGGTCCAGACAGGCCCCCCTCACTTTCTAAACTTCCTCTCCAAGAGGAGTGTCGGTGCAGCTCGATCCAGCCTTTTCCCCCGACTGCAAAGAAGAATTTGGAGCCTCGGTTCTAGCAGACACACGTGTTCCTGAGCTGCCTCCCCTCATGAGTGCCAGAAGGTCAACTGCCCCAAGGGCGTGTGTGGCTGTGGTGAATCCTGGAGAGTCCCTCCCGGGAAACCTTGCCGGCTGGGGTTAAAGCACAACCAACACAAACTCCAGAGGTCTATTCCAGTGCTGGACTCTTCCCCTGGTGATTGGGGTTTTTTATTCTTTATGTCAAGTTAGAAAGCATTAGACAACTACGTGGACGAGATCATAGGAGGGGAACATGACTTTCATGTCTTTTAACTTTTTACAGCTGATTCCACGCAGGGACACCGTAGGTAGTCTGTGGGGTCCATCAAGCGATTTCTCAGCCCTGAGGGTAGCCATCTCTTTTTCGATTGTTTCACCCTCTGTGCCCCATTGACTACTGACCATCCTTTGATGATTTCCCTTTAACGTGTGGTTGGTCAGGCACAGCTTGAAGTGGCTACTGGCGTTAAGCTATAGAGGGACACTGAAGATGCTCTGGAGTGCAAAGATGTCATGGTGGGGCATGGCATAATGGGAGGGCCTCAGGAGACCTTTCCCCTTCTTCAGGAGCATGAAAGCCAGGCTGGACACAGGGTTTTGTTGGAGCAAGTATGGGGTGCTTTATTCAGGCTACCACGTACCCCAGGGAGAGTTCTGGTACTATTTGGGACTCTTTTGCGTACTCTGTAGTATCACTTTGTCCAGAGGAGTCTCTTCAAGGCAATTCTCACTTCCTTATTCCTCAGGCTATAGATGACAGGGTTAAACATGAGGGTCCCAACTGTGTAAAGCAGGGCAAGGTATTTGTTGGAATCCCTTGACCGTTGCTTTAAGTAGACGACTGTGGCCAAGCCGTAGCAGAGTGTCACCACCCAGATGGGAAGAGCAGGTGGAAAAGGCTTTGTGTCTGCCCAGAGCCAACGGTATTTTCACAGTTTCCCTGGTAATTTTAACGTAAGACACAACTATGAAGGAGAAGGGAAGGACTCCGAATGCCAGGATGATGGTGTACAGCATCCCTTGGTTCCAGAAAGTGTCTGCACAGGCCAGTGCCAGCAGAGGGGGGAGGTCACAGAAAAAGTGTTGAAGGTGACGAGATGCACAGAAGGGCAAAGTGAACACCTGGTGGGTCTGTCCTACTTGCACTGGTAAGACAGTCAGCCACGACCCCACCACCAGCCAGATGCAGACAACCCTGCTCATGGTGAGGGTATAGTGCAGGGGGTCACAGAGGGCTGTGCAGCGGTCGTGCGTCACGGCAACAAGGAGAAGGCGCTCAATGATGCCCCACAAAACCAGAAAATACAGCTGGGCAGCACAGCCAAGACCCTGAGGAGAAGGGCCTGGGCACTATGAGGGATGCCAGAGGAGCCGGTGGTACACGCTCACCGTGTGGAAGGCCAGCTGCAGGTGGGGCTGCAGAGACGGGGCTACGTTAGGAGGTGCGTGGCCACCCAGACAAGGGACCTGTAATCCCCCTTGGCTCGGCACTGCTGTGGCCCCATCTGGATGACCAGAGTCTGGCTTTGGGGCTGCCTTGCCTGGAGGAATGGGGAGGAAAAGGAAAGCCTGCCGAGGAGATCTGCCAGGCTGGAGTTTGGAGCCTGTGCAGGGAGGATGAAGGTTCTGGGCTTCTTTAGCCTGCTGAAGTGGAGGCTCAGGGCACTACAGGAGCAGCGTGCACCTGCTTGAAGGGTGGTTTCAGAGCTGATGGAGATTTTCTTGGTAGTGGGAAGAGGAGGAAACCTCCACAAAGTGCAGCTTGGAAGGTTTAGACTGGAGGGGAGAACAAAAGAAATGTCTCACAGAGGGTAGTCTTGCAGTGCAAGAGGTCCCCCAGAGGGCATCTGTATCAGCCTATGGCTTTGTGTTTCAAGGAATGGCCAGCGAGAGTGGAGAGACACAAGGGAAGGTGTAGAAATGGTGGGGTGAGAGCTGGGTAGGAAAGCAAGCAGGGTGTGAACAGCCTGAAGGGAAAGAGGTGCAAGTTCGGGGCAGGGTAGGACAGCCTGCAGGAGAGATGGCCAAGGGCTGTAGCAAGGCTGAAAGGTCCAAGAGGCCTGAGGTCCTGGTCCTCTTGACTAGAGCAGTTGCCTCTGCCAGCGAGGCTGGTGAGATGGAACTTGGAGGGTGTCAGGATGGGCCTTGGCAGGGCCTGAGGGTCAGGGCTTGGCCTTTCTGCTTCCTAAAGCAAAGCAAAGGGTTTTCTCAGCATTCCAGCCCCCTGCACAGGGCCTTGGCCTGCCTGCAAGCATGGCCTCCAGTGATCTGCTCTAAGGAGGCCCTGGGGAGGCTTTGTCAGTAAGGGCCCTCAGGGGGGCCAGTCAGGGCTTCAAGGGACTTCTGGGCTTTGCTTCTGACTTTGACTTCTGGAGAGGTTTCTTCAGGCTTCTCTCAGTACCTGAGGGTCATGGAATGAGCCCCAAATGCCCTAATGAGCTGTTTACCTTGTCGTTTTCTTCAAGTCTTCAAAACTTGCACAGATAACTGGAGCTGTTTCATAGTGTAGTTCAGGAGGAAGATTTCAAAGTGCATCTAATAAATTTATTTTTTATTTTAAGGGTTACACCTTCTGCCTTTTCTTTCAGAGAAGGGTTTGGAGCAGCATTCTCCAAGTGCTAATGATCCCGAGGGTCTCCTCAGGAGGTCTGGACTGAGCGGAAAATCATTTTTTTGAGGTCTGACACTGTATGGACAACCTTGCTCCTCACCTCCCCAACCCCACCATTTTCCTCATTGTCCCCTGGAACCTGCATCACTTTTTGTGACATCAGCCTTCTCCCCTGCAGTCTGCAGCTGGATGTTACAGCTCCATTGCATCATCTCCCGCCTGATCTCCTGACAGACCCGGCTGCACACGGGCACAGAAGAACTTTCCTGATGTGCAAACAGAGAACAGTGAGGCATGATGAAGTTTCATGAACAATAAAACACACTCTGCAAGCACATGCTCTGTCCAAGCTGTCTCTAATGAGGTTGAACTTTCTGCAAGAGATATTCTGTTGAGAAATTTTTGAGGCAGGTAGATACAAAATGAGAGCTATAAACACAATGAAAGAGTTGCCTAAATAGCCAATTAGACTGTTGAAAGATATGTAAGATTTTACTCCCTGAAACTCAAAACAGCAACATAGGTGAGAGGCATCTGAATGAACAAAGATTAAGGGAGGAGGAAGAAGCTGGAGAACAATGGCAAGGGCCTTTACCTGGCCAGTCTCTGTCTGAAAAGGTGACTTCAGAAATGGTCGTTGGATCCTGGTCAGGTGCAAATATCTGAAAGATTAAAGAAGTTAAATACACCATATAACAGTCAGATTAGTGGTAGTGAATTTACAGGGGAAGATGGATATTTCTTTGGAATATCCCTTTGGAAAGGTCATGGGATTGGGAGAGTCCTCTAGTGAGAGAGGACAAACACCCATCTTTGAAAGAGGCCAGAAGGGCAGCCCAGGGAACCCCAGGCTGCACAAGCTCACGCTGGGGAGGAGTGTGACATCAATGAGAGTCCTCATGGGTGACAGTTCTGAGCACCTGCGAGAGAGTGACTGTCAACATGGACTCTCCAAGGATCACTCATGCCTCACCAACCTGACAGCCTGCAGTTCTGCATGAGGAGATAAAAAGTGGCTGCCATGTGCCTCAGCTTCAGCCCAGCCCTTGCCGTGGTCTCCCTCAATATTCTTCTACCCAAGTCAGGCCATTCCAGTCGGGATGGGAGAAACAGACAGGTAAAACAGCGGTTGGTTGATGAGGCTGATCTGCAAAAGAACTCCACAACCCAAGCTGATGGTGAAGCAGGTCTGTTTATTACAGCTCTGCAGCGCTGGGTGCAGCCAGGGTCAGGTACCCCAAGGATGCTGCACCCCGAGCCGCAGTAATTGTGTCCTATTTAAAGTAACAAAACTTACATATTTACATATTTATCACTCTGTCCCGCTTCAGATGTAAATTAGATCTCCTCCCCCTTGCTCAGGGGCAGTCTTCCCCTTCGGGGGTCTTTTGGTGGTCTTGGGGAGGAAGTAAGAGTTCCTCGATAGTCTTCATCATGATTGTACTTTTGCACCCGTCCTCCAGAGTGCGCAGTTCAGGCACAGCTGGGCAGCGTCTCCCCCATGACCACAGCTCAAGGCAACATCCCCCTCCATGGTCACAGTCTGTTGCACAAATACAATTCCTCCCCCATCCCCATCTTACCTAAAACAATGAAGCAGGCCTTCGAGTGATCAAGACCCTACTTAGGCCCTGCCAAGGGCAGGGGGTTACACTCTTGTTTACCAAAGACCAGGCTAGCTAGCTAATATTGCAGAGACTAAAGCATATCACATATTTCAAAAAGAATATTTTCAGATATTTTCTACTTTCCCATATCAAGGCTGCAAGAGCAGTGGTGAAGGGGTCAGACCCTGCCTGGAGGCCGGGGGGACACACGGAGGCATGGTGGGGCAGCACTGAGGACCCTGCTGTGCCCTGGGCAGTTGAACACCGTGTGCCCATGACCCAGAGGAGGCCACTCTCATCACATTGGTCGATGGCACTAAATGGAGAGGATCATTGCTGTGCCCTAGGGATGCCATTGAGGGCCAACCTGACAGGCAGGAGGACTGTCCTGTCAGGACATTCACGAGCCACCAGAAGGACAAAGGGCAGATCCTGCACCTGGGACAGACCAACACCCTGCAGCTGCAGGGCCTGGGAGCTGCCTGGCTGGGGAGGAGCTCTGCAGAAAAGGCCCTGGCGGTGCTGGGGGGACACAAGGCAAAGCGCGATCCCACCGTGCGACCTGGTGGCAAAGGCTGCCAGCAGTGTCCTGGAGTGTAGAAAGAGGAGCCTTGCCAAAAGGGTGAGGGAAGTGAATGTCTCCCCATGCTCATCCCTTGTTAGAGCACCAGGACACTGCTGTGTGAATGATTTGGCCTCCACTGTGGAAGGGCAGGAGAGAGGGAGCAGTTGGGTGGCTGCTGGGCTATTGGCCAGAGACAGCCCAGCACAGAAGGGAAGAAGATGTGTATAACTGGGAGTGAGTTCAGTGGAGAGTCATGGAGATGCTGAGGGGCTGGAGCACTTGCCTGGGAGGAGAAAGTGAGGGAAAGGGCCTTGTTTCACCTGCAGAAGGGAAGGCCTTGGAAACCTCAGAGTGACCTGCCAGTCCCTGTGGGGAGGGTTGCAGGAAGATAAAACCACTCTTGTAACTGTGGTGCTTGACAGGAGAAGCATAGGCAATAGTCAGGGATTGAACTAAGGACATCGTTGGCCAGAGATAAGGAAATGAGATATCCCCAGACCATGGGATGCTGGAAGCTGTAAACAGAATGTTGACAAACCCTCTGACTTGCGTACTCCCAACTTACTTGCTAAAGGAGAGGGAGGTAGAGGGATCTCAGAGCCTTCAGGATACCGGGGAAGATTTAAGGCCTCCAAGAAAGTAGATGAATATAATACCTTTTCTCCCCCCTTTCAGTCACTGACTCCCAGAAACTTCACCTGCTTTTCCTCCATCTCCTTCTAAAACCAGACCAAATGATGGCAAGAAAGGAAGCAGAAAGGCCCTAGGACTTGAAGGGCCATGGTGTCATTTCACAGTACAAGCCAGAAAGAGTCAAGGTGGGAAGTGAGCCTGCAAGTCTGAATCAACAAGGTCCATGGGCAGGCAAGGCTGTGTCCATGGTCTGTGTCTGGAGACCAGTACACCTACAGCATAGAGGAAGGTGGGGCTGAAACTCAGGCCTGGCTTCAACGGCCTCCTGGGCTGATGGAGAGAGGTGTGGGTGGAGGCCCCAGGGGAGGCTGGTCAGGGACAGGAAGGGCTGTGGATGCTCTCAGGGCCCTGCCCCTGCCCCGTGGGATTTCACCTGCCAGTGCCCTCCACAGCCCAGGTTCTCGTTCCCTGATACACAGGGTCTGTGCTCTGCTCCTCTCCTTCCCCACATCCCTCCAGGTCTGGGAGACCACCATTTCCAGTCACTCCTCATCCGTGACCAGCTCTTCCTCTTTTGGGAGTACCAGGTCCAGGCCAGCATCAGACTGGGTGGCCCATCTGGCATCAGGAACTTCTCCACAAGCCCCCTGACTCTTTGCACCCTTGAGAACTGGTCCCATGAATACCAAGGAGGTGGAGTCTCCCAGTAAGTCACGTTCTGTGATCCACAGACTTCCTCAGGTCATTTGTATGAGACTTTCTCCATTCCTCACCCTGACGGCATGACCTGTAACTCTGTCCTGGGTCTGGCTGGGATGGAGTTCATTTTCTTCACAGTCACCCTTACGGCGCTGTGCTTTGGCTCTGTTACTGACACAGCGCTGATAACACACCAGTGTTCTGGCTACTGCTGAGCAGTCTCTGCAGAGCATGAAGCTTTCTCTTTTTCACGCTCTTCCCCCCCAGTAAGTGGGCTGGGGGTAGCCAAGAAGCTGGGACAGCTGACCCAAAATGACCAGAGGGATATTGCATACCATAGGATGTCGTGCTCATCAATAAATCTCAAGGCAAGGAGAAAGAAAAGAGGACATTTGTGGTCATGGTGTTTGTCTCCCCATGGCACTGATACCTGTGATGAAGCCCTGCTTTCCTGGAAATGGCAAAACCCCTGCCTGCCCATGGAAAGAAGGGAATGAATTCTTCATCTTGCTTTGCTTGCACACACAGCTTTTGCTTCACACCTTGAGCTGTCTCAGTTTTGACCCATGAGTTTTACTGATTTGTCACTTCTGATTCTCTCCCCCATCCAGCTGGAGGTGCAAGGGGGAAGTGAGAAATGGATTCTGCGTGTTTAGCTCTTGGCCAGGCTCAAACCATAAACTAATTCCTTCCACCGTGACCTCCTTTCTGGGCTCTCCTCTGACCTACACACAGCTCTCACCTACACTCTTGCCTGTCCAATCAAAGAGCTCAGGTATCTGAGCTGCCCTGACATCAAACAGGAGATCCCCTCCTCCTCATCTTCCCTGTTGGTCTCTCCTAAAGACCCTGCACCTCCCCCCACCACCAAAGCCGTGGGAGCTGTCCTTCCCCACCTCAGCCCTTCTTCCACTCCTGTCACAGCTCTGTGCTGGCACACGGGGCTCCTGCTCTCTGTGCCCCAGGCTGTGGGGCCCATTTGGGCTGCAGCACCTCAGACGTGGCACCAGGGCCAAAGGCAGCCTTGTCACATGGAAACGTGGTGGCAAGAGATGGGACGCCGTGTGTGGAAAGGCTTTGCTTGCCAGCAGAGGCACGCTGGAGGGGATGGCAGGTGGCAGCGTGCTGATGGCTGAGGTTCCCACCACGAGAGCAAGAGCTGCAGTGCCCGAGGGCCGAGAGAAAGAGGCCTGGGCTGTGCAGGCCTGGCAGGAGAGGGGTTGGCTGTGCCAGGGGACTCTGCAGCACGGTGGGGCCTGTGCCAGAGGTGAAGGCCATCTCCAAGAAGGACCAGCTGATGCTGCTGGAATGTCCCTGGGGGAGGACAGCCTGTGATCCAGCCACACAGCGGACATCCTGCTGGGGCCAAGCAAGGAGACACAGCTCTGCAGAGCAGGATCTTGGGGTCCTGGAGGACAAGCTGAGCCTAAAGCCAACAGTGCACCCTCGTGGCAAAGGCCAAAAGCTCCTGAGCTGCATTAGGAAAGGTGTTGCTGGAAGGTGGAGGGAGGTGACCCTTCCCCTCGGCTCAGCACTGGTGAGGACACACCTGGAGTGCTGTGTCCAGTGCTGGGCTGCCCAGGGCAGGGAAGCTGTTGACCTACTAAAGCACGTCCAGCAAAGGGCCACAGAGTTGGTTTGAGGGACTGGAGCAGTTTTTGTAGCTGTTAAGCCTGAGAGATGTGGGACTGTTCAGTCTGGAGAAGGAAGCTTGGAGGGATTGTATTAATGTGTAGGAATACCTGATGGGAGGGCATGAAGACCAGGGAGGCAAACTTTTCTCAGGAGTTCCCAACGACAAGACAGGGGGTGATGGACACACACTTAAACACATGAAATTACATCTAAAGCCAAGAAACACTTTTTGACTGTGAGGGTGGTCAACCACTGGAACAAGTTTCCCAGTGAGTTTGTGGAGTCTCCATCCACCCACCTAGGCCATGGTCCTGAGCAACCTGCTCCAGCTGCCCTTGCCTCAGCTGGGGGTTGGACTAAATGATTTCCAGACGTCCCTTCAAACCACAAATTTCCTGTGAGAACAAGTGAGAAAATTAAGACAGAAAGAACTGAACCAGAAATAGCCTTGAGCACAAATACAGTGGGATCCCATGGAGAAGACTCACACTGGAAGCAGGGAGAAGTGTGAGGAAGCAGGAGTGGCAGAGATGAACTGTTATGTACTGACGGACGCAAAGCTGTGGGATTTGATGTGTAATGAGTGTCAGTAGGAAACTGGATCCCTTTTTTATTAATAATGAGAGGGGATTTGGGTATCACTGAGCCCCAGAAGAGGACAGAGTTTACCATGCAGCAAAGGTCCCTGTTCGGAGCTGGGCTGTAGGGCCAGAGATGGAAATGGCTGATGTGTGGGACTGATGTGGAACAATTTTCCTGGGGCAGCTTCCCTGAAGTTTCCAGCGACCAAGGCAGAGACTGGGCCCATCACTTCTGCACTGTTGCTGCCCTCTTCCTTCAGCACAAGGCCTGGCTCTGCCCTGGGAGCACCCTCTGGCTGCCCCCACCCTAAGCACATACCGTTTACCTCTACACTGACATTTTCCTCTCCTGGGCTCTTCCCAGCCCACCTCAGCCCCTCCCCAGCTCTCCCCACCTCCCCTGACCTTTTCCCTGCCCTGCCCAGCACAGCAGCCCAGTCTAGGCTGGCCCCATAAAATTGTCCACTGCAGGGTGCTGCAGAGCTCTGGGCACTCCCCCCACAGCCCCAGCCCCTCTGAAGGGCACAGGAACTCCCTGGGGACAGACAGGTTGATTTAGCATCCCCTTCAGTGCCAGGGCTGGGGTGAGCCATGGCATGAAGAGATGAGGCCAGCACCTCCCTGTGTCTGCTGCTCTTGTCTCCAACAGATCCTTGTATCCCACTGCCAGCAGCCCCTCTGGGCCAGCCCTTCTCCCCAGCACAAGACTCCAAGACCAAGGGCTCCCCAGACGGCTCCTGCAGCCCCAGCAACAGAGCAGCCTGCCCCAACCTGCTGCTTGGAGAAATCAGTCTCTTTTTTGCATTTATTGCCTTCCTAAGTATGTATTAAGGCATTTATTGCCCTCATAAGTTGCTCTTTTGTCCAGGGATGTCCCTGCCCCCCAAGAGCTTTTCCACAGAGAACTGTGTCCCTGCTGGCCTGGTTGGCTACTCCTGCTTGCTCCACATGCCCACAACATGGCCTCAACCTTGTGGTGGTCCTCTACAGGGCAAGGGGGTTCAGGGGTCTGAAAGCCATGGGAAGGCAGTCCCAGGCAGATCCCTGTGGATCACAGACAGGTGGAGTCTCAGCACCGGACCATTCCTAACACATCACCCGGTACACTCCACCCATGAGTCCATGGAGAACCCAAGCACGGCAGCAAGGCCTCATGTGGAGTGTTTCTTCAGCCTGTCCCCAATTGCAGCTTTGGAAGAAGACCTCCAACCTCCAGACACGAGCACTGAGGAAATGCCCTTTTATTACAGAGATACAGCACAGCAGACCAGCTGTACCATCGTGCCAGACACACGACTAAAGGCCTCTGGGTCAGACAGGCTGGGTTCCTGCCTTTGGAGAAGTGGAGTGGCTTCAGACGTTCCTGAGCAAAGAGAGTTCTCCTGGGTGAAATGTCCAAAGCCCAGGAGGTTCCTGAGAGAATGGGAAATCACTTGTGCAGAGCCATGGGCAGCTCATTGCTGCTAAGAGACAAGTGATTGAAAATGTTTCTTCAGCGTGTCCTTGAGCTCCTGGTTCCTCATGCTGTAGATGAGGGGGTTCACTGCTGGAGACACCACTGAGTACAGAAATGACACCACAACATCCAGGGATGGGTAGGAGATAGAAGGAGGCTTCAGGTAGGCAAACACATCAGTGCCGATAAAGAGGGAGACCACGGCCAGGTGAGGGAGGCAGGTAGAAAAGGCTTTGTGGCGTCCCTGCTCTGAGGGGATCCTCAGCACGGCCCTGAAGATCTGCACGTAGGACACCACAATGAACACAAAACATCCAAATGCTAAACAGACACTGACCACAAGAAGGCCAGCCTCCCTGAGGAAGCCTGAGTGTGAGCAGGAGAGCTTGAGGATCTGGGGAACTTCACAGAAGAACTGGTCAAGACCATTTCCTTGGCAGAGGGGCAGTGAAAATGTACTGGAAGTGTGCAGGAGAGCATTGAGAAAGCCACTGCCCCAGGCAGCTGCTGCCATGTGGACACAAGCTCTGCTGCCCAGGAGGGTCCCGTAGTGCAGGGGTTTGCAGATGGCAACGTAGCGGTCGTAGGCCATGACTGTGAGGAGACAATACTCTGCTGTGAGCAAGAAGGCAAACAGAAAGAGCTGGGCAGCACACGCGGGGAATGAGATGGCCCTGGTGTTCCAGAGGGCATTGGCCATGGCTTTGGGGAGAGTGGTGGAGAGGGAGCCCAAGTCAAGGAGGGAGAGGTTGAGGAGGAAGAAGTACATGGGGGTGTGGAGGTGGGGGTCACAGGCTACGGCGGTGATGATGAGTCCGTTGCCCAGGATGGCAGCCAGGTAGATGGCCAGGAAGAGCCCGAAGGTCAAGAGCTGCAGCTCCCTTGTGTCTGCAAATGTCAGGAGAAGGAACTGGGTGATGGAGCTGCTGTTGGACATTTGCTGCTGTCAGGTGTGGGGGACTGTTCTAGGAGGGAAACAAGTTAGGGGAGACGTTCTAAAACATGAAAGCCAGTTCCCATACCCCCTCTCCCATCTACACACACACACACACTTTTCTAGAAGCTCTTCCTTCAGCTCTGTGGCTGGAGCTCTCATTGGTGTCTCATGGGGAGCAGGACCTGTGCCTGCAGGCAGCCAAGGAGTCAGCCCTGCTCTGCAGCAGGGCATTCACTGGAACAGAGGGGGCAGAGACCAGTCCTGGGATTTGAATTTGTCAGCAGAAACCACTCCTAATGCAAAAGGGCTGGTCAGCACCTGCACTCCCCATGCCAAGGAACCAGGAGGGCAGAAGGCAGTGGGAGAGGTTTGTGGGGGGGTTACAGCTCTCCCATTTCCCCTGGCAGTTTTCCTGGATGCCAGAAACCCTCAGCACTCCTGCTGCACTGGAAGGGAACGGCAGAGCCCTGTGAGGCAGGAGGATTGCCTGTGCTTAGTGCAGAGGGAGGGGAGCTGGTCTGTCCCTCCGCCTTGTGCCCAGCTGCCCTGGGCTTGCACCTTACTCAGGTGCAGGAGGATCACAATCCCGTGTTACCCTGAAAAGCAACTCGACCCTTCTGAGAGCAGAGGGATCCAGTGGACACCACTCAATGTCCCACCCTTTCTCAAGGTCCCAGCACCCCACTTCTATCCAAGGACACTCTTGCCTCATTTCACCAACCCAACAGTATTTCCACACTTGTGAGACCTTTCCGTTCTCCACATGGCATTCAGATAAAACAGAGGTTCTACGGGACAGGTTTGCATCCTGGAGGGCAGCTCAAAGCTGGCAAGGACACCTCAAGGAGACAGCCAAGTGCCCTAGAGACGGCATCTCAAAAAGGAAGAGTCAGCTCCTACTCTGGCTCCACGAACTGCATGGACCAGACCCTAGGAGGTGACAGGACAGCTGGGACACTCGTTCCCACGGACACACCTGCATGGGAGCACACCCAAGATCAGTGTGTGACTCTGCAGACGAAGCTCCCGTCCCCAGAGAGACTGACAGCAAGAACGAGAGGACAATGCAAATAAGAGAGAGAAGGGAAAATGCAGGGAGGGTCCAGCTGAGAGAGGCCAGGGCAGAGGCAGCCGCGCACTCAGGGCAGCGTCCCCCTGCCCCAGCTGGGCACGCCACCTCCCAGACCCCAACATGGCCGGGCAGCTGCTCTCAGCCCCTGTGCTCTGCAGAGGGCCCTGGGCACGGGGCTGGAGAGCTGCAGCACGGCTCTGCTGGAGCTCTGGCTGCAGAGGAGCTGCTTCATGGCTTGGACCCCCGGAGCCCTGAGGGCAGAGGCTTTGGTGGGTGGGAGGGGAGGCAAGGGGGCTGGCTGAGAGGAAGGGCTCTGCATGGGAGGGGAGGATCGGGAGTTTTCTGTATTCTCCCTCCCACAACATTCCTGGTTTTCATTTCCTCTCATTCCCAGATCATATCCCTGCTGCCTGGAGAGTTTTCTTCTGGGAGGTGTTTCCCTGCCCCTTGTCTTTTCCCTGTGAGTGCTCACAGACCCCATCCCAACCGCTGTGCACTCTACCTTGGCCCTACAGACACTGCTTGCAGGTCACTGGCTGGATGCATGATCCTGTTTGCAGGTGGAAAAGGGCAGGTCAGACCAACACTGCTGGGTCCAGCAAAGGTGATGCTGGTGCTGTCCGTAGGCAGAGGAGTGGCTGGAGGCACTTTCGGAGGCTGCTGTCAGACCTACTGGGGACTCTCACTTACAGCTCAGCAGGCTGAGTGACTTGTTCAAGCACGAGAGCTCCTTCGCCTTTTCTCCCCCCAAATCCCCAACAGTAAGAAACTGAGAACACAGGCTCAGGAGAGCCCCTTACCTTTGTAGTGATCCCTGCCTTGCCCTTGAAAAGTGCCCTCAGAAATGTCCTGGGGGGGGATGAGGAGCTGTGAGGAGATCTGAGCCACACAGCACCCTCGTGAAACCAGAAGGACCCTCTCCTGCCACCACCTGCTGCTTCCACCCACAGCTTCTCCCTGCGCTGCTGTTGGGAGCTCCCTGGGCGGGCTGAGTGCTGACCCTGGCAGGAGACAAAGTCCCTGGAATGGCACAGAGTCTGCTGGGATGCAGGGACCCTGCTCAGAACGAGAGCCCTGGGCACCCTGGCTGCACACCCGGCTTCACACTCTGCACCCAACATGCCCTGTCCCTCTGACAGTGCAGCAGGGAAGCTGCAGGCTGTGGGGTGGGCCAGCTTCAGGAGATCGTTCCAGGCACTTGCACCGTCCTTCAGCCACAGACTTACCATGTCAAGGGCTCTGAAGATTTTTCTCCAAGGGAGCTCTCCTCTCTCCTCCCACCCCACACTACCTTTAACCTCTCTCTGCCTGGCTCCTCTCCCCTCCCTGCCTGCAGGCAGCACCCCCAGCCCTGCTCCTGGGCAGAGCTGTCTCTCTGCAGCGCTGCCCGCTTGCCAGCAGCTCCCTCCACCCCAGGAGCCCAGCCCAGCTCAGCAGCAGGGGAGCAGCCCAAGGCAGCCCTTTCTCTGCCCCCTCTGGGCTCCCTCCAGCTGTCCCTGGGGCTCCAGGGGAACCTGCTCTCAAACAGGCTGAAGTCATCCTGAGGTTTTTCTTTCTCAGCTGGAGAGAGAAAAGATTTCAGAGACAAAGTTACATCTGAAAATCACCTTTTTTTTTGTCTTATTATCAGACAGGACATGGAGGCAGTGACAGGCAGGGATCTCCTTTACCCCTGCTGAGGGAAGAGATTCAGCTGAATCAATGGAGACATCTCACCCTGCATTTCTATTCCTGGCATTTGAAGGACACTTCGCTCCCTCCCATGCCTGCCACAGACCCACAGGAGGTGGGATTCCTCTGGCCTCTCTTCAGCTCTGCATAAAATAAGCACCTGCATTTGAGAAGTCATTTCTCAGCTCCCCCGGGGAATTCATGGAGGTGAAAGACAGGAGGGAGGCGTTCAGATGCAAACCCCTGGCCACCTCTGAGTTGCCAGAGGAGATGCAAGAGGCACACAGGTACCTGCAGGCTCTGATGGAGAAATTCATAGAGACAGGGCAACATCTCAGGGATCATATATGAGTGTGGTAGAATTTCCTTTGGCCCAGGGAAATGACAGCCCTATAAAGGCCAAAATAATCTTTTCCTGCTCATCACACTCATGGCCGGTTATAGAGGTGATCCTACGGACTATTTCGGTTGTCTGCCATAGGGACAGCGAGGTCTCTCTCTTTTCACTAGCTGGATTTACTAGATCACCAGTGACTACAATGGCATTTGTCCCATGTTCATCCCCATGAACATGATGAAGTTAACAGCTGTATGTGTCATTTTAGGGTGGAGAAAGGAAAGAGTTGCCTTTTCTCCCGGTTGGCCCTTAACAGGAGGAGGTTATTCGAGGTGCCTGCGTGGATCGTGTGGATGGGTGAATGTGACCACAATTCAGAAAGGAGATGATTTTATGTGCCCAGCAAATCAGAACAGTAAGATTCTAAATATTACCCTAAGTGGTAATTGTTCAAGCTGGAGGCCAGCTCCTACCAACAGGAGCGTAACTGAAAGGCAGGGGAGGGTCTTTATTTCATGTCCAAGGCTAGACGAGACAAATGTCCCAATTCTTAGTGAAGGAGCCATCTCTTGCTGTAATATAATGGGCTTATCAACCGATTTAATACAATGTCAATCAAGAAACGAATCACTTAATGCTTCTCAGTCCCACACCTGGCCTAAAAGGGAGTTAGAGACGCTATTTTGTATGAATGTTACTGCTATTAAAAACAGGAGTTGGTGGGGAGATATGCTTACCATGCTCAATCCTAGACGCAAAGTTAATAAGGATCAGCTAGTTAGAATCCCACCTACCTGTGCGGAAATGGCACCAAATCAGCAGAAACCTGTGTTATACTTCAACATTTCTCTCCCAGCTACCCCTCCCTGTAGGATAAAGCACACCTCGTAGGAGACATTATTCGGAGGAGCTGGGACCGTTATGGGGATTCTAAATGCTGTGGATTTGGAAACTCTGCAAAATAGAGTTGGAAGAGCAGAGTTTGATATTTCTCAATCTGAACGACTTCAGGCAGAATAGTTACCAACCACTTTTAAATCGTAGATCCGGTCCCTAAATTATGATCACAGGTTCTTACATTTATTTGAGGTGAGCATTCTGAACCAATTGGAAACCTCCAAAACCCGAACTCAATTCGTGGGCTGGATGGTTTGTACTTTACAGACTATTTGGGGAATTACTCAAAAGGACCAGGTACAGGCAGGCTTAATGAGGAATAGTGAATTCCGGTGGAGACAATGATTGAAACAGTGGATCAGTCCGCAGCATTGGGTGAAGTCTTATCTGACAGTGTGCAAGGAAATAATGCATTTTAACGTCCCTCAGAAAGATCTCCTGTGCAGGTTTTTGAGATTACCAAATCTGTTCTGTGGGTCTGGGAAGAACGAATATTGGTAACCTGAAATGAAATGTAAATACATAGGGACAGATAATCGAACATATGATTTGGACCAATGTCAAGATACCTTAAATGGGAAAGGATGTGGCCAACAGTCTCAGCTTTATGAGCCCTGCCTACAGGAAAAGTCTATCAATAACTGCAAATGGACAGTATTATCCCCTGAAGTATTTGAAATGTCGGTGGAAGTCAATGCAAGGCATGTTTGCTTTGTAACAAATAACAGAGCAGTAGTAGAGAAATCTGGTCTAGATACTGCATTTGTAGGGTGCCTGAGAAATCTCACTCATTTAAACTGGCATGGGCAAATGTGTACCTTACGCCCATACCGAGCAGCAAACTAGTATGTCTTGGCGTTCTGAAAGCTTGAACCTAAGTCATACGTGCCTCTCTTCAGAAAAATCAAATAAGGTTTTAAAGGAATCCGTGGAATTAGAGGAACATTGGAGAAGAAGAAAGAAGACCCTGACTGAGGCCATGGTAGAGACAATGATCACCAAGGACAAATTAGTAAAATGATAAAGCCAGAGAGTAGGTGATACAGCTCATAATTAGTGGGACATCGTCTCAGGTTATTCACCTTCTGCCCAGAAAATTTTGGATTTTATGATGCACCCCATCCTGATTCTGATCACAGTAGTGACGCTAATGACCTTCTTTAGAATCATAGAACAGTTTTGGTTGGAAGAGACCTTCAAGATCATCGAGTCCAACCTTTGTCCTAGCTCTGCCAACAGCACTAACCCACGTCCCTAAGTACAACATCTACCCATCTCTTCAACACCTCCAGGGATGGTGACTCCACCCCCTCCCTGGGCTGGCTGTTCCAATGCCTGACAACCCTTTCAGTAAATAAATTCTTCCTAATCTCCAGCCTGAACCTCCCCTGGTGCAGCTTAAGGCCATTTCCCCTTGTTCCATCACTTGTTACTAGGCAGAACAGACCGACCCCTGCCTCGCTACCAATTTAATTGTTATATGTGGTGTAAGCTTAGAACTCTTACTCGCAGAATATGGGCCTTACCCAAAGTAATGAAGTATGAGAATTTAGAAGATCTGTAAAAGAGTTTGCAGAGATTAAATAAAAGGGGTTGAATGAGAGGGCTAAGATTTCCTTGTATTTACCGTGTTAAGCCTGGCTGTTTTAAACTACTGTCTTTCAGAAGCATTTGATCTTATATACTCTGTCTGTAGTTTACACTGTTTGTCAGAGAATGATATTTTTACCAGTTAAGGCATGGGGAACTTGATCATGTGTTTGTGTCAAGGAACAACAGTTTGTGTGGCCTTTGGTGTCTGGAAGACACAGACATATCGACGTGTGTAAATAACAAGAACTTGGAAAAACATCCAAGTACAGTACAAGACCAGGAGACACAAAAATATGTTCAAAGGACAACTTAAACATGTTCACCAGTTGGGGCTAAAGGAAGGACAATGTGAGGAAGACTACAGAAGACCACCAGAGGGAGAAGAGGCCCCACCATACTTTAACTGCCCATGTTCCAAAATTATTAGCGTATAGTAATGAGTTCTAGGAAAGTCCTGACTATTATAATTAGTTCAGAGAGATGTAATGAATAGGCACCAGTTAAACTGTCCTTAAGCAACTTTGTGAAACTGTTTCAGTGGAGCAATCGTGGCGGAGCGATCCCCAGTGCTGCCCAGTGCTGCAACAAAGAACGCTGCTTCATAACACCCTGTTGTTACTGAGCGTTCATCTCAGAACCCTCACCCGGCCGCAGCTGTCCTCCCACCTCGGTGAGGAGCGTTAGAAAGCAAGGGGGGTTTGGAAGCTCTGACTTTTTTTTTCAGTGTAACGATTCATTCCAATATATAAGAAATGGCAACAGCCCGGCTTCTTTGCAGTAGGAAAAGCAGCACTGCAGTTCCTTAAGCCCCAGGTCTCTGCATCAAGCACCAACGCAGCAGCAGATCCAACCAAAGCCAAAAATAGCACAAGACTTTTTTCACATCCATCAGCAATTACTTCTACAAAAAGATTTCAGTTCACTCTTCTAAAACCTAAAGCGACCTAAAGGACGTGGCCTCAAGTGGTCAGGGCAGACATGACGTTGCTCTACCTGCTGCATCTCTGCAAAGGCACTGGCCTCCAAGACCCCCCTGCTCGCCCCCAGCCTCTCCCAGTGGCATCAAACAGGTATAAAAATTAATTGTATGTATAAAAATCAATCATATATATTCTGTTAGGATACCCTGTAGAGTCCCAAGCTATGTAGACCAGAGGTGTTCATTAACCGATGGTCTGTTCATGGTTAAGGGCAAAGGTAATATGTTCTTCTTTAGGGATGTTTGCTGGGTGGGATTTATTACTCTAACTTTTTGTTAACAGTCTTTGAATCGTGACCAAAGGAGAGTTTGAGCCAAAGGCTTTGACTCAAGGACATTGGAGGGTCGCACATTTGAGTCTGGGGTCTGCGGGTGGTCGCAGCACAGCCTCTCGACTCAATTCAAGAACCTACTGCGCACAACTGGATGAAGGGGGTGAGATGATAGTGAGTTACAAGAATGAACATGTTTATGTATGGAACCTGTTTAACATGTATTATGTATCCAGTATAACCAGTAACTGGGACACTTCTTGCTAACCTCAGCGGATCCTGGGGATCGCAGGACCTCCAGCCGGCACCGAGGACTTCTCGGGGAGAACCACTGATCCCCAGACCGCACTGCTCAAGCAAGTTCCCCAGGAGAAGTTAAAGGCGTTATGTCATTATTGGGTTGGGGGACTGGTAACTGCCTGTCCGTAAGGCGTGGTGGAAACCCCACAGGACTGGGCTAAGCCTAAGGCACCTGATAGTGAAAAGTGCAATCCCATGAGGAGACAGCCTGTGGGATACCCAGGTTTTGTAATGTGTTTGGTAACGGATGGGAAATAAGTGATGTCAGAAGTGATTGAAAACATGGTGTGGCAGTCGCTAGAAACAGGTCTATGCTGATGAAATCTTGCCGTGAATGTGCCTCTGAGATCAGATGTGGTTGAAAATGTGGTGTGGCAGTCACTGGAATGAGGCTTACAGTGGTGGAAGGTGACTAAAATGCCTGTGATGTCACCGAGTTTGAAAATCTGGTGTGGCAGTCACTCGAACCAGGCTTGTGGTGCTGGAACGTGGCTGTGAAGGTGCCTGTGATGTCAGAGGTGGTTGAAAATCTGGTGTGGAAGGAACTGGAAGCAGGCTTATGCGGCTAAAAGCCTGCTATGAATGTGTTTGTGATGTCACAGAGGTTGAAAATCTGGTGTGGCAGGCAGTAGAACCATTCTTATCCTGGTGGAAGATGTGGGGAATGTGCCTGTGATTTCACAGGTGGAAGAGAAAACTGGTGTGGCAGGTGGTAGAACCAGTCTTATGCAGGAGGAATTTTGCCATTACGGTGCCTGTGATTTCAGACGTTGAAATTTATGGTGTGGCAGTCGCTGGAAGCAGGCTTATGGTGATGGAAGGTTGCTGAGAACGTGCCTGTTATTTCAGAGCTGTGGCAGGAGCTGCAAGCAGGGCTCTGCTGGTGGAAGCTTGTAGAGAAGGTGCCTGTGATGTCACATACGTTGAAAATGTGAGCCTGCTGGAAGCAGGCTCACTGTTGTGGAAAGCTACTGTAAAGTGCCTGTGGTGTCACAGAGAGTTAAAATCTGGTGTGACAGTCACTGAAATCAGGCTTATGGTGGTAGAATCTTGCAGTGAAGGTGCCTGTGATTTCAGAGGTTCTTTAAAATATGGCAAGGCAGGACCTGGACTCCTGCCTATGCTGGTAGAATTTTGCCAATAAGGTGGTTGTGATGTCACAGAGGCAGAAAATATGGTGTGGCAGTTACTGGAAGCAGGCTTAAGGCTGTGGAAGCCTGCCGTGAAGGTGCCTGTGATGTCAGAGGAGGTTGAAAATGTGGTGTTGCAGGTGCTGGAAGGAGGTTTATACTGGTGGAAGTTTTCTGTGAATGTTCTGGTTGTGCAACAAGTGATTGAAGAAATGTGTGAGGTGTTGGAATCAGGCTTCTGCTGGTGGAAGTTTGCTGTGAAGGTGCCTGTGATGTCACAATGGTTGAAACTCTTGTGTGGCCGTTTCTGGAAGCAGGGTTATGGTGGCGGAAGCTGGTGGCGATTGTGCGTGTGATGGCACAGGCGGTTTAATAATGTGGTGTGGCAGGCTCTGGACACAGGCCTGTGCTCATGGAATCTTGCCATGGCAGTGATTGTGATTGCACAGGTTGCTGGAAATCCATTGTGGAAGGCACTGGAAGCAGGCTTATGGTGGTGGAAACTCACGGTGAAGGTGCCTGTGATGTCAGAGGTGGCAGAAAATCCGGTGGGACAGTCTCTGGAAACGGGTTATCCTGGTAGAAGCTCGAAGTGAAGGTGACTTCGGTCACTGAGAAAATGTCACAATAGTGTTCAATCTGGGCATACCTCTTTCGTACCGAGGCTCTCTGGGCCACCCCGTCATGGGGGGAGGTCCCAGTAGTAACTGGTTTTATAACTTTAAACAGGCCTCTTAATACGATTGGCTGTTGTCGTGCGATTTTCCCTACTTCTATGAGAGCCAGGCTAACCACAAACAAACCTCTCTCCCAATCACTATATCTCCTCTCGGCATCCTTAAATCCACGGGAGTACAATCCCACGGGCCGGGTTGGACCCTCAGGGCCCTGTTTCCATCTGTGTATTGACAACCCTGACATGACGTACCCCCATTCCACCCGGAAAGGATCCGTAGGGTGGATAGGGCCGAGAGATTCTTCAAACTATGATATAGATTAGTGAGGCCACACAGGCCTTTGAGGAGCCAAGAACAGTATTAGCATATAATTGCTGCATCGTTATCTCCAGACTCAAGACTTATCACCTACCCTTACTGAGAAGAAGAATTGTCCAACTAAGATAAAGAAACCTCTCTTCTCCCAAAATCAACAGCAGTATCTTCATCAAACAGAAACAGGAGTTGATGACTCCTGATGACTTTGCAGACATGAGTGATGGAACATCTGGACTAAGAGATAAACCGCAAGAATGGTCCTGGGTGGTGATGCTGCAAGACCAACAAAAATATTCTGAACTCCATTTAAGGTTTCGATAATTAGTACCATGCATTAGTAGGCAGCTTGGTGATTCGTATCATACCCTTGTAGCATAAGGTGTAAAACCACTAAAGAATAGCCCGATAAAGATAAGGAAAAACTTTCTCACTGTGAGGGTGACAGCGCACTGGAACAGACTGCCCAGAGAGGTGGTGGAGGCTCCTTCTCTGGAGACATTCAAAACCCGCCTGGACACCGTCCTGTGTGACATTCTCTAGGTGGTCCTGCTCTGGCAGGGGGATTGGACTAGAAGATCTTTCAAGGTCCCTTCCAACCCCAAACATTCTGTGACTCTGTGATTCTGTGATTCTGTGATTCTGTGATTCTGTGAATGGAGTTCAATCCAGATGGTGGCTGGTCACAAGCAGTGTCCCCCAGGGATCAGTATTGCGACTGGTCTTGTTTAACATCTTTATCGATGGTCTGGATGAGGGGATTGAGCGCTCCCTCAGTGAGTGCAGATGGCAGCTAATTGGGTAGGAGTGTTGAATTGCTGAAAGGTAGAGAGGCTCTGCAGAGGGACCTGGACAGGCTGAATCAATGGGATGATTGTCCTGCTCTGGGTCACAACAACCCCACGCAGCACTACATGTTAGGGGATGAGTGGCTGGAAAGCTGCCTGACAGAAAAGGCCCTGGGGGTGCTGCTTGACAGCTGGCTGAACATGAGCTGACAGTGTGCCCAGGTGGCCAAGAAGGCCAACAGCATCCTGGCCTGTATCAGCAATGGTGTGGCCAGCAGGAGCAGGGAGGTGATCGTGCCCCTGTGCTCTGCACTGGTGAGGCCGCACTTCAAATGCTGTGTGCAGTTCTGGCCCCTTCATGCAAGAAATACTCTGAGGTGCTGGAGCGTGTCCAGAGAAGGGCAACGAAGGTGGTGAAGGGTCTGGACAACAGGTCTTGTGAGGAGTGGCTGAGGGAAGTGGCGTTGTTCAGTTTGGAGAAGAGGAGGCTGAGGGGAGACCTTATTGCTCTCTACAACTACCTGAGAGGAGGTTTGTAGTGAGGTGGGAGTCAGTCTCTTCCCTCTAGTAAGAAGTGATAGGACAGGAGGAAATGTCTTCAAGTTGCTTCAGGGCAAGTTTAGTTTGGACATTAGGAAACTTCTTTACTGAATGAGTGGTCAAACATTGGAACAGGCTGCCCAGGTAAGTGGTGGACTCACCATCCCTGGAGGTGTTAAAAACCACACGATTCCATGATTCTATGATTGTTGCACTTGCCCAGATGTTTGCAAAGCTCATTTAGGTGATATCTGCTGCAGTACTTGCTAAAATAGACAACTAAAACTTGCTGTCGGTACTAAACCGGGAGGAGTGGCTGACATGCCAGAAGGCTGTGCTACCATTCAGCGAGACCTGGACAGGCTGGAGAGCTGGGCAGAGAGGAACCTGAGGTTCAACAAGGGCAAGTGGAGGGTCTTGCACTTGGGGAGGAATAACCCCATGCACCAGCTCAGGCTGGAGATCGACGTCTTGGAGACAATCTTTGTAGAGAAGGACCTGGGAATTATGGTGGACAGCAAGTTAACTATGAGCCAGCCATGGGCCCTTGTGGCCAAGAAGGTCAGTGGTGTCCTGGAGTGCGTGAAGAAGAGTGTGGCCAGCAGGTGGAGGGAGGTTCTCCTCCTCCTCTACTCTGCCCTGGTAAGGCCACATCTGGAGGTCTGTTCAGTTCTGGGCCCCCCCGTTCAAGAGGGACATGGAATTACTGGAGAGAGTCCAGTGGAGGGCTACAATGATGAGGGGACCGGAGCATCTCTCTTTTGAGGAAAGGCTGAGACCCCTGGAACTATTTAGCCTGGAGAAGATAAGACCTAGAGGGGACCTTATCAACACTTATTAATAACTAAAGGGCAGGTGTTCAAGAGGATGGGGCCAGGCTCTTCTCGGTGGTGTCGAGCGACGGGACAAGAGGCAAAGGGCAAGAACTGCAGCACAGGAAGTTCCGCCTCAACATGTGGAAAAACTCGCTTACATTGAGGATGACAGAGCACTGGAACAGGCTGCCCAAGGAGGTGGTGGAGTCTCCTTCTCTGGAGATATTCAAAACCCACCTGGACACAGTCAAGTGTCACCTGCTCTAGGTGAACCTGCTTTAGCAGGGAGGTTGGACTAGATGATCTCCAGAGGTCTCTTACAGCCCCCACCATTCTGTAATTCTGTGATTCTGTGACCTTGAGGAGAGGAGCTTGGGCATGATGAGGGATGCCGTATTAGCCAGTGGCACATGCTGACCATGAATAAGGCCTGCTGCACACAGGGCTGTATTTGGGGGAGCGTGGACACCCAGACAGGAATTATGATGGCCCTTGACTGAGCACTGGTGCGGCCACATCTGGACTAGTGTGTCTCCATGTGGGTTGCTCTGTTCTGAAGGAATGGGAAGGAACTGGAGAGGCTCCAGATGGGATCTGCCAGGATGGGGCTTGGGATCTGTGTGGAGGGCTGAGGGACCTGGGCTTCTTTAGGCTGATGAAGTGCACTCACAGGGCTCTATAATAACTGCTTGAAGGCTGGTTCCAGAGATGATGGAGCTTTTCTGGGAAGTGGGAAGACAAGGAAATCTCCACAGAGTGCTGCCTGCAAGATTAAGACTGCATGTGTGGAAAAAGAACTCTCCCTCAAAGGGCAGCCTTGTGGTGCAAGAGGTCCCCCAGAGGGAGTCTGGATCAACCCGTGGTTTTGTGTTTCAAGAAACAGGTGCTGAGGGTGAAGAGACATCAGTAAAGGTCTAGAAATGCTGAGGGCAGAGCTGTGTGGGAAAGCAAGATGGGTGTGTGCAGCCGGCAAGGGAAGAGGTGCAGGCGTGGCAGAGTGCAGGACAGCCTGCAGCAGAGATGGCCGAGGGCTCTGGCAAGGCTCAAAGGCCCAACAGGAGCAAGGCCTTGGGCCCCTTGGCTATGGCAGTGGCCTCTGCCACCAAGGCCTCCCAGGCAGAACTTTCCGTTTCTCCTTCCCCGTTGCTTGGGGAAGCCGGGAGGGCTTGTCCAGTTTCCTTGCCTTTGGCACTGCTCCCCCTCACACCCCACTGCCCCCGGGAAGAGCCCTGAGCCCCCCACGAGGGGCAGGATCTGCCTGCCCAGGGCCTGAGGCTCAGGGTTTGGACTTTCTGCTGGGTGAAACAAAGCCAGGGTTTTCTCAGCACTCCAGCCCCCTGCACAGGACCTTTGCCTACCTGCAAGCACAGCCTCCAGTTCTCTGCTCTAAGGAGTCCCTGGGGAGGCTTTGTCAGCAGTGGCCCTCAGTGGGGCCAATCAGTCCTACAAGGGACTTTGGGGTTTGCTTCTGACTTTGACAACTTGAGCAGTTTGCTCAGTTTCCTCTCAGTAGCTGAGATTCCTTTACTTAAGGCCAAATACCCCATGGGGCTCATTAAAAGACAGAAAGCCCTAAGGAGCTATTTGTCTTTCTTTAATTTTTTTCAAGTCTTCAAGATTTCTACAGCTAATTGGAGTCCTTTCACAATGTAGTTACAGACGAAAATTGAAAAGTGCACCTAATTAAAATTAATTTTAAAGTGTACTTTTATTTAATTTTCACTTCAGAGAAGAGATGATAGTAGCATTCTGCAATTGGCAGTGATGCAGAGTGTCTCCTCAGGAGCTCTGGACAGCTAGGAACAGCAGTCCCTTGAGGTCTGAATATACGGTCAGCTTTGCTCCTCACCTCCTCTACCTCCCCATTGCTGTCTTTGGCCAAAGGGGATTTACATCCTTTCTTACCTCAGACTTCTCCACTCAAGTCTGCAGACAAATGTCACATCTCCATTGCACCATCTCCCACCTGCTTTCCTTAGAGAACTGCCTGCACACAGGCACAGAAGGACTTCTCCCATGGGCAAGCAAAGAAAATTAAAGCAGGACCAAGTCTCATCAACAATAAAACACACTCCTCAACCCTATACTAAGTACAAGATGTCTCTAACAAGGTCGCCTTTCGACAAGGGATAATCCTGTGAGAAATGTCTTAGAGCAATAGATACACAAAGGTAGGTATAAACATAATGAAAGAGCTGTCGAGAGAAAACTAAACTACTGAAATTCTTTTATTTGCTGAATCTCAAAGCAGCTGCATTGGTGAGAGGTGTCTGAATGAACAAAGTGTAAAGGAAGGAGAAACCTGGAGAATGATGGAAAAGGCCTTTGCCTGGGCAGTTGGCATCTGAAAAGATGACTTTACAAATGGTCGTTTTATCAGGACAGGTGAAAATCCATGAAAAGGCAGAGAGATCAAATACAGCATGTGACAGGCAGAGTAGTGGTAATGCAGGTACAGAGGAAGATCACCATGGCTTTGGCAAAGACCCAGCTGGCCCCTGGCCTCACACCTCCTCAGCCACCATGGCCATCCCAAGCCCCTGCACAACCCAGCTCCAAGCTCTTGCTCTCCCAACTCCCCAGGCACCTGGGACCTCAGCAGCAGCTGCAAACCCAGGGGCTGCCTCCTGGCCTCCCATTTCCTCATCCCCCTGTGCCATCACAGGCACCTCCACCTGCCAGGACCTTGCTTCTGCCCTATCTCCTGCTCAGGCACAGGGGACATCCCCAGCAGCTGCACGTGCCGTGGTCCTGCTCCGCACCTCCTGGCTCCTCAGCCAAGAGGGGCTAGCCAGAAACGGGAAGAGATCCAGGACATGCTTCTGTCCTGTCCCCTCCTCAGCCATCACTGACATCCCCAGCAGCGGCACAAGCCTGCTGCACACTCCTGCCCTAGCAGCTCCTGAGCCATCAGGGACAGCAGGAGGAGCTGCACAAGGCAGGGGCTGCTCTTCACCTGTCACCTGTGCAGCCACCTATGACGTCACCCAGCACGACCCATTTAGCTTAGTGTCCTGTTTTAATGTGAAGCAAGAACAGCAGGGGTAGCACTGACCCAAATATTCTTCATTTTCCTACCACAAAGGAACCTCAGAGCACTCCAGAGAGTCTGGCGGCTCTCAGCGACCCATGCAGTACTTTAGCCCTCCGGCAGCCTGTTCCGGGCAATAAAAGCCTTCATGTCTGAGCTGCGAGTGTAGTTTACTCACACGCACCTCACTCAAAAAACCAGAGGTGGGGAATGCTCCACTTGCACTTTTGACACTGACACTTCCTTACGGAGCCCGTTACCACGTCTGCCCCAGCCAACCGCAGCTTCTTCAGAGCAGTCATGGGGGTGAGTTTTCCCCCAGAGGAGTTCTTCAGGCAGCTCAAGGGATGTTTTACTTCATTGCTGTGCATCACATGTCAGTGATTCACTCCAAAGGTTACGAGCTGACCACTGTTACACGCCCCACAAACGCAGACACTCCACAAGAAGCCGACACCCGACTGGGATGAAAGATTGCACAGTGAGGAATGATTAAGGCCCTGCCTGTAACCGCCTCTATTACTCCTGAATTTGACACCTTCTGGATGCAAGAACTAAGGCTAAAAACGCGCTCTACTGCCAGTCAGAACACGCTCAGAGTTTCAATATTATAAAAAGCATTACAAAAGAAAGCTGACAAATCCTTCATGCAACTGGGATTTGAGAAGCAAGCTGACACTGAACAAGGCAGAGCTTTCCTCTATGTTTTCTGATTCCTAGGATGCATTTCTTCCCAAGTAATACATGAAGAATCTGTAAACAATTAGCCACCACAATGTGATAGAAAGATTATAGTAGTCTTAAAAAAAAAAAAATAATCAAAAATCCCTCACACTCGAGGATTTCAGGAAAAAGATACTGTCAGCAACAAATCCAGTCTCTGCAAACAGGAAGGCAGACACCAACAATGACACTCTGGTTACACAGAAAATGACATGACATTTTCTCAAGAAGAAACTTAAATGTATTAAACATCAGTTACTGAGATCAGCTGCTTCGGGACGGGCCCCGCCAGCAGCAGATATCAATGTTCAGGAGCTTTCCTGAGGTTTTCCTGCTGTAGGGAAACGCCAGGGGAGCGACGAGACCCGCCCGGAGCTGGCAGCTCTTGCGGGAGAGGCGGAGGGGCCGTCGGCATGGCCAGAGCAACGGCTGTCACCGGCTGTCACTGCCTGCCCACAACAGGAGCCTGTGGGGAGCAAAGGAGCGGAGCGAGCAGCTCCCGCGGCATTGTGCGGGGAGGGCGCTGAAGCTCCGCCAGTTGGAGAGGCCAAGGGCGCTCATCCTCCCTGACCCTCGAGGCAGAAGGGTGGGCACTCGTGGCAGAGCCAAGGCTGCAGCTCTGGCTGGACACTCTGCACCACCGGCCCCGGCGGGGACCAGTGCCTCCAGCCAGACGGAGCTGCTGAAGGGAGAGGCTGCGGTTCAGCCCTCAGCCTGGGGGAAGTGCCTAGACCTTCCTCCTGGGGAAGGGGTGGGGAACAAACGCAGCTGCAAAAGCTGTGCTCAGGTGGAGGACCTCCTGCGGCAGGTGGCTGAGCTGCAGGAGACGGTCACAAGGCTGCAGAGCACCAGGGAGGCAGACAAGGAGAGAGCTAGCTGGATGCAGGGGAACGCAGCAGCGGAACCACAGCCTCTGGCCAAAGAGCCTGAGGTTCTTCCACCAGCACACCCAAAACCACTCCCTCCAGCCAAAGAGGCAAAACTCTGCCACTGACACACCCAAAACAGGGGGAAGCCAACCATACTGAGATTGGGAAGTCGTGCAGGGAAGATCGAGAAGGAGGAAGAAGCCTTCCTCAAAGCCTGAGGTGCTCCTGCAGAACCACTTCATGGCTCTGCAGAATGAGGAGGGAAAAAAGGATGATGACATAGAGAACACCTCAGAGTTGGGGAAGGCGGCTAGATCGGCTCCCCGAATTACAATAAGTGCATCCAAGAAAAAGCGATGGGTAATAGTAGTGGGAGACTCTCTTTTGAGGGGTACTGAGGCACCCATCTTATAACCTGCTGTCTATAGAGTTTTATTGTTCACCAGGGGCTGGGATTAGGGATGTCACAGAGAGACTACCCAACCTGGTACCTCCCATGGAGCACTCTCCATTGCTGCTGTTTCCCGTGGGCAGCAGTGACACAGCGAGAAGCAATGTCACGAGCATCGAGAGGGATTCCAGAGCCCTAGGAGAGGCAGTGAAGGACTCGGGGGCCAAGGTCATCTTTTCACCAGTCCTCCCAGTCAAAGGCAAGGGGCTTGGAAGAGACGCCAGATTCAGGAAAATCCATGAATGGCTGAAGGAGTGGTGCCACAGCCAGGGCTTTTGCTACTTAGACCATGGGACTCGCTTTGAGAAGCCTGGTCTCCTGGGGGTTGCTGGAGGACATTCTCTCAGAGAAGGGGAGAACATCTTTGGACAAAGCCTAGCCAATCTCGGAAGGAGGGCTTTAAACTAGATTGGCTGGGGGAGGGGATCCTCAATCCATCCCACTTCAAGGCCAGTGCCAGAAACAGATGCCCTCGCCCTGGAGATGGATCCCAGGCCAGCGAGAGAGCACATCAAGTGTAAGAGAAGGAATTCCAGCCAGGAAGCACTCCAGCTGGGAAGTCGGCTTCAATGGGAGGAGGGACTCACATAAATGCCCCTATACAACTCACAGAGAGTGGGGAACAAACAAGAGGCATGAGAGATGTGTGCACATCTACAAGGCTGTGATGTTACAGGTACCAGTGAGAGGTGGTGAGATAGCTCCTGTAACTGGAATGTAGGAACAGATGGGTATAGGCTCTTTAGGAAAGACAGGCAGGGGTCCTGGTGGGCAGCAGGATGACCATGAGCCAGCAATGTGCCTTTGTGCAGTCCAGAGGTTATGATCTGGTGGCAGTTACAGAGACATGGTGGGACAGCTCACATGACTGGAATGTGGTCATGGATGGCTGTGTCCTTTTCAGGAAAGACAGGCCAACAAGGTGAGGTGGTGGAGTCGCTCTTTACGTAAGAGAACAACTAGAATGTATGGAGTTCTGGCCAGGGGTGGATGAGGAGCTAGCTGAGTTTTTGGGTGAGACTCAAGGGGCAGGCTAGCATGGGAGATACTGTTGTGGGTGTCTGTTACAGGCCACCCGATCAGGATGAGGAAGTTGAAGAGGCCTTGTACAGGCAGCTGACAGCAGCCTCACAATCACAGGCCCTGCTTCTCATGGGGGATTTTAACTCCCCAGATATCTGCTGGAAGGCCTACACAGGCAGCCATTCACAGTCCAGGAGATTCCTCCAGTGCATCGGTGATAACTTCTTGATGCAATGTTGGTGGATGAGCCAAAAAGGAGGGGAGCACTGCTGGATCTCCTACTCACTAACAAGCAGGGTCTGGTTGAGCAGTGAAGGTCGAGGGCAGCTTTGGCTGCAGCAACCATGAGATGGTGGAGTTCAGGATCTGGTCTGATAGGAACAGAATACCAAGCAAGGTCACAGCCTTGGACTTCAGCAGGGCCAAATTTGGCCTTTTCAAGCAATTTCTAGGGGAAATCCCATTGGACAGGGTACTAGAAGGGAAAGGGGCCCAAGACAGTTGGTTTCTATTCAAGGACGAGTTCTTCTAAGCTCAAGACCTGAGCATCCCAGTGGGTAGGAAATCAAGAAAGGGAGCCAGGAGACCCACGGGGCTAAACAGGGAACTAATGGGCAAACTCAAGTGGAAGAAGAGAGTCTATAGATCTTGGAAGGAGGGGATGGCCACTGGGGAGGACTGTTGTCTGTGTTGTCAGAGGATGTAGGGAGGCCACTAGGAAAGCTAAGGTCTTGGGTCTCGAGATAATGATGCAGCAATTATATGCTAACAGTGT
Organism: Leptosomus discolor; assembly: GCF_034619465.1. Lineage (NCBI taxonomy): Eukaryota > Metazoa > Chordata > Aves > Leptosomiformes > Leptosomidae > Leptosomus > Leptosomus discolor. The sequence continues at coordinate 248,652 of NW_028237764.1, forward strand.
TCCTGTCTCCTAATGCCTGTGTAGTATGGTGTGGAATTGTGACATCAGAGGAGACAAGTTGTTGGTGAGGACATCCTGGGACATGCCCTATGGCAGCCAGTCCCCGGGTGTCAGGGTGTGTGGGCAGGTGCCTAGGGTGGTTATCACCTCCCAGTGCCTGTGCTTTGAAGCCTGAAAAGGCAGGTAATCCCGCTCCATGGACACACTGCCTAACAGAAGGGTGCCTTGCCTACCCCAGTGAAACCCAGCAGCTCCTAGGGCTGTGTCGGGGATAGCCTGACTGAGGAAGATGAAATTGGCCTCGACAGCATCCCAGTATACCCATGAGAAGATGAAAGAAGTGGATGAAGAATGTTGTAAACAGGCTTGCGAAGGTGATAAGAGACTGAGCAAGGAGAGACTAAACAAGTGAATACCACAGAGCAGAAATTTGGCAAGAGAGTGAAGTGGGAAATACCGTAGGAGCTCCAGTCAATCAGTACGTGAATAGAGGTGAATGGACAGAGGTATTGAGCGAATCGTTTTAGCAGCCTTAGTGCATGAACCAGTGGAGAGATAAGAAAGGTTATAAAAGGGAATAGGGAAGTTTTCTGCTGCGCCATCTCGGCCTTTTGTAACTTAATAAAGGCTGCCTTCTTTTTTACATATATTTTTGTCTACGTCGGTCCCTACTGCGACAGGGCTGTACTGGTCTTGCCCTGTGTGTATTGAGACACTGTTCAGAGCATGGCTGTGATACAGATCCAAGCCACTCTTGAGGATGCCGTGATTGTGACACAAGGATAACATTCAGGGACACCGTAGCTGGGATTGGAACCCAAACCACACCTGAGGGCAGCAGGGATAAGATAGGAACCCAAGCCCCAACACACTGGAGGAATCACCCCACCAGTAAAAGAGTAATGCGAGACACAGAGGTGGACAGGTCTGTACCACCTAATAGTAAGGGAGGAGAACAAGTCAAAGCATGAAACTGTTGTTTGGGATGGAATAGAAGGAAGAATTGAGAAAAATCACCAAAACAGACCAAAACTACCAGGTCACTGAACTTGAGAGACCTTGGAGAAATGCAGCAATATAACAGGTGCCAGAAAGGCAAGCAGAGCGGTGCCTGGCTCCTCCACTGCTGGAGTGGTGGGGCCACCGGCCAAGAGTTAGAGGGTAAGGAAGCTCAACAGCTGGAGTCACTCACCAGGGACAAGGGAAGTGACAGAGAAATCCCTGAGGAACATCAACACAACAAGCAAGTAGACCAGGAGCAACAATGGAAGGGGCTGAGGCGGACCGAGACTGGGAACACGAGAGTTAACTAGTCATAACTTGGTGGAATCCTGTAGGGTCAGGACATCTAGGGAGAACTTCAATGTCCAGATGGGCTTGAGATGGAGGGGTGGACCTGACCACTGAAGCCATTGCAGGTGTTATTCAGGAGTGTGACACATGCACCAGAGTCAAGTGAGCCAAGCGAGCAAAGCCTCTGTGGTGTGAAGGATGGTGGCTGCGATATCAATCCAGAGAGGCCTCACAGATGGGTTATATCACACTGCCACGAACCTGCCCAGGCAAGCGCCATGTCCTTACTGTGGTGGAAGTGACAACCAGATGGTTGGCAACATGCCCCATGACCCAAACCACCACCCGAAACACCATCCTGGGCCTTGAAGAGCAAGTGCTGTGGCACCCCAGAAAGACCTGAGGCAGACAGCAGGATTCCTTTCTGAAACACCCTCAGAAGCCCCTGGGCCAGGGAACGTGGCAATGATTGGGTGTGCCACATCCCCTGTCACACACCAGCCTCCGGAATGATTGACCGAGAGAAGGGACTGTTAAGGACAAGAGTGAGAGCAAAGGGGGCTGGGAAATACAAGCGGTGGGATGCAGCCTGGGCAGGAGCCACATGCCTAGGTAATACCAGAGGATGGACTGATCAACCTGGCCCTGCCCAGACAAAAACCTGCCTGTTGTAGAAGGAGATAAGATCCCTATAGTGCATGTAGGGAACAGGCTGGGAAAGACAGCACGGGTTGGAAATGGCCAACCAGATTGTGGGATTGCTTTTGCTCTAGGACGCAGGTCCACTGGGTGGATGATGGGGGAATATGACTTGTACTTACAGTAGATTTAACCTGGGTCATATATAATCTATGATTTGAGTTACATATTTTAGGAAGTACCGCAGCAGACACCTCCAAAATATACCTCGTAAAAAGCTGACCCAACCTGAGCTAGATTCCCTGTTCAGAAACTCCAGACAACACAACACTCTTGTCCTGAGAAAGCACCATATCAAATGGAACCCAAATCATGGACAACATGAACTCAGTGGATACTTCATGGGCAATTTATTGGATATTTGAGAGATATTTAATTGACAATTTGTGGCAAAACCAATGCTGAGAACAAAGTGATGTTCTAGTGGTTTGCACAGCATCAAGGCCTGCTCTGTTTCTGATTCTGCCCCTTCAGTGAATAGACTGGGGGGGTGGGGGTGCATAAGCCTTGGAGTGGACATAACCAGGTCAATGTAGCAACTGAACATGCTCTTCAACTCTGTGAATGAGGTTGGAAGAGGTATGTGAGCAAGCTGCAGGGTGGTGCTTAACATCTTCCTGGAGTTAATGCGCAACATTTACAAACAAGGTAGAGCTGGTGAGGAATGGAAAAGTCCAGGGTGAGAAGTTTGGGTTTAAAATCCTCAGAAAATGAAGGAAACAAAAGATTAGAGCTTGTGGAAGGCAGATTTTGGCCTGCTGAGGGACCTACGTAAAGACTGCCAGGGAGCTACAGCCCTGCAGAGAAGATGGGTTCAGAGAGCTGTTTGATGCTCAAGGATCTTCTCTTCATGATCCAGAATGGTCCAACCTGACATGCTGGAGGTCACATCAAGGTGGCAGGAGGCTGGCATGGCTGAGAAAAGAGCTGCTGGTTAAAAGCAAGCATGAAGGGGAAGCCCAGAAAAGGCGGCAGCTGGCTGCCTTCCAGCCTCCTTGGTTCTGTGATTTTGGGAGGAGATGACACTCCAGAGCTCTTGGCAGCACTGCCCTCCTGCCAGGATCTCCCTTCGTCCCAGGCAGGCAAAGGCACGGTCAAGGTGGCTCTGATGCTGAGTAAACCTGGGGGTGTTCCATGAAGGTTACAGGTCCTGACCTCCAGCCTCTGGGAAGGGAGAACATGTCCCTCAGGCGTTGCTCAGGCCTCTCCTGGGGACAGTCTGATCTGCACGGTGCAATGGCAAGCGCAGGTGTGGGACACTGTAGGACATCCTGTGGTGGAGACGCTCAAGGGCTCTGGCAAGACAAAAAGCCCCCAAGAGAACCGAGGGCTTTCTCCCCTTGGCTAGGGCTGTTGTCTCAACCCCCAAGGCCTACCAGAAGACCCCTTCACCTTATGTCACCAGCACCTCAGTGCCTCCTCAGCCCACCCAGGACAAACCCAGAAGCAGAGGACCTTGGCCCTGTCCTTGGCACTGCACATCCCCACATCACCCTGCCCCAGGAAGAACCCTGAGGAATGGCTGAGGGACAGGGTCTGCCTTGCAGGGGCTGGGGAGTCAGGGCTTGGTCTTTTGGCTTGATAAAGCACACCAAGGTTTACTCAGCATCTGAGACACCTTCACCTTACCTTTGCCTACCTGTCCTCACTGCCTCCAGGTTTCTTTTTTAACCAGCCTTCAGGGAGGCTTTGTCAGTAACGTCCCTCAGGGGAACCCATTAGTGCTCCGAGAAACTTTGGAGTTTGCATCTGACTTTGACTCCTCCAGAGGTTTCCTCAGGTTCCCCTCAGTGTCTGAATTTCATGAACTTCACACTAGACCACCAGAGAGACGATTAAAATGCTTTTGGGCTGTTGCTCTGGTGCTGATCTGGGCTGGGCTCCTGGGACAGAGAGAGCTCCTAGCAAGCAGGCAGAGCTGCAGGGAGACAGCTCTGCCCAGCAGCAGCTGCTCTGCCAAGCGCAGCAGGGCTGAGGGGGCTGCCTGTGGGCACCAAGGAGAAAGGAGCGGGGCAGAGAGAGGTTGAAGGCAGGGGAGAGGGGGAGGATGGCTGAGAGCTCACTGGAGGAGAACTCTTCCCAGCCTCTGACACAGTAAGTCTCTGGGTGCAGGGTGATGTGTCGGTGGCTCCTTGCAGGATCTCCTGAATGTGTCCAACCTCTGGGATCTGTCTATGATGGAGAAGAGGAAGCCGGGCTGCAGAGCAGGGCTTCCCTAGTGCAGTGTGAGAGGGACAGGGCATGACGGCTGCCTTCTGGTGGGGATGGCTGTGGGGTGTGAAGGTGGGTGTGCAGCCAGGGTTGCCCATGCACCTTCTAAGCGTGGTCCCTTCACCACAGGAGACTGTGTCCTGGGGCCGAGACTCTGTCACAAGCCAGAATCAGCACTCACTGTGCCCAGGGAGCTCTCCATGGAGCTGTGGGTGGAAGGACTGCTCTCCAGCAGGGCAGGGCAGGGATCTTCTGCTGTTCAAAGGATGCTGTGCTGCTTTGGACTTCTCACAACTTCAGATCGCCACAGGACATTGGCAGTGGCAGCTTCTCAAGAAGCACATCAAGGCAGGGTTTACCTGAATGGGAAGGAGCCTGTGCTTTCAGTCTTCTACTCTGAGTGGCCTCAGGGGTGGAGGGAGGGTTTGTACCTGGAAATTATTCTCTCAGTCTGGGAGGAGGCACTGAAAGTCCAGATGTGTTTCACTTGGAGGTTTCTAAATCTGGGATTATCAAAAATAAACCACCTTTGGCTTTCAGACATCCCCAGCATCACCTCTCCATCCTCATCAGCAATGAATTCATGTTCCCATCAGATCCTGCAGCCACGGAGACACCCCTGGGCAGTGCTTGGCTGCCAGGAGGGGGTCTGCAAGGCAGAGCTGAGCACAGAGCGTGTGGGATGGGTCTGTGAGCATTGCCAGGGAGGAGATGTAGGGAGAGAGAAAGAGCTCCTGACAGGGACAGCTCCAGAGACATGGGCAGAGTAAACCAGAAAAGTCATGTCAGTGGGAATTGAGAAAGCTCTTGGTTTAACACAGAGAAGTACTTCCGAGCAAGCCTCCCTGATCAATCCTCAACCCGAGCAGACCCTCTGCCCTCAAGGTGCGGGGTCCAGGGCAGGAGCTGTCTCCTTCTCATCCAGAGCTGCAGTAGAGCAAAGATGCATCTCTCCTGACACATAAATCTCTTCCTTCTGCAGAGAAAAGGGACTGAGAGCAGCAGGTCTGGGATGTCACCAACGTGGAGGTGCTGTGCTCTGCTGTGTAAGGAGGCGGCTTTCCTGAGTGCCAGCTGTCTTCCTCTCCTGTTCTCCTTTCGCAGAAGGACCAGGTTATTACTTTGTGGTTTTTTCACCAATTCCTGCTGCTCCTTTTCTAGTTGTTGAAGGTCTGGGTTGTGTGGGGTGGGGGAGTGAGGGGAGTCTCAGACGCATTTTGAGAAACTGAACCTAGGGGCCTTTGGGCAATGCAGTGTGTGGGACTTGGAAATAACTTGGGTCTCTCTTCAGGAGAAGCTGGGCTCTGTCTCTTGGGATCTGAGGATCTCCATGGGGATAAGAGGTTTAAGTGCCCTTCCCTCATGCTGGAGGCACTTCAGCGGGGGAGGATGGGAACCTACGGACAGCCCCATTCTCCCCCACAGGCACGCTGCTCTTATCATGTCTGGAGAGAGCCTGGAGATGGAAAATGTGGGGAGAAAGGTTCTGTGTTGGCCGTGAGTGATTCCGACCCAGACTTTGCTGTTCAGGAGAGCAGAGTTGGAAGGGCTGGGTCCCTCCCTGGGCTCTTCCCACTCAGACACAGCAGGTCTGGGTGCTGACTCCATCGCACTGCAATAAATAGGGACAATGGTCACACAGTGACTGAGGCAAATATGTCTCACTGGATTGAAGGCACCCATTGCCAGGAACACCTACCGAATGCAGGGACTGTTCGACACCACTGCAATAGCACAGGTCTGACTTGTCTGGAGCCCATGGGCAGAGTCCCTGCTCATCAATCCTGATCTCACAAAAAGGAACTGACAGAAGGTCCCCCAAAACAAAGAGAAGTCCTTGTGTTGGGTGTCTATGGGAAATGGCATAAGACTGGCTCAGAGAAATCTGTCCTCACTTGTCAATGTCTTCTTTTTCAAGTTTTCCATTCCTGCAGTGAAATAATGTCCAATGGCAGCTCCATCACGCAGTTCCTCCTCCTGCCATTTGCAGACACACGGGAGCTGCAGCTCTTGACCTTCGGGCTCTTTCTAGGCATCTACCTGGCTGCCCTCCTGGGCAACGGACTCATCATCACCGCCATAGCCTGCGACCACCATCTGCACACCCCCATGTACTTCTTCCTCCTCAACCTCTCCCTCCTTGACCTGGGCTCCCTCTCCACCACTCTCCCCAAAGCCATGGCCAATTCCCTCTGGAACACCAGGGCCATCTCCTACTCAGGATGTCTTGCCCAGGTCTTTCTATTTCTCTTTTTTATAGTAGCAGAGTATTGTCTTCTCACCATCATGGCCTACGACCGCTACGTTGCCATCTGCAAACCCCTGCACTACGGGACCCTCCTGGGCAGCAGAGCTTGTGTCCACATGGCAGCAGCTGCCTGGGGCACTGCTTTTCCCTATGCTCTGCTGCACACGGCCAATACCTTTTCACTGCCCCTCTGCCAGGGCAATGCTGTGGACCAGTTCTTCTGTGAAATCCCCCAGATCCTCAAGCTCTCCTGCTCAGACGCCTACCTCAGGGAGGCTGGGGTAATTGTGGTTAGCGTAATTTTTGACTTTTTTTGTTTTGTGTTCATTGTGGTGTCCTATGTGCAGATCTTCAGGGCCGTGCTGAGGATCCCCTCGGAGCAGGGACACCACAAAGCCTTTTCCACCTGCCTCCCTCACCTGGCCGTGGTCTCCCTGTTTCTAAGCACTATTTTTTTTGCCTACCTGAAGCCCCCCTCTATTTCTTCCCCAGCTATTGACTTGTTGATGGCAGTTCTGTATTCTGTGGTGCCTCCAGCACTGAACCCCCTCATCTACAGCATGAGGAACCAGGATCTTAAAGACACGTTGAGGAAGCTGATTCTGTCACTAGTCTCTCAGCACCATTAACCTGCCCATGTCTCTTCAGAAGTGACTTCAAATTCATCCTGGGAACGTCCTGTGCTTTGGGCATGGCATTTGTCCAGGAACATCTGTATCCACTTCACTTCCACAGAGACATGAACCCTCCCTGTCTGACCCAGAGGCCTGTTCACGTGTGTCTGGCCCAACGGTACAGCTAACCTCCTGTGTTGTATCTCTGTAATAAAAGGGGATTTCTTCAGTGCCTCTGTCTGGAGGTTGAGCTGAGGATAGGATGAAGAGATTGCCCCACATGTCCGTGCTGCTGTGCTTGGGTTCTCCATGAGCTGAGGGGAGAATGGCATGAGACAACATGTTAGGGAAGGGGCCTGGGCTGAGCCTTCACCTATGGGTGCCCAGTGCCCCTGGAAATAGTGAGTGATCCACAGGGGTCTGCCTGGGGCGGTCACCCCATGGCTTTTGGGCACCACAGCCTGCTCGTCTGCAGAGCAGCACCAACAGCTCAGGGCCCTGTGGAGAGCACAGGGAGGGGGCAGGAGCGGCAAAGTCAGGCCAGCAAAGACAGAATTCTCCTGGTGACAGGCTGTCAGGGGAGAGGGACATCCCTGGAGAAGAGCAAAGGAGAAACTCTGTGATTCCAGAAGAGTAATAAACGACAAGAAAAGAAATCTATTTCTGCATGCCCCAGCTCAGGGCAGGTTTCTCTATGGATGGTGGAACAGGAGCAGCCTGAGGAGTCCCTGGGCCAAGAGTCCTTCTTGGGAGAGGGGCTGGCACAGAGGGGCTTGCTGACAGTGGACAAGAAGGATGTCTTGGGGACACAGGGAGACCCTGGTCATCTCGCCTCCTCAGGCCATTGCTGGCCCTCGTCCCTGAGGGGGCTGACGGGGAGGCTGAGACACCACTCTGCCCTCCAGGAGCTCCTGTGACCTTCAGAGGGCCTGGGGCTGAGGAGCTGAGTGCGCAGGGCTTTGCAGCACCCATCAGCGGGCGCTGCCACGGGGTCAGCCCAGCATGGGCTGCTTCTCTGGGCTGCACAGGGGAGAGATGGGCAGGGGAGAGCCAGGGAGGGACTGGGCTGGGCTGGAAAGTGCTCAGGAGAGGAACACACGGAAGGTAGCTGAGCTGTCCGACCATGCAGGGGGAGAACTCGCACCAGGGCTCATAGGAGGGAGCTGAGACTCACAGACACAGGAGAAGGGAGCCTGGTCTGGGCCTTTGGTGGCGTGGACGGTTGGGGAAGGTGCCTCAGGGCACTTACAACCCCCCAGCCTTTCTCAGTGGTCATTTCCAGCGCTGGCAGCACACACCAAGTCTATGGGTGAATTTTCCTGTTTGGCCATTTCCATCCTCCTGCGGGGATCACTGCTTGAATCCCTTTGCTTGAAGCAAGGGACCTCCAAGATGGTCAGGGACTGGAGCACCTTTCCCAAGAGGAGAGGCTGAGGGAGCTGAGCAAGTCCAGCCTGGAGAATGGAAGGCTAGAGGGACTTCATCGCGGCCTGCCAGTACCTAAAAGGACTTTATGACTAATAGACAAGCTCTTTCAGCATGGTGTGCAGTGGGTGGGAGATGAAAGAGAAGAGGGTCAGCCTTTTTTACAGTCTAAACCCTCATTTTTAGGGCAGAAATCCTGCTTCAGGTTCCAAAAATACATTGATAGCATCCAAAGCCTCATTTTCCCTCTCCAAATTCTTACTTTTGGCTTCCAAAGCCTCACTCTTTGCTTGCAAAGCCTCATTTTTCGAGTCCCAAAGCCTCTTTTTCAGTTCCAAAGCTTTGCTACTAGGGTTGAAAGCCTCCTGTTTGGATTCAAACCCTCCTTTTGAGGATCCAAACCCTCACTTCTAAGTCCAAAGTCCCTCTTCTAAGGTCTAGAGACTAACCTGAAGGGCCCAGAGCATTATTTTAAGGCCCTAATCTGATTTTGCAGGTCCAAGGTCTCAATTTGAGAGTCCAAAGCCATATTTGTAGGCTCCAAAGGCTCATGTTGGGGCCCAGTCCCTCATCCTGAGATTCCAAGGCCTCCTTTTCAGGGATCAAAGCCTCATTTTCAGGATCCGGTCTGCAATTTGGATGGCCTAAAGCCTCTTTTTGAGGGTCTAAAGACACAGTTTTAGGGTCCAAAGCCACATTTTCAAGCTCCAAAGTGGCATTTTTAGGATCCAGCCTGTTGTTCTCAGGGTCCAAGCTGCATCTGGTGTGCCCAAAGCCCCATTGTTATGGTCCAAACGCCTCCTTTAAGGCCCAAAGACTCATTTTAGGGTCCAAAGCTGTCTTTTCAGTTCCCAGACCCTCATTTTCATGTTTCAAAGCAGTATTCTTAGGATCCAGACAGTCATCTTTAGGAGCCAAGCTGCAACTTGAGTGTCGAAAACCTCCTTTTTGTGACCCCCATCCCTTTCTTTATGTTCCAAAGCCTCATTTTTCAAGTCCAAAGCTTTAATTCCAGGGTTGAAAGCCTCCCTTTTAGGGTGCAAATCCTACTTTTCAGAATCCAAACCCTTACTTTAAGCTCCAAGCCCCAATTTTGAGGTCCAGAGCTTCACCTGAAGGGTCCAGAGTGTCATTTTTAAGGGCCCAGGACCGATTTTGCAGGTCCAATGTCTCATTTATAGAGCCCAAAGCCTTATTTGCAAGGTCCAAAGCTCATTTTGGGGCCCAAACTCTCGTTTTGATCTTCCAAGGCCATTCTGTATTAATCCACCAAAAAACCTCTCAGAGGAAGAAGTGTAATTGCCAATTGTCTCCACGCGATGGTACCCGAAGTACAGTCATGGCATCAGTGCAGAGCCTGAACACCAGACCAAGCTCAAGGGCGTTGTTTTATAGTAAATCTTCCCGGCAAAACACCACTGAGCCCGACAGAGCACAGCAAACTGCAAAAGTCCAAACCAGCAACAAAGGGAGTGTGGCACAGATCAGATAAAATACTATCAAGATCAGATAAATCAATACTGTGACCAGCAATTTTTAACAGATATAATAATTAAAAATTCCTTGTGATACGCTCTGTTTAAACCTATTGTTATCTCAAACCCTTTGATCCCCACGCTGAGTGTGCTGTTGTGGCAGTGGGGGATGAATCAGAAGGGTGAAAGTGAGAAAAACTTGTGGGTTGAGATAAAAACAGTTTAATAATTAAAAAGACATTAAAACCCAAAAGTAATGGAAAACAAAACCAACCAAGAAAGAGAAAAATCCAAGAAAAAACAGCCATGCAAAAGAAAAGAGTTGCTCACGACCAACTGACTGATGCCAGTCCCACAGCAGCAGCTCCCACGCTAACCTTAACCCCCCATTTTATTGCTGACCGTGACGTCATACGACCTGGACTACCCCTTTGGTCAGCTGGGGTCAGCTGTCCTGGCTGTGTCCCCTCCCAACTTCTCGTGCACCTTCATCCAGGAAGGTCACAAATCCAAACTGCAGCACCCTGTGGGCTGCTAGGAAGAAATTCCACTCCATCCCAGGCAAAACTACTACCGGTTCAGCCTTTGGGTATGGAGTGCATCTTCCAGAGCACATGTCCAGCCACGTGTCACCTCTGTAGCGTGTCTCCACAAGAGCTTCCCCCCATCAACCCCACACAAAGCCACAGGCTTGAGGGAGAAGGTTTAGATTGGACATTAGGAGAAATTTCTTCACCGACAAGGTTGTCAGGCACCGGAACAGGCTGCCCAGGGAAGTGGTGGGGTCACCATCCCTGGAGGTGTTTAAAAGGCGTGTAGACATGGTGCCTAGGGACACAGTTTAATGGTGGGCTTGGCAGTGCTTGGTTAACAGTTGGACTCGATGATCTTAAAGTCTTTTCCAACCTGAACGACTCCATGACTCTGTTCTTCCATGACTGTGTAGCTGGTTCTCCAAGTAAAGCAGATGGGAATCGGTGGAAACGAGCTGAACAGTTCAGCTACAGCCTTTAGTGGAAAAAACTGTAGATTCGTGAATTCCTGATGCAAGTTGCAGGCGGCTACTGAGAAAAATGGCTGGTGGAGGGAGACCGATGATGACGATGGGACACAGGACAAAGATGGCCTATACGGCGTCTGACAGAGATGATCGTATTCAGGCTTCCTCGGGAGATGTTCTGGATCAGTATGAATTGGAGAAGGCTGATAGTGCTTGCCTTTTAAAGGGAAAAATAAAGACAAGTGGAAAAAGAAGACATCCTGATAGATTATTATTTATTACTGAAACCTTCTCTCTTTGGCTGCGCTCCTGAAATGTCTCAAATGCACCACAGAAGACTCAAAGACTTGTGGAAAATGATGCACAGGCTTGGCTTGTTGGGGCGTTTTTGCACATGAATGAGTCTTCTGGTGCCAAATTCCTGAACTGCAGTGTTGGGGATAGCCTGCCTGAGGAAGATGAAATTGGCCTCGACAGCATCCCAGTATACCCGTGAAAAGATGAAAGAAGTGGGTGAAGAATGTTGTAAACAGGTTTGAGGAAGCGATATGAGACTGAGCAAGGAGAGACTAAACAAGGGAATAGCACAGAGCAGAAATTTGGCAAGAGAACAGTAGATGAAGTGGGAAATACAGTAGGAGCTCCAGTCAATCACTATGTGAACCATTTTAGCAGCCTTAGTGCATGAAGGGGTGGACAGATAAGGTTACAAAAGGGAACACTTTTTCTGCTGTGCCATCTCAACCATCTTGGCTTTTGTACTTAATAAAGGCTGCCTTACACGTATTTTTGTCGGTGTAAGTTCCTACTGTGACAAATGGTGACCCCGATGTGATCTTTGAAGGCGACCTGATTTTTGACACAGAGATTCTGTGCGGGCTGCAAGACAGCCTGAGCTGCAAGACAGCTCAACCCAAATTTGACACAGATTCAGTGAGGGCTGCCGAACAGTTCGACCTCACTTCGACACAAAGAGATTCCGTGTGGGCTGCTGGACAGCCTGGGTTGCGTGGCAATTTGCAGCGGGGACGGATCCCGGTGAAACTTGAGAGCTGTGGGACTCGGCCTGATCCGGACCTGAGCTTCACTTCGCACCTGATAAGGTGAGCCACCGGGAATAAAACTATAGTTTGGGCCAACAAATAACAAAAGAGGAAGAGACAATATTGTCTACCTGGAAGGCCCTATTAGAAAGAAAAGGTGTGAAACCCACCAACCATGGGTCCAAGAGAATGTTAATATGGAGTGAAATGCAGGGATTTGAAGATACTTCAGCCACTGCATTTAGTGGGACTGCCTGGGAAGAAGTTTGGCGGAAACTATGGAGTGCAATTTCAAAGGGGCAAAAGGATGCAACAGAATTAGCCATTATGTGGCGGCTATTAAGCGAGACTCTGAAAGAATGGCAAGCTGAATGTGATGAAAAGGAAAAGTCGCTAATAGAGGAAAGAGGAACTACAAGTAATTTAGGACAGGAGGGAGTTCGTTCCAGGCTCTCTGCAGTGGCGGGGAGAAAACCATGTACTGGAAAGATGAGATCCCGCCCTTGTAAGCTCCCCCCCGCTCCTCCCTCCGACGACACCGCCGCCGCCGCTGCCGCTGTTGCCGCAGCCGCCACCACCCCCGCCCGCCCACCCCCTACTCCACCTATTTCGAGTGGTTTCCCCCCGCTTAAGGAATGTAGAAGATGATATTGGGTTAACACCCTCGGCACCTCCACCGGAGGAGCAAGAAGCTGCGGGGGGAAAGGGAAGAAAATGATGATAGTGAAGAAGATGAGGAACTAGATTTGAATGCGGCTCTGCAATCTTTGCGAATTTCTAATTCACATGACCGACGTGCTCAACTGTGGACCCTACCCCTTGCTACTGGAACTGTTACACCGACGGCCTGACCGAGCACCTCCCCTGGCCCCCACCCCATCCCCCCCCACCCCCGGTGAAGAGAAAGGAGCGGCAGGAACAACAGAGTGAAGAACTGACCCCAACCCCCAATCCCCGTTCCCCCCCTGCGCCGCTCGCGGGGAGAAGGGAGAGAAATCGGGAATGCGGTTAAACCCGGGACAGAGGGAAGGGGTGCGAGGAAGGTGTTTTGGGATTTGATTTTATGAGACAAGAATGATGGTGAGGGGGATGGGAGGCAGAGTATGGATTCGGAGGCATTGAGGGGTGGAATGATTGTGGGAAATTTATGCTGTTGTAATTGTGGTGAAGGGCCGAGGGGTGGATTGTGTGTAAATTATCCACTTTTGTTCAGTGTTGTGATGATGCTAATTTAATTTTGATGTGGGGAATTCTTTTTGTTGATGTTGAGTGAAGTTTGTGAAGACTGTGACAAATGCGGATTTTAATGGTAATTCTTAAATACGTGATTCACGGACCCGAAGGGTGGAATGTAACAGGTTTGTGTGTGTGTGGCAAGGTTTTGGTAGGGAGGGGACAGGGGACCCCCTGTGCCACCCCTGGGGTCACCCTAACCCCCCCAAAGAAAAAACAAAACGCACCTCACATAGGAAAAGAAAAAAACAACTCTTGAAGTGCAATGGAGAATACCTGCCTGGTAACACTTGGTTGTTACTGAGTTTTCTCAGATTCAGTTGACAACCCAGAGGTGACAATCTCTGTCCAGTTGCAGGAGCCACTGAGGACAGGGACTCCCTAGACGCGCTCCAGGACCTTTTCTCGGAGGGACTCCCTGACTCACCTGGCTCGCTGCAGGGGCAGACAAGGACCATCCACGGAAAAAGGTGTTCTTTCTGGTTCTGGTTCTGTAATTTGTTCAATGCTCGCACTGTGCACTGGTCAGCATTGACGTTAACGTGTGTTTTCACCACTTGCACTGATATTTGACTACATGAATTGGAACTCGTCTGACATAGGTATGATATTGGATCTTAGTCTGCTCAATGCTATAGGTGCTATTGTAGTAATCACAGTTGCAAGTGTCCTCATGTCTTTTGTGTGAATGGTGTAAAGAAGCTCCTTGTGTGATAGTGTAAAAACTGGTTATCAGTATTTGAATGCGTGAGTGAGACGCAGTGTTATTGTTATCATTATATAGATGATATTTTGTTAACCGCACTTTGCCGCTTTTAGATGAAATAGAAAAGGACACGTGGGACAGTCGCTTCAGGGAAACGTCAAGAAGAGCGCGAGAGAGTGCGCGAAGATACAGAATCCCTCTCCAGCCACGGCAAAAAAATCCACAAACAATTTGTCAATGGTTTGTAGCACAAGCTTTGTCGCCTGTGAGAGAAAAATTCCCTGCTAGTTATTGTTACCATTACGTGGATGACATCCTGTTAGCATCAAGCAGCAAGGAGCAGCTGAGAGACATGGAGAATTTGGCCAGAGACTCATTACAACAATATGGATTAGTTATTGCCCCTGAAAAAGTACAAAAGGTGGAACCCTGGAAATATTTGGGAATGACGTTTACAAGCAAACAGGCTGTGTCTCAGCCGGTGAAACTCAACCTTAATGATGTACAGAAGCTGATGGGATCCTTGAATCGGATCAGGCCTCATCTTGGGCTGACAAATTTGCAGTTGCAACCATTATTGGAATTATTAAAAAAAATTCTACTGATCCAGCAGAACCCAGAATATTAAATGAGGAAGCACTACGTGTAATTCATGTGGTGGAACAATCGATACATGAGAAATTTGTCTCTCAAATAGACTTGTCTCAATTGGTACACATCTTTGTACTAATTGACAAAACTGCACCATTTGGTGCTTTGGTGCAGTGGAATCCTGAGTGGGATGACCCATTACACAGTTTAGAATGGATGTTTTTATCATTCCGGCCACGAAAAACCGCTCCTAGATTGTTTGAACTTACTGCTGCTGTTATCATAAAAGCTAGAGATATCTAGAACTAACAGGGCGTGATGCAGCTACAATTGCTTTTCCTGTTCAAAATTGGTATTTTGAATGGTGTCTGGCAAATAACTATGAGCTACAAGCGGCCTTGGTGAGTTTTGAAGGGCAAATATCGTACCATCTACCATCGCACTTGTTACTGAAATTTGCTCGAGAAGTACTATTTGGTCAGAACAACTTAAGCCAGCCAGAACCTGTAAAAGGCCCCACTGTCCTTACAGATGGTTCAGGAAAATCAGGTAAAGAAGCTGTAGTATGGTATGAAAACAACAACTGGAACAACAAAGTAGTATATTAAAAAGGTTCTCCTCAAGTAGTAGAGCTGCGTGCCATGGCTGTTGTTTTTCTATTTTTACTTCTCCTGTAAATATTGTCACTGACTCAGCATATGTAGCCGATGTAGTTAATCCATTGGATAAAGTGGTCTTGACTATGTCAGACAATCAAATCTTATTTGAGGTGCTTTTGGAACTCTGGAAGAGCATTCAACAACGAAGAGAACATAATTTTGTTATGCATGTTCGTACTCATATCACTTTACCCAGATTTTAGACAGAAGGTAATGCAAGAGCGGATGCTCTTGTTTCTGCCATGGCTCTGAGTACTGTTCCTAACAAGAAGCATCAAGCTGTATTGTCACATCAATTTTTTCATCCAGGTTTTCGAGCTTTACGACGGCAGTTTGGTTTGTCCTGTACTGAGGCTCGTTCTGTTGTAGCTGCCTGCCCTGATTGCCAGGGAACTCACACCCCAGTGTATTTTGGTACTAATCCCAGAGGTATGCAAGCCTTGCAGATTTGGCAAGCTGATGTTACTCATATTAATGAGTTTGGCCGACAGAAGTATGTTCATGTTTCTATTGATACTTATTCTCATGCTTTGGTAGCAACAGCACATAACAGAGAAACGGGAAAAGATGTGATTCGACATTTACAGAGGGCTCTTTCTATGCTTGGGGTGCCACGCCAAATTAAAAAGGACAATGGCCCAGCATATGCTTCATGGAAAGTTCACACATTGTTTAGTTTATGGGGTGTTACTCATGTTACAGACATTCCCCATTCCCCAGCAGGACAAGCCATCCTTGAGCGCGCACACGGCACGTTGAAGCGGCAGCTTCAAAAACAAAAAGGGGGAATGACTGGGGAACCGCCTCAGGCATGTTGAGATAAAGCAGTTTATGTTCTTAACTTTCTTCATTATGGGGACAGTTCTTCTCTACCTCCTCTTTTTCTACATTTTTCTTCTCCTTTTTCAAAACAGGATTTGCAAAAGGGCATCAAAGTGCAGATTAAAGATTTAGTTACTGGCCAGTGGAGCGGACCGTGGGAGCTAATAACTTGGGGCAGGGGTTATGCTTGTGTCTCTACAGATGCCGGCCCTCGCTGGGTTCCTGCTCGGTGTGTTTGGACTCTGCTGGAACCTGCATTAGGGTGAAGAATGGGTAGTTTCACAACCCAAGCAGAATATCTGGGTAACTTTAGCAAACATGATGCATAAAGAAGCTTTGTGCCTTTCTACTGCGAACCCTGAAAATCCATTCTCCACGTGTTTGGTCGTGTTGCCACTAGACATCTGACCATTCAGAACTTATTTTCAAGAGGTTACAGCAGCTAAAAGATGGGATTAAGCGTTTGACAGAGGATAATGGCTTAGACTGACTGACAAGGATGTTTAAAGGGTGGGGGCGGTCTGGGTAGTTAATATCTTTCAAACTGTGAGGGTAATAATCTTGGTAATTGTGACCGAGCTTTTACACAAATACAAAAAGGGGGAATTGTCAGGGATAGCCTGACTGAGGAAGGTGAGATTGGCCTCGACAGCATCCCAGTATATCCGTGAAAAGATGAAAGAAGTGGATGAAGAATGTTGCATACAGGTTTGAGGAGGTGATAAGAGACTAAACAAGTGAATACCACAGAGCAGAAATTTGGCAAGAGATTGAAGTGGGAAATACAGTAGGAGCTCCAGCCAATCAGTATGTGAATAGAGGTGAATGGACAGAGCTATTGAGCAAATCATTTTATCAGCCTTAGTGCAGGAACCGGTGGACAGATAAGAAAGGTTATAAAAGGGTATGTTTTTGCTGCTGCGCCATCTCGGCCATCTTGGCTTTTTGTAACTCAATAAATGCTGCCTTCTTACATATATTTTTGTCGGTGCCGGTCCCTACCATGACAACTACTACTACTACTAGCCCCCTAAACAGCAGCCAATAGGGTTAGTAGTAGTGGTGGGTGGACAATGCCCGTACACCAGTCACAGCTTACTTAGTGGTCGTTGTACTAGTAGAGAAAAGGATATATTGATGCTGTGGCAAACAATAAAGGTCTTCAGTTTATCCCCAATAGGAGTCCATGCCCTAAATCCGCCCCAGCTCAATGCTGTTTCCTGTCGGGGGCACTCGCCAGCCCAGCCAGCCCAGCCCTTCCCTGAATCTTGACTCCTTTCTGCTGTCTCCCCAGTCGAGCCCAGCAAAGCAGCCCTGCTAGGACTGGTGTCACAGAAGGAAACGGAGGCCACAGAGAACCTTCATCCAGCCGGCATGCTGAGGAGTTCCCCACCCTGGGGAACTTGCAGCCCCACATCCCAAACTTGCTCCCCACAACAGCAGGAGACAACTGGCCGAAGGGATCCTCAGGAAGGTCCTTTGGACCCAGGCAAAGGGCAGCCTGACGCAAGCTGTCACCAACACCAAAGGGTTTCTCTTTCCATGTCCCCCCTGCACACACACACACGGTGCCCTGCTCTTCTCCCAGGACATCCCATCTCCCCACAGAGACTTTTCCCTACAGAGTTCATCTCTGCTGACCTAGACGGCCATTCCTGCACCCCCTCCCCAGGCTCCCCACAGACCCTGAACTGGTGGTGCTGCTCTGCAGAGCAAGTGGGCTGTGGTGGCCAGGGCCATACTGGTGAGGCTGAGAGGCAGACCCAGCTCAGGGTGTCTACTGCCCCCTCCACCTCTGCACACAGATGCTGTCCATGCAGCTCCAGAAAAGAACTTGGAGAAAGGAACTCAGACAAACAAGTCGGTGCAGGGTCCTTTATTTGGTTTAAACACGCAGAGAGCACAGTTCCTTATTTACACAAAGACTCTGAGGCACACAAGGCAGGCAGAGACTGACATAGAAATAGGATGAAGAATGTCAACATTTTTGGGGACAGAATACTCCCCGAGCAAGCTAAACCCCAAAGAAACCAAATCAAACAACCCACCAAAGAGAGGCTGGGCCTGTAATGAGTTCCATTACTAGTGATATGCAGGGGAAGATGAGCAGTTCATTGCTGTTTCTGCAAAGCAACCAGTCATCAGTTTCCTCAGGGCATCCTTGAGCTCCTGGTTCCTCATGCTGTAGATGAGGGGGTTCACTACTGGAGGCAACAACGAGTACAGAACTGCCATCACTAGGTTCAGGAATGGGGAGGAGATGGAGGGGGGCTTCAGGTAGGCAAAAAAAAATGTGCTGATAAACAGGGAGACCACGGCCAGGTGAGGGAGGCAGGTGGAAAAGGCTTTGTGGCGTCCCTGCTCCGAGGGGATCCTCAGCACGGCCCTGAAGATCTGCACGTAGGACACCACAATGAACACAAAACACCCAAAGCCTAAACAGACACTGACCACAACCACCCCAGCCTCCCTGAGGTAGGTGTCTGAGCAGGAGAGCTTGAGGATCTGGGGGATTTCACAGAAGAACTGGTCAAGACCATTTCCCTGGCAGAGGGGCAGTGAAAATGTACTGGAAGTGTGCAGGAGAGCATTGAGAAAGCCACTGCCCCAGGCAGCTGCTGCCATGTGGACACAAGCTCTGCTGCCCAGGAGGGTCCCGTAGTGCAGGGGTTTGCAGATGGCAACGTAGCGGTCATAGGCCATGACAGTGAGGAGACAATACTCTGCTGTGAGCAAGAAGGCAAACAGAAATACCTGGGCAGCACATCCTGCGTAGGAGATGGCCCTGGTGTTCCGGAGGGAATTGGCCATGGCTTTGGGGAGAGTGGTGGAGAGGGAGCCCAGATCAAGGAGGGAGAGGTTGAGGAGGAAGAAGTACATGGGGGTGTGCAGGCGGTGGTTGCAGGCTACAGCGGTGATGATGAGTCCATTGCCCAGGAGGGCAGCCAGGTAGATGCCCAGTAAGAGCGCGAAGGTTAAAAGCTGCAGCTCCCGTGTGTCTGTAAATGGCAGGAGGAGGAACTGGGTGATGGAGCTGGCGTTGGACATTATTTCACTGCAGGAATAGGAGACTATTGAAAGAGGAGAAGACATTGACAAGTGAGGACAGATTTTTCTGAGACAGTCTTATGCAATTTCTTTCTGAAAGCCCCCATAATGGCTTCTTTTTTAAGGGTAAATTCAGTCATTTCCTTTTTGTGAAGTCAGCTTTGATGAGCAGGGGCTCTGCCCATGGGCTCCAGAGAAGTCAGACCTGTGCTATTGCAGTGGTGTCAAACAGCCCGTGCATTTGGTAGGTGTTCCTGGCAATGGGTGCCTTCAGTCGAGTGACACGCATTTGCCTGAGTGACTGTGTGACAATTGTCCCTATTTATTGCATTGGGATGGAGTCAGCACCCAGACCAGCTGTGTCTGAGAGGGAAGAGCCCAGGGAGGGACCCAGCCCTTCCAACTCTGCTCTCCTGAACAGCAATGTCTGGGGTGGAATCACTCACAGCCAACACACAACCTTTCTGATAGCCATTTTCCTTCTCCAGGCTCTCTCCAGACATGATACCAGCAGCATGCCTGTGGGGCAGAATGGGGTTGTCAGTAGGTTCCCATCCTCCCCTGCTGAAGTGCCCCCAACACGGGGGAAGGGCACTTCAACCCCTTTACCTCTGGGAGATGCTCAGGTGCCTGCAAAATTCTGCCCAGCTTCTCCTGAAGGGAGAGTCAGCTTGTTTGTAATTTCCACACGCTGCGTTGCCCACAGCCTCCCAGGGCCAGTATCTCAAAGTGCATCTGAGATACCCCCACAACGCAGAGCTTCCATAAGCAAGAAAAAACAGCAGCACAAAGAAGAAAAACACGAAGCAATACCCTGATCCTTCTGCAAATGGGGAAATGGAAAGAAAGACAGCTGGCACATGGGAAAACTTCCTCCTTACACAGCAGAGCACAGCACCTCCACTTTGGTGATATCCCAGGCCGGTTGCTCTCAATCCCTTTTCTCTGCAGAAGGAAGAGGTTTATGTGTCAGGAGAGATGCACTTTTGCTCTACTGCAGCTCTTGCAGCAGAAGAGACAGCATCTGCCCTGGACCCCCCTCAGCTTGAGGGCAGAGGGTCTCCTGGGGGGCAGAGCTGACTAGGGAGGCTTGCTCAGAAGCACCTCTCTGTATTGGATCAGGAGCTTTTTGAATTCCCACTGCCATGACATTTCTAGTTTTCTCTGCCCAGGTCTCTGCTGCCTGGAGCTGTCCCTGTCAGGAACTCTTTCTCTGTCCCCACATCTCCTCCCTGGCAACACCCACAGACCCCATCCCATGCTCTGTGTACGCAGCTCAGCCTTGCATACACCTCCTGGCAGCCAAGAACTGACCAGGGGCACCTCCGTGGCACCAGGCTCTGATGGGAACATGAGTTCATTGCTGATGAGGATGGAGAGTTGATGCTGGGAAGGCCTGTAATCCAAAGGTGGTTTGTTTTTGATACTCCCAGATTTAGAAAGCTCCAAGTGAAACACATCTGGAGTTTCAGTGCCTTCTCCCAAACAAAGAGAATAATTTCCATGTCCAAACCCTCCCTCCACCCCTGAGGTGATTAAGAGTAGCAGACTGAAAGCACAGGTTCCATCCCATTCAGGTAAGCCCTGCCTTGATGTGCTTCTTGAGAAGCTGACTCTGCCATTGTTCTGGGGGTGATGTGGAGCAGTGAGAAGTCCTGAGCAGCACAGCACCCTTTGAACAGCAGAAGATCCTTGCCCTGCCCTGCTAGGAATCTCCCTTCCACCCACAGCTTCTCCCTACAGCTCCATGAGGAGCTCAGTGGGAAAGCTGAGTGCTGATCCTGGCTGATGACAGAGTCCCTGCTCCAGGTCACAGCCCCCTGGGTGAGGACAACCTGTTTGGGAGGACAGCTCTGGGCACCGCAGGCTGCATGCCCAGGTCCATAGCCCACAGCCATGCCCAGGAGAAGGCAACCGTCATGCCCTGTCCCTCTCACACTGCAGGAGGGAAGCCCTGCTCTGCAGCCCGTCTTCCTCTTCTCCATCACAGACAGATCCCAGAGGTTGGACACATTCAGCAGATCCTGTAAGGAACCACCGACACATCAGCCTGCACCCAGAGACTTACTGTGTCAGAGGCTGGGAAGAGTTCTCCTCCAGTGAGCTCTCAGCCATCCTCCCCCTCTCCCCTGCCTTCAACCTCTCTCTGCTCCTCTCCTTTCTCCTTGGTGCCTGTCTCCCTGCAGCTCTGCCTGCTTGCTAGGAGCTCTCTCTGTCCCAGGAGCCCAGCCCAGATCAGCAGCACAGCAACAGCCCAACAACTTTTTAATGATCTCTCTGGTGGTTTTGATGTTGAGTCCTTGAAACTCAGACACTGAGGGGAAGTTGAGGAAACTTCTCAAGGAGTCAAAGTCAGATGCAAACTGTAAAGTTTCTTGGAGCACTAATGGGTTCCATTGAGGGACATTATTGACAAAGACTCCCTGGGGGCTGGTTGAAGGAGAAACCTGGAGGCAGTGAGGACAGGTAGGTAAAGGCAAGGTGAAGGTGGCTCCGATGCTGCGTAACCCTTGGTGTTCTTTATCAAGCCAAAAGAATGCCCTGACTCCCCAGCCCCTGAAAGGCAGACCCTGTCCCTCAGCCATTCCTCAGGGTTCTTCCTGGGGCAGGGTGATGTGGGGATGTGCAGTGCCAAGGGCAGGGCCAAGGTCCTCTGCTTCTGGGTTTGTGCTGGGTGGGCTGAGGAGGCACTGAGGTGCTGGTGCCGTAAGGTGAAGGGGTCTTCTGGTAGGCCTTGGGGGTTGAGACAACAGCCATAGCCAAGGGAAGAAAGATATTGGCTCTCTTGGGGGCTTTTTGTCTTGCCAGAGCCCTTGAGCATCTCCACCACAGGATGTCCTACAGTGTCCCACACCTGCGCTTGCCATTGCACCGTGCAGATCAGACTGTCCCCAGGAGAGGCCTGAGCAACATGTCAGGGACCTGTCCTCCCTTCCCAGAAGACAGAGGTCAGGACCTGTAGCCTTCATGGAACACCCCCAGGTTTCCTCAGCGTCAGGTCCACCTTCACCTTGCCTTTGCCTTTGCATGGGACGAAGGGAGCTCCTGGCAAGAGGGCAGTGCTGCCAAGAGCTCTGCAGTGTCGCTCTCCTCCCACAATCCCAGAACCAAGGAGGCTGGAAGGCAGCCAGTCGCCACCTTTTCTGGGCTTCCCCTTCATGCTTGGTTTTAGACAGCAGCTCCTTTCTCAGCCATGCCAGCCTCCTGCCACCTTTATGTGAGTTCCAGCATGTCAAGGTGGAACATTCTGGATCATGAAGAGGAGATCCTTGAGCATCAAACAGCTCTCTGCACCCATCTTCTCTGCTGGCTGCAGCCCATGGGATTTTTACAAGCAGGTCCTTCAGCAGGCCAAAATCTGTTCTGTTGAAACCCTGATCTTTGCCTTCTTCCATTTTCTCCACATCCTCCAATCTACCTTCTCACCTCAGACTTTTCCATTGCTAACCAGCCTTTCCTTGTTTGTAAACCTTGTGATTTAACCCCTACAAGATATTAGGCACCACCCTGCAGGTTGCTCACCTCCCTCCCCCAAACTCAGTGGGACAGGGGATGTGGAAAGATAGAGTAAAAGCAAGAAAATTTAAGATGGTGATTTGGGGTCATTGGCCCGCTTGTGTCTGCCCCCAACCTCTTGCACCCTCAAGCCTCTATTCACTGGTGGGGCATAGTCAAATCAGAGAAGGCCTTGACACTTTTCAAACATCATTCAGAAACAGCTACAACATTCATGTGTTCTCAGCATTGTTTTGGTCACAAAACTGAGACATAGCACCACAGGAGCTTTCACAAAGCGAGTAACTCCAGCCCAGCCTGACACAGTTTAATCTCCATCCGTTATTCCATACCTTTTTTTGTCATACTCTGTGGGAGCGTGGCTCGCTGAAAACGGACATGGAATGCTAGAGGGCCTGCACAAAGAAAACTCTATTGAGCAGCTTGTCTAAACTAACATAGTAGGACTCAAGGACACTTCGACCTTGAGGGACAGAATAGAAGAATTAGGTTAGAGAAAATAAGGAACTAACCTCCGTATGAGGCAGAATATATTAGAATTAACAGCGAAGTGATAGGCAGAAGCAAATGACTGACGTATGTATAACACAATTAGAGCTTATGAAAATTGCAAGTCATGATGAGTTGGGGAAATTGTGCTATATAAGAAAGTGCATCTACACAGTAAAATGAGTTTCCTGATATAACTCATATTGAGTCTTTTGTGGATTCTCCAACTCCCGTCTCCGCAAGTGGCGCCTGAACAGGGACCTGAAGAATGAGCAGGACTCATGTTCGGGGAAATTAAGGAAAAGCTCGCTTCTACAGAAGAGTTGGAGCTCGGCGGAGAAAAGGAGTGACGGCGACAGGTGGCCTATAGAGGAAAGCCGGAGAGAAGAAACCAGGCGGCCTATAGAGGAAAGCTGGAGAGAAGAAACTCAACACCGCGGTAGGATAATGGAGAAAGAAGTAACATTATCACTGTTGGAAAGCTTTCTGGGAAAGCGGGGTGTGAATGTTGGAGAAAAGACTTTAATATCTCTTTATACTTGGGGATATGCGAAAGGACATTTCTCGGACTCAAGCACGTTGTTTGATGTGTCCGAGTGGCGAAGATGTGGGGACTCCTTATGGGATGCGGTTATTGATGAGGACCGAACGGCAGAAAAAAACAAAAAACCAAAAAACAAACCAAAAAAAAACCCCCAAACAAACAAAAAACTACAAAAGGCATGGCGGGAAGTAACTAACTGTTTGAAAAAATATCAAATGGAACAATCAGGGGTGGCTGCCCCCGTGAGACGACTTAATGCGGTTGACAGTTCGCTGGTATTTACGAAACCCCAGATGTCTCCCGGGTCTGAGGTCTTCCCGCTTGCGCCCCCGTTTCCCCCCCCCCCCCCCCCCCGATGGGCAGTGCCCTGCAGGGGGGCCGAGCGCACCGCCAGAGGAAAAGCGGTGACTCACATAGTTACCGGGCAGGAGGAGAGAAAAGGAAGGTGCGCGCCTCGTCGTGAAACGACGACGGAATCTCACCCCGATCAGACCCAGACCGCGAGTTCGGGGGCTGGTGGGGCCTCCGCGGGGACCGCACCCTCGGAGGAGGAGGTGCGCCATCATGGCGCTGACCCGATCACAGTAACAAGGGACTCGGCGGAGAACGCAGAAAAACTACAAGAGGGCGTGGGCAAAGAAAAGGGACAAGTACGTGAACCAGTAGAATCCCGCCTTTATCCCGACGTCACAACGACCCGCCTAGAATCCCGCCCTTATCCCCGATGTCACAACAACCCGCCTACAGGAAGACTCTCTTTCTCCAGGGATCATGTCAAAACAAAAGCAGAAAGAGGAACTGCTTGATGAAGTCCTACAGCAACTCATAAACAAACTATTGGCACTCAATACCGCAGCGGACAGCAACAAGAAGAATCCAGAAAACGCTGCGACTCATAATCCTTTTGCTGTACCGTCATCACTACCAGTGCCTTTGTCGCAAATGCCTGTGCCAACTACTTCATTGTCAAATACACAATTAAATGAACAAGAAGCAGGACGAAGATGGAAAGGAGTTATTCGTGATGCCCTAATTGAAGGAAATTTTCTTCCTTCTGTCTTTCCTATCATTACAGATCAGGCAGGAGGTAGAAAATGGGAACCATTTGATTGGAAAATCCTTGAAAAAGCTTGTTTAGCAGTATCACAATATGGGCTTCAATCTAGTTGTACTCAGCAATTATTACAATCTATTTTTACAGCAGGTGTTTTGTTGCCACTTGATTCACAACAGATTGCTAACATTCTTTTGTCCCCTTCTCAGCAGCTTATGTTCTCCAAGGCCTGGCAACAACTCTGTGACCAGGAGGCTGCACGACCAAGGCAGCAAGGGGATCCATTGTATGGGGTACAAGCACAAATGCTAACAGGCCAAGGTCCTTTTGCGAGCGCGGCTTTACAACAAGGTTTTATAGGAGAGATATTACAATTGTCACAGCCGTTAGCTTACCAAGCAATAATTTCAATCAGGGAACCAGGAAAGGTATATTCCTTTGCCAATATTAAGCAGGGTCCACAAGAAAGTTTGCCTTCTTTTATTGATCATTTAGATCAGGTTATTAGAAGTCATCCAGATTTGGATGAGGGAATGAAGGAAAAGGTTTTTAAAATGTTTGCCTTTGAGAATGCTAATGATACAACAAAAAGAGCTTTAAGTACCCTACCCAGAGATGCACAAGTAGCTGATATGCTTGAAGTTATAGAACGCACCAATGGTACCGCGTCCTTACTTGCTGCTGCTGTATACAGTGCTGTTCAACTCCTCATAGATAGAAAGGAGGGAGGCAAGCAAAAGAGATGCTTCAATTGCAGGACAATGGGTCACCTTATGAGCCAAGGTAAACTCATTTCAGTCCCTCTGTAAATCAAACTTCCGCAGTTACACGGCGTACCAAATTCTAATTGCACTGTAGGTTTGTGCTTGCCAGGCAGGTTTAAAAAGTGCTTAATTTTTTCAGTCTTTGCAATAGGGTCAAAGCAGGTCCTTGTTTTAAAACTATTTTTTAAACTATCTTATGATCTGTATGTGTCTGGTCAAAGATAAAGCTTCAAAATGCTATTTTTATTCATGATGTTAGCTGACTGTAAAATATGAGACATTTTATTAAAGCAGGCAAAGAAATTCAGGATTCATTTACAGGTTGCCTGTAAAGTTGTGTAATTTGAAAAGCAGTGTTCATTATGAAAGAGCTCTCAAGTTCCTTGTAAAGATAATCTAAAAAAAAAAAAACGAAACCAAAAAAACAAAACTGAAAAAGGGGGATCTGCATAAAAGATATAAAAGCCTTTGAGACAGATTTCTTGAAGTGCAATGGAGAATGGAGAATACCTGCTTGATAACACTGAGTTGTTATTGAGTTTTCTCAGATTCAGTTGACAACCCAGATGCGACAATCTCTGTCCGGCTGCAGGAGCCAATGAGGACCGGGACTCCCTGGGCGCGCTCCGGGACCCTTTCTCGGAGGGGCTTCCTGACTCATCTGGCTCGCTGCAGGGGCAGACACGGTCCATCTACGGAAAAAGGTATTCTTGCTGGTCTGTTTCTGTAATTTGCTAAATGTTCACACTGTGCACCGATCGGCATTGATGTCAGCGTGTATTTTCACCACTCGCACTGATATTTAACTACGTGAATGGGGTTAGTCTGCTTAATGCCATAGTTGCTATTGTAGTAATCATATTTGCAAGTGTCTTCTTATGTCTTTTGTGTGAATGGTGTAAAGGAGCTCCTTGTGTGATAGTGTAAAAACTGGTTATCAGTATTTGAATGTGTGAGTGAGTGAGACACAGTGTTATTGTTATCATTATATAGAAGATATTTGTTAACCGCACTTTGCCGCTTTTCAATGAAAGAAAAAAAAAAAAAAGAAGGAAAAAAAAAGAAAAAAAAAGAAAAAAAAAGAAGAAAAAAAAAAAGACACATGGGACAGCTACCGCACAGACTGGTGAAACTACACGACATGTTGAGCGACAGCTTTATGCATGCTTTGCTGTTTTAGGCATTCCACTTGAAATTAAGACAAACAACGCACGTGCTTATGCTTCGCTTCGCTTTGCACGGTTTTGCAATCTTTGGGGTATTAACCATCGTACAGGTGAACCTCACTCTCCTACCTGTCAGGCAATTGTTGAGCGCTCTCACCAGACACTAAAAGCAACGTTGTTAAAACAAAAAGGGGGAACCCAGGGTTGGTTGCCTAATGATCAACTGATGAAAGCATTGTATGTCTTGAATTTTTTAAGTCTAGCAGGTAACAGTGAGGTGCCACCAATGTTAATACACAGCAAAGGAATGGGTTCATTCTGGGAAGGGCTTCTAGAACTGCTTTATCCTTATTTTTGCCAGGAGCTGTTGGGGGCAATGCCTTGCGTGAACTATCGCATTTAGCATGCTGGACTGCTAAGCAAATTAATCTGACCTCAAGCATAGCAACAGAATTGCTGGAAGATGTAGATAGTGTTAGACATGCAGTATTACAGAATAGAGCTGCTATAGATTTTTTGTTATTGGCATTAGGTCACGGGTGCGAAGAATTTGAGGGATTGTGTTGCATGAATCTTTCTGATCATTTCACAAGCATATACAAAATCTGCAAAAGAATATTAAAAAGATTGGCATTGATCATTCTTCACTGGACGCGTGGTTGAGTTCTTGGGGTATAAGTGGATGGTTACTACCCTGGGTAAAGTATGGTATCCTTATTGTTATCATGATATTAATTGTACTGCTGATGCTACCTTGTATCCTACGGTACATAAGCTCAATGGTCGAGTGGGCTGTAAAACAAGTCTGGATCGTTCAAAAAAAAAGAAGGGGGATGCGTGGGAGGACATTTATGAAATAAGGGACATGTGAACAATCCAGCCTTTCCTGAGAATCTGAGCTGGGACGTACCGGAACTGCGGAAAGCATAAACAACTTGTGGTGCAGGGGGCATGAACATCTTACAGGGGCAGGAGAAGAGACAGCCGCCATTAATGACGCAGTTTTAATTCTTGAAGAAGATGGGTGTGAACATCTGTGAACGTGACTTGAACATGACTCGCAATGTGGCCAATCGGGTTGGACTATGGGCCGTTATTTGCGATGAACCAATCACTATTTATTGGGTGTGGTCGAGAGTTATAAATTGCACTGGAAACACGGAAATAAAGGTTCACTTGTTAGATCACATTGATCGTGTCAGTGTCCTCACGCAGCTCCCGCACCTCAGCCCACCCAGGACAAACCCAGAAGCAGAGGACCTTGGCCCTGCCCTTGGCACTGCACATCCCCACATCACCCTGCCCCAGGAAGAACCCTGAGGAATGGCTGAGGGACAGGGTCTGCCTTGCAGGGGCCGGGGAGTCAGGGCTTTCTTTTGGCTTGATGAAGCACACCAAGGTTTACTCAGCATCAGAGCCACCTTCACCTTGCCTTTGCCTACCTGTCCTCACTGCCTCCAGGTTTCTCCTTCAACCAGCCCCCAGGGAGGCTTTGTCAGTAATGTCCCTCAGTGGAACCCATTAACGCTCCAAGAAACTTTAGAGGTTCCATCTGACTTTGACTCCTCAAGAGGTTTCCTCAGCTTCCTCACAGTGTCTGAGTTTCAAGGACTTGGCACCAAAACCACCAGAGAGATGATTAAAAAGTTTTTGGGCTGTTGCTCTGCTGCTGATCTGGGCTGGGCTCCTGGGACAGAGAGAGCTCCTAGCAAGCAGGCAGAGCTGCAGGGAGACAGCTCTGCCCAGCAGCAGCTGCTCTGCCAAGCGCAGCAGGGCTGAGGGGGCTGCCTGTGGGCACCAAGGAGAAAGGAGCGGGGCAGAGAGAGGTTGAAGGCAGGGGAGAGGGGGAGGGTGGGTGAGAGCTCACTGGAGGAGAACTCTTCCCAGCCTCTGACACAGTAAGTCTCTGGGTGCAGGGTGATGTGTTGGGGGTTCCTTGCAGGATCTCCTGAATGTGTCCAACCTCTGGGATCTGTCTGTGATGGAGAAGAGGAAGCCGGGCTGCAGAGCAGGGCTTCCCTAGTGCAGTGTGAGAGAGATATGGCATGATGGCTGCCTTCTCATGGGGGATGGCTTGAGGGTGTGAAGGTGGGTGTTCAGCCAGGGGTGTCCAAGGCTGTCCTTCCAAGCAATGTGTCTTCACCCCAGACGGCTGTGACCTGCAGCAGGGACTCTGTCATCGGCCAGGATCAGCACTCAGCCTGCCCAGGGAGTCACTCATGGAGACGTGAAGAGAAGCTGTGGGTGGAAGGACAGATCCCCAGCAAAGATGCATCTCTACTGACACATACACCTCTTCCTTCTGCAGAGAAAAGAGACTGAGAGGAACTGGCCTGGGATGTCATCAACGTGGAGGTGCTGTGCTCTGCTGTGTAAGGCTTTCCCAAGTGCCAGCTGCCTTCCTCTCCTGTTCCCCATTTGCAAATGATCAGGGTATTGCTCTGCATTTCTTCTCCAATTCCTGCTGCTCCTGTTATTGCTTGTGGAAGCTCTGGGTTGTTGGAGGAGTAGGAGGTATCTCAGATGCATTTGATACACTGACCGTGGCAGGGGGCAGTGGGCAATGCAGTGTGTGGGACTTGGAAACAAGTTGAGTCTCCCATCAAGAGATACTGGGCCCTGTCCTTTGGGCACCTGAACACCTACCTGGGGAGCTTGAAGTGCCCTTCCCCCATTATGGGGGCACTTCAGCAGGGGAGGATGGGAACCTACTGACAGCCCCATTCTCCCCCACAGGCACGCTGCTCTTATCATGTCTGGAGAGAGCCTGGAGATGGAAAATGGGGGGGAGAAACGTTCTGTGCTATTTGAGAGTGATTTTGACCAAGACTTTGTTGTTCAGGAGCGCAGAGTTGGAAGGGCTGGGTCCCTCCCTGGGCTCTTCCCTCTCAGACACAGCAGGTCTGGGTGCTGACTCCATCGCACTGCAAGAAATAGGGACAATTGTCACACGGTCACCGAGGGAAATACCTCTCCCTGAACTGAAAGCACCCATTGCCAGGAACAGGGGCTGTTTGACACCACTGCAATAGCACAGGTCTGACTTCTCTGTAGCCCATGGGCAGAGCTCCTGCTCATCAATCCTGACCTCACAAAAAGGAACTGACTGAAGTTCCCCCAAAACTGAAGCCATTGTGCGGTCTATCTATGGCAAATAGCATAATATTGGCTCAGAGAAATCTGTCCTCACTTGTCAATGTCTTCTCCTCTTTCAACAGTCTCCCACTCCTAAAGTTAAATATGTCCAATGCCAGCTCCATCACCGAGTTCCTCCTCCTGACATTTGCAGACACACAGGAGCTGCAGCTCTTGATGTTCTGTCTTTCTCTGGGCATCTACCTGGCTTCCCTCCTGGGCAACGGAATCGTCATCACCACTGTGGTTTGTGACCCCCACCTCCACACCCCCATGTACTTCTTCCTCCTCAACCTCTCCCTCATCGACCTGGGCGCCATCTCCTCCACTCTCCCCAAAGCCATGGCCAATACCCTGTGGGACACCAGGGCCATCTCCTACTGGGGATGTGTTGTCCAAGTCTTTCTCTTTTTCTTCCTGACTTCAGCAGAGTATTTTCTTCTCACAGTCATGGCATATGACCGCTACGTTGCCATCTGCAAACCCCTGCACTACGGGACCCTCCTGGGCAGCAGAGCTTGTGTCCACATGGCAGCAGCTGCCTGGGGCAGTGGATTTCTCAGTTCTGTGCTGCACACGGCCAATACATTTTCACTGCCCCTCTGCCAAGGCAATGTTGTGAACCAGTTCTTCTGTGAAGTCCCCGAGATCCTCAAGCTCTCCTGCTCAGACACCTACCTCAGGGAGGTTGGGGTAGTTGTGGTCAGTGTCATTTTTGACGTTGTTTGTTTTGTGTTCATTGTGGTGTCCTACGTGCAGATTTTCAGGGCTGTGCTGAGGATCCCCTCGGAGCAGGGACGCCACAAAGCCTTTTCCACCTGCCTCCCTCACCTGGCCGTGGTCTTCCTGTTTCTCAGCACTATTTTTTTTGCCTACCTGAAGCCCCCCTCCATCTCCTCCCCATCTCTGAACCTGGTGCTGGCACTTCTGTACTCGGTGGTGCCTCCAGCAGTGAACCCCCTCATCTACAGCATGAGGAACCAGGAGCTCAAGAATGCTCTGAGGAAACTAATGACTGGTTGCTGATCAGAAGCAGCAATGAACGGCCCATCTTCCCCTGCATATCACTAGTAATGGAACTCATTACAAGCCCGACGTCTCTTTGATGGGTTATTTACTTTGGTTTCTCTGGGTTTTAAATTTTCTTGGTTGTATTAATGCTGTCCACAAAAATGCTCTTATTCTTCATCCTGTTTCTACCTCAGTGTCTGCTTGCCTTGTGTGCCGCAGAGACTTTGTGTAAATAAGGAGCTGTGCTCTCCGTGTGTTTAATCCAAATAAAGGACCCTGCACTGACTTGTTTGTCTGAGTTCCTTTCTCCAAGATCTTCTGTGGAGCTGTGGGGGCAGCATCTGCATGATGAGGTGGAGGGGACAGTAGCCACCCTGAGCTGGGTCTGCCTCTCAGCTTCACCAGTATGGCCCTGGCCACCACAGCCCACTTGCTCTGCAGTGCAGCACCAGCAGTTCAGGGTCTGTGGGGAGCCTGGGGAGGGGCTGCAGGAATGGCCGTCCAGGTCAGCAGAGATGAGCTCTGTAGGGAAAAGTCTCTGTGGGGTGATGGGATGTCCCGGGAGAAGAGCAGGGCACCGTGTGTGTGTGTGCAGGGGGGACATGGAAAGAGAAACCCTTTGGTGTGGGTGGCAGCTTGGGTCAGGCTGCCCTTTCCCTGGGGCAAAAGGACCTTCCTGAGGATCCCCTAGGCTGGTTGTCTCCTGCTGTTGTGGGGAGCAAGTTTGGCACGTGAAGCTGCAAGGTGCCCAGGGTGGGGATCTCCTCAGCATGCCGGCTGGATGAACGTTCTCAGTGGCCTGTTTCTTGCTCTGGGACATGAAGGACATGCAGAGGAGTGTCTGGTCTGAGCCTGTGCTCCCTGGACACCCTGGGGAAGCTGCCCCAGGGCCGTCCTCACAGAGCAGCCAGTAACAACCACCACGTCCAACACTGGCCTTTTACTCCAGCTCATAGAAGTTGCTTGTGCCTCCCAGAGGGACACCAAAGGACAAGGTCAGAAGTCCGTGTTTGCATTGTACAGAGCAGACGTAAGCATGCACATTGTGTGCGTGTGGGGAGGTGATTCCAAGCAAGCACAAGGGCCATCAGCTCTTCTTAGGGGTACATGAAGGCCTATGAGACAGACTGGACCTTGAGGTCACTTCCCGTTGAGTGTAACATCCCCTGGGAAACACCTGAATGCAGCCCTGGCATGGGCTTCCTTGAACCAAGATCAGGAGTAGCGCCCTGGCTTGTGAAGATGCTTTTGAGGCAACTGCTGTCTGAGTACGGGATAGTGGATGAAAGGCCATGTGGCTTGTAGAGGTGCTTGTGTTGTCCTGTTTCCATGGAGATGTGAGTGGGCGGGAGGAGGCAGCTGGGTTGTGCAGGTGCTTTGTGATGCCACTTGTGGCTGGGAGCTCTTCGTGCAGAAGGAAGCTCCTGGCCTGTGCAAGTGCTTGTGATGTCATTGTTGGGTGAGGAGGTGTGAGGCCAGGGGCCAGCCTCTGGTTTGTGCAGCTCCTTGTGATGCCAGAGGAGCCTGAGTAAGCGATAGGGGAGAAGGAGGCACTTGGCTTGTTCATGGGCTTGTGACGCCCCATGCGAGAAGACCTCTCAACACCACCATTCTCTGCAGCCACATTGTTCCTCACCACCACCTGTGACTGGCCGGCTGGGCTGGATGCCTCACCCTTCTTGGAGAGGAGGGAAGGGAGGGCAGAAGGGAGCAAGGAAAGAAGGGAGGGCGGAAGGGTGGAAGGGCGGAAGGGTGGAAGGGCGGAAGGGTGGAAGGGCGGAAGGAAGGAAGGGCGGAAGGAAGGAAGGAAGGGCGGAAGGAAGGAAGGAAGGAAGGGCGGAAGGAAGGAAGGAAGGGCGGAAGGAAGGAAGGAAGGAAGGAAGGAAGGAAGGAAGGAAGGAAGGAAGGAAGGAAGGAAGGAAGGAAGGAAGGAAGGAAGGAAGGAAGGAAGGAAGGAAGGAAGGAAGGAAGGAAGGAAGGAAGGAAGGAAGGAAGGAAGGAAGGAAGGAAGGAAGGAAGGAAGGGCGGAAGGAAGGAAGGAAGGCAGGCAGGGAGGAATGAAGGAAGGCAGGCAGGAATGAAGGAAGGCAGGAAGGAATGAAGGAAGGCAGGCAGGAAGGAAGGAAGGCAGGAAGGAATGAAGGAAGGCAGGCAGGAAGGAAGGAAGGCAGGAAGGAAGGAAGGAAGGCAGGAAGAAAGGAAGGAAGGGAGCACAGCCTATTCATCACAGCGATGAAGGTCTCTGTAATAAATGATGGCTAACTAGCCTTTAGAAAATTAGATTTTAGAAAAGTGCTGCTGACCAGCCTTTAGAGGGAGGGAGGGAGGTTGATTTGTACTAACCCTTATGCATAGACCTATTGCTGGCTAACTAAAGATAAGAATGAAGCAGAATGCGCCAAGCGAAGGACACCAGGTGGAATCCTCCCATCAGACTGTGGGGCTCAAGGAACACAAAGCACTGAGCAGGAGAGATAGGGAGGGCAGTGAGCAAGAGCTGGTTCTGTGAATTGGAAAAGACCCAAGATGGTAAAGTGCATGTGCCACAGGACAAGTTCAAAAGTTCGATCCTGAGGAAGACTTGGACCTTCATCTCCAATGATCACCAAGGATCCCTGACGGGGGTGTAACTTGGACAGACTGAGGTAGGACTGTAGAAGGAACTTATGTTAATGAATTCCTGGAAATAATTAGAATAACCCAACCTTTTCAAAGAAATGTAATGAGTAAACATGAAAGCTGTAAATATAAGGCAAGAATCCTAACGCTTGGGCGCGCATGGATCAAAGGAGCCATCCCCTGTGCTGCCCGTTGCCACAATAAAGAATCCCTGCTGAATAACACCGAGTTGTTAGAGAGTTTTATCCGAGTTACTTCCACCACCACAAGTCTGCTTCCAGTGCCTGCCACACCATATTTTCACCCTCTGTGAAACCACAGGCACATTTACTGTAGCCTTCCGCCACCGTAAGCCTGCTTCCAACGACTGCCACAGAATATTTATGATGCCTGTGACCTCACAGGCGACTTTACGGTAGCCTTCCAGCAGTGTAAGCCTGCATCCAGTGCCTGCCACACCATGTTTTTAATCTCTGTGACATCACAGGCACCTTTATAGCAGCCTTCCACCTCCATAAGCCTGCTTCCAACAACAGCCAAATTATCATTTTGAACCTCTGTGACATCACAGGAACTCTCATTGCAAAATTCCACTAGCAGAAGACTGATTCTACTGCCTTCCACACAAGATTTTCAATCACCCGTGTCAGCACAAGCACGTTCATAGCTACATTTTACCAGCATAAGCCTGCTGCCTGGGGCTGCCACAGCAGATTTTCAGCACCTGTGACATGACAGTCACTGTGATGTCAAGATTCCAGGGGCATAAGCCTGTGTCCAGTGCCTGCCACACCAGATTGTCAACCACCTCTGTGGCATCACAGGCAGCGTCGTGGCAACTTCCACCTCCATAAGCCTGCTTCCAGTGACTGCCACACCGTATTGTCAAACTCTGTGACATCCCAGTGAAGCGCGGAAACAGACTCTGTAACTCGCAGAGAGTTCTAAAGCGGGTGTGTTTGTTACAGCGCTGGGTGCAAGGGGGATCGCTCCTCCTCGCTTGCACACCGGGTCACATTCGAAAACTCTATTTATTACATCAAAACATGCATATTCATGAGTTAGTACAACAAGTTCAGAGAATAGCTGGGAATATCATAATTGTTTATCGGAAGTAATTATCGTATGTTTCGTCCTCTTGGCGCATGCATGCTGTAATCTGGTGGTCATCTTTTGGGGGCTTTCAGAGGAAGGCTCATAGTCTTCTTCATCGTGTACTTCTCTCCTTTGGTACAGGATCCCGGACTGGCTTAACTCCAAACCAAAGAACCAGTCTGAACCTGACAATCAAGTCCTTCTTTCTCATCCAAGTAGTTCCTACTGTCTCAAACATTTCAAGGCTGCTTCTCCTCCCTTATCTTGTGCTAAGTCTAGCTAGCTGATTTCTGCTTTCTCCTAAGCTATGCTAAATTAACTTTTTATTCCCCAGAGCAAATCCCCCCTTTTCTCTTACATTTGCAATTTCTTTTGCTATATACTGCCATTCCCTTGGAGAGTTTTAGTAAAGTATTTTCCACTCTCAACGTTTTGTCTGAGTTTATGTCTCTTTCATTCTTCATATGTATCTCCAGTACGTTTACACAACCATAGGGAACATTGTAACATGCAGCATATCATCAACCCCAATAGAATAAACAAATTATACTAACAAAGAGTTCCTTGAGCCATGTAAAGCTAGGCAGGCATGATGTTTGTTTTTTCCAAAGTTCTGAAAATCCCAGTGAGGCGTCATCCAAGGTCACTTGATGCAGCACCTTTTTTTTGTTTCCAAATTTGTTCAAAGTCAAAGGTTATTCTCTGACTCTCATCTACGTACGTCCAACAGCTATTACTCAGTACATACTCCTCCTTCCTTGCTATATAGCAAATCCAATGCTGATCTGTTTTGTAGTGTCGTTTTTGAAATGCTTTCTATTTCTTTTTGCTGTGCTCTTATGGCATCTACGGTGGAATTCATGCCATCTCTAAGGTAGCTGATAGGTTTACCACAGCTTTTTCTAGTTCGCTTACCCCTAGCCATGGCAAAAACCATCGAGCAAAACTATGGGAAGAGCTGGGTCTTTCTATAAGTGGGTTTGGGGGAGATCAGACTCGTCTCATATATGACCTTACTGTTCCTTGTCCTAGTTGGTTAATTATGGTGACATATAGGTATACAGGTCCTATGGCGCACTGACCTTTCCATCCTAAGGGCAAAACTTTTCGTGCCTTATTACCACATAACCAATATCACCCTGTTCCCAAGGGAGTGGGCTACCCTTTGGGACTGGTAGAGTTATATCTCCTAGCCTGAATTTTGTTCCACACGTTAGCACCCCCAGATTTCCAATAGGAAGTACAGGTAGGATTCTTTCCTACAGTTATTTTTTCTCCACAATTCTTCTCAATTGCGTTTCCTCCGCTATTGGAACTAATGGTTTCTTGGGAACATCTCTGGACACATGGAACACCTATGCTCGAGTCTGATGGTTCACCAA
Source organism: Leptosomus discolor (assembly GCF_034619465.1). Taxonomy (NCBI): domain Eukaryota; kingdom Metazoa; phylum Chordata; class Aves; order Leptosomiformes; family Leptosomidae; genus Leptosomus; species Leptosomus discolor. The sequence continues at coordinate 284,494 of NW_028237764.1, forward strand.
GATCTAACACCCATTGCAGATCTTTAATTGATATTTCTACATATTCTGAAAGATTCATGGTTGAAAGGGCTCTTAACACTTCAGAACTGTTGGGGAAAGCTGTACCTATTGAGAGGAATCCACGTGCTGAATTTTCAGGTAGTAGTGCACTAATCCAACAGGAAGATAATTTAAAGTTGTCAACCACCTTCCTTAACAATTGCAAATACACATTTTGATCCCATGCACCTCCCGTATCCAGCCATATTCCAACCAGACTAATAGTTAATGTCCATCATTTCGTTGAACTCGCAATTTTAGTGGTCCGACATGTGTGGCCTCTCATTGTGGCTTGGGAGCTTTCTTTACTCTCGTATGATGAATCCACGAAGCTTGTTCTGTAATCTTGATAGCTGTGTGGGAAGTTAGCAATACCCGGAACGGACCTTCCCGTCTAGGTTCCAAAGGTGAGCCTGAAAGAGATCTGACATATATATAGTCACTAGGTTCGATATTATGTACAGGTCCATTGAGACCTCGGGCTCTGATTCCTAAAACTCGCTTTTCTATCTCTTGAAGTTGCTTCTGCAAGCATATCACATAGTCTGTTAACGCTTCATCCCCTATTTGGGCCGATATCCCCGCCTGCACAATATAGGGTCTACTATATAATATTGCAAATGGACTTAATCCTTCCTTCATTCTGGGCTTAGTTCTAATTCTTAGGTGTGCCAGGGGCAAGGACTAAGGCCAAGGTACACTTGCCTCCTGTCCTAGTTCGTAGCTTAATTAATTGGTTCATCTTTTCCACCTGACCACTTGATTGTGGATTATAGGGGGTGTGTAGTTGCCAATCTATTCCTAGAATCATACTGACTTGTCGAATGATCTTTGAAATGAAGGGTGTCCCTCGATCTGATGAAATTATCACTGGAACTCCAAATCTCAGTATTATTTCTTGTAATATTACCTTGTTCACCTCCTTAGCCTTATTGGTTTGGCAAGGGAATGCTTCTGGCCACCCTGAAAAGGTGTCTGTCAAGACCAACAAATATCGAAATCCCCTTTTTCTTGGGAGCTCTGAGAAATCAATTGTTGTCCTGGATAATTTCCTTTCCCTATCTGCCCAGGCTGCGCTTTAGGGCCTGTCTTGGGATTACTCTGTAAACATACCTCGCACTGCTGTGTTATCTGCTTGATAGTGGTATACAGATTTCAGGCATCTGTAAGCCGACTCAAGTATTTATACAAGGCTTCTGTTCCCCAATGGGATTTTTTATGCTTGGCCATGACTACGCCCACAATAATGCGGATGGTACTATGACTTTACCTTGTGGAGTTTTTGCCCATCTCCCTTTTCTACTTTTCCTTCTAAATCTTCAATCAATTTTTGATCTTCTTTAGAGTATCTGAGTTTACAATCAATTTGTATTTTTACCATCTGGGACCAAAGACTGCACCCCCAAATCACCCTCCTCAGCTACTCTCCTGGCTTCACGGTCCGCCATGGCATTGCCCAAATCCTGAGCAGTATTCTTTCTCTGATGAGCTTTACAGTGCATGATAGCCACCTTTTTGGGGAGTTGCACTGCTTCCAGGAGCTTGAGAATTTTTTCAGCATGTTTGATATATTTCCCTTCAGTAGTTAGGAGTCCTCTTTCTCTCCATAGCGCTCCATGAGCATGGACCACCTCAAAACCGTACTTGGAGTCGGTCCAGATGTTTATTCTTTGGCTTTTGGCTAATTCCAATGCTCAGGTTAGAGCTTTATTTCTGCTTTTTGTGCTGAGGTGTTTGGGGCAAGAGCTTTAGACCGATCCCTAGTGGTTACCGTGTATCCTGCCTTACGGATGCCTTGCCAAACGAACCTGCTTCCGTCAGTGCCCCAGGAGTGATCAGCATCTTCCAGTGGCTCCTCTTTTAGGTCAGGTCAGCTAGAGTAGACTCCTTCACTTGTTTCCAGGCAGTTGTGCAACACCAGTTCTCCTGTAGCCCCGCTAAGAAAAGATGCTGGGTTGATGATGTTAGTGACTACTGTTTCCATGTCATCCTGCTCTGCCAGAACAGCTTGGTGTTTAAGGAATCTTTGTGGCGAGAGCCAGTGTCCTCCCTTCGTCTCCAACACCACTGATACAGTATGGGAGACCAATACTGTAATCTTCTGACCCAATGTAAACTTACGGGCTTCTTGGATGTTCAGTACCACCGCTGCTACTGCTCTTAAGCAGCTAGGCCAATCCCTGCTTACATCATCAAGTTGCTTGGAGAAGTATGCTACTGCCCTGTGGTATGGTCCCAGGTTTTGAGCTAGGACCCCTAGGGCTATTCCCTGCTTTTCATGAGAGAACAGCCAGAAAGGCTTGGTAGTATCTGGTAATGCCAAAGCAGGGGCCTCCATCAGCCTTTTCTTTAGCTGGTGGAATGCTCTTTCTGCTTCTTTATTCCAGACAAGGTTCTTTTGATTAGATTTCAACAGTTCATAAAGTGGCTTTACCATGAGTCCACAGTTATAGATCCATAGGCGACACCGTCCTGTCATTCCTAGAAACGTACGGAGCTCTTTAGCTGTCTGCGGTCGGGGGGTCTGGCAGATAACCTCCTTCCTTGTGGCTCCCAGGGCTCGCTGGCCTGCTGTTATCTTGTATCCAAGGTAAGTCACTTGTTGCTGAGCTATTTGGGCTTTCTGTGGAGAGACTCGATAACCGTTAAGTCCAAGAAAATTTAACAGACTAGTTGTCCACACTATACAAAGTTCATTCATCTCGGTGGCTATCAGCAGATCATCTATATACTGTAATATTTTTCCAGCTCCATGTATCCATTCCCATTTTTCCAGGTCTCTGGTTAATTAGTTTCCAAAAATAATGGAGCTGTTCTTAAATCCCTGTGGTAACACTGTCCATGTTAGCTGTGTCTTCCTTCCAGAGTCTGGGTTTTCCCACTCAAATGCAAAGAGCAACTGGCTTTCTGGACTCAAGGATAGGCAAAAGAAGGCGTCCTTTAAGTCCAATACGGTAAACCAAGCCAATTCAGGTACTAATTTAGTCAGCAACGGATATGGGTTTGCTACAACTGGGTGCAGATCCTCAACAATTTTATTAATAGCTCTGAGATCCTGTACTATTCCATAATTACCATTCTGGCTTTTTGACCAGGAAAATGGGAGTGTTACATTCCCATTCACTCTCCGTTAGTAGCCCGTACTTGATGAATCGCTTGATTACAGGTCAAATCCCTTCCCTATCTTCCATTCTAAGGGGGTACTGTTTAATCCTTAGGGGCCGTGCCCCCAGTCTGAGTTTAACTATTATTGAAGAAGCATTTTTTGCTTTTCCTGGTATTTCTGAGGCCCATACCCCTGGATACACTTGGTTCTGGACCTCCTCAGATACTTCTGAGCCAACAGGGGTATTTAGGAGGGCTAGACTCAAAATTTCAATCAGTTGGTCATTTCCCACTCGGAGTTCTACCTTTCCGTTTTCAAATTTTATTTCTGCCTTTAATTGTTCTAATAAATCTTGCCCTAGTAGTGGTTTGGGTGAATGAGGCATATACAAAAATTTGCGCATCCCCAGCTGTTTCCCCAACTTGAATTTAAGGGGTTTTAAAAAGTAGGCCTTTTCACCCTGGCCAGTAGCTGCCCTTACCATTACAGAGCCATCATCTATGGGTGTCAAAGCTTGATTTAAACCTGAGAATGTTGCCCCGGTATCAACTAGAAATTCCATGTCCTGTTGCTATTTCCCTAGCTTTAATATAACCAGTGGATCCGCCAGGGTAGATTCCCCAGGTCCCCGTCAGTCCTCCTTAACATGTGCCTGTATCCCTCCCTTCCCTCCCCATCTCTCTGGACATTCGTTCTTCCAATGTCCCTTCTGTCTGCACCATGCACGCTGATCCTTCCCTAAAGCACTCTTGTCTCCCCCACTTTTGAATCCTCTACTTGCTTGTAGCACCGCCATCAGTGCCTGCCTTTTCTTCCCTATTGCTAAACACTCTCCATGCTTCATCTAATAAAGTTTCCACTTTCTGTTGTTCTCAATTTCTGCAGCTTCCTTCGGATATCACTTGCTGATTGTCCAATAAACAGGGACACTAACTGCTGGATTCCTATCTCTGACCCTGGGTCTAAGGGAATATGTCGCCTCATAGTATCCCGCAATTTGTCTAAGAATTCTGAGGGGGTCTCCTTTGGACCTTGCCGAACAGCATATAAGGCTGACCAACTGATTGCTTTAGGGATGGCTCGCTCCACTGCCGTACGATCCAGTCTCTGTATTCATTCAGCAATATCATGTGGGCCCCTCTATTAGGGTCCGACTGGGTCCTGTAAGGGAAATTGTTCTTCAATATCCTCTCCTATCCCTTTAAGAGTATCATTGGCCAAATCCTGGGCCATTTTTAAAATTAACTGCTTTTCTGTTTCAGTCATATGATCTAATAACTATTGACTATCGCTCCAATCAGGATTGTGTTGTTTTATTAGGAATTGGAAGTGTCTTGTCACCCCCACGGAGTCATTTTGGTAGATTTTGCAAATCCTTTCCATGTTTCGAGATCAAAGGAGGAGAAGGGAATTTGTATTAAGATAGGATCTCCCTCTGGTCCTACTTCTTGCCTTAAGGGTGCTGGCAACATTGCCTGCTCTTTCTTACTCCGGCTGTGAGAGGATACCGGACTACTTGGAGGGATTCCAGAATCGGAATCCTCACTTTCACTCTTCCTTTCTTGTGCCCCTTGCTGGGTCCAGCCTGTTTGTGGTGGTTTATAATACTCTGGTAGATCCTCTGTTTCAGGATTTCTTATTTTCCCGGGCTTCGTACAACTCTGCTACATGCCGAACACCTCTTCACCTTTCCTTTCCCTTCTCTCTTGTTCTCCTTCTCTAAAGCTAACGCCATCGGGTCCTGCGGGACTGTCAGTCCACAGTCAGTATAGTACTCGAGGTGATTTCAGAGGGTGAAAAACATCTCCACATATGAAACTTCCTCCCACTTCCCTTCTCTCCTCAAAAACAACATCAGCTGCAAAAGGGTCTTATAATTTAGCGTCTCGTTGAAGGGCCACTTCTCCCCATCATCTAATTTATACAAGGACCACCACTGATAACAACACTTTATTAAGGTCTTCTCACTCACACCCGCACCGGACAATTCCCCTATATCCTTCCAACGAGCCAAAACGCAGCCTAAAGGGCTCCTTTTTAGTATTCTGCCACTTTGTCCATGACCCACATCAACAATAATGAAATCTGTCCCAGAGCAAGTACTTGCCTCACAAACAAACAACAAAGCCAGCGAAATATTCGGGTTCCGTTCTGACATTGGACCCGAGGAATTCTAGAGCTCACCCGTGCAATTCAGTATTTCTCTCCAAATGCCACCAATAATACTTAGTTGAAGCATAATTTAAACTTTGTCATAAGGTTTGTTCATCTCCGGCTGCTCTCCTCGCAGAGAACACGGAATCGTGGATCAGAACTCCGCGCTCGCTCCGCAGCCGTGCCACGTCTCACTCACACAGCGCACGCCCTCGGCCACTCACAAAAGAGCCCTTTCTAGTTCTGGCTCTTACATTACAAAATACCCATCAGAGCAGTAACCAAATGCACATACAGCATAAATTATTAACTGTTTACCATTTGCCACAGCTCCACGCCGATCGATATCAATGGGATTATAATACACGGTACCAGATTTTACATTTGGTGACAGTAAGGGCAACGCTGCGTACCGCTCCTGTAGCCAGGGCTAGGAGGACCCAGGGCCAGACCTAGGATACCAACAGACAGGGGACAGAATTCACCCTGCCACCACCTTACGGGGACTCAAACCCCAATCCCAGGGGCGAGCACCAAGGCTCTTTACCTCACGTAGAACGTCTCCTCATGACTTACAGGTATCCCCTTACTTACGTATAACATACCTGCTCCGCTGATGATGGTCCTTGTGTGCCTGCACGCTGACCTGGATGAGAGGGGGGGTCCTCCTGAGAAAATCTTGGGGGCACCCAGAGGAGTCCCGTCCTCAGCAGGTCCCGCAGCCGGACAGAGAAGGTCTCAGCTGGGTCACCAAAATGAAGCGCGGAAACAAACTCTGTAACTCGCAGAGAGTTCTAAAGCGGGTGTGTTTGTTACAGCGCTGGGTGCAAGGGGGATCGCTCCTCCTCGCGTGCACACCGGGTCGCCTTCTAAAACTCGATTTATTACATCAACACATGCATATCCATGAGTTAGTACAACTAGTTCAGAGAATAGCTGGGAATATTGTAATTGTTTCTCGGAAGTTATTATAATATGTTTCCTCCTCTTGGCGCATGCGTGCTGTCGTCTGGTGGTCGTCCTTTGGGGGCTTTCGGACAAAGGCTCATAGTCTTCTTCATCGTGTACTTCTCTCCTTTGGTACAGGATCCTGGACTGTCTTAACTCCAAACCGCAGAACCAATCTGAACCTGATGACTGGTTCACAAAGACAATCAAGTCCTTCTTTCTCATGCAAGCTGTTCCTACTACCTCAAACATTTCAAGACTGCTTCTGCTCCCTTATCTTGTGTTAAGTCCAGCTGGCTAATTTCTACTTTCTACTAAGCTATGCTAAATTTAACTCTTTACTCCACAGATCAATATGTTCATGTTTCTCCTTGAGAAAATGTCATGTGATTTTCTGTGGCAGCAGAGTGTCATTTTCTGTATCTGCCTTCCTGTTTGTAGGGATGGATTTGTTGCTCACAGTATCTATTTCCTGAAATCCTTGAGTGTGAGGGGTTTTTGGCAGGATTTTTTTTTAGGACTACTCTAATCTTTCTATCACACTGAGGTGGCTATTGTTTATAGTTCCTTCATGCATTTGTTGGGATGAAATGTATCATAGGAGTCAGAAAACGTGTAGGAAAGCTCTGCCTTGTTCAGTGTCAGCTTGCTTCTCAAATCCCAATTGCATGAAGGATTTGTCAGCTTTCTTTTGTAATGCTTTTTATCACATCGAAACTCTGTGCGTGTTCCGATTGGTAGTAGAGCCCGTTTTTAGCCTTAGTTCTTGCATCCAGAAGGTGTCAAATTGAGGAGTAATAGAGGAGGTTACAGGCAGGGCCTTAATCATTCCTCACTGTGCAATCTTTCATCCTAGTCAGGTGTCCGCTTCTTGTGGAGTGTCTGTGTTTGTGGGGCGTGTAACAGTGGTCAGCTCATAACCTTTGGAGTGAATCACTGACATGTGACACACAGCAATGAAGTAAAACATCCCTTGAGCTGCCTGAAGAACTTCTCTGAGGGAAAAACTCACCCCCATGACTGCTCTGAAGAAGCTGCGGTTGGCTGGGGCAGACGTGGTAACCGGCTCCGTAAGGAAGTGTCAGTGTCAAAAGTGCAAGTGGAGCATTCCCCACCTCTGGTTTTTTGAGTGAGGTGCGTGTGAGTAAACTACACTCGCAGCTCAGACATGAAGGCTTTTATTGCCCGGAACAGGCTGCCGGAGGGCTAAAGTACTGCATGGGTCGCTTAGAGCCGCCAGACTCTCTGGAGTGCTCTGAGGTTCCGTTGTGGTAGAAAATGAAGAATATTTGGGTCAGTTCTGCCCAGGCTGTTCTTGCTTCACATTAAAACAGGACACTAAGCTAAATGGGTCGTGCTGGGTGACGTCATAGGTGGCTGCACAGGTGACAGGTGAAGAGCAGCCCCTGCCTTGTGCAGCTCCTCCTGCTGTCCCTGATGGCTCAGGAGCTGCTAGGGCAGGAGTGTGCAGCAGGCTTGTGCCGTTGCTGGGGATGTCACCGGAGGCTTTGTGTCAGTCCCAGCAGGAGCAGGCAGCTGGCTTGTGCTGGTGCTGGTGATGTCACATGGGCCTGAGCAGGAGATAAGGCAGAAGCAAGGTCCTGGCAGGTGGAGGTGCCTGTGATGTCCAGGGAGATGAGGAAATGGGGGGCCAGGAGGCAGCCCCTGGGTTTGCAGCTGCTGCTGAGGTCCCAGGTGCCTGGGGAGTTGGGAGAGCAAGAGCTTGGAGCTGGGTTGTGCAGGGGCTTGGGATGGCCATGGTGGCTGAGGAGGTGTGAGGCCAGGGGCCAGCTGGGTCTTTGCCAAAGCCATGGTGATCTTCCTCTGTACCTGCATTACCACTACTCTGCCTGTCACACGCTGTGTTTGATTTCTCTGCCTTTTCATGGATTTTCACCTGTCCTGATAAAACGACCATTTCTGAAGTCATCTTTTCAGATGCCAACTGCTCAGGCAAAGGCCTTTTCCATCATCCTCCAGTTTTTTTCCTTCCTTTACTCTTTATTCATTCAGACACCTCTCACCTATGCAGCTGCTTTGAGATTCAGCGACTAAAAGATTTCAGTAGTCTAGTTTTCTCTCGCCAGGTCTTTCATTAGGTTTATACCTACCTTTGTGTATGTATCAATCTAAGACATTTCTCACAGGATTATGCCCTGTCGAAAGGCGACCTCATTAGAGACACCTTGTACTTAGCATAGGGTTGAGGAGTGTGTTTTATTGTTGATGAGACTTGGTCACGCTTTACTTTCCTTGTCTTGCCCATGGGAGAAGTCCTTGTGTGCCTGTGTGCAGGCAGTTCTCTAAGGAAAGCAGGTGGGAGATGGTGCAATGGAGATGTAACAGTTGTCTGCAGACTTGAGTGGAGAAGTCTGAGGCAAGACAGGAGGTAAATCCCCGTTGGCAAAGACAGCAATGGAGAGGAGAGGGGGTGAGGAGCAAAGCTGTCCGTACAGTGTCAGACCTCAAGGGACTGCTGTTCCTAGCTGTCCAGACCTCCTGAGGAGACACTCTGCATCACTGTCAATTGCAGAATGCTTCTATCATCTCTTCCCTAAACTGAAAATTAAATAAAAATACTCTTTAAAATTAATTTTAATTAGATGCACTTTTCAATTTTCGTCTGTATGTACGTTCTGAAAGGATTCCAATTAGCTACAAAAATCTTAAAGACTTGAAAAAAATTAAAGACAGACAAATATCTCCTTAGGGCTTTCTGTCTTTTAATGAGCCCCATGGGGTATTTGGCCTTAAGTAAAGGAATCTCAGCTACTGAGAGGAAACTGAACAAACTGTTAAGTCGTTAAAGTCAGAAGCAAACCCCAAAGTTCCTTGAAGGACTGATTGGTCCCACTGAGGGCCACTGCTGACACAGCCTCCCCAGGGACTCGTTACAGCAGAGAACTGGAGGCTGTGCTTGCAGGTAGGCAAAGGCCCTGTGCAGGGGGCTGGAGTGCTGAGAAAACCCTGGCTTTGTTTCACCCAGCAGAAAGTCCAAACCCTGACCCTCAGGCCCTGGGCAGGCAGATCCTGCCCCTCATGGGGGGCTCAGGGCTCTTCCCGGGGGCAGTGGGGTGTGAGGGGGAGCAGTGCCAAAGGCAGGGAAACTGGACAAGCCCTCCCGCCTTCCCCAAGCAACAGGGAAGGAGAAAGGGAAAGTTCTGCCTGGGAGGCCTTGGTGGCAGAGGCCACTGCCATAGCCAAGGGGCCCAAGGCCTTGCTCCTGTTGGGCCTTTGAGCCTTGACAGAGCCCTCGGCCATCTCTGCTGCAGGCTGTCCTGCACTCTGCCACGCCTGCACCTCTTCCCTTGCAGGCTGCACACACCCATCTTGCTTTCCCACACAGCTCTGCCCTCAGCATTTCTAGACCTTTACTGATGTCTCTCCACCCTCACCGCCTGTTCCTTGAAACACAAAGCCATGGGCTGATCCCGACACCCGCTGGGGGACCTCTTGCACCACAAGGCTGCCCTTTGAGGGAGATTTCTTTTCCTCACATGCAGTCTGAACCTTCCAAGCGGCACTTTGTGGAGGTTTCCTTCTCTTCGCACTACCAAGAAAAGCTCCATCATCTCTGGAACCACCCTTCAAGCAGTTATTATAGAGCCTTGGGTGTGAACTTCATCAGCCTAAAGAAGCCCAGATCCCTCAGCCCTCCACACAGGCCCCAAACCCCATCCTGGCAGATCCCATCTAGAGCCTCTCCAGCTCCTGCCCATTCCTCCACAATAGAGCGCCCCACACGGAGACACACTAGTCCAGATGTGGCCACACCAGTGCTCAGTCAAGGGCCATGATAATTCCTGTCTGGCTGGCCATGATGCCCCTAATACAGCCCTGTGTGCAGCAGGCCTTATTCCTGGTCAGCATGTGCCACTGGCTAATGCAGCATCCCTCATCATGCCCAGGCTCCTCTCCTCAAGGTCACAGAATCATAGAATCACAGAAGGGTGGGGGTTGGAAGAGCCCTCTGGAGGCCCTGGCCACACTCTTCTTCACACACCCCAGGATACCACTGGTCTTTTTTGCCACAAGGGCACGTCTGGCTCATGGTGAACTTGCTGTCTACTACAATTCCCAGGTCTTTCTCTGCAGAGCTGCTCTCCAGCAGGTCAACCCCCAGCCTCTACTGGTGCAGGGGGTTATTCCTCCCCATGTGCAGGACCCTACTCTTGCCATTATTGAACCTCATGAAGTTCCTCCCTGCCCAGCTCTCCAGCCTGTCCAGGTCTCTCCGAATATCACACAAGGCACAGCCTTTGGGTTTGTCAGCCACTCCTCCCAGTTTAATTTCAACGGCAAGTTTTAGTTGTGTATTTTAGCAAGTACTGCAGCAGATATCACCTAAATGAGAGTTTCAAAAAAATCTAGGCAAGTGCAACAATCATAGAATCATGGAAATGTGTTTTTTGAGAACCTCCAGGGATGGTGACTCCACCACTTCCCTGGGCAGCCTGTTCCAGTGTTTGAGAACTCTTTCAGGAAAGAAATATTTCCTCATGTCCATTCTAATCTTGCCCTGGTGCAACCTGAGGCCATTTCCTCTTGTCCTATGACTTGTTACTTGGGAGAAAAGACTGACCCCCACCTCACTACAACCTCCTCTCAGGTAGTTGTAGAGAGCAATGAGGTCTCCCCTCAGCCTCCTCTTCTCCAGACTAAACAATCCCAGTTCTCTCAGCTGCTCCTCACAAGACCTGTTCTCCAGACCCTTCATCACCTTTGTTGCCCTTTTCTGGACACACTCCAGCACCTCAGCGTCTTTCTTGGAGTGAGGGGCACAAAACTGCACACAGAAGTTGAGGTGCGGCCTCATCAGTGCTGAGTACAGGGGCACGATCACCTCCCTGCTCCTGCTGGCCACACCATTGCTGATACAGACCGTGGTGCTGTTGGCCTTCTTGGCCACCTGGGCACACTGCTGGCTCACGTTCAGCCGCCTGTCGAGCAGCACACCCAGGTTCTTTTCTATCGGGCAGCTTGTCAGCCACTCATCCCCAGCCTGTTGCAGTGTGTGGTGTTTTTGTGACCCAAGTACAGGACTCGGCTGCTGGCCTTGTTGAACCTCATACAATTGTCCTCAGCCCATCGATCCAGCCAATCCAGGTCCCTCTGTGGAGCCTCTCTACCCTCAAGCAAATCAACACTCCCACCCAATTTAATGTCATCAGCAAACTCACTGAGGGAGCACTCAATCCCCTCATCCAGATCATCGATAAAGATGTTAAACAAGACCGATCCCAACACTGAGCCCTGGGGGTCACTGCTTGTGACCAGTCACCATCTAGATTGAACTCTGTTCACCATCACCCTGTGCTTGACCGTCCAGCCGGTAACCTCACCCAACCTGAGCTACTTGTCATGACCAGTAACTCCACACAACACACCTTTCCTGTCCTGTGTAACCACCATACCAAATGGAAAAGAAGATATTGACGAACTCAGTTGACACTTCACAGACAATTTCATGGACATTTGAGAGGGGTGGCCCACAGTTAAAGCAGTGATAGCTGTCTGTAAACAGTATGATTGGAAGGGGGTGGTTGTATATGAAGGTCTTTTAGATAGTGTGGGACCTGAGTATGACAGAAATGGGTTGGAATAACGGATGGAGATTGGACTGGGCCTGGCTGGGCTGGACTTACTTCTCTTCATGAAAGCTCCCGTGGTGCTATGTCTCAGTTTTGTGACTAAAACAATGTTGAGAATACACGAATGTACTAGCTGTTTCTGAAAAGTGTTTGAAAAGCCTCAAGGTCTGCTCTGTTTCTGTGTGTTCCACACCAGTGAATAAAGGGGTGAGGGTACAAGAGGTTGGGAGGAGAAACAAGAAGGCCATTGACCACAAATGGTCACCTTAACCCGCAAGTGTTCTTGCTTTCACTATCCTTTACTCTTCCCCTGTCCCACGGAGGTTGATGAGGGATGTGAGCAAGCCGCAGGGTTGTGCCTAAATCCTTGGGGTTGTTAATCCACAATACATACAAAACAAGGAAGAGCTGGCTAGGAACGGCAATGTCAGGGGTGAGAAGACAGAGTTGAGGATCCTGAGAAAATGGGCAGAAAGTAAAGAACAGGGCTTCTGGAGGGCCTGCTGAGGGACATCCCTAGAAGAACCCACTGCCTCCAGTCCTGAAGAGAAGACGGGTGCAGAGAGCTGTTTGATGCTCAAGGATCAACTCTACATGACCCAGAATGTTCCACCTTGACATGCTGGAAGTCACATAAAGGTGGCAGGAGACTGGCATGGCTGAGAAAGGAGCTGCTGGCTAAAACCAAGCATGAAGGGGAAGCCCAGAAAAGGTGGCGGCTGGCTGCCTTCCAGCCTCCTTGGTTCTGTGACTGTGGGAGTAGATTGACACTCCAGAGCTCTTGGCAGCACTGCCCTCTTGCCAGGAGCTCCCTTCATCCTAAGCATTCAAAGGCAAGGTCAAGGTCACTCTGATGCTGAGGAAACCTGGGGATGTTCCATGAAGGCTACAGGTCCTGACCTCTAGCCTCTGGGAAGGGAGAACATGTCCCTCAGGCGTTGCTCAGGCCTCTCCTGGGTACAGTCTGATCTGCACAGTGCAATGGCAAGCGCAGGTGTGGGACACTGTAGGACATCCTGTGGTGGAGACGGTCAAGGACTCTGGCAAGACAAAAAGCCCCCAAGTGAGCCGAGGGCTTTCTCCCCTTGATTATGGCTGTTGTCTCAACCCTCAAGGCCTACTGGAAGACACCTTCACCTTACGGCACCAGCACCTCAGTGCCTCCTCAGCCCACCCAGGACAATCTCAGAAGCAGAGGACCTTGGCCCTGCCCTTGGCACTGCACATCCCCACATCACCCTGCCCCAGGAAGAACCCTGAGGAATGGCTGAGGGACAGGGTCTGCCTTGCAGGGGCTGGGGAGTCAGGGCTTTCTTTGGCTTGATAAAGCATAGCAAGGGTTACTCAGCATCAGAGCCACCTTCACCTTGCCTTTGCCTACCTGTCCTCACTGCCTCCAGGTTTCTTTTTTAACCAGCCCTCAGGGAGGCTTTGTCAGTAGCATCCCTCAGTGGAACCCATGAGTGCTCCAAGAAACTTTGGAGTTTGCATCTGACTTTGATTCCTCCAGAGGTTTCCTCAACTTCCTCTCAGTGTCTGAGTTTCACGGACTTGGCACTAAAACCACCAGAGAGATGATTAAAAAGTTGTTGGTCTGTTGCTGTGCTGCTGATCTGGGCTGGTCTCCTGGGACAGAGAGAGCTTCTAGCAAGCAGGCAGAGCTGCAGGGAGACAGCTCTGCCCAGCAGCAGCTGCTCTGCCAAGCGCAGCAGGGCTGAGGGGGCTGCCTGTGGGCACCAAGGAGAAAGGAGCGGGGCAGAGAGAGGTTGAAGGCAGGGGAGAGGGGGAGGATGGCTGAGAGCTCACTGGAGGAGAACTCTTCCCAGCCTCTGACACAGTAAGTCTCTGGGTGCAGGGTGATGGTCGGTGGTTCCTTACAGGATCTGCTGAATGTGTGCAGCCTCTGGGATCTGTCTGTGATGGAGAAGAGGAAGCCGGGCTGCAGAGCAGGGCTTCCCTAGTGCAGTGTGAGAGGGACAGGGCATGACGGCTGCCTTCTGGTGGGGATGGCTGTGGGGTGTGAAGGTGGGTGTGCAGCCAGGGGTGCCCAGGGCTCTGCTTCCAAGCAGTGTCTCTTCACCCCAGGGAGCTGTTTCCTGGGGCATGGACTCTGTCACCATCCCGCATCAGCACTCAGCCCTCCCATGGAGCTCCGCACGGAGCTGTGGGGAGAGGCTGTGTGTGGAAGATCCCCAGCAAAGTTGCGTCTCTCCTGATACATAAAACTCTTCCTTCTGCAGAGAAAAGGGACTGAGAGCAACATGCCTGGGATATGACCTACATGGAGGTGCTGTGCTCAGCTATGTAAGGAGAAGGCTTTCCCAACTGCCAGCTGTCTTCCTCTCCTGTTCCTCAGTCGCAGATCAGGTTATTGCTTTGTGATTTTTTCACCTGTTTCTCCTGCTACTTTTCTTGCTTGTGGAAGCTCTGGTTGTAGGGGATGGGGGTGAGGGGGGTGTCTCAGATGCATTTATGACACTGACCATGGGAGGAGGTGGGCAATGCAGTGTGTGGGACTCGGAAACCAACTAAATCTCCCTTCAAGAGATGCTGGGCACTGTCTTTCGGGCAGCTGAACATCTCCCTGGGGTGAAGAGCTTGAAGTGCCCTTCTCCCATGCTTGGGGGCATTTCAGCAGAGGACGATGGGAACCTAGTGAGAGCCCCATTCTCCCCCACAGGCACGCTGCTCTTATCATGTCTGGAGAGAGCCTGGAGATGTGTCAGCCATGACTGATTCCGATGCAGACTTTGCTGTTCAGGAGCGCAGAGTTGGAAGGGCTGGGTCCCTCCTGGGCTCTTCCCTCTCAGACACAGCCGGTCTGGGTGCTGACTCCAGCGCACTGAAATAAATAGGGACAATTGTCACATGGTCATTGAGGCCAATACCTCTCACTCGACTTAAGGCACTCATTGCCAGGAACAGCTATTGAATGCACGAGCTGTTTGACACCACTGCAATAGCACAGGTCTGACTTGTCTGGAGCCCATGGGCAGAGCCCCTGCTCGTCCATCCTGATCTCACAAATAGGAACTAATCGAAGTTCCTCCAAAAAAAAAGCCATTGTGGTGAATATCTGTGGAAAAGTGTGGCTCAGAGAAATTTGTCCTCACTTGTGAATGTCTTCTCCTCTTTCAACAGTCCCCCATTCCTAGAGTGAAGTAATGTCCAATGCCAGCTCCATCACCCAGTTCCTCCTCCTGGCATTTGCCGACACATGGGAGCTGCAGCTCTTGACCTTCGAGCTCTTCCTGGGCATCTACCTGGCTGCCCTCCTGGCCAACGGACTCATCATCACCACTGTAGCCTGTGAACCCCACCTTCACACCCCCATGTACTTCTTCCTCCTCAACCTGTCCCTGCTCGACCTGGGCTCCCTCTCCACCACTCTCCCCAAAGCCATGGCCAATGTCTTCTGGAACACCAGGGCCATCTCCTACACGGGGTGTGCTGCCCAGGTCTTTCTATTTGTCTTTTTTAATGCAGCAGAGTATTGTCTTCTCACCATCATGGCCTACGACCGCTACGTTGCCATCTGCAAACCCCTGCACTACGGGACCCTCCTGGGCAGCAGAGCTTGTGTCCACATGGCAGCAGCTGCCTGGGGCACTGCTTTTCCCTATGCTCTGCTGCACACGGCCAATACATTTTCACTGCCCCTCTGCCAGGGCAATGCTGTGGACCAGTTCTTCTGTGAAATCCCTCAGATCCTCAAGCTCTCCTGCTCAGACACCTACCTCAGGGAGGCTGGGCTACTTGTGATCAGTGTCTGTTTAGGCTTTGGTTGTTATGTGTTCATTGTGGTGTCCTACGTGCAGATCTTCAGGGCCGTGCTGAGGATCCCCTTGGAGCAGGGACGCCACAAAGCCTTTTCCACCTGCCTCCCTCACCTGGCCGTGGTCTCCCTGTTTGTCAGCACTGGCATGTTTGCCTACCTGAAGCCCCCCTCCATCTTCTCCCCATCCCTGAACCTAGTGATGGCAGTTCTGTACTCAGTGATGCCTCCAGCAGTGAACCCTCTCATCTACAGCATGAGGAACCAGGAGCTCAAAGATGCTGTTAAGAAACTCATTCCTTCCACATTGTTCAATAGTGAAAAAGTTATTTCCTCTCTGCACAAATGATTCACAGATTATCTGATTCCATACTTCTTTGGCATTTTTTGTATGTCGTATGGTTTTTAGAGGTTGGATTTTTTTCTTCACTTTTTTTGGGAGATGTTTTATTTTGTTCTTAATATCTTTTATATTATTATAATTGCTGTGTTGTCATTCATGGTTCTTGTGTTAGTAGACAAATGTTTGTATTTGCATCACTTACCTGAGGCGTGGACCAAATTTGGGATGCCTAGTGCCCTTATAAAAGCATGTTTGACACTGGCTCAGAGTTAATTTCCTTCACAGCCGCTCTGAAATGAAATGAGATTCCCTGCTGCAGTGCTTTCAGGCTGAGCTCTTTCTCCAAGGAAACCTGAGAAACTTCAGCTCTTAAGTTCCTCTTTCCCCATGTTTTTAAGAGTAAAAAGCTCAATTTTGTAGCCTATTTGAGACATAGGGCTGGATTTAAGAATCACCAGAGGGTTTCAGGTATCGGGTACGTTGATAAGTATATTGAGGGATGTACCCAGGGCTTTCCCACAGATGACACTAAATACCCCCATTCTCTAGGAGGGTAACATGAAGCTGTTGGGAGAGCTGGGCAGTTCTGCAGGGACAGCATGTTCCTGGGGACGTGTGGAGATGGAAGAGGGCTGCAAAGATGGGGTTTGGGGCTGAGAATCCAGGGCATGTGCAGACCTCCTCTGGGCACTCTCCAGTTCCTCCCCACCTGTCTACAGCAGGAATTCCCACAGAGGGACACACCAGACCAGGTGTGACCACACCAGGGCTCACTGGAGGGGGATGAAAACTCAAGATGTCTGGGTGGCCACGCTCCTCCTAATGCAGCCCCCTGTGCAGCTGGCCTTGTTCATGGTGAGTGCTCACCGCTGGCTTGTACGGTGTCCCTCGTGGTGGCCAGGCCATTCTCCTGCTCAGCCAGTCACGTCCCAGCTGGCCCTGACTTATGGGCTTATTTGTTCCCCCCGATGCTACTTCTCCTTGTAAAACTGCAGAGGTTCCTGTTGGCTGAATCCCAGAGTTCCTCAAGGTCTGCCTGCACTGAAGCTCCATTTGGTCAGCTCTTAGTGTTTGTGTGCAGGCGGCTCACCCTGCTTGTGGAGAGCCATCACCACAAGGTGACAGCATGAGGAGTCGCAGGGCACTACAGACAAGAACAGGAGTTACTAGTTTGTGCTGGGCAAGGTCAGAATCAGCACGGCAACGATCTGAGGAACATTGTGTGAGGGCACAAAGTCAGCAAACCATGGCCAGTGGAGAAAGAGCAGAGCTGGGCTGTTTGTAGAGGAATCTGTAGGAGGATGATGAAAGGGAAGAACCTGGGAGTGGGAAAGAGGGAAAAGGAAACGCAAAGGTTCAGCTCAGGATGTGATGAGGTCTGTTTGGGGTTACCTGCCTGGCAGCCTTGAGTCAATGACTGAGGGGGACAAAAAAGCCACAGCTGAGTGCACCAAACCTGTGTCTGCTTCCTTCTGTGGTCATGGGGCCCTGAGAGCTCTCCCTGTTGTCATCAAGGGAAGACTCATGGTGCGTCATTCATGCATCCTGGAAGGGACATTGGATCCCTCCAGCCGCTGGTCTTAGATCCTCTGTCTGTTTAGGAGCTGGTCCCAGGAGTCCCTCATTCCCTCAGTTCCCCCGTGCACTGCCAAACACACAAGCAAATGTCTCTCCAGTGCAGAATCACAGAAGTGTTGAGGCTGGAAGACAGCCAACCTTCACCTTCTGTGTGATTCTTCTTTGTGCTCCATATAAGACAGGAGCTCCTTTCTCATCCACTCCAGCCTCCTCCCACCTTGGCGTGATTTCTTGTATGTTGGGTTGGACCGTTCTGGGTCATGAAGAGGTGATCCTTGACCATCAGAGAGTCCTCTGAAGAATCCACCTGCCCACAGGCATCCCCTTGTCCAAGGCTATGAAAATTTCCCTCCTAAACTGTTATATGAATTACTCTTTACATTATGAAGTTTTATTACCTTTCTTAATAAAGATATCTGTATCTCACATTGTATAATGATTTGCTGAAACAAATTAAGGACACCAGCCCATCATAAGCACCAGAAGAACAGCCCTGCCATGGAATCTTAGAGCTGTCCATGAAGGATAAAGTATACTCCTGGAGAACACAGATAATGCTAGCATCCCAGCCGCTCTAACGCATCTTTGAACCCCTCCCAGCATCTGCCATCATAATTAAATACTATCAGAAGACCAACTCCAGGAATCGCTGCATCCATAGGCAAGCAGGGGAATGCTGATGGATGGGGACACTGCAGAAATAGAGCTGCTTGTGAAGTTTTAATAGGATTAGTAATCAGTGGTGTGTGTAATTAGTGATTAATCAAGACATGTTTTACCTTAATGCCTGAACTGTATAAGAATCCAATGTAAAACGTTGTTTGGCAGTGTGGCAAGGTCTGGCTCTTCTCTAGCCAGGAGATGCAGAGCAGTCCAGAAACACACGGAGAATCACACCCAGGTCTCCACTCGTGTCCCCACACTCTCAATCTTCTCTTTTTAAGCTCCACCAACCTTTCCTCACCCCCGTGATGATACAGTCAAGGAACAGAGAAACACTTTTCCCAGGGGGCCTGGCAGCAGCACCTTCTCCTTCCTGCAGATCCCCTTCACCTCCAACAAAGGCCCTCAGGGGCAGCAGAGACCCCACTGACAGCAAATCCATTTCTTGCCAGGGCTGCACTTCCCAGCCCTCTTCCTCTCTGTCCCTGGGGACAGCGGGATTTGCTCCCTCCCTTGGCATCCTGTTGCAGCTTGCTTTGTCCATCTGCTGCCCACTCAGCCGTGTCTGTGCTCTGAAGCAAAGCCTTTGCACACATGGGGACTTGGACCCTCTGCACCAGGTTTCCCAAAGACAAGTCAGGGCTTGGCCTGCAGCCACACCAGAGGTGCCACAGCCCACATGTGCACCACTGCCCCCAACCTGGGGTGCAGACAAGTTGAGAGAGAGCCTGTGCTTTTTGATATGGATGGAGTAACAGCCAAGGCGTGGTGGGACAAGTCACATAGCCTGGAGTGCTGCAATGGATGGGTGCCAGCTTTTCACAGAATCACAGAATCAGAGAATAGTGGCGGTTGGAAGGGCCCTCTGGAGATCATCTAGTCCAACCCCCCTGCTAAAGCAAGTTCACCTAGAGCAGGTCTCACAGGACTGTGTCCGGGTGGGTTTTGAATATCTCCAGGGAAGGAGACTGCACAACCTCCCTGGGCAGCCTGTTCCAGTGCTTTGTCACCCTCACAGTGAAAGCTTTTCCTTATGTAGAGGCAGAACTCCCTGTGCTCCAGTATATGCCTGTTGCCCCTTGTCCTGTCACTGAACACCACGAAAAAAAGCCTGGCCACATCCTCTCAACTTCCACCCTTTAGATATTTATAAGCATTGATAAGATCTCCTCTCAGTCTTCTCGAGGCTAAAGAGCCCCAGGTCTCTCAGCCTTTCCTCACAAGAGAGATGCTCTAGTCCCCTCATCATCTTTGTAGCCCTCCACTGGACTCTCTCCAGTAGTTCCCTGTCTCTCTCGAACTAGCTGGCCAAGACCTGGATACAGCACTGCAGATGTGGCCTTACAAGAGCAGAGTAGGGGCGGGGGGACAACCTCCCTCCACCTGCTGGCTACACTCTTCTTCACCCACCCCAGGATACCACTGGCCTTTTTGGCCACAAGGGCACATGGCTGGCTCATGGTTAACTTGCTGTCCACTACAGCTCCCAGGTCCTTCTCCGCAGAGCTGCTCTCCAGCAGATCGACCCCCAGCCTGTACAGGTATATGGGGTTATTCCTCCCCAAGTGCAGGACGCTACACTTGCCGTTATTCAACCTCATTATGTTCCTCCCCGCCCACCTCTCCAGCCTGTCCGTGTCTCGCTGAATGGTAGCACAGCCTCCTGATGTCAGCCACTCCTCCCAGTTTAGTATCATAACCAAACTGGCTGAGGTTGCACTCTGTCCCTTCATTCAGGTGGTTGATAAATACAGTGAATAAGATTCGACCTAGTACTGACTCCTGGGAACACCACTAGTTACAGGCCTCCAACTAGGCTCAGCAGCACTGACGACAACTCTCTCAGCTCTTCTGGAGTTTTCTTCTTCCTCATGTCCAGTCTCCACTTTCCAAGCTGCACTTTGGAGCAGTTTTTCTCTCTCCTGTTTTTTCCTGCTTCCAAGGAAAGATTAAAAACCTCAGAAAGCCCCCTTCAAGCAGCCAGCCTAACTCATCATCCTTCTTGCGGCCTTTCACCTGACCAGACAGAAGTAACCTCACCGTGATCTTCTGAACCTGCTCTTTCAGCTTCCTGGAGAGGCACAAACAAGCCACACGCCTGCTGCTGTCCCATCAGGTACTCGGGCAGAAGGCACATGACAATCCATACCCAGGCCCTCTCCCCGCATAGGGCTCCCCTGTACAGGGGGAAAGGAAGGACTTTCAATAGTGTTGGCCCGAATGCTGAACACTGAGGGATTCCGGTTACGACTGGCTTCTAGGAGAGCTTTGTACCACTGGTCACGTTTGGACCTGGTCATCCAGCCAACTTCCCACCCTCGCTGTACCATCCGCTCTGTCAGCCCTGAGAGCGTCAGTAGGCTCTAAGGAGACTGTGGGAGATGATGTCAAAGGCCGTGTGAAAGGCCAGGCACACACCATGTCCTTGTTTCCCCTAACTGTTCTGGTTCAGCAGTGCCTTTCTTCGCCTTCAGGTGCCTGGAGATGGCTGCAGGAGCACGGACCCCATCCCCTTCCCAGGCACTGAGGTAGGCTGACCGGCTTTAATTCTAGCAATCCTCATCCCTGCCCTTCTTGAAGGTGGATGGACGTCTGCCTTTTCCAAGGACCCCAGAACGTTTCTGCCTGCTCTGGCACTTGGGAGGGCACAATCCAGAATCACAGGCAAGGGGGACGTAGCAGACAGGAGCACTTGCAAGGATCCTGTCCAAGGCAGCTGAGATGAACATCACTGGGACGGTGGGGCTTGTTCTGGAGTCACACACAGAAATGTCAGAGCTCTGCCAGGTTCCCACATCTCCTCTGGCCTTGTGCATTCCTCCTACACCCGTGGGTGATCAGAGACACGAGTCCTTCCCTTGCACACGCAGAGGCAGTGCGCTGCAGCAGTCAGTGTCTCTCCGACCTTCTGCTGCCACTCCCAGAGGCTGGGAGGCCCCTCGGCCCTGGGAGGGTATCGCCCTGCTCTGCACTCGCCTGAAAAGCCCCACGACGTGAGGAACGGACACGGGGACCGGGGTTCAAGGAAGCCCATCCCAGGGCTGCATTCCGGTGGTTTCCCAGGGCATGTTGCTCTCCACGGGAAGTGACCTCCAGACACTGTCTGTCTCACAGGCCTTCATGGCACCCCCACGAACAGCTGATGGCACTTGTGCTCGCTTGGGTTCACCTCCCCACATGCATACCAGATGCATGCTTACCTCTCACCTGTACAGTGCAAACATGGACTGCTGACCTAGTCCTTTTCTTGTACAGCGGCACTGAAAATGTCTTTTTTCCTTCTTTTTCTCTCTTTTTAGCAATGGAATTTTACCTTCCTTTTCTTTCCCAATTTTGGCTCTGTTTTTCTGCCTCCTTTTTCGCAAGATTCTGCTCTTGTTTTCACAAGACGTGGGGCCTATTGTTTACACCGATAGACCGGGTGGTCTATCAGCAAGAGTTCTTTTCCCAAATTCGGTCCTGTTTTTCCAACTCGGTCCTGTTTTTCACAAGACTCCGGGCCAGTGGTTTTGTATGCTGGACCAGGTGATCTATGAGCAATGCGTGACTGACTTATGTCTGTTCTGCTGAATGAGAGGAACAGGGACAGACTGATAAAAGAGAAACATCCTACCAGGGAGAGTCCCACCAGATAGTCTTGCTTGTTTGTACTGATTTATGCGATCTAGGCAACTAAAATCCATCAGTAAAAAACACTTTTTTTGAGAAAAAATATCCCTGAAAATCTGTAAGCAAATGAATTCAGTTTATATATTTCATTTTGGCATAGAGAGTATAACAAAAAATACTTTCTGAGCTTTCGTAGTAATTGAGTTATGTAGCTTTAAATTGCATAAAAACTACAAAGTGAAGCAACAAGGTGTGCTAGCTTTGTGGAATTTTGACCTAGCACCCTTTTCTGCCCAGATTTATAAATAAATATGTCATCTCTGTGTGTACAGTTGGCTTGTTGCACATCGGGCAGTGGACCCAGCTTCTGGGAACAACATTTTGGTGTCCCCCTGAGAAAGGACAAGCAACCTCTGCGAGCTGGGGTGAGAGGCCAGTGCTGGAAATGGTGGTTGTTACTGGCTGCTCTGTGAGGATGTCCATGGGGCAGCTCCCCTGGGGTGTCCAGGGAGCACAGGCTCAGACCAGACCCAGCTCTGCGTGTCCTTCATGTCCCAGAGCAAGAAACAGGCCACTGAGAACATTCATCCAGCCGGCATGCTGAGGAGATCCCCACCTCAGGCACCTTGCAGCCCCACGTGCTAAACTTCCTCCCCAAGACAGCAGGAGACAACTGGCCTAGGGGATCCTCAGGAAGGTCCTTTTGCCCCAGGGAAAGGGCAGCCTGACCCGAGCTGCCACCCACACCAAAGGGTTTCTCTTTCCATTTTCCCCCCTGCACACACACACGATGCCCTGCTCTTCTCCCGGGTCATCCCATCTCCCCACAGAGACTTTTCCCTACAGAGCTCATCTCTGCTGACCTGGACGGCCATTCCTGCACCCCCTCCCCAGACTCCCTACAGAACCTGAACGGGTGGTGCTGCTCTGCAGAGCAAGTGGGCTGTGGTGGCCAGGGCCATGCTGGTGAGGTTGGGAGGTAGACCCAGCTCAGAGTGGCTACTGCCCCCTCCACCCCAGCACACAGACGCTGCCCCTGCAAATCCACAGAAGATCTGGGAAGAAGGAACTCAGGCAAACAAGTCAGTGCAGGGTCCTTTATTTGGTTTAAACACAGAGAGAGCACAGCTCCTTATTTACACAAGGTCTGTGGGGCACACAAGGCAGGCAGAGACTGACATGGAAATAGGATGAAGAATGCCAACATTTTTTTGGACAGCATTTATACAACCAAGAAGAGCTAAAACCAAGAGAAACCAAAGCAAACCACTAACCAAAGACAGGCTGAGCCTTTAATGAATTTCATTACTAGTGATATGCGGAAGAAGATGGGCAGTTCATTGCTACTTCTGAACAAAAACCAGTCATCAGTTTCCTCAGGGCGTCCTTGAGCTCCTGGTTCCTCATGCTGTATATGAGGGGGTTCACTGCTGGAGGCATCACTGAGTACAGAACCGCCATCAGCAGGTTCAGGGATGGGGAGAAGATGGAGGGGGACTTCAGGTAGGCAAACACGCCAGTGCTGACAAACAGGGAGACCACGGCCAGGTGAGGGAGGCAGGTGGAAAAGGCTTTGTGGCATCCCTGCTCTGAGGGGATCCTCAGCACGGCCCTGAAGATCTGCACGTAGGACACCACAATGAACACAAAACATCCCAACACTAAACAGGCACTGACCACAAGTAGCCCAGCCTCCCTGAGGTAGGTGTCTGAGCAGGAGAGCTTGAGGATCTGGGGGATTTCACAGAAGAACTGGTCCACAGCATTGCCTTGGCAGAGGGGCAGTGAAAATGTATTGGCCGTGTGCAGCAGAGCATAGGGAAAAGCAGTGCCCCAGGCAGCTGCTGCCATGTGGACACAAGCTCTGCTGCCCAGGAGGGTCCCGTAGTGCAGGGGTTTGCAGATGGCCACGTAGCGGTCGTAGGCCATGACTGTGAGAAGAAAATACTCTGCTACTATAAAAAAGAGAAATAGAAACACCTGTGCAGCACATCCCGTGTAGGAGATGGCTCTGGTGTTCCAGAGGGCATTGGTCATGGCTTTGGGAAGAGTGGTGGAGAGGGAGCTAAGGTCAAGAACAGAGAGGTTGAGGAGGAAGAAGTACATGGGGGTGTGGAGGTGGGGGTCACAGGCTACAGCGGTGATGATGAGTCCATTGCCCAGGAGGGCAGCCAGGTAGATGCTCAGGAAGAGCCCGAAGGTCAAGAGCTGCAGCTCCCGTGTGTCTGCGAATGCCAAGAGTAGGAATTCAGTGATGGAGCTGGCATTGGGCATTGTTTCACTGCAGGAATGGGGGACTGTTGAAAAAGGAGAAGACTTTGACAAATTAGGACAGAATTCTCTGAATCAGTCTTATGCCAGTTCTCCCAGATAACCCCAAAGATGGCTTTCTTTTTGAGGGGGGACTTCAGTCAGTTCGTCTTTTGAGTTTAGGATTGACGAGCAGGGGCTCTGCCCATGGGCTCCAGAGAAGTCAGACCTGTGCTATTGCAGTGGTGTCAAACAGCCCCTGCATTCCGTAGGTGTTCTTGGCAACGGGAGCCTTCAGTCCTGTGAGAGGTATTTGCCTCAGTGACCATGTGACAATTGTCCCTATTTTTTGCAGTGCAATGGAGTCAGCACCCAGACCGGCTGTGTCTGAGAGGGAAGAGCCCAGGGAGGGACCCAGCCCTTCCAACTCTGCTCTCCTGAACAGCAAAGTTTGCATCGGAATCACTCACGGCCGACACAGAACCTTTCTCACCCCCATTTTCCATCTCCAGTCTCTCTCCAGACATGATAAGAGCAGCGTGCCTGTGGGGGAGAATGGGACTGTCACTAGGTTCCCATCCTCCTCTGCTGAAGTGCCCCCAGCAGGGTGGAAGGTCTCTTCAAACTCTTCACCCCAGGGAGATGCTCAGGTGCGTGAAAGACAGTGCCCAGCGTCTCCTGAAGAGAGACTCAGCTCGTTTACAAGCACCGCACTCTACATTGCCCACAGCCTCCCATGGTCAGTGTCTCAAACTGCATCTGAGACACAGCAGACGTCGCCCAGACCCCCCACAAACCTGAGCTTTTGCAAGCAAGAAGAGGAGCAGCAGGAACAGGAGAAAAAAATACAGAGCAATACATTGATCATTATGCAAATGAAGAACAGGAGAGGAAGACCGCTGGCACTCAGGAAAGCCTTCTCCTTACACAACAGAGCACAACACCTCCCCGTTGGTGACATCCCAGGCCAGTTCCTCTCAGTCACTTGTCTCTGTAGAAGGAAGAGATTTCTGTGTCAGAAGAGATGCATCTTTGCTGGAGATCAGTCCTTCCACTCAGAGCTTCTCCCCACAGCTCTATGAGGAAATCTCTGGGCTGAGTGATGATGCTGGTTGATGACAGATTCCCTGCCATAGGTCACAGCCCCTGGGGTAAAAATACACTGCTTGGAAGGACAGCCCTTGGAATACCTGGATGCACAACCACCTACACATCCTGAAGCCATCCCCACTGGGCTTCACACCCCACAGCCATCCCCACCAGAAGGCAGCCGTCATGCCCTGTCCCTCTCACACTGCACTAGGGAAGCCCTGCTCTGCAGCCCGTCTTCCTCTTCTCCATCACAGACAGATCCCAGAGGTTGGACACATTCAGGAGATCCTGCAAGGAGCCACCGACACATCACCCTGCACCCAGAGACTTACTGTGTCAGAGGCTGGGAAGAGTTCTCCTCCAGTGAGCTCTCGGACACCCTCCCCCTCTCCCCTGCCTTCAACCTCTCTCTGCCCCGCTCCTTTCTCCTTGGTGCCCACAGGCAGCCCCCTCAGCCCTGCTGCGCTTTGCAGAGCAGCTGCTGCTGGGCAGAGCTGTCCCCCTGCAGCTCTGCCTGCTTGCTAGGAGCTCTCTCTGTCCCAGGAGCCCAGCCCAGCTCAGCAGCAGAGCAACAGCCCAACAACTTTTTAATCATCTCTCTGGTGGTTTTGCCAACGAGTTCGTGAAATTAAGAGACTGAGGGGAACCTGAGGAAACCTCTCGAGGAGTCAAAGTCAGATGCAAACTCCAAAGTTTCTTGGAGCGCTAATGGGTTGCACTGAGGGACGTTACTGACAAAGCCTCTCTGGGGGCTGGTTAAAGGACAAACCTGGAGGCAGTGAGGACAGGTAGGCAAAGGCAAGGTGAAGGTGGCTCTGATGCTGAGTAAACCTTGCTGTGCTTCATCAAGCCAAAAGACCAAGCCCTGACTCGCCAGCCCCTGCAGGGCAGACCCTGTCCCTCAGCCATTCCTCAGGGTTCTTCCTGGGGCAGGGTGATGTGGGGATGTGCAGTGCCAAGGGCAGGGCCAAGATCCTCTGCTTCTGGGTTTGTCCTGGGTGGGCTGAGGAGGCACTGAGGTGCTGGTGCCGTAAGGTGAAGGGGTCTTCTGGTAGGCCTTGGGGGTTGAGACAACAGCCATAATCAAGGGGAGAAAGACCTCGGCTCTCTTGGGGGCTTTTTGTCTTGCCAGAGTCCTGGAGCGTCTCCACCACAGGATGTCCTACAGTGTCCCACACCTGCGCTTGCCATTGCACCGTGCAGATCAGACTGTGCCCAGGAGAGGCCTGAGCAACGCCTGAGGGACATGTGGCAAGAGGACAGTGCTGCCAAGAGCTCTGGAGTGTCACCCTGTTCCCAGAATCACAGAACCAAGGAGGCTGGAAGGCAGCCAGCTGCCGCCTTTTCTAGGCTTCCCCTTCATGCTTGGTTTTAGCCAGCAGCTCCTTTCTCAGCCATGCCAGCCTCCTGCCACCTTGATGTGACTTCCAGCATGTCAAGGTGGACTGTTCTGGATTGTTAAGAGGAGATCCTTGAGTATCAAACAGCTCTCTGCACCTGTCTTCTCTGCTTGTCTGTAGCCCATCCGTTCTTCTAAGAAGGTCCATCAGCAGGCCAAAGTCTGCCCTATAGAAGCTCTGTTCTTTCTTTTCTTCCCTTTTTCTCAGTATCCACAACTCTACCTTCTCCCCCTGGCCTTTTCCATTCCTAGCCAGCTCTTCCTTGTTTGTAAATGTTGTCTGTTAAACCCAGCAAGAATTTAGGCACA
Organism: Leptosomus discolor; assembly: GCF_034619465.1. Lineage (NCBI taxonomy): Eukaryota > Metazoa > Chordata > Aves > Leptosomiformes > Leptosomidae > Leptosomus > Leptosomus discolor. Next base: position 311,350 of record NW_028237764.1, read on the forward strand.
ACCCTGCAGCTTGCACACCTCCCTCCTCCAACCTCTGTGGAACAGCGGAAAAGGAAAGAAGAGTAAAAGCAAGAAAACTTGCGGGTTAAGATGGTCACTTGGGGTCATTGCCCTGATTGTGTCCCCTCCAAACCTCTTGTACTCTAACCCCCCCAGTCTATTCACTGCTGGAGCACAGTCAGAAACAGAGCAGGCCTTGACGCTGTGCAAACACTCTTCAACAACAGCCAGACATTAGTGTGTTCTCAGTATACTTTTGATCACAAATCAAACACAAGACCATGGGAGCCTCCATGAATAAATGTATCTCCAGCCCAGCCAGACCCAATCCAATCTCCACCCCTTCTCCATCCCCTTACTCTCATAATCAGCTCCACACTGTGCAAAAGCACCTCACCTGCCACCACCCCTTCCCATCACGTGACTGACGGCTATTATTGCCTTATCTATGGGTCATCCCTCTCACACGTCCATGAAATGATCCATAAAGTGTCCACTGATTTAATGTTGTCCATGACTTGGGTTCCATTTGGGATGGCGGCTACTGAGGACAAGAGGGGTGTGATGTGTGGAGTTACTGGTCATGAAACCAGCTCAGGTTGGATCATTGCTTCACTTGCTCAGGTTTTTAGAATGCTCATTTAGGTGATATGTGCTGTAGAACTTTCGAAAATGTACAACTCAAATTGTGAGGTTTTTTCTACCCAGGTTAAATCTACTGCAGGTACACATCAGATTTTCCAGAAATAAACCCAGTGCATCCACATCTTTGAGAAAAGAAATCCCACAATCAGGTTGGCCTTTTCCTAAGGAAGGAGCCACCTGTGCTGTCTTTCCCGGACAGTTCCCTACGTGCACTATAGGGATATTATCTCCTTCTACACTAGGCAGGTTTTTGTTTGGGCAGGGCCAGGTCGTTCAGTCGATCCTCTGGTATTAACTGGGCAGGTGTCTTCTGCCCACTCTGCATCCCACCGCTTGTATTTCCCAGCCCCCTTTGCTCTCACTCTTGTCCTTAACAGTCCCTTCTCTCGGTCAATCATTCCGGAGGCTGGTGTGTGACAGGGGATGTGGCACACCCAATCATTGCCACGTTCCCTGGCCCAGGGGCTTCTGAGGGTGTTTCAGAAAGGAATCCTGCTGTCTGCCTCAGGTCTTTCTGGGGTGCCACAGCACTTGCTCTTCAAGGCCCAGGATGGTGTTTTGGGGGGTGGTTTGGGTCATGGGGCATGTTGCCATCCATCTGGTTGTCACTTCCACCACAGTAAGGACATGTCACTTGCCTTGGCAGGTTCGTGGCAGTGTGATATAACTCATCTGTGAGGCCTCTCTGGATTGATATCGCAGCCACCATCCTTCACACCACAGAGGCTTTGCTCGCTTGGCTCACTTGACTATGATGCATGTGTCACACTCCTGAATAACACCTGCAATGACTACAGTGGTCAAGTCCACCCCTCCATCTCAAGCCCATCTGGACATTGAAGCTCTCCCTAGATGTCCTGACCCTACAGGATTCCACTAACTTATGACTAGTTAACTCCTGTGTTCCAAGTGTTGGTCCACCTCAGCCACTTCCATTGTTGCACCCGGTCTATATTCTTGTTGTGTTGATGTTCCTCAGGGATTTCTCTGTCACTTCCCTTGTCCCTGGTGAGTGACTCCAGCTGTTGAGCTTCCTCATCCTCCAACTCCTCACTGGTCCCCGTCTGTTCCAGCAGTGGAGCAGCCAGGCACCTCTCTCCTTCCCTCTCTGGCACCTGTTATATTTCTGGTTTTTTCCATGGTCTCTCAAGTTCAGTGACCTGGTAGTTTTGGTCTGATTTTGCTGATTTTTCTCAATTCTTTCTTCTATTTCCATGAAAAAGAACAGCTTCATACTTCAATTCGTTCTCCTGCCCTACTAATAGGTGGTACAGACCCATCCACATTTGTGTGACTGGTTTTTTACTGCTGGGGTGATTCCTCTAGTGACTTGAGGCTTGGGTTCCTATCTCATCCCTGGTGGCCTCAGGTTTAGTTTGGGTTCCCATCCCAACCATGGTGTTCTCCAATATTTTGTCCATGTCACAATCATGACATGCTCAGAGATGACGTGGGTCTGTATCTCAGCCATGATTTTCTGACAGCACTGAAGAGATAGACACGGACCAAGCCCCAGTACAGCCACAGGAGCTGCTGGGTTTCACTGGGGTAGGCAAGGCACACTTCTGTTAGGTAGTGTGTCCATGGAGTGGGATTACCTGCCATCTCAGGCTTCAAAGAACAGGCACTGGGAGGTGATAACCACCCTAGGCACCTGCCCACACACCCTGACACCCAGGGACTGGCTGCCTCAGGGCATGTCTCAGGATCTCCTCACCAACGACTTGTCTCGCCTGATGTCACAGTTCCACACCAGATTGCACACACGTTAGAAGAGAGGAACACTCTTAGCATATAATTGCTGCATGATTATCTTGAGACCCAAGACTTATCCCCTCCCCTTCCTGAGAAGAACAAGTGTTCAGTCAAGATAAGGACACCTCTGTTCTCCCAAAAGTAACAGATGGATCCACATTGAAGAGAAACACCAGTTGCTGATGCCAAATGACTTTGCAGAAGTCAGTGATGGAAACATAGAATCATAGAATCATGTAATGGCTTGGGTTCAAAGGGACCTCAAATATCACCTAGTTCAAACCCTCCTGCCATGGCAGAGACACCTCCCACTAGACCAGGTTGCTCAAGGCTATATCCAACGTGGTCTTGAACACTTGCAGGGATGGAGGTGAGGCTAAAAGGTCTATAATTACTCGAGTCCTCCTTCTTGCCCTTTTGAAGACTGGAGTGACATTTCTTTTCCTCAGGTACCTTATCTGTTCCACAGACTTACGAAAGATGATGGAGACTGATCTAGCAATGACTTCCGCCAGCTCCCTCAGCACCCGTGGGTGCGTCTCATCAGGGCCCATGGATTTGTGTATGTCCAGGTTGCTTAACCGATCCCTGACCCACTCCTCATCAACCAAGGCAAACTTCTCCTTTCTCCTGACTTCCTCTGGAGCCTCAGGGGTCTGGGGCTCCTGAGGACAGTCTCCAGCAGTATAGACAGAGACAAAGAAGGCATTCAGTAGCTCTGCCTTCTTTGTATCCTCTGTCACCAGGGCATGTGCCTCATTCAACAGTGAGCCTACATTGCCTCTGGTGTTAGTTTTGTCTGCAAGGTATTTGAAGAAGCCCTTTCTGTTGTCCTTGACCTCCCTTGCAAGGCTTAACTCCAAGGAGGCCTTAGCTTTCCAAGTTGCCTCCCTGCATCTTCTGACAACACTCTTACAGTGCTCCCAATTGGCCATCCCCTCCTTCCAAGTTCTATAGACTCTCTTCTTTCACTTGAGTTTGCCCTTTCCTTCCCTCTTTATACTGTGAGGGTCTCCCACTCCTTTTCTTGATTTATTACCCACTGGGATGCTCTGATCTTGAGCTTAGAAGAATTGGTCCTTGAACAGAAACCAAGTATTTTGGGCCTCTTTACCTTCTAGTACCATGTCCCATGGGATTTCCCCTAGCAATTGCTTGAAAAGGCCAAAGTTGGCCCTGCTGAAGTCCAGGGTTGTGATCTTGCTCGGTATTCTGGTCCTACCACACCAGATCCTGAACCCCACCATCTCATGGTCACTGCAGCCAAGGCTGCCCTCGACCTTTACTGCTTCAACCAGACCCTGCTTGTTAGTGAGGAGGAGATCCAGCAGTGCTCCCCTCCTTGTTGGCTCATCCACCAATTGCATCAAGAAGTTCTCATCGATGCACTGGAGGAATCTCCTGGACTGTGAATGGCTGGTTGTGTAGGCCTTCCAGCAAGTATCTGGGGAGTTAAAATCCCCCCATGAGCTACAGGTCCTGTGATTGTGAGGCTGCTGTCAGCTGCCTGTACAAGGCCTCACCAACTTCCTCATCCTGGTCAGGTGGCCTGTAACAGACACCCACAACAGTATCTCCCATGCTAGCCTGCCCCTTGAGTCTCACCCAAAACCTCAGCTATCTCCTCATCCACTCCTGGCCAGAACCCCATACATTCTAGTTGCTCTCCCCCACCAAGCCTTGTTGACCTCTCTTTCCTTATAGCGGGAAAACCTCAGGAAAGCTCCTGAACACTGAGATCCGCTGCTGGCTGCTCCCGACTTGAAGCAGCTGATCTTAGAGACTGATGTATAATATGTTTAAGTTTCTTCTTGAGAAAATGTCATGTCATTTTCTGTGTAACCAGAGTGTGGATTTCTGTATCTGCATTACTTTGTAGGGACCGGAGCTGTTGCTGACAGTATGTCTTTCCTGGAATCCTCGAGTGTCAGGTTTTTTTGGTTATGATTTTTTAAGGCTAATTTAATATTTCAATTAAAGTGAGATGGTTACTTGTTTACAGTTACTTCATGCATTTGTTGGGAAGAAATGAATCTCATGAATCAGAAAACGTGGAGGAAAGCTCTGCCTTGTTCAGTGTCAGCTTGCTTATGAAATCCCAATTTCATGAAGGATTTGTCAGCTTTCTTTTGTAATGCTTTTTATAATATTGAAACTCTGTGCGTGTTCCGACTGGTAGTAGAGCGCGTTTTTAGCCTTAGTTCTTCCATCCAGAAGGTGTCAAATTCAGGAGTAATAGAGGAGGTCACAGGCAGGGCCTTAATCATTCCTCACAGTGGATTCTTTCATCCTAGTCAGGTGTCCGCTTCTTGTGGAGTGTCTGCGTTTGTGGGGCGTGTAACAGTGGTCAGCTCGTAACCTTTGGAGTGAATCACTGACATGTGACGCACAGCAATGAAGTAAAACATCCCTTGAGCTGCCTGAAGAACTTCTCTGGGGGAAAACTCACCCCCATGACTGCTCTGAAGAAGCTGCGGTTGGCTGGGGCAGACGTGGTAACGGGCTCCGTAAATAAGTGTCAGTGTCAAAAGTGCAAGTGGAGCATTCCCCACCTCTGGTTTTTTGAGTGAGGTGCGTGTGAGTAAACTACACTCACAGCTCAGACATGAAGGCTTTTATTGCCCAGAACAGGCTGCCGGAGGGCTAAAGTACTGCATGGGTCGCTGAGAGCCGCCAGACTCTCTGGAGTGCTCTGAGGTTCCGTTGTGGTAGGAAAATTCAGAATATTTGGGTCAGTGCTACCCCTGCTGTTCTTGCTTCACATTAAAACAGGACACTAAGCTAAATGGGTCGTGCTGGGTGACGTCATAGGTGGCTGCACAGGTGACAGGTGAAGAGCAGCCCCTGCCTTGTGCAGCTCCTCCTGCTGTCCCTGATGGCTCAGGAGCTGCTAGGGCAGGAGTGTGCAGCAGGCTTGTGCCGCTGCTGGGGATGTCAGTGATGGCTGAGGAGGGGACAGGACAGAAGCATGTCCTGGATCTCTTCCCATTTCTGGCTAGCCCCTCTTGGCTGAGGAGCCAGGAGGTGCGGAGCAGGACCACGGCATGGGCAGCTGCTGGGGATGTCCCCTGTGCCTGAGCAGGAGATAGGGCAGAAGCAAGGTCCTGGCAAGTGGAGGTGCCTGTGATGTCGCAGGGGGATGAGGAAATGGGAGGCCAGGAGGCAGCCCCTGGGTTTGCAGCTGCTGCTGAGGTCCCAGGTGCCTGGGGAGTTGGGAGAGCAAGAGCTTGGAGCTGGGTTGTGCAGGGGCTTGGGATGGCCATGGTGGCTGAGGAGGTGTGAGGCCAGGGGCCAGCTGGGTCTTTGCCAAAGCCATGGTGATCTTCCTCTGTACCTGTATTACCACCACTCTGCCTGTCACACGCTGTATTTGATTTCTCTGCCTTTTCATGGATTTTCACCTGTCCTGATAAAATGACCATTTGTAAAGTCACCTTTTCAGATGACAACTGCCCACGCAAAGGCCTTTTCCATCATTCTCCATTTTTCTCCTTCATTTACTCTTTGTCCATTCAGACACCTCTCACCAATGCAGCTGCTTTGAGGTTCAGGGACTACAAGAATTTCAGTAGTCTAGTTTTCTCTCGCCAGCTCTTTCATTAGGTTTATACCTACCTTTGTGTATGTATCGATCTAAGACATTTCTTACAGGATTATCCCTTGTCGAAAGGTGCCATCATTAGAGAAACCTTGTACTTAGCATAGGGTTGAGGAGTGTGTTTTATTGTTGATGAGACTTGGTCATGCTTTATTTTTCTTTGCTTGCCCGTGGGAGAAGTCCTTCTGTGCCTGTGTGCAGGCAGTTCTCTAAGGAAAGCAGGTGGGAGATGGTGCAATGGAGATGTAACAGTTGTCTGCAGACTTGAGTGGAGAAGTGTGAGGTAAGAGAGGAGGTAAATCCCCGTTGGCCAAAGACAGCAATGGGGAGGTAGAGGAGGTGAGGAGCAAAGCTGTCCGTACAGTGTCAGACCTCAAGGGACTGCTGTTCCTAGCTGTCCAGACCTGCTGAGGAGACACTCTGGATCGATATCAATTGCAGAATGCTACTATCACCTCTTCTCTAAAATGAAAATTAAATAAAAGTACACTTTTAAATTAATTTTAATTAGGTGCACTTTTCAATTTTCGTCTGTAACTACATTGTGAAACGATTCCAATAAGCTGTAGAAATCTTAAAGACTTGAAGAAAATTAAAGACAGACAAATATCTCCTTAGGGCTTTCTGTCTTTTAATGAGCCCTATGGAGTATTTGGCCTTAAGTAAAGGAATCTCAGCTCCTGAGAGGAGACTGAGCAAACTGCTCAATTCGCCAGAGTCAGCAGCAAACCCCAAAGTCCCTTGAAGGACTGATTGGCCCCACTGAGGGCCACTGCTGACACAGCCTCCCCAGGGACTCCTTAGAGCAGAGAACTGGAGGCTGTGCTTGCAGGTAGGCAAAGGCCCTGTGCAGGGGGCTGGAGTGCTGAGAAAACCCTGGCTTTGTGTCACCCAGCAGAAAGTCCAAACCCTGACCCTCAGGCCCTGGGCAGGCAGATCCTGCCCCTCATACGGGGCTCAGGTCTCTTCCCGGGGGCAGTGGGGTGTGAGGGGGAGCAGTGCCAAAGGCAGGGAAACTGGACAAGCCCTCCCGGCTTCCCCAAGCAACGGGGAAGGAGAAACGGAAAGTTCTGCCTGGGAGGCCTTGGTGGCAGAGGCCACTGCCATAGCCAAGGGGCCCAAGGCCTTGCTCCTGTTGGGCCTTTGAGCCTTGCCAGAGCCCTCGGCCATCTCTGCTGCAGGCTGTCCTGCACTCTGCCACGCCTGCACCTCTTCCCTTGCCGGCTGCACACACCCATCTTGCTTTCCCACACAGCTCTGCCCTCAGCATTTCTAGACCTTTACTGATGTCTCTCCACCCTCAGTGCCTGTTCCTTGAAACACAAAGCCGTGGGCAGATCCTGACACCCTCTGGGGGAACTCTTGCACCACAAGGCTACCCTTTGAGGGAGAGTTCTTTTTCCTCACAGAATCACAGAATGGTGAGGGTTGGAAGAGCCCTCTGGAGGCCCTGGTCACACTCTTCTTCACACATCCCAGGATACCACTGGTCTTTTTTGCCACAAGGGCACGTCTGGCTCATGGTTAACTTGCTGTCTATTACAATTCCCAGGTCTTTCTATGCAGAGCTGCTCTCCAGCAGGTCAACCCCCAGCCTCTACTGGTGCAGGGGGTTATTACTCCCCATGTGCAGGACCCTACTCTTGCCGTTATTGAAGCTCATGAAGTTCCTCCCTGCCCAGCTCTCCAGCCTGTCCAGGTCTCGCTGAATATCAGCACAGCCTTCTGGTGTGTCAGCCACTTCTCCCAGTTTAATATCAACAGCAAGTTTTAGTTGTATATTTTAGCAAGTACTGCAGCAGATATCACCTAAATGAGAGTTTGAAAAATCTGGGCGAGTGCAACAATCATAGAATCATGGAATCGTGTTTTTTGAACACCTCCAGGGATGGTGACTCCACCACTTCCCTGGGCAGCCTGTTCCAGTGTTTGACCACTCTTTCAGAAAAGAAATATTACCTCATGTCCAACCTAAACTTCCCCTGGTGCAACTTGATGCCATTTCCTCCTGTCCTATGACTTCTTACTAGGGAGAAGAGACTGACTCCCACCTCACTACAACCTCCTCTCAGGTAGTTTTAAAGAGCGATGAGGTCTTCCCTCAGCCTCATTTTCTCCGAAATGAGCAACCCCCGTTCCCTCAGCTGCTCCTCACAAGACCTGTTGTCCAGGCCCTTCACCACCTTCGTTGCCCTTCTCTGGACACGCTCCAGCACCTCAGTGTCTTTCTTGCAGTGAAGGGCCCCAAACTGCACACAGCATTTGAAGTGCGGCCTCACCAGTACTGAGCAAAAGGGCACGATCGCCTCCCTGCTCCTGCTGGCCACACCATTGCTGATACAGGCCAGGATGCTGTTGGCCTTCTTGGCCACCTGGGCACACTGCTGGCTCATGTTCAGCTGGCTGTCGACCAGCACCCCCAGGCCCTTTTCTGCCGGGCAGTTTTCCAGCCACTCATCCCCTAACATGTAGTGCTGCGTGGGGTTGTTGTGACCCCGAGCAGGACTCGGGCACTTGGCCTTGTTGAACCTCCTACAATTGCCCTCACCCCATTAATCCAGCCTGTCCAGGTCCCTCTGCGGAACCTCTCTAGCCCTGAGCAGTTCAACACACCCAATTTAGTGCCAACAGCAAACTCACTGAGGGAGTAGTTGATCCCCTGATCCAGATCATCAATAAAGAAGTTAAACAAGACCGGCCCAAATACTGAGCCCTAGGAGATACTACTTGTGACCAGTCACCATCTGGATTGAACTCTGTTCACCATCACCCTGTGCTTGACCGTCCAGCCAGTAACCTCACCCAACCTGAGCTAGTTGTCATGACCAGAAACTCCACACAACACCCCTTTCCTGTCCTGTGTAACCACCATACCAAATGGAAGCCAAATCATGGACAACATGAAAGCAGATGGCACTTGATGGACAATTTCATGGACATTTGAGAGGGGTGGCCCATAGTTGAAGCAAGGACTGCTGTCTGTAAATACCATGATTGGAAGGGAGTGGTTGTAGAAGAAGGACGTTTGGAGAGTGTGGGACCTGAATATGAGAGAAATGGGATGGAATAATAGGTGGAGATTGGACTGGGCCTGGCTGGGCTGGAGTTACTTCTCTTCATGAAAGCTCCCATGGTGCTATGTCTCAGTTTTGTGACTAAAATAATGCTGAGAACACACGAATGTTCTAGCTGTTTCTGAATGGTGTTTGAAAAGCTTCAAGGCCTGCTCTGTTTTGACTGTGCCGCACCAGTGAATAGAGGGGTGAGGGTGCAAGAGGTTGGGAGGAGACACAAGCAGGCCAATGACCTCAAATCACCATCTTAAATTTTCTTGCTTTTACTCTACGTTTCCTCTTCCCTTGTCCCACTGAGTTGGGGGAGGGAGGTGAGCAAGCTGTAGGGTGGTGCCTCATATCTTGTAGGGTTTAAACCACAACATGGATGAACAAGGAAAGGCTGGTTACAAATGGAAATGTTCAGAGTAAAAAGGTAGTTTGGAGGATGTGGAGAAAATTGAAGAAGGCAAAAACAGGGTTTCAGGAGAGCAGAATTTGACCTTCTGAGGGACCTCCTTGGAAAAATGCCTTAGGCTGCAGCCACCAGAGAAGACAGGTGCAGAGAGGTGTTTGATGCTCAAGGATCTCCTCTTCATGATCCAGAATGTTCCACCTTGACATGCTGGAAGTCACATAAAGGTGGCAGGAGGCTGGCATGGCTGAGAAAGGAGTTACTGGTTGAAACCAAGGATGAAGGGGAAGCCCAGAAAAGGCGGCAGCTGGCTGCCTTCCAGCCTCCTTGGTTCTGTGATTCTGGGAGGAGAGGGACACTCCAGAGCTCTTGGCAGCACTGCCCTCTTGCCAGGAGCTCCCTTCATCCCAAGCAGGCAAAGGCAAGGGCAAGGTTGCTCTGATGCTGAGGAAACCTGGGGGTGTTCCATGAAGGCTACAGGTCCTGACCTCCAGCCTCTGAGAAGGGAGAACATGTCCCTCATACGTTGCTCAGGACTCTCCTGGGGACAGTCTGATCTGCACGGTGCAATGGCAAGCGCAGGTGTGGGACACTGTAGGACATCCTGTGGTGGAGACGCTCAAGGGATCTGGCAAGACAAAAAACCCCCAAGAGAGCCGAGGTCTTTCTCCCTTTGGCTAGGGCTGTTGTCTCAACCCCCAAGGCCTACCAGAAGACCCCTTCACCTTATGTCACTAGCACCTCAGTGCCTCCTCAGCCCACCCAAGACAAACCCAGAAGCAGAGGACCTTGGCCCTGCCGTTGGCACTGCACATCCCCACATCACCCTGCCCCAGGAAGAACCCTGAGGAATGGCTGAGGGACAGGGTCTGCCTTGCAGGGGCTGGGGAGTCAGGGCTTTCTTTTGCTTGATGAAGCACACGAAGGTTTACTCAGCATCAGAGCCACCTTCACCTTGCCTTTGCCTACTCTCCTCACTGCCTCCAGGTTTCTCCTTCGATCAGCCCCCAGAGAGGCTTTGTCAGTAACCTCCCTCAGTGGAACCCATTAGTGCTCCAAGAAACTTTGGAGTTTGCCTCTGACTTTGACTCCTTGAGAGGTTTCCTCAACTTCCCCTCAGTATCTGAGTTTCAAGGACTTGGCACCAAAACCACCAGAGAGATCATTAAAAAGTTTAGGGCTGTTGCTCTGGTGCTGAGCTGGGCTGGGCTCCTGGGACAGAGAGAGCTCCTAGCAAGCAGGCAGAGCTGCAGGGAGACAGCTCTGCCCAGCAGCAGCTGCTCTGCCAAGCGCAGCAGGGCTGAGGGGGCTGCCTGTGGGCACCAAGGAGAAAGGAGCGGGGCAGAGAGAGGTTGAAGGCAGGGGAGAGGGGGAGGGTGTTCGAGAGCTCACTGGAGGAGAACTCTTCCCAGCCTCTGACACAGTAAGTCTCTGGGTGCAGGGTGATGTGTCGGTGGCTCCTTGCAGGATCTGCTGAATGTGTCCAACCTCTGGGATCTGTCTGTGATGGAGAAGAGGAAGCCGGGCTGCAGAGCAGGGCTTCCCTCCTGCAGTGTGAGAGGGACAGGGCATGACGGCTGCCTTCTGGTGGGGATGGCTGTGGGGTGTGAAGGTGGGTGTGCAGCCAGGGGTGCCCAGGGCTGTCTTCCCAAGCTTTGTCTCTTCACCTCAGAGAGCTGTGACCTGGGGCAGGGAATCTGTCATCAGCCACGATCAGCACTCAGCATGCCTTGGTAGCTCCTCATGGAGCTGTGGGGAGAATCTGTGGATGGAAGGAGAGATCCCCAGCAAAGATGCATCTCTCCTGACATATAAACCTCTTCCTTCTGCAGATAAAAGTGACTGAGAGGAACTGGTCTGGGATGTCACCAACGTGGATGTGCTGTGCTCTGCTGTGTAAGGAGAAGGCTTTCCCGAGTGCCAGCTGCCTTCCTCTCCTGTTCCCCATTTGCAGAATATCAGGGTATTGCGTATTGCTTTGTGTTTTTTTCTCCAATTCCTGCTGCTCTTTTTCTTGCTTGTAGAAGCTCTTAGTTGTGGGGGGAGTGGGAGGTATCTCAGATGTATTTGACGCAGAGATTTTGGGAGGCTGTTGGCAATGCAGTATGTAGGACATGGAAACTAGCTGACTCTCCCTTCATGGGCCACTGGGAGTTTTTTTCGGGCACCTGAGAATATCCATGGGGTGAAGATGGGAACCTAGTGAGAGCCCCATTCTCCCCCACAGGCACGCTGCTGTTATCACGTCTGGAGATAGCCTGGAGATGGAAAATGGGGGTGAGAAACGTTCTGTGTCAGCCGTGAGTGATTCTGACACAGACTTTGCTGCTCAGGAGAGCAGAGTTGGAAGGGCTGGGTCCCTCCCTGGCCTCTTCCCTCTCAGACACAGCAGGTCTGGGTGCTGACTCCATCGCACAGGAGTAAATAGGGACAATTGTCACATGGTCACTGAGGCCAAAGCCACTCACTCAGCTGAAGGCACTCATTGCCAGAAACATCTATGTAATGCACGGGCTGTTTGACACCACTGCAATAGCACAGGTCTGACTTCTCTGGAGCCCATGGACAGAGCCCCTGCTCGTCAAACCTGATCTCACAAAGAGGAACTGACCGAAGGTCCCCCAAAAGAAAGAGAAGAGATAGTGAGGGATATTTGTGAGAAATGGCATAAGATTGACTCAGAGGAATCTGTCCTGACTTGTCAATGTGTTCTCATCTTTTAACAGTCTCCCATTGCTGCAGTGAAATAATGTCCAATGCCAGCTCCATCACCCAGTTCCTCCTCCTGACATTCACAGACACACGGGATCTGCAGCTCTTGACCTTCGGGCTCTTCCTGGGCATCTACCTGGCTGCCCTCCTGGGCAACGGACTCATCATCACCGCCGTATCCTGTGACCCCCACCTCCACACCCCCATGTACTTCTTCCTCCTCAACCTCTCCCTCCTCGACCTGGGCTCCCTCTCCACCACTCTCCCCAAAGCCATGGCCAATGCCCTCTGGAACACCAGGGCCATCTCCTACTCGGGATGTGTTGCCCAGGTCTTTTTCATTTTCTTTTTGATGTCAGCAGAGTTTTACCTACTCACCATCATGGCCTACGACCGCTACGTGGCCATCTGCAAACCCCTGCACTACGGGACTCTCCTGGGCAGCAGAGCTTGTGTCCACATGGCAGCAGCTGCCTGGGGTAGTGGGTTTCTCCATGCTGTGCTGCACACGGCCAATACATTTTCACTGCCCCTCTGCCAAGGCAATGCTGTGGACCAGTTCTTCTGTGAAATCCCCCAGATCCTCAAGCTCTCCTGCTCAGACACCTACCTCAGGGAGGCTGGGCTACTTGTGGTCAGTGTCTGTTTAGGCTTTGGGTGTTTTGTGTTCATTGTGGTGTCCTACGTGCAGATCTTCAGGGCCGTGCTGAGGATCCCCTCGGAGCAGGGACGCCACAAAGCCTTTTCCACCTGCCTCCCTCACCTGGCCGTGGTCTCCCTGTTTATCAGCACTGGCTTTTTTGCCTACCTGAAGCCCCCCTCCATCTCCTCTCCATCTCTGGACCTGGTGATGGCAGTTCTCTATTCTGTGGTGCCTCCAGCTGTGAACCCCCTCATCTACAGCATGAGGAACCAGGAGCTCAAGGATGCCCTGAGGAAACAGATTACTTGTTGTTTTTCAGAAGCAAAAAGGAACTGCCCATCTTCTGCATGTTACTCGTAATGGAATGTCATTACTGTCACAGCAGTAGTTTTGGGAGGTAGTTTTGTTCGGTTTCTTTGGTTTTAGATTGTTTGTTGTATTAATGTTTTCAACAAAAATGCCGTCATTTCACATTTTGTTTCTATGTCAGTATCTGCCTGTCTTGTGTGCCCCACAGACTTTGTGTAAATAAGGAGCTGTTCTCTCTGTGTGTTTAAACCAAATAAAGGACCCTGCACTGACTTGTTTGTCTGAGTTCCTTTCTCCCAGATCTTCTCTGGAGCTGCAGGGGCAGCGTCTGTGTGCTGAGGTGAAGGGGGCAGTAGCCACCCTGAGCTGGGTCTGCCTCTCAGCCTCACCAGCATGGCCCTGGCCACCACAGCCCACTTGCTCTGCAGAGCAGCACCACCATTCAGGGTCTGTGGGGAGCCTGGGGAGGGGGTGCAGGAATTGCCATCCAGGTCAGCAGAGATGAGCTTTGTAGGGAAAAGTCTCTGTGGGGAGATGGGATGTCCCGGGAGAAGAGCAGGGCATCGTGTGTGTGCGCAGGGGGGACATGGAAAGAAAAACCCTTTGGTGTGGGTGGCAGCTCAGGTCAGGCTGCCCTTTCCCTGGGGCAAAAGGACCTTCCTGAGGATCCCCCGGGCCAGTTGTCTCTTGCTATCCCGGGGAGCAAGTTTGGCACGTGGGTCTGCAAGGTGCCCGCGGTGGGGATCTCCTCAGCATGCCGACTGGATGAACGTTCTCTGTTTGTGGCCTCTGTTTCTTGCTCTGGGACATGAAGTACACGCAGAGCGGGGTCTGGTCTGTGCCTGTGCTCCATGGACAACCCGGGGGAGCTGCCCAAGGGCCATCCTCACAGAGCAGCCAGTAGCAGCCACCATTTCCAGCACTGGCCTCTCACCTCAGCTCACAGGGGTTGCTTGTCCCTCCACAGAGGGACACCAAAGGACTAGGTCAGGAGTTCATGTTTGCATTGTACAGAGCAGACGTAAGCATCCCCATCGTGTGCATGTGGGGAGGTGATCCCGAGCAAGTACAAGGGCCATCAGCTGTTCTTAGGGGTTCTGTGAAGGCCTGTGAGACAGACAGTGCCTTGAGGTCACTTCCCGTTGAGAGTAACAACCCCTGGGAAACACCTGAATGCAGCCCTGGGATGGGCTTCCTTGAACCAAGATCAGAAGTAGCGCCCTGGCTTGTGAAGGTGCTTTTGAGGCAACTGCTGTCTGAGTATGGGATAGTGGATGAAAGGCCATGTGGCTTGTAGAGGTGCTTGTGTTGTCCTGTTTCCATGCAGATGTGAGTGGGCAGGAGGAGGCAGCTGGGTTGTGCAGGTGCTTGTGATGTCACTTGTGGCCGAGGAGCTCTTAAGATCCCTTCAGCTCTCATCAAGGTTGTTGTGATGTCACATGATCCCAAGCAGGGTAGAGGGCCAGAGGTGTCCCCTGGCATGTGCATCTCCTTGTAATGACCCTGGTGGCACTGTAGCTAGTAGGGCAGGAGCAAGCTCATGGTTTGTGCAGGTGCCTGTGATGTCCTAGGTGGCTGAGCCCCGTCTTCTGCCAGGTTCTGGCCTGGCCGATGTGAACAGCTCCTGCCACGCTGCTCCTCCTGCCCAGGGCTTTGGCTGGAGAACAGACAGACCCGAATTTTGGGAAAGCCTTGCTGATCCAGAGCAAAGCCATGGCAGCTCCCCTACCCTCTCCTCCCCTCCTGTCCCTTCCCCTTCTTTCCCCCCTGCCTTCCACCCCTGAGCAGGCTCAGACCCCCGGTGCGGACCTGTGTGCTACATCAACTTATGTCTTGAACACCTCCACCACTTCCCTGGGCAGCCTGTTCCATGTTTGATCACTCTTTCAGGAAAGAAAATTTTCCTCACCTGTAAACTAAACCTCCCCTGGAGAAACTTGAGGCCATTTCCTCTTGTCCTACCGCTTGTTACTTGGGAGAAGATACCAACACCCAGTTCACTACAACCTCCCCTCAGGTAGTTGTAGAGAGCGATGAGGTCTCCCCTCAGCCTCCTATTCTCCAGACTAAACCACCCCAATTCCCTCAGCTGCTCCTCATAAGACCTGTTCTCCAGACCCTTCACCACCTTCTCTGGACACGCTCTAGCACCTCAATGTCTTTCTTGCAGTAAAGGGCCCAAAATTGCACACAGGATTCTAGGGGCGGCCTCACCAGTGCAGAGTAAAGGTGCAGGATCACCTCCCCACTTCTGCCGACCACCTTCTTTCTGATACAGGCCAGAATGCTATTGGCCTTCTTGGCCACCTGGGCACACTGCTGGCTCATGTTCAGCCGCCTGTCGACCAGCACCCCAAGGGCCTTTTCTGCCGGGCAGATTTCCAGACACTCATCCCCAGCCTGTAGCGCTGCGTGGGGTTGTTGTGACCCAAGAGCAGGACTCGGGCACTTGGCCTTGTTAATCCTCACGCAATTGATCTCAGCCCATTGATCCAGCCTGGCCAGATCCTTCTGCAGAGGTCTCTACCCTCCAGCAGATCAACACTCCCACCCAATTTAATGCCATCTGCAAACTCTCTGAGGGGGCACTCGATCCCCTCGTCCAGCTCATCAATAAACATGTTAAACAAGACCAGTCCCAATACTGAGCCCAGGGGGACACTGCTTGTGACCAGTCACCATCTGGATCGAACTCCATTCACAGAATCACAGAATCAAAGAATGTTTGGGGTTGGAAGGGACCTCGAAATATCATCTGGTCCAACCCCCCTGCCAGAGCAGGACCACTTAGAGAATGTCACACAGGAAGGTGTCCAGGCGCCTTCTGAATGTCTCCAGAGAAGGAGACTCCACCACCTCTCTGGGCAGCCTGTTCCAGTGCTCTGTCACCCTCACAGCGAGAAAGTTTTTCCTTATGTTTATTGGATTATTCTTTAGGGGTTCTATAGCTTATGCTACAAGGGTATGATATGAATCACCAAGCTACCTGCTAATGTGTGCTACTAATTATCGAAACCATATACACAGTTCAACATATTTTTGTGGCTCTTGCAGCATCACCAGCCAGCACCATTCTTGTGGTTTATCTCTTAATCCCGATGTTCCATCACTCATGTCTGCAAAGTCATCAGGAGTCATCAACTCCTGTTTCTGTTTAATGAAGGTACTGATGTTGATTTTGGGAGAAGAGAGCTTCACTTATCTTAGTTGGACACTTGTTCTTCTCAGTAAGGGTAGGTGATAAGTCTTGGGTCTGGAGATAATGACGCAGCAATTATATGCTAATACTGTTCTTGGCTCCCCAAAGGCCTGTGTGGTCTCACCAATCTATATCATAGTTTGAAGAATCTCTCGGCCCTATCCACCCTACGGATCCTTTCTGGGTGGAATGGAGGTACGTCATGTCAGGGTTGTCAATATACAGATGGCAATGTGGCCCTGAGGGTCCAACCCGGCACGTGGGATTTTACTCACGAAGATTTAAGGATGCTGAGAGGAGATATGGTGCTTGGGAGAGAGGTTTGTTTGTGGTTAGCCTGGCTCTCGTAGAAGTAGGGAAAATCGCACGACAACAACCAATCGTATTAAGAGGCCTGTTTAGAGTTATAAAACCAGTTACTACCGGGACCTCCCCCTGTGACAGAGTGGCCCAGAGAGCTTTTCGGTTCAAAAGAGGTATGCCCAGATCGAACACTATTGTAACATTTTCTCAGGGATCGAAAGAGCTTTAAAAAAACTGACTACAGAAGAACTGGAGAGCCGGGACGGCAGCCAAGATAAACCTGCCTCAGTCATTCGGGTGGCCTCTCCTTTCTCCCATGATCAGTCAGTAAGTGCTTGTTCACTGACGCTTCTGCCAAGAGAGAAGGAAAAGCGTGGAGATATCGGGCAGTGGCACTCCATACCTCCTCCGAGCAACGGATTGTAGCAGAGGGAAAGGGCAGTGCCCAAGTAGGTGAATTAATGGCAGTGTGGAGCGTTTTCCAGCATGAAGCACAAACTCCTTCTCCTGTCCATGTTTATACCAATCCCTATGCTGTCTTTAAGGGATGTACGGAATGGCTTCCTTTCTGGGAGCAGAATGAATGGGAGATTAACAGAGTTCCAGTGTTGCAAAAGGAAAGATGACAAGACCTCTTAAGCACTGCAAGCCGAGGGAATTTTGCTGTGGGATGGGGAGCTTCTCATCAGGGAGATGGGGGTTCAGCGGGGGAGTGGAAGAACAGAGGTGATGAGGTAGCAAGGCTAGCCCCTGTGCAAACAGACCAAATGACAGAGGATTGGGAACGCCTGTTAGAATGGTTGCATGTAAAGCACAAACACACAGGGGCTAAAGACTTGTATCATGAAGCCCTTGCCCGAGGCTGGCCTGTCACCACAGAAATGTGTAAAACCTGCACATTGCCTGGGAACAATGTCATACACGGCTAAAAAGGCACCCTTTAGAGGGTGACCCTCTGCATTTGTGGGAGGGTAGAGGCTTGTGGGATGCCTGGCAGGTGGGTTATATCGGCCCCTTTAAGAAATCAGAAGGAAAACATTTTGTGCTGGTGGGAGTGGAAATAGCATCAGGACTAGCTCAAGCAGAAGCCTTTAACAAGGCTATGTGAGAAAACATTGTGAAGGCATTGCGAGAATGGTTTGGAGCTTTTCCAAAACCCCAAGAAATACAATTTGATAACGGTTCCCATTTCACCACCAGAGTTTACATGATTGGGCAGGAAGTGAAGGGATTAAATGGACCTTTCACACCCCATATTACCCACCAGCCAATAAGATTGCAAAAAGAACTAATGGTCTCTTGAAATGGCTTTTGAAACCACAAAGGAGAAATTGCAATGTCCGTCCTCGGTGGGAAGCAATTAAAGGAGTAAATGACAGATGAGGGGTAAATGGTTGCCCCAAAATCACCGCCTTTTGCCCAAAGGCTCCTTCTTTGGTTCCCTTATCAAAGGAAACAAAGGACTCTAAGAATCCAGCTCACTTCCCAGGACGGCCTTTACTGGTGGAACTTCCCATCATGCGAAGCGTACCACTCGTGCTAAAAGCCCCACTAAGTGCATATACACGGGTAGCCTCCGATGCCCTGGGAAAGGAACATTGGATACATACTCACTGGATAGTTCCATCATTTTAACTTTCTGCCTCTGAGAGGAAAGCTCTGGTGTTTCATTGTTGCAGGAGAACTCCGATGGACACTCAGAACAGGATGAACTCCTTGTGGATGATAATTTGGAGGGCTAAATTTTAGAAAGACTGATCGTTTAATTGGACTAATGATTGGACGGGTTATAGTTTTCTGCATCCTACCACTAACCTGTAACCAAAAGAATGCAGAATGGCCATGGTCCCAAGCTATTGTCAAGTCCACCAGCACTCTAGCGTACTATCCCAAGGACCGCCTCCCAACCTTAGATGCTGTGGTAATGCATGACACTGAGGTGTACCACTTAAATGAATGGGAGTGGGACAGAAAAGACCAGGTTCATGCCCTGACTGGAACAATTGGAGAAAAGATACAGATAAGACGCAGAAAAGTGGAAAATTTCTCTATGAAAAAGCCTCCTCAATTGTAATTTCTGGAAATCTTTTGGATCTAGATTCAACAACCCAAATTCACCCCAGCATCACAGCCAAACTCTGTCCTGCTACAGAGTGGAAATGCAACAAACAAGTTTCTCTCATCATGCGTTGCTTACAAAAGTCTGTCGGTAACTTCACCTTAGACCCAAGTACTGACAATGGGGAAATCACCAAATCCTGTATTAATGAGCAAGGGGATCGTTGGTACAACTTCACTTTGACCAAGCCTGTCTGTGGAGTGTGTAATTGGCACAGTAATCCGGCAAACCGGTCAGGCCTATTGGGCCTAACATTCAACTTCAAAATAAATGCTGTAACTGAGCCTCCAGTGATGCTTGTTGCAGTAGTCACACACCATGGCATAGATACCGTCTTCACACTGGCTGACAAAAGTGAAGTTATACCCTCTTTTATGGTGGTATAGGGTGACGACATCACAACACAATGCAGGTATTGATGACTAAATCCCTCATCGAACCCAGAAACATTTATGGAATTGAACTGCATGGCCCTATTTTGTCATGTAAAAATCAAAACCAAGGTTGCTGGCTAAACTTGACTGCTGCACAGCACTCCCATAAGAACATGTGTGGCAAAACCAATACAAGATACTGGGGGGAACTTAAAATAGATGTTGTAATACCTACCGCCCAACCAATTGTTGTGATTAGTCCAAAAATCTTTGGAATTGGACCGTATGTGATCAGGAATACGGGCTAGCAACCAACGTTGTTCAATCCGGTGTGGTCTCTTAAACAAGTTGAGTTGCTGATGCAAAATAACGTCTCAGAAATTCAGCCAGCTTGCTCACCTTTCCTAAACACTTCTTACGAGGGGTGGGCAACCTGGCTGCAAAAACAAGCTCCTTCCAGGAGACAAACACAGAGAGACCTAACTGGTGTTTTGGGAACAGAATTGGGAGTTCTGAATAGTATCGATTCAGAGGTGTTCATGAAGAAATCAGCTACCACGACTAGTGATCTGGCCAAATTGCAATGGCCTTTATGATCTTCCCTGTTGGCTTTAGGAACTAACCAATGACTGTTATCAAAAATATTACCAACATGGGAAAAGGTGAATGCAAAGGGCCACAAAATGATTGTGGACGCACTTGGTGTTGTCCAAAACGACCTCTCTTTGGCTCTCAGTTGTATCCAGGCTCAACTGTGGATGCAATAGGTAGCCGCCTCAATCATAAGAGAAGGTGAAGAAGGCACTCTCCCCACTGAATTCGGAAAATAATTTAGGACAGTGCCACTGACTTCAAGAAGGAACACCAATCCTGGTGGAATCTGGTAAACCTCACTTATGACCCTGTCACAAACCACCACAACATTTGTGCTAACCGTACACAGTGCGTCAATATACTTGATTCATCCTGTCATTGCATTAGGATTGAACCACAACGGAGCTGCACTTTATCCTATTGAGCATAAAGTCTGGGCCCGAAAGGTGGATGAGAAATGGCAAACGGTTGATTTGGAGTCTTGTATTGTACGAGAACAACAAGGGCTCATCTGTGAGAGTACTGCAGTCCGAGCTGAGCACATCTGTTTGGACACTGAACAAAATATTTGTCATTTTGAGATTCGTCCAGATGGATCTCCTGAAACTGTACCTGGGTGTATTGGCAAAGGCTGTGCCTGCTTGAGGACTGCTTGTGAGTCTGTATCCGTAGATGGGGTAGTTGTGGATAGTAGGAATGGTTCAAATTTCTGTGTTTGTGATTTTACTAAAATCACTGGATGTGACTTTTCTTATCTAGCCCCAGCCACATCCCACCAACACTTGCAATCCAATTACACACTGATTCACAAACTGCTGCCTACATCCATTGGGATGAATCTCGCTTTGGACAGGCAATTGCTACAAAACCAGGATTTGATCGAGATTTTGGAAAAGGTCAGGGAAAACGGGCACAAAACCTTGATAACTGTCCATCACAATGTGGAAGAAATACACCGTGTTATGGAAAGGGTGAAAAGGGATGCAGAACACAAATGGTGGGACACGCTTTTCAGATGGTCACCTACTGCTACAGGCGTCCTCAACAAGTTGCGTCACCCCATCATTGTCCTCAACAATATTG
Organism: Leptosomus discolor; assembly: GCF_034619465.1. NCBI lineage: Eukaryota > Metazoa > Chordata > Aves > Leptosomiformes > Leptosomidae > Leptosomus > Leptosomus discolor. Next base: position 332,152 of record NW_028237764.1, read on the forward strand.
GTTTTCAATCAGTTTTGTATTGTCAACAACACTCTAGGTCATAAATTGGAGAATGACAAATCGGTTGACACGATTGGCATCCGTACTTAACGCACATGATCTGCTTAATGTCCCATCCAACGTGGACATCCCTAAGTCTGTTGACACCAGGCGGATCGCGTGAGAAGAGGACATAAAATCATTGCAGGCTTAAACCCGTTAATTTCTTCTATAAACTGTTTGATAAAATAATAATTTCTGGTAAGGCAATTTTTTTGGTGAAACAATTTGATTTTGTATTATTATCATTGTTACTCTTTCTCTCTCTCTCTCTGGCTCTCTTTGAGAACTATGCCACCATCATGTGGTCCTGACGACAATGCTGAGCCATGGGGTGGTGTAAGAATCGGTTTGAAGAACAGCATTGTCTCAACCTTGTCGTCAGGGATATAGACAATAAGGTACCCCAAAACTTAGAGTAACATCTTGACATGAGTCTGCAGCGGCCTGCCTGAGACACAGTTGCTGATCCCGAGATTGGAATGCGGTACGAGCGCTCCGGGAGGGAGAGCTGCATGGCACCAAGAGTGCTGTGCCGTTCTCCGGTGCGGAACAAGCCTGAGCTGATCAGGTGGCTGCATAACTGCCGTCATGAAAGACTGATCAGCATCGACGGAGCCAAGAAGAGGCGGAGATATAGAGGAGGAGCAGGGGTGCTTCTTGGCATAAACGATGGCTCCTCAGCACCCGAACTTTGGAAGCTTCCCCCACCAAGGATCACAACGATCGTTAGGACTGGCGGGACGCTGCCTGGACCTGGGACCATAGGGACGCCTTGGACCCCTGGTGGTAGCTATTGATCTCTGTCCTCTTTTCACTTTTAATTTTTTCCCTTTCGTTTCGACCTTTTACCTACCGCACATCGCTTTACTGGTGAAAAATAAAGTTTCAGTCTTTGATTTAAGCAAACCCCTTTGGCGTGGTTGCCTTAAATTTGCACTTCAAGATCACAGCAAACGAACCAACACGAGTCCACGGAGTGGACCATGACATCTACCACACCAGATTTCCCACCACCTCTGACGTCACAGGCACCTTCACCGTGAGTTTCCACCACCATAAGCCTGCTTCCAGTGCCTTCCACGCTGGATTTCCAACAACCTGTGCAATCACAATCACTGCCATGGCAAGATGCCATGAGCACAGGCCTGTGTCCAGATCCTGCCACATCACATTATTAAACTGCCTGTGCCATCACAGGCACAATCGCCGCAAGCTTTCACCACCATAACCCTGCTTCCAGAAACGGTCACACAAGAGTTTCCACCACTGTGACATCACAGGCACCTTCACAGCAAACTTCCACCAGCAGAAGCCTGATTCCAACACCTCACACATTTCTTCAACTACCTGTTGCATAACAAGAACATTCACAGAAAATTTCCACCAGTATAAACCTCCTTCCAGCACCTGCAACACCACATTTTCAACCTCCTCTGACATCACAGGCACCTTCACAGCAAACTTCCACAGCCTTAAGTCTGCTTCCAGTGACTGCCACACCATATTTTCTGCCTCTGTGACATCTCAACCACCTTAACAGCAAAATTCTACCAGCATAAGCCTGTGTTCAGGGCCTGCCTTGCCAGATTTTAAAGAACCTCTGAAATCACAGGCACGTTCACTGCAAGATTCTAGCACCATAAGCCTGATTTCAGTGACTGTCACACCAGATTTTAACTTTCTGTGACATCACAGGTACCTTTACAGTAGCTTTCCCCCACAGTAAGCCTGCTCCCAGCGTCTACCAATTCATTTTTTTCAATGTCTCTGACATCACAAGCACCTTCACTGCAGGATTCCATCATAAGCCTGTTTCCAGTGCCTGCCACACCAGTTTTAACCACCTCTCACATCACAGGCACTTTCTCAGCAACCTTCTATCACCATAAGCCTGCTTCCATCGCCTGCCTCAACTTAAGGCTTATAGCCTTGAGGAAGATGGGTAAATGTGTACTGCTGTCCGTCCCATGTGAAAGCAAACCGAGCACGATCTTCTTCCTGCAGCGGCACCATAAAAAACATATCCTTTACATCAGTTGTGGCCAATATTTGGTGAGCCTGCTCTTGTATGGTGGACACTAACTCTGCAATTTTAGGTACAGCTGCTGTCAGAGGCCCCGTATTGGCGTTCAAATGTTGATAATCCACATTCAGCCTCCACTTTCCATTTGGTTTGCGCACGGGCCATACTGGAGAATTATAAGGTGAGAGGGATGGCAGTACGATCCCTTGTTCTTTTAGTTCTGTTACACAAGAATGATTCCTTCCCTTGCTCCCAAAGGAAGGGGATAGGGTTTGACATTAGTCAGTTTAGAAGGAGGGAGCAGGGGTGCAGACTGGAGCAGTCAAATATCAAAAGATGTCACTCCAAAAGTCCAACTCCTCCCTCTATCATCGATCCAGGATTTGCCTTTCGGTACACTGAATTCTAAAAAATTAACTGGGAAAGACCCGAATTCCTTTTCCATATGGGTGAGGTGGTCTTCTCCAGGCAATTTAAGATTCACCCGGGCCATCAATTGGGCTTGAATATTACCAAAAACATCAGCCACAAAAAAACGTTTATGAGAGGGAGTGATACCACATTGACGGGCATCGTCCAGTTTTAGAGCCTAAATTTGTGCTCCAGTGTCTACCAAAAAGGTAGTGGTGAGACACTTGGGTCCAATTGCACAAGTAATCATCGAATCACCCTTTTCATTTTCAGTGAGCCTCCTTAAATATTGCCACCCTCCTCCCCCTGCCTCACTTACAGGGGGAGGAGAAGATCATTTCCCTGCTGCTCGTGTTATGCCTCCTTGGTCTTGCAGGTGTGACTCGGGAAAGGGGGTGCAGAGAGGGTGCTGGGCTTTTCTTTAGTCCAATTTGGTACCAATATTTCTAAGGCTCTAGTGGGTTGTTTGTCCATTATTCCTCTAGGTATCCCTTTTTTCAGCCCTTCCATCCACAAATCGACCCTCTTTCTTTGTCGCTCACTGTCCAGGTTAGAGACTTTTCCTGGGGTTTCTCTCCAAATGGGTACCTCCTCGGTTCACCTGATTCCCTTAGATTCTTGTTTGGGGTGGCTCGGCACAGGGCTGTATTTCCTTCCCTAATTAATTAATTCTTGAGCAACCTCTCCCCAAGTCCATACTTACCTACCAGGATGTTTGCGATCTGGGGTGACTGTTCGTTCCAGTGCCACTGCGACTCGGTCATCACTTGCGTGGCTCTCAGTTGGCCTTGCAATTGAATTCCCATGGCCTTCAGGGAGTCTGGGAGCCCTCGGATGAGAGGGGTCATCCTCTCTGGGTCCACAGGAATCATCATGGGTGACTCCTGATTAAGTTTTAATGCCCTATCACACATCATTAGCAGACAAGCTGCTTTTTGAACACTCTCTACTAATTGATCTGTAGATCCTATGATTGCCAGTGGATCTCCTCGTTCTAACGGATTGAGACCTCCTGCCCAGTAAGTAACCTGCTGAGTCAGGGACCAGGGAGCCCTACAGTTCCCTGTAGTCAAAAACACTCCAGGTCCCCAATATCCCTCAGCTTCCTTTTCTGTCAATAAGATCTGGTCTCCCCTGGTTAGAGAGACCCTCCACACATATTCTGTTTCCGATTCCTTTGACATGTGGCCATAATCTTTTTTGAGTTTTGCCAATGCAGTGGCCGTAAATGGCACTTCTTTAGTCATGACCTGAGGCACATCGTCCTCTCCATCACAGATACAGTCACTCTTAATCAGTGGTCTCAACAGGACTTCTAATTTGTCCAACCTTTCTTTCAATTGAAACAACTCAGCTTGGGGATAAGTCGGCAGAGGGGTGACCCCCTCGGCTTTCTTTTTGGTCGCCGCAATGGCGTCGGGGTCATCCGTGTCTGCTAAGAGTCGATTAATTAATTCCTGTCTCAGCAGAGCCACTTGAGACCTCACTTCTTCTAATTGACACTGTAATGTTTTGATCAAACCTTGTTGAGACTGAATCAACTGGGTTTCTGCCATATGGTTTTGTTCCTTTTCCTCAACTGCTGCAATGAAAGCAGCACCTAATCCAGCACATAACATTCCTTTCCCTTTTCCTGCCCGCACACGGGCTGCATTTTGTAAACATATCATCCGATCTGTCACTGCTGAAGGATTAAACCAATTCTTTTGAGCCCATTCTAAGCCAGAAGAAGATGGTTTTGACTTTTGCTTTTCCAAATACTTCAGTAACACCCGACGTTCCTGTGTTTCTGGCATGTCTTATGGGTTCAGACATGGGTCTGGGAGTTACGATTCGGGTGGACTTAACTTCTACTATTTGCTCTCTTAACAGCCCCAAAAGGTCAAACTTCTACACGTCTGACAAAGGCCAGAACAATGTCTATTTGCCAAGGTGGTATTAGACAATACACAACCAGCAGTGGGCAGGTCCAGGCAGGCAGGCAGGCAGGCAGGTCTCCGCTCCACTCCTCTTTGCTCCTCTTCATTCTGCTCCACTTGTTCTCTTTTTACTTCACTCCAGAGGCTACCGAGGGTCCTTTTTGGACCATAGTCCCACACCAATCCGATGTGATGTGTTGGGGTCAAGCAGTGAGATCCAATCCAACAGCGGCGTTTTGCTTCCACGCGCCGATCACGAGCTGGCAGTCTATGCAACCTCCATTACACAGATGCGAGCTATAGCACATCAGCTGAACAAATTCATGCCTTTAGCTGTTATTGCATAGCGACAAAAAAAGGTGTTTCCGGGAAGCCATGTCGTCTAGCCCAGGGTCCTACCACGTCTGTCGCTATGGCGACTTGAGTCTACTTCCTCTCCAAAACCACAAGGTACGAAGTTTGAGACAAACATAAAGTTCAGCGGTCCTAATTCTCACACTGTGATCCAGCTACAGCCCTGGGCAGGAGGAGCTGCGTGACGGGAGCTGTTCACATCGGCCAGGCCAGAACCTGGCAGGAGACGGGGCTCAGCCACCTAGGGCATCACAGGCACCTGCACAAACCATGAGCTTGCTCCTGCCCTACTAGCTACAGTGCCATCAGGGTCATTACAAGGAGATGCACATGCCAGGGGACACCTCTGGCCCTGTACCCTGCTTGGGATCATGTGACATCACAAGCAGCTTGTTGAGAACTGAAGGGATCTTAACCTTGCCCTTTCCAGTCATGTCCTTGGCCAGCGTTACTCACTAACATCGCTACCATGAGTGCCTACATTGCTGCAGCCTTAGGTCGCAGGCTGCAACCCAGCCACACAGTGAACTCAGGCTGAACTCTTTCTTAGCCCAGGAAGAATGGCCAGCAGTTTTGTGTGACTGACAAACCGTAACTTCACCCACATACTGAAATTGTATAAGTGATATTAATGAAGGTGGTAGGCCTGGAAATATGAATTAGAGCGACTGTTTGACCAAAGGAAAAGAAACTATAATTCTGGAAACGAAGAAAGAGACCATTCTAGCTGGAGTCAGCAGAAGAAAGCAGAGATCCAGCTGCAGATGGAACCAAAGATTATGAAACTGTGTAAGAAGGTAAAGGTGCCTGCACCCAAACGCAATCACTGAAAAGGAGAAGTAACAATTAAACAATTTGTTTGGACAAGACACACACGTGTCAGGTGAACAGCTACATGAACAGCTCCTGTAACAGACTGTGAGGCATTAAAAAGCACAGGAAAAGAACCAAGGGGGTCCTTCTTGGGAGGAGCCCAGCTCGAGCTGGAATGAACCGACTCGGGGACAGAACCTAGGGGCTGGGCTCTCCTTTAACATAGCTCTACAAGCCTGGTCCATGTTTCAGCCCTGTCACCTACTCACCCACGTGTAACATCACAGGCACCTGCACGAGGCACAAGCTGCCCTATCAGCTACCAGGCACTTGTGACACCTTCAGCAGCTGCACAGAGAAGGCTCCTGCTCCAGCCCTATCAGCCACTCAGGGACGTGGGACATCACAAGATTGTGAACAAGCCAAGTGCCTCCTTCTCCCCTATCAGTTTCTCAGGCTCCTATGACATCACAGGGATCTGCAAAAACCAGAGGATGGCCCCTGGCCTCATCCCTCTTCACCCAACCACGACATCACAAGAACTTGCACAGACAAGAAGCTTCCTTCTGCCCTAAGAGCTCCTCAGCAACACGTGACTCCACAAAGCACCTGCACAACCCAGCTGCCTCCTCCCGCCCACTCACATCTGCATGGAAATAGGACAACACAAGCACCTCTACAAGCCACATGGCCTTTCATTCACTATCCCATACTCAGACAGCAGTTGCCTCAAAAACACCTTCACAAGCCAGGGCGCTACTTCTGATCTTGGTTCAAGGATCCCATCCCAGGGCTGCATTCAGGTGTTTCCCAGGGGACGTTACGCTCAACGGGAAGTGACCTCAAGGCACTGCTTGTCTCACAGGCCTTCATGGCACCCCTAAGAAGAGCTGATGGCCCTTGTGCTTGCTCGGGATCACCTCCCCACATGCACACGATGGGGATGCTTACGTCTGCTCTGTACAATGCAAACATGGACTTCTGACCTAGTCCTTTGGTGTCCCTCTGTGGAGGGACAAGCAATCTCTGTGAGCTGGGGTGAGAGGCCAGTGCTGGACATGGTGGTTGTTATTGGCTGCTCTGTGAGGATGGGCCTGGGGCAGCTCACCCGGGGTGTCCAGGGAGCACAGGCACACACCAGACCCAGCTCTGTGTGTCCTTCATGTCCCAGAGCAGAAGGCTGACTGTGCAGGTCACTGCTGTGTCCTCCAAACCTGCACACTCACACACTTGAGCTGCTCACTGGTATTTCCTCTCGAGGGCACTTGCCAGCCCAGCCAGCCCAGCCCCTCCTGAATCTTGACACATTCATGGCCTCTCCCCAGTCAAGCCCAGCAAAGCAGCCCTGCTGGGACTGGTCCCACAGCAGGAAACAGGCCACTGACAATGTTCATCCAGCCAGCATGCTGAGGAGATCCCCACCCCGGGCCGCTTGCAGACCCATGTGCCAAACTTGCTCCCCAGGGCAGCAAGAGACAACTGGCCTTGAGGATCCTCAGGAAGGTCCTTTTGCCCCAGGGAAAGGGCAGCCTGACCCGAGCTGACACCCACACCAAAGGGTTTCTCTTTCCATGTCCCCCCTGCACACACACACACGGTGCCCTGCTCTTCTCCCGGGACATCCCATCTCCCCACAGAGACTTTTCCCTACAGAGCTCATCTCTGCTGACCTGGACGGCCATTCCTGCAACCCCTCCCCAGGCTCCCCACAGACCCTGAACTGCTGGTGCTGCTCTGCAGAGCAAGTGGGCTGTGGTGGCCAGGGCCGTACTGGTGAGGATGAGAGGCAGACCCAGCTCAGGGTGGCTGCTGTCCCCTCCACCTCAGCACACAGACGCTGCCCCCGCAACTCCACAGAAGATCTTGGAGAAAGGAACTCAGACAAACAAGTCGGTGCAGGGTCCTTTATTTGATTTGAAAACACAGAGAGCACAGCTCTTTATTTGCACAAAGTCTGTGTGGCACACAAAACAGGCAGACACTGACATAGAAATAGGACAAAGAATGATAACATTTTCTTGGACCTTAATTTAATGCAGATTTAATAATCTGTCCACCTAGAAAAACTAAAACGCCAAGAAAGCAAAGGAAACAACCCACCAGAGACAGACTGGGATGGTAATGAGTTCCATTACTAGTAATATGCAGGGGAAGATGGGCAGTTCATTGCTGCTTCTGCAAAGCAACCAGTCATCAGTTTCCTCAGGGCGTCCTTGAGCTCCTGGTTCCTCATGCTGTAGATGAGGGGGTTCACTGCTGGAGGCACCACCGAGTACAGAACTGCCATCACCAGATTCTGGGATGGGGAGGAGATGGAGGGGGGCTTCAGGTAGGCAAACATGCCAGTGCTGATAAAGAGGGAGACCACGGCCAGGTGAGGGAGGCAGGTGGAAAAGGCTTTGTGGCGTCCCTGCTCTGAGGGGATCCTCAGCACGGCCCTGAAGATCTGCACGTAGGACACCACAATGAACACAAAACAACCAAAGGATAAACAGACACTGACCACAAGTACCCCAGCCTCCCTGAGGTAGGTGTCTGAGCAGGAGAGCTTGAGGATCTGGGGGATTTCACAGAAGAACTGGTCCACAGCATTGCCTTGGCAGAGGGGCAGTGAAAATGTATTGGCCGTGTGCAGCACAGCATAGGGAAAAGCAGTGCCCCAGGCAGCTGCTGCCATGTGGACACAAGCTCTGCTGCCCAGGAGGGTCCCGTAGTGCAGGGGTTTGCAGATGGCCACGTAGCGGTCGTAGGCCATGACGGTGAGAAGAAAATATTCTGCTGCAATAAAAAAGAGATTGAGAAAGACCTGGGCAGCACATCCCGTGTAGGAGATGGCCCTGGTGTTCCAGAGGGCATTGGCCATGGCTTTGGGGAGAGTGGTGGAGAGGCAGCCCAGGTCGAGCAGGGAGAGGTTGAGGAGGAAGAAGTACATGGGGGTGTGGAGGTGGGGGTCGCAGGCTACAGTGGTGATGATGAGGCCATTGCCCAGGAGGGCAGCCAGATACATAGCCAGGAAGAGCCCGAAGGTCAAGAGCTGCAACTCCCGTCTGTCTGCAAATGCCACCAGGAGGAATTGGTTGATGGAGCTGGCATTGGACATTATTTAATTGCAGGAATGAGGGACTGCTGAAAGAGGAAAAGTCATTGATAAGTGAGGGCAGATTTCGCTGAGCCAATCTTATTCCGTTTCCCATAGATATCTCCCACAATGGCTTCATTTTTGAGGGAACTTCAGACAGTCCCTTTTTGTGAGGTCAGGATTGACGAGCAGGGACTCTACCCATGGGCTCCAGAGAAGTCAGACCTGTGCTATTGCAGTGGTGTCAAACAGCCCCTGCATTCAATAGCTGTTCCTGGCAATGGGTGCTTCACTTGAGTGAGAGGTATTTGCCTCGGTGACCGTGTGACAATTGTCCCTATTTATTGCAGTGTGATGGAGTCAGCACCCAGACCTGCTGTGTCTGAGAGGGAAGAGCCCAGGGAGGGACCCAGCCCTTCCAACTCTGCTCTCCTGAACAGCAAAGTCTGGGAAGGAATCACTGTAGGCTGAGAGAGAATATTTCTCACCATCATTTTCCATCTCCAGGCTCTCTCCAGACGTGATAAGAGCAGCGTGCCTGTGGGGGAGAATGGGGCTGTCACTAGGTTCCCATCCCCGCTGCTGAAGTGCTCCCAGCATGGGGGAAGGGCACTTCAAGCTCTTCAGCCCAGGGAGATGCTCAGGTGCCCAAAAGACAATGCCCAGCATCTCCTAAAGAGAGACTCACCTTGTTTCAGGTTACTGTACTCTACATTATCCAAAGTCCCCAACGTTCAGTGTCTCAGAATGCATCTGAGACAATCCCCTGACGTCCAATGCCCACAGCCCAGAGCTTTCAAAAGCAAGAACAGGAGCAGCAGGAATTGGAGAAAAAGCCACAAAGCAATACCCGGATCCTTCTGCGAATGGGGAACGGGAGAGGAAGGCAGCTGGCACTCAGGAAAGCCTTCTCCTTACACAGCAGAGCACAGCACCTCCATGTAGGTCACATCCCAGGCCAGCTGGTCTCAGACCCTTTTATCTGCAGAAGGAAGAGGTTTATGTGTCAGGAGAGATGCACCTTTGCTGGGGATTTCTCCTTCCACCCACAGCTTCCCCCACAGATCCGTGAGGAACTCCCTGGCAGGATGAGTGCTGATGCCAGCTGGTGACAGAGTCCATGCCCCAGGTAACAGCCACCTGAGGTGAAGAGACACAGCTTGGAAGGACAGCCCTGGGCACCCCTGGCTGTACACCCACCTTCACACCCCACAGCCATCCCCACCAGAAGGCAGCCGTCATGCCCTGTCCCTCTCACACTGCAGGAGGGAAGCCCTGCTCTGCAGCCCGGCTTCCTCTTCTCCATCACAGACAGATCCCAGAGGTTGCACACATTCAGCAGATCCTGTAAGGAACCACCGACACATCACCCTGCACCCAGAGACTTACTGTGTCAGAGGCTGGGAAGAGTTCTCCTCCAGTGAGCTCTCAGCCATCCTCCCCCTCGCCCCTGCCTTCAACCTCTCTCTGCCCCGCTCCTTTCTCCTTGGTGCCCACAGGCAGCCCCCTCAGCCCTGCTGCGCTTTGCAGAGCAGCTGCTGCTGGGCAGAGCTCTTGCTGCTGGGCAGAGCTGTCTCCCTGCAGCTCTGCCTGCTTGCTAGGAGCTCTCTCTGTCCCAGGAGCCCAGCCCAGATCAGCAGCACAGCAACAGCCCAACAACTTTTTAATCATCTCTCTGGTGGTTTTTATGTTGAGTCCTTGAAACTCAGACGGTGAGGGGAAGTTGAGGAAACTTCTCAAGGAGTCAAAGTCAGATGCAAACTCCAAAGTTTCTTGGAGCACTAATGGCTTCCACTGAGGGACATTACTGACAAAGCCTCCCTGGGGACTGGTTAAAGGACAAACCTGGAGGCAGTGAGGACAGGTAGGCAAAGGCAAGGTGAAGGTGGCTCTGATGCTGAGTAACCCTTGCTGTGCTTCATCAAGCCAAAAGAAAGCCCTGACTCGCCAGCCCCTGCAGGGCAGACCCTGTCCCTCAGCCATTCCTCAGGGTTCTTCCTGGGGCAGGGTGATGTGGGGATGTGCAATGCCAAGGGCAGGGCCAAGGTCCTCTGCTTCTGGGTTTGTCCTGGGTGGGATGAGGAGGCAATGAGGTGCTGGTTTCATAGGGTGAAGGGGTCATCTGGTATGCCTTGGGGGTTGAGACAACAGCCGTAGCCAAGGGGAGAAAGACCTCGGCTCTCTTGGGGGCTTTTTGTCTTGCCAGAGCCCTTGAGCGTCTCCACCACAGGATGTCCTACAGTGTCCCACACCTGCGCTTGCCATTGCACCGTGCAGATCAGACTGTCCCCAGGAGAGGCCTGAGTGATACCTGAGGGACATGTTCTCCCTTCCCAGAGGCTGGAGGTCAGGACCTGTAGCCTTCATGGAACACCGCCAGGTTTCCTCAGCATCAGAGCGACCTTGACCTTGCCTTTGCCTGCCTGGGACAAAGGGAGCTCCTGGCAAGAGGGCAGTGCTGCCAAGAGCTCTGGAGTATCCCTCTCCTCCCACAATCCCAGAACCAAGGAGGCTGGAACGCATCCAGCCGCCACCTTTTCTGGGCTTCCCCTTCATGCTTGGTTTTAGCCAGCAGCTCCTTTCTCAGCCATGCCAGCCTCCTGCCACCTCTATGTGTCAAGGTGGAACATTCTTGGTCATGAAGAGGTGATCCTTGAGCATCAAACAGCTCTCTGCACCCATCTTCTCTTCATGGCTGTAGGTCGTGGGTTCTTTTAGGGATGTCCCTCAGCAGGCCCTCCAGAAGCCCTGTTCTTTACTTTCTTCCCATTTTCTCAGGATCCTCAACTCTGCCTTCTCACCCCTGACATTGCCGTTCCTAGCCAGCTCTTCCTTGTTTTGTATATGTTGTGGATTAACAACCCCAAGATATTAGGCACCACCCAGTGTCTTGCTCACATCCCTCATCAACCTCCGTGGGACAGGGGAAGACTAAAGAAGAGTAAAAGCAAGAATACTTGCGGGTTAAGGTGACCGTTTGCGGTCAACGGCCTTCTTGTTTCTCTTCCCAACCTCTTGCATCCTCACCCCTTTATTCACTGATGTGGCACAGTCAGAAGCAGAGCAGACCTTGAGGCTTCTCAAACACTTTTCGGAAACAGCTAGAACATTCGTGTATTCTCAGCATGGTTTTAGTCACGAAACTGAGACATAGCACCACGGGAGCTTTCATGAAGAGAAGTAAGTCCAGCCCAGCCAGGCCCAGTCCAATCTCCACGCGTTATTCCATCCCATTTCTGTCATACTCAGGTCCCACACTATCCAAAAGACCTTCATATGCAACCACCCCCTTCCAATCGTACTGTTTACAGACAGCTATCACTGCTTTAACTGTGGGCCACCCCTCTCAAATATCCATGAAATTGTCCGTGAAGTGTCGACTGAGTTCGTCAATAACTTCTTTTCCATTTGGTATGGTGGTTACACAGGACAGGAAAGGTGTGTTGTGTGGAGTTACTGGTCATGACAAGTAGCTCAGGTTGGGTGAGGTTACTGGCTGGACGGTCAAGCACAGGGTGATGGTGAACAGAGTTCAATCCAGATGGTGACTGGTCACAAGCCGTGTCTCCTAGGGCTCAGTGTTGGGGCCAGTCTTGTTTCACATCTTTATCAATGATCTGGATGAGGGGATTGAGTGCTCCCTCAGTGAGTTTGCTGATGCCATTAAATTGGGTGGGAGTGTTGATTTGCTTGAGGGTAGAGAGGCTCCACAGAGGGACCTGGATTGGCTGGATCGATGGGCTGAGGACAATTGTATGAGGTTCAACAAGGCCAACAGCCGAGTCCTGTACTTGGGTCACAAAAACACCACACACTCCTACAGGCTGGGGATGAGTGGCTGGCAAGCTGCCCGATAGAAAAGAACCTGGGTATGCTGCTCGACAGGCGGCTGAACGTGAGCCAGCAGTGTGCCCAGGTGGCCAAGAAGGCCAACAGCACCACGGTCTGTATCAGCAATGGTGTGGCCAGCAGGAGCAGGGAGGTGATTGTGTTCCTGTACTCAGCACTGGTGAGGCCGCACCTCAACTTCTGTGTGCAGTTTTGTGCCCCTCACTCCAAGAAAGACACTGAGGTGCTGGAGCGTGTCCAGAAAAGGGCAACAAAGGTGATGAAGGGTCTGGAGAACAGGTCTTGTGAGGAGCAGCTGAGAGAACTGGAATTGTTTAGTCCAGAGAAGAGGAGGCTGAGGGGAGACCTCATCGCTCTCTACAACTACCTGAGAGGAGGTTGTAGTGAGGTGGGGGTCAGTCTCTTCTCCCAAGTAACAAGTCATAGGACAAGAGGAAATGGCCTCAGGTTGCACCAGGGGAAGATTAGAATGGACATGAGGAAATATTTCTTTACTGAAAGAGTTCTCAAACACTGGAACAGGCTGCCCAGGGAAGTGGTGGAGTCACCATCCCTGGAGCTTCTCAAAAATCATGATTCCATGATCCTATGATTGTTGCACTTGCCTAGATTTTTGAAACTCTCATTTAGGTGCTATCTGCTGCAGTACTCGCTAAAATATACAACTAAAACTTACTCTTGATATTAAACTGGGAGGAGTGGCTGACACACCAGAAGGCTGTGCTGATATTCAGCGAGACCTGGACAGGCTGGAGAGCTGGGCAGAGAGGAACTTCATGAGGTTCAATAACGTCAAGAGTAGGGTCCTGCACGTGGGGAGTAACAACCCCCTACACCAGTAGAGGCTGGGGGTCGACCTGCTGGAGAGCAGCTCTGCAGAGAACGACCTGGGAGTTGTGGTGGACAGCAAGTTAAACGTGAGCCAGCCATGTGCCCTTGTGGCCTAAAAGGCCAGTGGGATTCTGGGGTGTGTGAAGAAGAGTGTGACCAGCAGGTGGAGGTCTGTTCTCCTCCCCCTCTATTCTGCTGTGATGAGGCCGTATCTGGAGTGCTGTGTTCTTTTCTGGTAGCCCCAGTTCAAGAGGGACATTGAAGTTCTGAAGAGAGTCCAGTGGAGGCCTACTAAGATGATGAGAGGACTGGAGCATCTCTCTTTTGTGGAAAGGCTGAGAGCCCTGGGTCTGTTTATCCTGGAGAAGATCAGACCGAGAGGGGACCTTGTCAACACTTACAAACATCTAAATGGTGGGTGTCAAGAGGATGGGGCAAGGCTCTTCTCAGTGGTGTCCAGTGACAGGACAAGAGGCAATGGGCACAAACTGCAGCATAGGAAGTTCCGTCTCAACATGTGGAGAAACGTGCTTATGTTGAGGGTGACAGAGCATTGGAACAGGCTGCCCAGGGAGGTGGTGGAGTCTCCTCTGGAGAAATTCAAAACCCACCTGGACACAGTCCAGTGTCACCTGCTCTAGGTGAACTCGCTTTAGCAGGGAGGTTGGACTAGATGATCTCCAGAGGTCTCTTACAGCCCCCATCGTTCTGTGATTCTGTGATTCTGTGACCTTGAGGAGAGGAGCCTGGGCATGATGAGGGATGTCGCATTAGCCAGTGGCACATGCTGACCAGGAATAAGGCCTGCTGCACACAGGGCTGTATTAGGGGGAGTGTGGCCACCCAGACAGCAGTTATCATGGCCCTTGACTGAGCACTGGTGTGGCCACATCTGGACTAGTGTGTCTGCATGTGGGGTGCTCTGTTCTGAAGGAATGGGAAGGAACGGGAGAGGCTCCAAATGGAATCTGCCAGGATGGGTCTTGGGGTCTGTGTGGAGGTCTGAGGGACCTGGGCTTCTTTAGGCTGATGAAGTGCACGCCCAGTGCTCTATAATAACTGCTTGAAGGTTGGTTCCAGCGATGGTGGAGCTTTTCTGGGTAGTGGGAAGAGAAGGAAATCTCCACAAAGTGCCACCTGGAAGGTTCAGACTGCATGTGAGGCAAAATAAATCTCCCTCAAAGGGCAGCCTTGTGGTGCAAGAGGTCCCCCAGAGGGAGTCTGGATTAACCTATGGCTTTGTGTTTTAAGGAACAGGCAGTGAGGGTGGAGAGACATTAGTAAAGGTCTAGAAATGCTGAGGGCAGAGCTGTGTGGGAAAGCAAGATGGGTGTGTGCAGCCTGCAAGGGAAGAGGGGCAGGCGTGGCAGAGTGCAGGACAGCCTGCAGCAGAGATGGCCGAGGGCTCTGGCAAGGCTCAAAGGCCCAACAGGAGCAAGGCCTTGGGCCCCTTGGCTATGGCAGTGGCCTCTGCCACCAAGGCCTCCCAGGCAGAACTTTCCACTTCTCCTTCCCCGTTGCTTGGGGAAGCCGGGAGGGCTTGTCCAGTTTCCCTGCCTTTGGCACTGCTCCCCCTCACAACCCACTGCCCCCGGGAAGAGACCTGAGCCCCCCATGAGGGGCAGGATCTGCCTGCCCAGGGCCTGAGGGTCAGGGTTTGGACTTTCTGCTGGGTGAAACAAAGCCAGGGTTTTCTCAGCACTCCAGCCCCCTGCACAGGGCCTTTGCCTACCTGCAAGCACAGCCTCCAGTTCTCTGCTCTAAGGAGTCCCTGGGGAGGCTTTGTCAGCAGTGGCCCTCAGTGGGGCCAATCAGTCCTTCAAGGGGCTTTGGGGTTTGCTTCTGTCTTTGACAGCTAGAGCAGTTTGCTCAGTCTCCTCTCAGTAGCTGAGATTCCTTTACTTAAGGCCAAACACCCCACGGGGCTCATTAATAGACATAAAGCCCTAAGGAGATATTTCTATTCCTTTCATTTTTTCAAGTCTTCGAGATTTCTACAGCTAATTGTAGCTCTTTCAGAATGTAGTTACAGAGGAAAATTGAAAAGTGCACCTTATTAAAATTAATTTAAAAGTGTATTTTTAATCAATTTTCAGTTTAAGGAAGACGTGATAGTAGGATTCTGTAATTGGTATAGATGCAGAGTGTCTCCTCAGCAGGTCTGGACAGGTAGGAACAGCAGTCCCTTGAGGTCTGACACCGTACGGACAGCTTTGCTCCTCACCTCCTCTACCTCCTCATCGCTGTCTTTGTTCAACGGGGATTTGCATCCTGTCTTACCTCAGACTTCTCCACTCAAGTCTGCAGACAAATGTCACATCTCCATTGCACCATCTCCCACCTGCTTTCCTTAGAGAACTGCCTGCACACAGGCACACAAGGACTTCTCCCATGGGCAAACAAAGAAAAGGAAAGCAGGACCAAGTCTCATCAACAATAAAACACACTCCTCAACTGTGTGCTAAGTACAAGGTGTTTCTAATGAGGTGCCTTTGACAAGGGATATGCCTATGAGAAATGTGTTAGATCAATAGATACACAAAGGTAGATATAAACATAATGAAAGAGTTGGCGAGAGAAAACTAGACTACTGAAATTCTGTTAGTCCCAGAAGCTCAAAGCAGCTGCATTGGTGAGAGGTGTCTGAAAGTACAAAGAGTAAAGGAAAGAAAAGCCTGAAGAATGATGAAAAAGGCCTTTGCCTGGGCAGTTGGCTTCTGAAAAGATGACTTTACAAATGGTCATTTTATCAGGACAGGTGAAATCACATGAAAAGGCACAGAAATCAAGTACAGCGTGTGACAGGCAGAGTAGTGGTAATGCAGGTACAGAGGAAGATCACCATGGCTTTGGCAAAGACCCAGCTGGCCCCTGGACTCACACCTCCTCACCCACCATGGCCATCACCAGCACCAGCACAAGCCAGCTGCCTGCTCCTGCTGGGACTGACACAAAGCCTCCAGTGACATCCCCAGCAGCGGCACAAGCCTGCTGCACACTCCTGCCCTAGCAGCTCCTGAGCCATCAGGGACAGCAGGAGGAGCTGCACAAGGCAGGGGCTGCTCTTCACCTGTCACCTGTGCAGCCACCTATGACGTCACCCAGCACGACCCATTTAGCTTAGTATCCTGTTTTAATGTGAAGCAAGAACAGCAGGGGCAGCACTGACCCAAATATTCTTCATTTTCCTACCACAAAGGAACCTCAGAGCACTCCAGAGAGTCTGGTGGCTCTAAGCGACCCATGCAGTACTTTAGCCCTCCGGCAGCCTGTTCCGGGCAATAAAAGCCTTCATGTCTGAGCTGCGAGTGTAGTTTACTCACACGCACCTCACTCAAAAAACCAGAGGTGGGGAATGCTCCACTTGCACTTTTGACACTGACACTTCCTTACGGAGCCGGTTACCACGTCTGCCCCAGCCAACCGCAGCTTCTTCAGAGCAGTCAGGGGGATGAGTTTTCCCCCAGAGAAGTTCTTCAGGCAGCTCAAGGAATGTTTTACTTCATTGCGGTGCGTCACCTCTCAGTGCTTCACTCCAAAGGTTACGAGCTGACCACTGTTACACGCCCCACAAATGCAGAAACTCTACAAGAAGTGGACACCTGACTAGGATGAAAGATTCCACAGAGAGGAAGGATTAAGGCCCTGCCTGTAACGTCCTCTGTTACTCCTGAATTTGACACCTTCTGGATGGAAGAACTAAGGCTAAAAACGCGTTCTACTACCAATCGGAATACGCACAGAGTTCCAATGTAATAAAAAGCATTACAAAAGAAAGCTGACAAATCCTTCATGAAATTGGGATTTGAGAAGCAAGATGACACTGGACAAGGCAGAGCTTTCCTACATGTTTTCTGATTCCTAAGGTCCATTTCTTCTCAACAAATGTATGAAGAAATTGGAAACAGGTTGCCACCTAATTTTAATAGAAACATTACAGCAGTCTTAAAAAAAAAAGAACAACCCACAACCATAAAAACCCTCACACTCAAGGATTTCAGGAAATAGATATTGTCAGCAATAAATCCATTCCTATAAACAGGAAGGCAGATACAGAAAATGACACTCTGCTGCCACAGAAGATGACATGACATTTTCTCAAGAAGTAACTTAAATGTATTAAACATCAGTCGCTGAGATCAGCTACATCGGGACGGGCCCCGCCAGCAGCAGATATGAATGTTCAGGAGCTTTCCTGAGGTTTTCCCGCTGTAGGGAAACGCCAGGGGAGCGGCGAGACCCGCCCGGAGCTTGCAGCTCTTGCGGGGAGAGGCCGAGGGGCCGTCGGCATGGCCAGAGCAACGGCTGTCACCAGCTGTCACTGCCTGCCCACAACAGGAGCCTGTGGGGAGCAAAGGAGCGGAGCGAGCAGCTCCCGCGGCATTGTGCGGGGAGGGCGCTGAAGCTCCGCCAGTTGGAGAGGCCAAGGGCGCTCATCCTCCCTGACCCTCGAGGCAGAAGGGTGGGCACTCGTGGCAGAGCCAAGGCTGCAGCTCTGGCTGGACACTCTGCACCACCGGCCCCGGCAGGGACCAGTGCCTCCAGCCAGACGGAGCTGCTGAAGGGAGAGGCTGCGGTTCAGGCCTCAGCCTGGGGGAAGTGCCTAGACCTTCCTCCTGGGGAAGGGGTGGGGAACAAACGCAGCTGCAAAAGCTGTGCTCAGGTGGAGGACCTCCTGCGGCAGGTGGCTGAGCTGCAGGAGACGGTCACAAGGCTGCGGAGCACCAGGGAGGCAGACAAGGAGAGAGCGAGCTGGATGCAGGGGAACGCAGCAGCGGAACCACAGCCTCTGGCCAAAGAGCCTGAGGTTCTTCCACCAGCACACCTAAAACCACTCCCTCGTGCCAAAGAGTCAAAACTCTTCCACTGGCACACCCAAAATAGGAGGAAGCCAACCCTAGTGCAGATTGGGAACTGGTGCAGGGACGATCCAGAAGGAGGAAGAAGCCTTCCTCAAAGCCTGAGGTGCTCCTGCAGAACCACTTCGTGGCTCTGAAGAATGAGGAGGGACATAGACAACGCCTCGGAGCTGGGGAAGGCGGCTAGATCGGCTCCCCGAATTACAACAAGGGCAACCAAGAAAAAACTTCGGGTAATAGTAGTGGGAGACACTTTTGAGAGGTACTGAAGCGCTCGTTTGCCGACCTGCTGTCTAGAGAGGTTTGGTGCTTATCAGGGGCTGGGATTAGGGATGTCACAGAGAGACTACCAAACCTGGTACCTCCCACGGAGCTGCTGTGTCCTGTGGGCACCATTGACACAGCCAGAAGCAATCTCAAGAGGATCAAGAGGGATTCTGGAGCCTTAGGAGAAGCAGTGAAGGACTCGAGGGCCCAGGTAACCTTTTCACCAGTCCTCCCAGTCAAAGATAGGGGCTTGAAAGAGCTGACTGATTCAGGAAAATCCATGAACGGCTGAAGGAGTGGTGCCACAGCCAGGGCTTTGGCTACTTGGACCACGGGGCTCCCTGTGAGAAGCCTGGTCTCCTGGGGGCTGATGGGGTACATCTCTCAGAGAAGAGAAGAACATCTTTGGACAAAGGTTAGCCAATCTAGGAAGGAGGGTTTAAAACTAGATTGGCTGGGGGAGGGGTTCCTCAATCCATCCCGCTTCGAGGCCAGTGCCAGAAATAGATTCTCTGGTTGTGAAGATGGATCACAGGCCAGTGAGAGAGCACATCAAGTGTAAGAGAATGAATTCCAGCCAGCAAGCACTCCAGCTGGGAAGTCGGCTTCAGTGTGTGTGGGGGGCCCAACATAAATGCCTCTATGCAACTCACGGATAGCGGGGAACAAGAGGAGTGAGAGGTGTGTGCACATCTACAAGGCTGTGATGTTACAGGCATCACTGTGACGTGGTGGGACAGCTCCTATGACTGGAGTGTAGGAACAGATGGGTATAGGCTCTTGAGGAAAGACAGGCAGGGGTCCTGGTGGGCAGCAGGATGACCATGAGCCAGCCATGTGCCCTTGTGTGGTCTAAATGTTATGATCTGGCGGCAAGTATAGACACATGGTGGGACAGCTCACATGGCTGGAATGTGGTCATGGATGGCTGTGTCCTTTTTAGGAAGGACAGGCCAATAAGGTGAGGTGGTGGAGTTGCTCTTTACATGAGAGAGCAACTAGAATGTGTTGAGTTTCGGCCAGGGGTGGATGAGGAGCGAGCTGAGTTTGTGGGTGAGAAGAAGGGGCAGGCTAGCATGGGAGATACTGTTGTGGGTGTCTGTTACAGGCCACCTGATCAGTATGAGGAAATTACAAGGCCTTGTACAGGCAGCTGACAGCAGCCTCACAATCACAGGCCCTGGTTATGATGGGGGATTTTAACTCCCCAGATATTTGCTGGAAGGCCTACACAACCAGCCATTCACAGCACAGGGGGTTCCTCCAGTGCATCGATGTTAACTTCTTGATGCAATTGGTGGATGAACCAACTAGGAGGGGAGCACTGCTGGATCTCCTACTCACTAACAAGCAGGGTCTGGTTGAAGCAGTGAAGGTCGAGGGCAGCCTTGCCTGCAGTGACCATGAGATGGTGAAGTTCAGGATCTTGTGTTGTAGGAACAGAATGCCAAGCAAGATCACATCCTTGCACTTCAGCAGGGCCAACTTTGGCCTTTTCAAGCAATTGCTTGGTGAAATCCCATCGGACAGGGTGCTATAAGTTAAAGGGGCCCATTAGAGTTGGTTTCTATTCAAGGACGAGTTCTTCTAAGCTCAAGATGTGAGCATCCCAGTGGGTAGGAAATCAAGAAAGGGAGCCAGGAGACCTGCATGGTAAAACAGGGAACTAATGGGCAAACTCAAGTGGAAGAAGAAAGTCTATAGATCTTGGAAGGAGGGGATGGCCACTTGGGAGGACTGTGAGACTCTTGTCAGAGGATGTAGGGAGGCAACTAGAAAGCTAAGTCCTCCTTGGAGTTAAGCCTTGCAAGGGAGGTCAAGGACAACAGAAAGTTCTCTTCAAATGCACTGCAGAGAAAACTAACACCAGAGGCAATGTAGGCCCACTGTTGAATGAGGCAGATGCCCTGGTGACAGAGGGTACAAAGAAGGCTGAGCTACTGAATGCCTTCTTTGTCTCTGTCTATACTGCTGGAGACTGTCCTCAGGAGCCCCAGACCCTTGAGGCCCCAGAGGAAGTCAGGAGAAAGGAGAAGTTTGCCTTGGTTGATGAGGAGTGGGTCAGGGATCAGTTAAGCAAGCTGGACATACACAAATCCATGGGCCCTGATGGGATGCACCCATGGGTACTGAGGGAGCTGGCGGAAGTCATTGCTAGACCACTCTCCATCATCTTTGGTAAGTTGTGGGGAACAGGAGAGGTGCCTGAGGACTGGAGGAAAGCAAATGTCACTCCAGTCTTCCAAAGGGCAAGAAGGAGGACTCGAGTACCTACAGACTGATCAGCCTCACCTCCATCCCTGGAAGTATTCAAGAGGTTGGACGGAGCCTTGAGCAACGTGATCCAGTGGGAGTTAACGCGGTCATGGCAGGATGGTTGGAAATAGATGATATTTGAGGTCCCTTTGAACCCAAACCGTTACATGATTCTATGATTCTATGTTTCCATCACTGACTTCTGTAAAGTCATTGGGTATCAGCAACTTGTGTTTCTCTTCAATGTGGATCCGTCTGTTACTTTTGGGAGAACAGAGGTGTCCTTTTCTTTGTTGAACACTTGCTCTTCTCAGAAAGGGGAGGTGATAAGGCTTGGGTCTCGAGATAATGATGCAGCAATTATATGGTAACGGTGTTCCTGTCTCCTGAAGCTTGTGCAGTCTGGTGTGGAATTGTGGCATCAGAGGAGAGAAGTTGATGGTGAGGAGATCCTGAGAGATGCCCTGAGGCAGCCAGTCCCTGGGTGTCAGATTGTCTGGGCAGGTGCCTAGGGTGGTTATCACCTCCAATGCCTGTTTTTTGAAGCCTGAAAAGGCAGGTAATCCTGCTACATCGACACACCACCTAAGAGAAGGGTGCCTTGCCTACCCCAGTGAAACCCAGCAGCTCCTACGGCTGCTCTGGGACTTGGCCTGTGTCAATCTGTTCATTGCTGTCAAAAGAGAATGGTTCAGATACAGACCCAAGTCACCTCTCAGGATGCCATGATTGTGACACAGACATAACAATGGAGGACAGCATGGTGGAATGGGAACGCAAACCACACTTGAGGGCACCAGGGATGAGATAGGAACCCAAGCCCCAACTCACTAGAGGAATCAGCCCAGCAGTAAAAAAGCAGCTCTTAGACACAGAGGTGGATGGATCTGTACCATCTATTAGTAAGGCAGGAGAACAAGTTAAAGTATGAAGCTGTTCTTTGGCATGGAAATAGAAGGAAGAACTGAGAGAAATCATGAAAATAGACCAAAACTACCAGGTCACTGAACTTGAGAGACCTTGGAGAAATGCAGAAATGTAACAGGTCCCAGAAAGGCAAGCAGATTAGTGCCTGGCTGCTCGACTGCTGGAACAGTCGGGGACCAGTCAGGAGTTAGAGGGTGAGGAAGTTCAACAGCTGGAGTCACTCACCAGGGACAAAGGAAGTGACAGAGAAATCCCTGAGGAACATCAACACAACAAGCAAGTAGACCAGGAGCAACAATGGAAGGGACTGAGGCGGACCGAGACTGGGAACACGAGAGTTAACTAGTCATAACTTGGTGGAATCCTGTAGGGTGAGGACATCTAGGGAGAGCTTCAATGTCCAGATGGGCTTGAGATGGAGGGGAGGACTTGTCCACTGAAGCTATTGCAGGTGTTATTCAGGAGTGTGACACACGCACCATAGTCAAGTGAGCCAAGCGAGCAAAGCCTCTGTGGTGTGAAGGATGGTGGCTGCGATATCAATCCAGAGAGGCCTCACAGATGGGTTATATCACACTGCCACAAACCTGCCCAGGCAAGTGCCATGTGCTTACTGTGGTGGAAGTGACAACCAGATGGTTGGCAACATGTCCCGTGCCCACCGTGACCCACCCCCCAAAACACCATCCTAGGCCTTGAAGAGGAAGTGCTGTGGCACCCCAGAAAGACCTGAGGCAGACAGCAGGATTCATTCGCAATCATCCTCAGAAGCCCCTGGGCCAGGGAACGTGACAATGATTGGCTGTGCCACATCCCCTGTCACACACCAGCCTCTGGAATGATTGACCGAGAGAAGGGACTGTTAAGGACAAGAGTGAGAGCAAAGGGGGCTGGGAAATACAAGCGGTGGGATGCAGCCTGGGCAGAAGCCACCTGCCTAGTTAATACCAGAGGCTTGACTGACCGACCTGGCCCTGCCCAAACAAAAACCTGCCTATTGTAGACTGAGATAAGGACTCATCATGCATGTAGGGAACTGTCTGGGAAAGATAGCACGGGTCACTCCCCCTTCAGGAAAAGACAAATCTGTTTGTGGGATTGCTTTAACTCAACAGTGTGGGTGAACTGCATTGATATCTGGAAAATCTGATATGTACCTGCAGTAAATTTAACCTGAATGGAAACTAAATCATGATTATAGTTGTGAGTTTTAGAAAGCTGTACAACACATATGACCTAAATGAGCATTGTAGAAACCTGGGAAGTGCAGCAGTGACCCAGCCTGAGCTAGTTTTCACGACCAGTACTAGCACACATCACGCCTCTGTTGTCCTGCATTACCACCAGACCAAAACGAACGCAAGTCATGGATGACATTAACTCAGTTGGCACTTTATGGATGATTTCATGGACATTCGAGAGGAGTGGCCCATAGATAAAGCAATGATAGCTGTCTAAATCACGTGATGAGAAGTGTGTGATTGTAATTGCGGGGCTTTTGAACAGTGTGGTACCTGAGTATGATAGAAGTGGGATGGAATAAGGGGCGGAGATTGGACTGGGTCTGGCTGGGCTGGAGTAACTTTTCTTCATGGAAGCTCCCATGGTGCCGTGTTTCAGATATCTGACCGAAACAATGCTGAGAACACACGAATGTTGTAGCTGTTGCTGAAGAGTGTTTGCACAGCGTCAAGGCCTGCTCTGTTTCTGACTGTGCCCCAACAGTGAATAGACTTGTGTGGTGAGGGTGCAAGAGGCTTGGTGAGGATACAACCAGGCCGATGACTCCAAATGACCATCTTATCCCCTAAGTTTTCTTGCTTTTACTCTTCTTTCCTCTTCCCCTGTCCCATTGAGGTTGATGGGGGACATGAAAAAGCTGCAGAGTGGTACCTAATTTCTTCCTGCGGTTAACACAGAACAAGGAAGAGCTGAGGAATGTAAAATTCCAGGGTGAGAAGGTAGATTTGAGGGTATTCACAAAAAATGAAAAGAAAAGGAATTTTGGAGAGCCTGCTGAGGGACCTCCTTAAAAATACCCATGGACTAGAGCCCTGCAGGGAAGATGGGTGCAGAGAGCTGTCTAATTCTCAAGGACCTCCTCTTCATAATCCAGGATGGTCCGCCATGACATGCCAGAGTTCATATAAAGGTGGTATGGCTGAGAAAGGAGCTGCTGGCTAAAACCAAGCATGAAGGGGAAGCCCAGAAAAGGTGGGGGCTGGCTGCCTTCCAGCCTCCTTGGTTCTGTGATTCTGGGAGGAGAGGGACACTGCAGAGCTCTTGGCAGCACTGCCCTCTTGCCAGGATCTGCCTTCGCCCCAGGCAGGCAAAGGCAAGGGCAAGGTCGCTCTGATGCTGAGGAAACCTGGGGGTGTTCCATGAAGGCTACAGGTCCTGATCTCCAGCCTCTGGGAAGGGAGAACAGGTCCCTCAGGCGTTGCTCAGGCCCCTCCTGGGGACAGTCTGATCTGCACGGTGCAATGGCAAGCGCAGGTGTGGGACACTGTAGGACATCCTGTGGTGGAGACGCTCAAGGGCTCTGGCAAGACA
Source organism: Leptosomus discolor (assembly GCF_034619465.1). Taxonomy (NCBI): domain Eukaryota; kingdom Metazoa; phylum Chordata; class Aves; order Leptosomiformes; family Leptosomidae; genus Leptosomus; species Leptosomus discolor. The sequence goes on from NW_028237764.1 coordinate 356,335, forward strand.
AAAAGCCCCCAAGAGAGCCGAGGGCTTTCTCCCCTTGGCTAGGGCTGTTGTCTCAACCCCCAAGGCCTACCAGAAGACCCTTTATACCTTATGGCACCAGCACCTCAGTGCCTCCTCAGCCCACCCAGGACAAACCCAGAAGCAGAGGATCTTGGCCCTGCCCTTGGCACTGCACATCCCCACATCACCCTGCCCCAGGAAGAACCCTGAGGAAGGGGTGAGGGACAGGGTCTGCCTTGCAGGGGCTGGGGAGTCAGGGCTTGGTCTTTTAACTGGACAAAGCACACCAAGGGTTACTCAGCATCAGAGCCACCTTCACCTTGCCTTTGCCTACCTGTCCTCACTGAATCCAGGTTTCTCTTTCAACCAGCCCCCAGAGAGACTTTGTCAGCAACGTCCCTCAGTGGAACCCATTAGTGCTTCAAGAAACTTTGGAGTTTGCATTTGACTTTGACTCCTCCAGAGGTTTCCTCAACTTCCCCTCACCGTCTGAGTTTCAAGGACTTGGCACCAAAACCACCAGAGAGATGATTAAAAAGTTGTTGGGCTGTTGCTCTGCTGCTGATCTGGGCTGGGCTCCTGGGACAGAGAGAGCTCCTAGCAAGCAGGCAGAGCTGCAGGGAGACAGCTCTGCCCAGCAGCAGCTGCTCTGCAAAGCGCAGCAGGGCTGAGGGGGCTGCCTGTGGGCACCAAGGAGAAAGGAGCGGGGCAGAGAGAGGTTGAAGGCAGGGGAGAGGAGGAGGATGGCTGAGAGCTCACTGGAGGAGAACTCTTCCCAGCCTCTGACACAGTAAGTCTCTGGGGGCAAGGTGATGTGTCGGTGGCTCCTTGCAGGATCTCCTGAATGTGTCCAACCTCTGGGATCTGTCTGTGATGGAGAAGAGGAAGACGGGCTGCAGAGCAGGGCTTCCCTCCTGCAGTGTGAGAGGGACAGGGCATGACGGTTGCCTTCTCCTGGGCATGGCTGTGGGCTATGGACCTGGGCATGCAGCCTGCGGTGCCCAGAGCTGTCCTCCCAAACAGGTTGTCCTCACCCAGGGGGCTGTGACCTGGAGCAGGGACTCTGTCATGAGCCAGGATCAGCACTCAGCTTTCCCACTGAGCTCCTCATGGAGCTGTGGGGAGAAGCTGTGGGTGGAAGGGAGATTCCTAGCAGGGCAGGGCAAGGATCTTCTGCTGTTCAAAGGGTGCTGTGCTGCTCAGGACTTCTCACTGCTCCACATCACCCCCAGAACAATGGCAGAGGAAGTTTCTCATGAAGCACATCAAGGCAGGGCTTACCTGAATGGGATGGAACCTGTGCTTTCAGTCTTCTACTCTTAATCACCTCAGGGGTGGAAGGAGGGTTTGGACATGGAAATTATTCTCTCCGTTTGGGAGAAGGCACTGAAACTCCAGATGTGTTTCACTTGGAGCTTTCTAAATCCGGGAGTATCAAAAACAAACCACCTTTGGATTACAGGCCTTCCCAGCATCAACTCTCCATCCTCATCAGCAATGAACTCATGTTCCCATCAGAGCCTGGTGCCACGGAGGTGCCCCTGGGCAGTTCTTGGCTGCCAGGAGGTGTAGGCAAGGCTGAGCTGCGTACACAGAGCATGGGATGGGGTCTGTGGGTGCTGCCGGGGAGGAGATGTGGGGACAGAGAAAGAGTTCCTGACAGGGACAGCTCCAGGCAGCAGAGACCTGGGCAGAGAAAACTAGAAATGTCATGGCAGTGGGAATTCAGAAAGCTCCTGATCCAATACAGAGAGGTGCTTCTGAGCAAGCCTCCCTAGTCAGCTCTGCCCCCCAGCAGACCCTCTGCCCTCAAGCTGAGGGGGGTCCAGGGCAGATGCTGTCTCTTCTGCAGCAAGAGCTGCAGTAGAGCAAAGATGCATCTCTCCTGACACATAAACCTCTTCCTTCTGCAGAGAAAAGGGATTGAGAGCAACCGGCCTGGGATATCACCAAAGTGGAGGTGCTGTGCTCTGCTGTGTAAGGAGAAGGTTTTCCCATGTGCCAGCTGTCTTTCTTTCCTTTTCCCCATTTGCAGAAGGATCAGGGTATTGCTTTGTGTTTTTCTTCTTTGTGCTGCTGTTTTTTCTTGCTTATGGAAGCTCTGGGTTGTGGGGATATCTCAGATGCACTTTGAGATACTGGCCCTGGGAGGCTGTGGGCAACGCAGCGTGTGGAAATTACAAACAAGCTGACTCTCCCTTCAGGAGAAGCTGGGCAGAATTTTGCAGGTACCTGAGCATCTCCCAGGGGTAAAGGGGTTGAAGTGCCCTTCCCCCGTGTTGGGGGCACTTCAGCAGGGGAGGATGGGAACCTAGTGACAGCCCCATTCTCCTTGACAGGCATGCTGCTGGTATCATGTCTGGAGAGAGCCTGGAGATGGAAAATGGCTGTGAGAAAGGTTCTGTGTTGGCCGTGAGTGATTCCGACCCAGACTTTGCTGTTCAGGAGAGCAGAGTTGGAAGGGCTGGGTCCCTCCCTGGGCTCTTCCCTCTCAGACACAGCTGGTCTGGGTGCTGACTCCATCGCACTGTAATAAATAGGGACAATTGTCACATGGTCACTGAGGCAAATACCTCTCACTGGACTGAAGGCACCCATTGCCAGGAACAGCTATTGAATGCACGGGCTGTTTGACCCCACTGCAATAGCACAGGTCTGACTTCTCTGGAGCCCATGGGCAGAGCCCCTGCTCATCAAAGCTGACTTCACAAAAAGGAAATGACTGAATTTACCCTTAAAAAAGAAGCCATTATGGGGGTTATCAGAAAGAAATTGCATAAGACTGTCTCAGAAAAATCTGTCCTCACTTGTCAATGTCTTCTCCTCTTTCAACAGTCTCCTATTCCTGCAGTGAAATAATGTCCAACGGCAGCTCCATCACCCAGTTCCTCCTCCTGCCATTTGCAGACACACGGGAGCTGCAGCTTTTAACCTTCGCGCTCTTCCTGGGCATCTACCTGGCTGCCCTCCTGGGCAATGGACTCATCATCACTGCTGTAGCCTGTGATCACCGCCTGCACACCCCCATGTACTTCTTCCTCCTCAACCTCTCCCTCCTTGATCTGGGCTCCCTCTCCATCACTCTCCCCAAAGCCATGGCCAATTCCCTCCGGAACACCAGGGCCATCTCCTACGCAGGATGTGCTGCCCAGGTATTTCTGTTTGCCTTCTTGCTCACAGCAGAGTATTGTCTCCTCACCATCATGGCCTACGACCGCTACGTTGCCATCTGCAAACCCCTGCACTACGGGACCCTCCTGGGCAGCAGAGCTTGTGTCCACATGGCAGCAGCTGCCTGGGGCACTGCTTTTCCCTACGCTGTGCTGCACACGGCCAATACATTTTCACTGCCCCTCTGCCAGGGCAATGTTGTGGACCAGTTCTTCTGTGAAATCCCCCAGATCCTCAAGCTCTCCTGCTCAGACACCTACCTCAGGGAGGCTGGGGTGGTTGTGGTCAGTGTCTGTTTAGGCTTTGGTTGTTTTGTGTTCATTGTGGTGTCCTACGTGCAGATCTTCAGGGCCGTGCTGAGGATCCCCTCGGAGCAGGGACGCCACAAAGCCTTTTCCACCTGCCTCCCTCACCTGGCCGTGGTCTCCCTGTTTATCAGCACAATTTTTTTTGCCTACCTGAAGCCCCCCTCCATCTCCTCCCCATCCCTGAACCTGCTGCTGGCAGTTCTGTACTCGGTGGTGCCTCCAGCAGTGAACCCCCTCATCTACAGCATGAGGAACCAGGAGCTCAAGGATGCCCTGAGGAAACTGATGACTGGTTGCTTTGCAGAAACAGCAATGAACTGCTCATCTTCCCCTGCATATCACTAGTAATGGAACTCATTACAGGCCCAGCCTCTCTTTGGTGGGTTGTTTGATTTGGTTTCTTTGGGGTTTAGCTTGCTCGGGGAGTATTCTGTCCCCAAAAATGTTGACATTCTTCATCCTATTTCTGTGTCAGTCTCTGCCTGCCTTGTGTGCCTCAGAGACTTTGTGTAAATAAGGAGCTGTGCTGTCTGCGTGTTTAAACCAAATAAAGGACCCTGCACCGACTTGTTTGTCTGAGTTCCTTTCTCCAAGTTCTTTTCTGGAGCTGAAGGGACAGCATCTGTGTGCAGAGGTGGAGGGGGCAGTAGACACCCCGAGCTGGGTCTGCCTCTCAGCCTCACCAGCATGGCCCTGGCCACCACAGCCCACTTGCTCTGCAGAGCAGCACCACCAGTTCAGGGTCTGTGGGGAGCCTGGGGAGGGGGTGCAGGAATGGCCGTCCAGGTCAGCAGAGATGAGCTCTGTAGGGAAAAGTCTCTGTGGGGAGATGGGATGTCCTGGGAGAAGAGCAGGGCACCGTGTGTGTGTGTGAAGGGGGGACATGGAAAGAGAAACCCTTTGGTGTGGGTGACAGCTTGGGTCAGGCTGCCCTTTCCCTGGGTCCAAAGGACCTTCCTGAGGATCCCCCGGGCCAGTTGTCTCCTGCTGTTGTGGGGAGCAAGTTTGGGATGTGGGGCTGCAAGTTCCCCAGGGTGGGGATCTCCTCAGCATGCCGGCTGGATGAACGTTCTCTGTGGCCTCCGTTTCCTTCTGTGACACCAGTCCTAGCAGGGCTGCTTTGCTGGGCTCGACTGGGGAGACGGCAGAAAGGAATCAAGATTCAGGGAAGGGCTGGGCTGGCTGGGCTGGCGAGTGCCCCCGACAGGAAACAGCATTGAGCTGGGGCGGATTTAGGGCATGGACTCCTATTGGGGAGAAACTGAAGACCTTTATTGTTTGCTACAGCATCAATATATCCTTTTCTCTACTAGTACAACCACCACTAAGCAAGCTGTGACTGGTGTACGGGCATTGTCCACCCACCACTACTACTAACCCTATTGGCTGCTGTTTAGGGGGCTAGTAGTAGTAGTAGTTGTCATGGTAGGGACCGGCACCGACAAAAATATATGTAAGAAGGCAGCATTTATTGAGTTACAGAAAGCCAAGATGGCCGAGATGGCGCAGCAGCAAAAACATACCCTTTTATAACCTTTCTTATCTGTCCACCGGTTCCTGCACTAAGGCTGCTAAAATGATTTGCTCAATAGCTCTGTCCATTCACCTCTATTCACATACTGATTGGCTGGAGCTCCTACTGTATTTCCCACTTCAATCTCTTGCCAAATTTCTGCTCTGTGGTATTCACTTGTTTAGTCTCTTATCACCTCCTCAAACCTGTATGCAACATTCTTCATCCACTTCTTTCATCTTTTCACGGATATACTGGGATGCTGCCGAGGCCAATCTCACCTTCCTCAGTCAGGCTATCCCTGACAATTCCCCCTTTTTGTATTTGTGTAAAAGCACGGTCACAATTACCAAGATTATTACCCTCACAGTTTGAAAGATATTAACTACCCAGACCGCCCCCACCCTTTAAACATCCTTGTCAGTCAGTCTAAGCCATTATCCTCTGTCAAACGCTTAATCCCATCTTTTAGCTGCTGTAACCTCTTGAAAATAAGTTCTGAATGGTCAGATGTCTAGTGGCAACACGACCAAACACGTGCAGAATGGATTTTCAGGGTTCGCAGTAGAAAGGCACAAAGCTTCTTTATGCATCATGTTTGCTAAAGTTACCCAGATATTCTGCTTGGGTTGTGAAACTACCCATTCTTCACCCTAATGCAGGTTCCAGCACAGTCCAAACACACCGAGCAGGAACCCAGCGAGGGCCGGCATCTGTAGAGACACAAGCATAACCCCTGCCCCAAGTTATTAGCTCCCACGGTCCGCTCCACTGGCCAGTAACTAAATCTTTAATCTGCACTTTGAGGCCCTTTTGCAAATCCTGTTTTGAAAAAGGAGAAGAAAAATGTAGAAAAAGAGGAGGTAGAGAAGAACTGTCCCCATAATGAAGAAAGTTAAGAACATAAACTGCTTTATCTCAACATGCCTGAGGCGGTTCCCCAGTCATTCCCCCTTTTTGTTTTTGAAGCTGCCGCTTCAACGTGCCGTGTGCGCGCTCAAGGATGGCTTGTCCTGCTGGGGAATGGGGAATGCCTGTAACATGAGTAACACCCCATAAACTAAACAATGTGTGAACTTTCTGTGAAGCATATGCTGGGCCATTGTCCTTTTTAATTTGGCGTGGCACCCCAAGCATAGAAAGAGCCCTCTGTAAATGTCGAATCACATCTTTTCCGGTTTCTCTGTTATGTGCTGTTGCTACCAAAGCATGAGAATAAGTATCAATAGAAACATGAACATACTTCTGTCGGCCAAACTCATTAATATGAGTAACATCAGTTTGCCAAATCTGCAAGGCTTGCATACCTCTGGGATTAGTACCAAAATACACTGGGGTGTGAGTTCCCTGGCAATCAGGGCAGGCAGCTACAACAGAACGAGCCTCAGTACAGGGCAAACCAAACTGCCGTCGCAAAGCTCGAAAACCTGGATGAAAAAATTGATGTGACAATACAGCTTGACGCTTCTTGTTAGGAACAGTACTCAGAGCCATGGCAGAAACAAGAGCATCCGCTCTTGCATTACCTTCTGTCTAAAATCTGGGTAAAGTGATATGAGTACGAACATGCATAACAAAATTATGTTCTCTTCGTTGTTGAATGCTCTTCCAGAGTTCCAAAAGCACCTCAAGTAAGATTTGATTGTCTGACATAGTCAAGACCACTTTATCCAATGGATTAACCACATCGGCTACATATGCTGAGTCAGTGACAATATTTACAGGAGAAGTAAAAATAGAAAAACAGCAGCCATGGCACGCAGCTCTACTACTTGTGGAGAACCTTTTTAATATACTACTTTGTTGTTCCAGTTGTTGTTTTCATACCATACTACAGCTTCTTTACCTGATTTTCCTGAACCATCTGTAAGGACAGTGGGGCCTTTTACAGGTTCTGGCTGGCTGAAGTTGTTCTGACCAAATAGTACTTCTCGAGCAAATTTCAGTAGCAAGTGCGATGGTAGATGGTACGATATTTGCCCTTCAAAACTCACCAAGGCCGCTTGTAGCTCATAATTATTTGCCAGACACCATTCAAAATACCAATTTTGAACAGGAAAAGCAATTGTAGCTGCATCACGCCCTGTTAGTTCTAGATATCTCTAGCTTTTATGATAACAGCAGCAGTAAGTTCAAACAATCTAGGAGCGGTTTTTCGTGGCCGGAATGATAAAAACGTCCATTCTAAACTGTGTAATGGGTCATCCCACTCAGGATTCCACTGCACCAAAGCACCAAATGGTGCAGTTTTGTCAATTAGTACAAAGAGGTGTACCAATTGAGACAAGTCTATTCGAGAGACAAATTTCTCATGTATCGATTGTTCCACCACATGAATTACACGTAGTGCTTCCTCATTTAATATTCTGGGTTCTGCTGGATCAGTAGAATTTTTTATAATAATTCCAATAATGGTTGCAACTGCAAATTTGTCAGCCCAAGATGGGGCCTGATCCAATTCAAGGATCCCATCAGTTTCTGTACATCATTAAGGTTGAGTTTCACCGGCTGAGACACAGCCTGTTTGCTTGTAAACGTCATTCCCAAATATTTCCAGGGTTCCACCTTTTGTACTTTTTCAGGGGCAATAACTAATCCATATTGTTGTAATGAGTCTCTGGCCAAATTCTCCATGTCTCTCAACTGCTCTTTGCTGCTTGATGCTAACAGGGTGTCATCCACGTAATGGTAACAATAACTAGCAGGGAATTTTTCTCTCACAGGCGACAAAGCTTGTGCTACAAACCATTGACAAATTGTTTGTGGATTTTTTTGCCGTGGCTGGAGAGGGATTCTGCATCTTCGCGCACCCTCTCGCGCTCTTCTTGACGTTTCCCTGAAGCGACTGTCCCACGTGTCCTTTTCTATTTCATCTAAAAGCGGCAAAGTGCGGTTAACAAAATATCATCTATATAATGATAACAATAACACTGCGTCTCACTCACGCATTCAAATACTGATAACCAGTTTTTACACTATCACACAAGGAGCTCCTTTACACCATTCACACAAAAGACATAAGAGGACACTTGCAGCTATGATTACTACAACAGCACCTATAGCATTGAGCAGACTAAGATCCAATATCATACCTATGTCAGACGAGTTCCAATTCACGTAGTCAAATATCAGTGCGAGTGGTGAAAACACACATTAACGTCAATGCTGACCAGTGCACAGTGCGAGCATTGAACAAATTACAGAACCAGAACCAGAAAGAACACCTTTTTCCGTGGATGGTCCTTGTCTGCCTCTGCAGCGAGCCAGGTGAGTCAGGGAGTCCCTCCGAGAAAAGGTCCTGGAGCACGCCTAGGGAGTCCCTGTCCTCAGTGGCTCCTGCAACTGGACAGAGATTGTCGCCTCTGGGTTGTCAACTGAATCTGAGAAAACTCAGTAACAACCAAGTGTTACCAGGCAGGTATTCTCCATTGCACTTCAAGAGTTGTTTTTTTCTTTTCCTATGTGAGGTGCGTTTTGTTTTTTCTTTAGGGGGGTTAGGGTGACCCCAGGGGTGGCACAGGGGGTCCCCTGTCCCCTCCCTACCAAAACCTTGCCACACACACACAAACCTGTTACATTCCACCGTTCGGCTCCGTGAATCACGTATTTAAGAATTACCATTAAAATCCGCATTTGTCACAGTCTTCACAAACTTCACTCAACATCAACAAAAAGAATTCCCCACATCAAAATTAAATTAACATCATCACAACACTGAACAAAAGTGGATAATTTACACACAATCCACCCCTCGGCCCTTCACCACAATTACAACAGCATAAATTTCCCACAATCATTCCACCCCTCAATGCCTCCGAATCCATACTCTGCCTCCCATCCCCCTCACCATCATCCTTGTCTCATAAAATCAAATCCCAAAACACCTTCCTCGCACCCCTTCCCTCTGTCCTGGGTTTAACCGCATTCCCGATTTCTCTCCCTTCTCCCCGCGAGCGGCGCAGGGGGGGAACGGGGATTGGGGGTTGGGGTCAGTTCTTCACTCTGTTGTTCCTGCCGCTCCTTTCTCTTCACCGGGGCGGGGATGGGGTGGGGGCCAGGGGAGGTGCTCGGTCAGGCCGTCGGTGTAACAGTTCCAGTAGCAAGGGGTAGGGTCCATGGTTGAGCACGTCGGTCATGTGAATTAGAAATTCGCAAAGATTGCAGAGCCGCATTCAAATCTAGTTCCTCATCTTCTTCACTATCATCATTTTCTTCCCTTTCCCCCCGCAGCTTCTTGCTCCTCCGGTGGAGGTGCCGAGGGTGTTAACCCAATATCATCTTCTACATTCCTTAAGGGGGGGGGAAACCACTCGAAATAGGTGGAGTAGGGGGTGAGCGGGCGGGGGTGGCGGCGGCTGCGGCAACAGCGGCAGCGGCGGCGGCGGTGTCATCGGAGGGAGGAGCGGGGGGGAGCTTACAAGGGCGGGATCTCATCTTTCCAGTACATGGTTTTCTCCCCGCCACTGCAGAGAGCCTGGAACGATCTCCCTCCTGTCCTAAATTACTTGTAGTTCCTCTTTCCTCTATTAGCGACTTTTCCTTTTCATCACATTCAGCTTGCCATTCTTTCAGAGTCTCGCTTAATAGCCGCCACATAATGGCTAATTCTGCTGCATCCTTTTGCCCCTTTGAAATTGCACTCCATAGTTTCCGCCAAACTTCTTCCCAGGCAGTCCCACTAAATGCAGTGGCTGAAGTATCTTCAAATCCCTGCATTTCACTCCATATTAACATTCTCTTGGACCCATGGTTGGTGGGTTTCACACCTTTTCTTTCTAATAGGGCCTTCCAGGTAGACAATATTGTCTCTTCCTCTTTTGTTATTTGTTGGCCCAAACTATAGTTCTTTTCCCGGTGGCTCACCTTACCAGGTGCGAAGCGAAGCTCAGGTCCGGATCAGGCCGAGTCCCACAGCTCTCAAGTTTCACCGGGATCCGTCCCCGCTGCAAATTGCCACGCAGCCCAGGCTGTCCAGCAGCCCACACGGAATCTCTTTGTGTCGAAGTGAGGTCGAACTGTTCGGCAGCCCTCACTGAATCTGTGTCAAAATTAGGTTGAGCTGTCTTGCAGCTCAGGCTGTCTTGCAGCCCGCACAGAATCTCTGTGTCAAAAATCAGGTCGCCTTCAAAGATCACATCGGGGTCACCATTTGTCACAGTAGGAACTTACACCGACAAAAACACGTGTAAGGCAGCCTTTATTAAGTACAAAAGCCAAGATGGTTGAGATGGCACAGCAGAAAAAGTGTTCCCTTTTGTAACCTTATCTGTCCACCCCTTCATGCACTAAGGCTGCTAAAATGGTTCGCTCAATAGCTCTGTCCATTCACCTCTATTCACATACTGATTGACTGGAGCTCCAACTGTATTTCCCACTTCATCTACTGTTCTCTTGCCAAATTTCTGCTCTGTGCTATTCCCTTGTTTAGTCTCTCCTTGCTCAGTCTCTTATCACCTCCTCAAACCTGTTTACAACATTCTTCACCCACTTCTTTCATCTTTTCACGGGTATACTGGGATGCTGTCGAGGCCAATTTCATCTTCCTCAGGCAGGCTATCCCCAACACTGCAGTTCAGGAATTTGGCACCAGAAGACTCATTCATGTGCAAAAACGCCCCAACAAGCCAAGCCTGTGCATCATTTTCCACAAGTCTTTGAGTCTTCTGTGGTGCATTTGAGACATTTCAGGAGCGCAGCCAAAGAGAGAAGGTTTCAGTAATAAATAATAATCTATCAGGATGTCTTCTTTTTCCACTTGTCTTTATTTTTCCCTTTACAAGGCAAGCACTATCAGCCTTCTCCAATTCATACTGATCCAGAACATCTCCCGAGGAAGCCTGAATACGATCATCTCTGTCAGACGCCGTATAGGCCATCTTTGTCCTGTGTCCCATCGTCATCATCGGTCTCCCTCCACCAGCCATTTTTCTCAGTAGCCGCCTGAAACTTGCATCAGGAATTCACGAATCTACAGTTTTTTCCACTAAAGGCTGTAGCTGAACTGTTCAGCTCGTTTCCACCGATTCCCATCTGCTTTACTTGGAGAACCAGCTACACAGTCATGGAAGAACAGAGTCATGGAGTCGTTCAGGTTGGAAAAGACTTTAAGATCATCGAGTCCAACTGTTAACCAAGCACTGCCAAGCCCACCATTAAACTGTGTCCCTAGGCACCATGTCTACACGCCTTTTAAACACCTCCAGGGATGGTGACCCCACCACTTCCCTGGGCAGCCTGTTCCGGTGCCTGACAACCTTGTCGGTGAAGAAATTTCTCCTAATGTCCAATCTAAACCTTCTCCCTCAAGCCTGTGGCTTTGTGTGGGGTTGATGGGGGGGAGCTCTTGTGGAGACACGCTACAGAGGTGACACGTGGCTGGAGATGTGCTCTGGAAGATGCACTCCATACCCAAAGGCTGAACCAGTGGTGGTTTTGCCTGGGATGGAGTGGAATTTCTTCCTAGCAGCCCACAGGGTGCTGCAGTTTGGATTTGTGACCTTCCTGGCTGAAGGTGCACGAGAAGTTGGGAGGGGACACAGCCAGGACAGCTGACCCCAGCTGACCAAAGGGGTAGTCCAGGTCGTATGACGTCACGGTCAGCAATAAAATGGGGGGTTAAGGTTAGCGTGGGAGCTGCTGCTGTGGGACTGGCATCAGTCAGTTGGTCGTGAGCAACTCTTTTCTTTTGCATGGCTGTTTTTTCTTGGATTTTTCTCTTTCTTGGTTGGTTTTGTTTTCCATTACTTTTGGGGTTTAATGTCTTTTTAATTATTAAACTGTTTTTATCTCAACCCACAAGTTTTTCTCACTTTCACCCTTCTGATTCATCCCCCACTGCCACAACAGCACACTCAGCGTGGGGATCAAAGGGTTTGAGATAACAATAGGTTTAAACAGAGCGTATCACAAGGAATTTTTAATTATTATATCTGTTAAAAATTGCTGGTCACAGTATTGATTTATCTGATCTTGATAGTATTTTATCTGATCTGTGCCACACTCCCTTTGTTGCTGGTTTGGACTTTTGCAGTTTGCTGTGCTCTGTCGGGCTCAGTGGTGTTTTGCCGGGAAGATTTACTATAAAACAACGCCCTTGAGCTTGGTCTGGTGTTCAGGCTCTGCACTGATGCCATGACTGTACTTCGGGTACCATCGCGTGGAGACAATTGGCAATTACACTTCTTCCTCTGAGAGGTTTTTTGGTGGATTAATACAGAATGGCCTTGGAAGATCAAAACGAGAGTTTGGGCCCCAAAATGAGCTTTGGACCTTGCAAATAAGGCTTTGGGCTCTATAAATGAGACATTGGACCTGCAAAATCGGTCCTGGGCCCTTAAAAATGACACTCTGGACCCTTCAGGTGAAGCTCTGGACCTCAAAATTGGGGCTTGGAGCTTAAAGTAAGGGTTTGGATTCTGAAAAGTAGGGTTTGCACCCTAAAAGGGAGGCTTTCAACCCTGGAATTAAAACTTTGGACTTGAAAAATGAGGCTTTGGAACATAAAGAAAGGGATGGGGGTCACAAAAAGGAGGTTTTCGACACTCAAGTTGCAGCTTGGCTCCTAAAGATGACTGTCTGGATCCTAAGAATACTGCTTTGAAACATGAAAATGAGGGTCTGGGAACTGAAAAGACAGCTTTGGACCCTAAAATGAGTCTTTGGGCCTTAAAGGAGGCATTTGGACCATAACAATGGGGCTTTGGGCACACCAGATGCAGCTTGGACCCTGAGAACAACAGGCTGGATCCTAAAAATGCCACTTTGGAGCTTGAAAATGTGGCTTTGGACCCTAAAAATGTGTCTTTAGACCCTCAAAAAGAGGCTTTAGGCCATCCAAATTGCAGACCGGATCCTGAAAATGAGGCTTTGATCCCTGAAAAGGAGGCCTTGGAATCTCAGGATGAGGGACTGGGCCCCAACATGAGCCTTTGGAGCCTACAAATATGGCTTTGGACTCTCAAATTGACGCCTTGGACCTGCAAAATCAGATTAGGGCCTTAAAATAATTCTCTGGGCCCTTCAGGTTAGTCTCTAGACCTTAGAAGAGGGACTTTGGACTTAGAAGTGAGGGTTTGGATCCTCAAAAGGAGGGTTTGAATCCAAACAGGAGGCTTTCAACCCTAGTAGCAAAGCTTTGGAACTGAAAAAGAGGCTTTGGGACTCGAAATATGAGGCTTTGCAAGCAAAGAGTGAGGCTTTGGAAGCCAAAAGTAAGAATTTGGAGAGGGAAAATGAGGCTTTGGATGCTATCAATGTATTTTTGGAACCTGAAGCAGGATTTCTGCCCTAAAAATGAGGGTTTAGACTGTAAAAAAGGCTGACCCTCTTCTCTTTCATCTCCCACCCACTGTCTTTTGTTCTCCCACTGCACACCATGCTGAAAGAGCTTGTCTATTAGTCATAAAGTCCTTTTAGGTACTGGCAGGCTGCGATGAAGTCCCTCTAGCCTTCCATTCTCCAGGCTGGACTTGCTCAGCTCCCTCAGCCTCTCCTCTTGGGAAAGGTGCTCCAGTCCCTGACCATCTTGGAGGTCCCTTGCTTCAAGCAAAGGGATTCAAGCACTGATCCCCGCAGGAGGATGGAAATGGCCAAACAGGAAAATTCACCCATAGACTTGGTGTGTGCTGCCAGTGCTGGAAATGACGACTGAGAAAGGCTGGGGGGTTGCAAGTGCCCTGAGGCACCTTCCCCAATCGTCCACGCCACCAAAGGCCCAGACCAGGCTCCCTTCTCCTGTGTCTGCGAGTCTCAGCTCCCTCCCATGAGCCCTGGTGCGAGTTCTCCCCCTGCATGGTCAGACAGCTCAGCTACCTTCCGTGTGTTCCTCTCCTGAGCACTTTCCAGCCCAGCCCAGTCCCTCCCTGGCTCTCCCCTGCCCATCTCTCCCCTGTGCAGCCCAGAGAAGCAGCCCATGCTGGGCTGACCCCGTGGCAGTGCCCGCTGATGGGTGCTGCAAAGCCCTGCGCACTCAGCTCCTCAGCCCCAGGCCCTCTGAAGGTCACAGGAGCTCCTGGAGGGCAGAGTGGTGTCTCAGCCTCCCCGTCAGCCCCCTCAGGGACGAGGGCCAGCCATGGCCTGAGGAGGCGAGATGACCAGGGTCTCCCTGTGTCACCAAGACATCCTTCTTGTCCACGGTCAGCAAGCCCCTCTGTGCCAGCCCCTCTCCCAAGAAAGGACTCTTGGCCCAGGGACTCCTCAGGCTGCTCCTGCTCCACCATCCATAGAGAAACCTGCCCTGAGCTGGGACATGCAGAAATAGATTTCTTTTCTTGTCGTTTATTACTCTTCTGGAATCACAGAGTTTCTCCTTTGCTCTTCTCCAGGGATGTCCCTCTCCCCTGACAGCCTGTCACCAGGAGAATTCTGTCTTTGCTGGCCTGACTTTGCCGCTCCTGCCCCCTCCCTGTGCTCTCCACAGGGCCCTGAGCTGTTGGTGCTGCTCTGCAGAGGAGCAGGCTGTGGCGCCCAAAAGCCATGGGGTGACCGCCCCAGGCAGACCCCTGTGGATCACTCACTATTTTCAGGGGCACTGGGCACCCATAGGTGAAGGCTCAGCCCAGGCCCCTTCCCTAACATGTTGTCCCATGCCATTCTCCCCTTAGGTCATGGAGAACCCAAGCACAGCAGCACGGACTTGTGGGGCAATCTCTTCATCCTATCCTCAGCTCAACCTCCAGACAGAGGCACTGAAGAAATCCCCTTTTATTACAGAGATACAACACGGGAGGTTAGCTGTACCGTTGGGCCAGACACACGTGAACAGGCCTCTGGGTCAGACAGGGAGGGTTCATGTTTCTGTGGAAGTGGATACAGATGTTCCTGGACAAACGCCATGCCCAAAGCACAGGACGTTCCCAGGATGAATTTGAAGTCACTTCTGAAGAGACACGGGCAGGTTAATGGTGCTGAGAGACTAGTGACAGAATCAGCTTCCTCAACGTGTCTTTAAGATCCTGGTTCCTCATGCTGTAGATGAGGGGGTTCAGTGCTGGAGGCACCACAGAATACAGAACTGCCATCAACAAGTCAATAGCTGGGGAAGAAATGGAGGGCGGCTTCAGGTAGGCAAAAAAAATAGTGCTTAGAAACAGGGAGACCACGGCCAGGTGAGGGAGGCAGGTGGAAAAGGCTTTGTGGCGTCCCTGCTCCGAGGGGATCCTCAGCACGGCCCGGAAGATCTGCACGTAGGACACCACAATGAACACAAAACAAAAAAAGTCAAAAATTACACTGACCACAAGTACCCCAGCCTCCCTGAGGTAGGCGTCTGAGCAGGAGAGCTTGAGGATCTGGGGGATTTCACAGAAGAACTGGTCCACAACATTGCCCTGGCAGAGGGGCAGTGAAAATGTATTGGCCGTGTGCAGCACA
Source organism: Leptosomus discolor (assembly GCF_034619465.1). Taxonomy (NCBI): domain Eukaryota; kingdom Metazoa; phylum Chordata; class Aves; order Leptosomiformes; family Leptosomidae; genus Leptosomus; species Leptosomus discolor. The sequence continues at coordinate 371,698 of NW_028237764.1, forward strand.
GCAGAGGGAAAAGCAGTGCCCCAGGCAGCTGCTGCCATGTGGACACAAGCTCTGCTGCCCAGGAGGGTCCCGTAGTGCAGGGGTTTGCAGATGGCAACGTAGCGGTCGTAGGCCATGACGGTGAGAAGAAAATACTCTGCTGCAAAAAAAAAGACAAACAGAAAGACCTGGGCAACACATCCCGAGTAGGAGATGGCCCTGGTGTTCCAGAGAAAATTGGTCATGGCTTTGGGGAGAGTGGTGGAGAGGGAGCCCAGGTCGATGAGGGAGAGGTTGAGGAGGAAGAAGTACATGGGGGTGTGGAGGCGGTGGTCGCAGGCTATGGTGGTGATGATGAGTCCGTTGCCCAGGAGGGCAGCCAGGTAGATGCCCAGGTAGAGCCCGAAATGCAAGAGCTGCAGCTCCCGGGTGTCTGCGAATGCCAAGAGGAGGAACTGGTTTATGGAGCTACCATTGGACATTTTCTCCCTCTGGGCATGGGGACCTGTTCAAAAAGTTAAAGACAGTGACAATTTCAGGCAGACTTCTCTGGGTATATCTATTCACTTTCTCATAGAACATCCCCCAAACTGCTCTTCCCTCTTCAGGAAGGCCTTTTTTGAGCTCCGGTTGCTGCTTCTTGAGGGTGTCCCAGAGAGCTGGAGGTTCTGCTGTGGGCTCTGCACGAGTCAGAGTCTTACCTAGAGCGAGAGGTAAATAGGAACAAAGAGTGGTCTGAGATTAAATGCACTTCTGATGTCAAAGACCTTTACAGCTTTGTGGCTCCCGACATGATACACCCGACAACAGAGTCAATTTTAGTTTGTGTATTCTGTTCTAGTTGTGCCATCACCGCTGAGGAGTGCTTTTAAGGCAGAAATCCTTGGCATTTCTGTTGCACTCCTTGTGACACGGTTTTGGTCCTGTGAGGCAAGTGACAGGCGCTCGCTCACCCTCCCCTGCCCCAGGGAACAGGAGAGAATTGGAAGAGTAAAGGTAAGGAGGCTCATAGGTTGAGATGAAAACAGTGTAGTAAATGAAATAAAACAAAATTTAAATAATAATGATAAGAATAGCACATATATATATGAATAATGCATAATGCAATTGCCCACCACCCACTGACCGAGACCCAGCCCGTTCCCGGCTAGCGATCCCAGAGGAGAAAATCCTGAACCCGCAATCACAGATAGGGAGAGAGCCAGACCCCCAGCTAACCCTCATCCATGTCCTGAGCATGACATTGTACGATGTGGAATATTCCACTGGCCAGTTTGTGTCCATTGCCCTGGTTATGTTCCCTCCCAGCTTCTGAGGCACCTGCACACTAGTAAGACATGGGAAGTTGAAAAGTCCTTGATTTCTTAGCAACAGCTAAAACATCAGCGTACTATCAACATTCTGCTCATACCAAATCCCATAAAGAATCCAAAACACAGCACTGTTCTTGCTCCTAGGAAGAAGAAAAAGCTCTATCCCAGCCAAAACTAGGACAACGACAGTACATGTTGGTGTCTCCGCTGCACTTCAGTTCTTAGTCCCCCACACCAGTGAGTGTAACAGCAAGAACAAGGGCAGCAGGGAGAAGAGGAGATGCCAAAGTCCCCCTGCCAGCGGAGGCAGGAGAGGGAGACGCAGTCGGACACTCGAGCGCGTCTCCTCTGTGGTGGTCAGGTTGCTGGGAAGGCAACTCCTGACCAAATCCCCGTGACATTAAGGGCAGAGGCTCTGCTGCGTGAGTGAGGAGACCAGGGGGTTGCTCCAGGGAAGGCATCTGCACTGAAGGGGATGGCAGGGAGATGCCTGAATCCCCCTCCCACAGCATGTCTGGGAGCAGTTCTCTCCCCCTCCCTGCCCATGTCTCTGCTTCCTGGAGCTTGTCTTGGCCAGGACCTGTTTCTCTCTCCCCACATCTCCTCCCTCCTCACACTCACAGATCCCATCCCACCTGCCACGTCCACAGCTCTGCCCTGCAGACACCTCCTGGCAGCAGGGCCCTGCCCAGGGACATCTCTGTGTGGGCAGGGGTTAATGAGCAGCTCAGACAAGTCCCAACAACAAATGGGGTCTCAAGGCCTGGTGCACAACGCAGAAAGAAATTCCCATTTCTCCCTGCCCACCCAGCAAACCAAGAGGACAAAACTCACAGCCCAGATTTCTTCTCTTTCAGGTGAACAGTTCCTTGACGTGCTGTTTCCAGAAGGAGCCTCTGCAAATGTTGTGGGGGTGATCTGGAGCTGGGAGCAGCCCTGACCCACGCAGTTCCCCCCTGCCAGCAGAAGGAGCCTCCCTTGCTGGGGGTCACTCCTTCCACCCACAGCATCTCCCCACAGCGCCGTGGGGAGCTCCCTGGGCAGGCTGAGAGCTGACCCTGGCAGACAGCAGAGTCCCTGCTCTGGCACACAGCCCCTGGGGTGCAGGGACCCTGCTCTGAAGGGCAGCTCTGGGCACCCCTGCCTGCACACCTACCTTCACACCCCGCAGGTGTCCCTGAGAGAAGGCAGCCATCATGCCCGGTGCAACTGGTGGGGCAGCAGGGAGTCCCTCACCTGCAGCACGTCCTCCTCCTCTACACTAGAGAAACTGTTGGAATCATTGTGAAAGACTCTATGTGCTGTGGGGTGTTCCAGCTTTCGGATAGCCCCCCCGAAACACCAGCTGCATTGCCCTACACCCAGAGACTTACCATGCAGATGACTGTAAAGGCTTCTTTTCCAAGAAACTCTCAGCTTCCTCCCCTCCAGACTGGCATTGAGCTCTCTCAGCCTCACTTCTCTCCTCTTGGTGCCTGCAGGCAGTGCCCTCAGCCCTGCTGTGTTTTGCAGAGGAGCTGCTCCTAGGAAGAACTGTCTCTCAGCAGCGCTGCCCTCTTCAATAAGCTCTCTCCTTCCCAGGAGCCCAGCCCAGCTCAGCAGCAGGGGAGCAGCCCAAGGCAGCCCTTTCCCTGCCCCCTCTGGGCTCCCTTGTGGTTTCCCTGGGGCTCCAGGGGAACCTGCTGTCAAACAGGCTGAAGGACTCACTGATGTTCCCTCCCTCAGCTGGGCACAGACACTGACTGCCAGCTGTGTCATTTCTGCTGTCAGAAAAAGAAATGGTCGTGAGAATAACCTTTTCTTGTCCTATCACTAGACAGGACACATGGAAGGTGACAGGGCACAATTGTGCCCCTGTACTCAGCACAGTGATACCACACCTTGACTACTGTGTCCAGTTTTGGGCCCCACAGTAGAGGAAAGACCTTGAGGTCCTGGAGCGGGTCCAGAGAAGGGCAACGAAGCTGGGGAGGGGTCTGGAAAACATGTCTTATGAGGAGCGCCTGAGGGAATGGGATTGTTGAGCCTAGTGAAGAGGAGGCTGAGAGGAGACCTTATTGCTCTCTACAAGTACCTAAAAGGAAGTTGCAGTGAGGCTGGTGTTGGTCTCTTCTTCCAAGTATCTTATGACAGGACAAGAGGTAATGGCCTCAAGCTGCGCCAGGGGAGATTTAGATTGGATATACAGAAAAATTTCTATCCTGAAAGAGTGGTTGGACACTGGAACAGGCTGCCCAGGGAGGTGATGGAGTCACCATCCCTGGAGGTGTCCAAAAGACATATAGATGTGGTGCTTAGGTACATGGTTTAGAGTTGAGCTTGGTAGTGTTAGGATAATGGCTGGATCTGATGATATTAGAGATCTTTTCCAACCAAAATGATTCTATGATTCTATGATTCTACAATCAGCATGGTATTGAATAGCCCTTTGCTTCTTCAGTTTGGCTGTCCTGGCTGTGCCCCCTCCCAGCTTCATGTGAAAATTCACCCTATTCCAGCCAAACCCAGGACACACGGTCTCTTGCTAAATTCCACAGTGGCCCCACAGTTTCTTTGTTTCTTCTTTAAGTGCGACTTGCATAGCACCAGCTCATCTTGGGGCCATTGAAATCCCTTGAGAGAGTCACCTGGACATGCCCATGGGCCATGGCAGGAGGCTGTCCTTAAAGACCAGCTGGACTGAGCTCTGCTCAGTGCTCAGGACTTGTGCTCTGCCCTTCAGTGCTTCTCTGCCCTGCTCAGTGCTCTGCCCTTCACTGCTCCTGTCCGGAAGATCCCCAAGCGAATGGCCCCCAAACAGGCCACAGTCTACGCCTCTGAGATCTTGTGTCTGCCCTTGTTACAGTCCTTTTCACACTCTGCTCAGGAGCTGGGACCCACTCCTATTTCAAGGTCACTACAACAGAGCCTGACTCTGCTTTTAACACCCCTGATCAGCTCTTCTGTGTTGGCAAGTACCAGACCCAAGCAAGCATCGTGTTTGTTGGGCCACCTGACAGCTGTGAGAAGAAGCTTTCGCAAAAACCCAAGGCCATGGGATTTTGGGCTGAGTCACTCCTCGACAGCCCAGCCTCTGATGAGAAGAAACTCCTGAGCACTCATTGGTCTGTGCTGCTGCCTTGACTGGAGCTTAGGGGCATTTAGAAAATAGAATCATAGAATCCTTTAGGTTGGAAAAGACCTTTAAGATCATCAAGTCCAACCATCCACCTCCCACTGCCACATCCACTACTAAACCATGTCACCAAGTGCCACATCTACATGTCTTTTAATAAACGCCAGGGATGGTGACTCTACCACTTCCCTGGGCAGCCTGTTCGAGTGCATGACAATGTGTACGGTGAAGAAATTTCTCCTAATGTCTCATCTAAATCTCCCCTGGCACAACTTGAGGCTGCTTCCTCTTCTCCTATGACTTGTCACTTGGCAGAAGAGACTGAACCCCATCTCACTTGAACCTCCTCTGAGGTAGTTGTAGAGCGGGATAAGGTCTCCCCTCAGCTTCTTTTTCTCCAGGCTAAACAACGCCACTTCCCTCAGCTGCTCCTCACAGGACTTGTGCTCTAGACTCTTCACCAGCTTCGTTGCCCTTCTTTGGACACGCTCGAGCACCTCAGTGTCTTGCAGTGAGGAGCCCAAAACTGCACACAGTATTCAAGATGCAGCCTCAATGGTGCCGAGTAGAGGGGCACGATCACTCCCCTACTCCGGCTGGCTACACCATTTCTGATACCAATCAGGATGCTGTTGGCCTTCTTGGGCACCTGGGCACACTGCTGGCCCACATTCAGCCGACTGTGAACAAACATCTTTCAGGTCATTTTCCCCAGGCAGCTTTCCAGCCACTCATCCCCAAGCCTGTAGCGCTGCATGAGGCTCTTGTGACCCAAGTGCAGGACTCGGGCACTTGGCCTTGTTGAACCTCATACAATTGGCCTCACCCCATCAATCCAGCCTGTCCAGATCCCTCTGCAGAGCCTTCCTACCCTCCAGCAGATCAACTTGATGTCCTCTGCAAATTTACTAAAGGAACATTTGATCCCCTCCTCCAGATCATCGATAAAGATGCTAAACAAGACTGGTCCCAATACTGAGCCCTGGGGAACACCACTTGTGACTGGCCGCAAACTGGATTGAACTCCATTCACCGTCACTCTTGAGGTTGGGCCAGCCAGCCAGTTGGCTCCACAGTAAAGAATATCGTCGTCCAAGCCATGAGCAGCCTCTCCAGGAGGCTGTTCTGGGAAAATGTTTGTGGCTGTTGCCACTGCTGTAACATTTGGCACAGCAGAAACATTTGCCTCCACCACCATCTGTGCAGGGAGGTGTCACACACTTCTAGATTAAAAGGGTAGGTGGTTCTTTTTGGAGGATACTAGAATAACAAAATAGAGGAATTTGAGTTGGGGAGAAGATGTGGTCAGGGATGTTTGGGGACACCTGTGAAGCAGCCCAACACCTCATATGAATTACTCCTGCGGTCAGGGAGAACCTGAGAGCTTTCCTGAATCTGAAAACATAAAGGGGAAGGAAGGACAGCCTCATTCAGGCTGGAAGGGACCTCAGCAGGTGTCTTGACCTACCTCCTGCCCAAAGCAGGGCCCGCCCAGATCGGTCAGGGCTTTATCTAAGCAAGTCTTGCTCCCTTTCTGGCACAGAGCTGGTGCAGACTCCCTGGGAAACTGCTTCCAGCCCTTGACTGTCCTCGTGGTGGAAGTTTCTCCCTGTGTCTAGTCTGACCCTTTGTTGTTTCAGCCCACTGCCTCTTGTCCTTGTGCCTTGGATCACAGCCATGAGCCCCAATCAGCCACACCGCTGCGTGTCCACCCAAGATCTTCCTTTCTCAAGGCTGAACAACCCAAGCTCTCAGGCTCTTCTCACAGCACTTGTGCTCCAGCCATGACCGCCTCAGTGGCCCTCCACTGAACTTCCTCCAGTTTACCAATCTCTCTCTGTCATTGTCGGGAGTAACGAAGTAGAGAAGGAATCTGGATGGGGTTTCAAAAGTGCTGATCAAAGGGAGATAATCCCTTCCACTGGCTGTGCTCCTGCTCACAGCCCAGGATGCAGTTGGCCACCTTTGCTGATGGCTCATGTTTTGCCTGTTGAAACCCAAGGACCACCAGAGCCTTCCGCAGAGCCGCTTCCCACGCAGGCAGTCCCTGGCCTCTGTCATTGCAGGGCCTTAGTCCACTGCAAGGATAGGTCTTTAGCTTCTGTTCCTACTAGCCCATCCTGCTGGCCTGTCTAAGGAAACTTTGGGATTGCAGCCCCAACTTCAGTGTAGTGTCTGTGTTCGTCAATGTTCTATCACCCACAAATGTTATAAAAAAGCACTCTCTCTTCTCCCCTGGGTCATTATAACATGTTAAACAGGGCAGGTTATGGTACAGACACCTGCAGGTCCCTACTAGCTAGATGCCTCCAGGTAGAGTACTACGCACGGCCCGTGTCTCTCCGAGCCCAAAAGTCCAGTTGGTTTTTTACCCACCTACTTATCCACCCGCGCAGACTATAATATCCCAATTTAGACACAAGATGGGGATGATGCTGAACGCTTTCCTGACTTCCAGGTAAAAGATACCACGCTCTCCCTCTACCCAGCAATCCTGTCCTTCCATTATGGAAAGCAAAGAGGATGGCCAGGTGCAATCTCCCCTGGGTACATCCAGGCACCTGCTCTTTCAGATACCCAGAAATAGGATCTGAGTGGACATGCCCTGGGGCGCAGCCTTTAGTTCCCCCTGCTCCTCCTGTGGGAATCTTTGAAAGGTGCCTGCAGCTTTTGGGTGCTGCCAGTCATCAGAGAATCCCTCCCATCTCCATGACCTTTCAAAGACAACAGAGAGTGACCTCACTGTGACATTGGTTTGCCCTCTCAGCTCCCTTGGCTGTTGTCCCTCCTGTCCCATAGCCTGCTAAGGATTGTGTTTGCTCAAGGACCCCTGACTTGATCCCCACCCAGTCCTGGCTGTTCTCCTCCAGAGTCCTGCCTCATGTCAGAGGCCAGGCAGAGGTTGCTGGGGAAGACTGAGGCAAAGAGGACATGGAGCATCTCAGATCTGTCTTCACTTGCTCTTAGTAAATCCAGTAGTGCCCACACAGTAACTTTGATTCTCCTTTAAATGTTCCTGAAGTAGCAAACACTCACTGTGGTGCCCCTGATTTGCCTTTCAAGTTTATATTGAATTGATATCTGGACTATTGCTGAGCTTGGAGGATGCTGTCCTTGAGGACCAGCTGGCTGCCACCGTGTCACAGCTCTGTCTCCCACAGGAACGGCTCCAGTTCATCCTGCCTGTGGCCCTGGCTGAGACATTGCTGCACATTTAGGCTGAAGCACCCCAGCTGTGGAAGCAGGCAAGTTTTGACTTGCCGTAAGGAATCCTCGTACTGAGTGTTCAAGACCTGTGTGTGCTGTTGATGGGAGAAGAAGAGGTGCTGTCAAGGCCAATTCTTTTTCTGATAGCTGAAATGACACAGCTGGCAGTCAGTCTCTGTGCCCAGCTGAGGGAGGGAACCTCAGTGCTGACTTCAGCCTGTTTGAGAGCAGGTTCCCCTGGAGCCCCAGGGACAGCTGGAGGGAGCCCAGAGGGGGCAGAGAAAGGGCTGCCTTGGGCTGCTCCCCTGCTGCTGAGCTGGGCTGGGCTCCTGGGGTGTGGGGAGCTGCTGGCAAGCGGACAGTGCTGCAGAGAGACAGCTCTGCCCAGGAGCAGCTCCTCTGCGAAGCGCAGCAGGGCTGAGGGCACTGCCTGCAGGCAGGGAGGGAGAGCTGAGTGTTCACTGGGGGAGGCATCCTCACAGCCCTGGACACAGTAAGTTTCTGTCTGTAGGACAACGCCGCAGCTGCTGTTCCTGGAGAGATCTAAAGCTGGCACCTTCGATGGTTGGTGCAGAGAAGGACGTGCTCCAGAACAGGGCTTGCCTGCTGCACCTTCAGAGGGACAGGGCATGATGACTTCTTTCTCCTGGGGATGTCTGCAGGATGTGAATCCGTGTGTGCAGGCAGGGGTGCCCAGGGCAGAGCAGGGTCCCTGCACACCAGGGGCTGTGTGCCGGGTCAGGGACTCTGCTGCCTGCCAGGGTCAGCACTCAGCCTGCCCTGGGACGTTCCCATAGTGCTGTGGGGAGATGCTGTGGGTAGTAGGAGTGACCACCAACAAGGTAGGGTCCTTCCGCTGTAGAGAAGGGCGGCTCACAAATTCCAAGAAACAAAGTCCTTCTGTCCACGGCAGGGCTGTTCTTCTGGTACTTGTGACGAGCTGGTGGCCTTCAGTTTGCTTCCTCAGGCATGGTAAATCAGTATACAATGGGAGCGACATACAGCTACCTTAAGAAAGGTACTTGTCAAGGTTTGAGGCTGGGCCGGCCACTAACGAATGACAGACGCTCTCTACTAACCCCTCTCCCCTCCCAAAAGTGAAAAGGAGAGAGAACAAGAGAGAGTGACTTTATGGCTTGGAAAAGAAAACTAAAACAGCTTTAATTAAATAATAACAATAAAAGAAAATATATTAATAAGAATAAGGAAATAATTAAATATATACAATATGTACAAAACCAATACCAAATCCAACTCCCCCCACCCTGATGACGATACGTCACCACCACACTGTGGGGCTGGCACTGGGGCAGTCCCAGGCTGGACTGGGCAGCAGACAGGGACAGGATGCAGGAGCTGGACTCAGGCCCTGGATTCAGGGATCAGGGATCGACAACAGAAGAACAGACGGAGTCCTCCTCAGACATTGGCCATCGAAGAAGAGAGATTGACTCTCGTGATCTCTCAGCTTTATACTGAATATGACGTATACGGGGTGGGACACTTTGTTGGTCAGGTTTGGGTCACCTGTCCGGTTTGCTCCTCCCCGCAGGTGTGAACTTTTACGTGCTTGTGACCCTTTTCACACCCGACACCCCAACACGCAGTACAAGATCTAGCAGTGACCTTGGTCGCTACAAGAACAAGTATAAGCAAGGGCCCCTCTGCATCCCATTCCTTGGTACTGACTCCCCTCAGCCTTATCACTGCTGGGAGTAGTCACTGTCTGGAAAAACATGCTGCTGTTTCAGAAAATGCCGTTAGTTAGAGGAGACTTAACTGAAAACTTAAAGCACTAAAACAAAATTAGTTCTGGTTTAGCCCAAACCAGGACATAAATAAAACTTCATACTGTAAAGACTTGTTAGTATAAGAGTTAGGGATGGCAATTTTGTCAACCTAGGACTGGCGGATGCCTTTGGGCAGGTGCATTCCTCAGTGAGCTGTTTTGATGCTCAAGGATCACCTCTTCATGACCAAGAATGGTCCAACCCAACATATAGGAATTCCCACCAAGGTGGAAAGAGGCAGCAATGGATGAGAAAGGAGTTCTCAAACTAAAATCAGGCGTGAGAATTAAGCACAGAGAAGGTGGAAGCTAGCTGCCTTCCAGCCTCAGTGGTTCTGTGATTCTGTTCTGGAAAGACCAGTTCCTGGACAGATCCATGCTCTCTCTTTGTCTATCTGAGTCTCTATCTTAAAGTAACACAGCCCAGCATGCCTACAGCCCACGCTCGTTTCTTCTTTCTCCAACTGTGTACTGTTTAGCTTGGCCTAGAGACCTGCCGAGGTCCCTTCCAGGATGAATGAATGACCCACCACGTGTGTTCCCTTGACGACAATAGAGACAGCTCTCAGGTGCCCCATGACCACAGAAGAAAGCAAACATAACTTTGGTGCACTCAGCTGTGGCTTTTGTGTCCCCCTGTGGTGGGCTGACCCTGGCCAAAATGCCAGGTGCCCACCAAGACCACTCTATCACTCCCCTCCTTAACTGGATAGGGGAGAGAAAAAAAAATAACAACAGGCTTGTGGGGTTGAGATAAGGACAGGGAGATCATTCAACATTTACCATCACGGGCAAAAGAGACTCGACTGAAGGGAAATGTAATTTATTACCAATTAACTCAGAGAGGAGTAATGAGAAATAAACCCAAATCTTAAAACACCTTCCCCCCACCTGCGGGAGCTGCGTGAGGACACTGACACGATCAATGTGATCTAACAAGTGAACCTTTATTTCCGTGTTTCCAGTGCAATTTATAACCCTCCACCACACCCAATAAATACTGATTGGCTTCATCGCAAATAACGGCCCATAGTCCAACCCGATTGGCCACATTGCGAGTCATGTTCAAGTCACGTTCACAGATGTTCACACCCATCTTCTTCAGGAATTAAAACTGCGTCATTAATGGTGGCTGTCTCTTCTCCTGCCCCTGTAAGATGTTCATGCCCCCTGCACCGCAAGTTGTTTATGCTTTCAGCAGTTCCGGTACGTCCCAGCTCAGATTCTCTGGAAAGGCTGGATTGTTCACATGTCCCTTATTTCATAAATGTCCTCCCACACACACCAATCTTTGTCATTAAGAAAAAGACTGGGAAATGACACTTGTTACATGACCTGAGGCAGATCAACGCTGTGATAGAAAGTATGGGAGCCTTACAACCCGGAGTTCCCTCTCCCACAGTATTTCCATCAAATTGGCCGATAATAGTAATGGATCTAATTGTTTCTTTACAATTCCCCTCGCAAAGCAGGATTGTTTTCGCTTTGCTTTCTCCGTTCCATCTATTAACAATAGTGCACCCATGCCACGCTATCACTGGACTGTCTTGCCTCAGGGAATGAAGAATAGCCCTACTATCTGTCAAATGTATGTTGCAAGGGCACTCTCTGGGGTTCGTGAACAGCCCCCGCAGATACTGGTGTATCATTATATGGACGATATCTTGATTGCAGGGGCTGAGTTGACAATTCTGAAGGAAGTGGTCAATGCAACGTTGAAGGCCCTACAGTTTTATGGACTCCAGGCAGCACCTGAAAAAGTACAAGAGGAACCCCCTTGGCACTACCTGGGGTGGAAAATAATGGAACGAACCATAGAACCCCAGAGGGTGGCCTTGAAATGGGAAATCACAACGCTAAATGATCTGCCAAAAATCTTAGGTGCTGTCAATTGGGTTAATCATTACTGGGAATCAATAATGATACTTTACAGCCTTTGTTCATGTTGTTGAAGGGTGACCCTGCCTTGGATTCGCGACGAGGTCTAACACTGGAAGCGCAACAAGCTCTAGCCCTTGTTGAACTTGCAATTCAGTCAAGGCAAGCGGGCCGACTAAGGGAGGGTCGTGGCCTCCAACTTTTTATTATAAATACATCGTCACAACCCTTGGCATTATTAGGACAATGGGTGGAGACTGAAGCAGACCCCCTCATCCTCATAGAGCAGATCTTCCTGCTACATCAGCCAACAAAGACCATTATAACCAGGGCAGAGATGTTTGCAATGTTAATTTGTAAAGGGCAGACACGGGCAGTACAATTACAAGGACAATAAGTATTAATTCTCTATGTACCATTTACAAAAGACTGTCTGGGATGGAGAATGGCAAATAGTCTACCACTTCAAACTGCGCTGCTGAATTTTACTGGAAATATCAGTATTCATTTACCGTCACACAAATTATTCGTGTCTTTTAAAGACAAGCACATCATCGCCCGACCCGGATGCAGCCCAGTTCCCGTACCTGGGCGCACAGTATTTATGGATGGCTCAGGAAAATCAGGACGAGCAGTGATAGTTTGGAAAGAAGGATTAAAATGGGAGAGGGAGATTCGTACAGTCTCAGGAACGCCCCAAATTGTAGAACTGATTGCAGTTATTAAGGTGTTCCAAAGGTGGAGTGAACCTTTGAACATAGTCACTAACTCACAGTATGTTTGCAGGCTCGTTCAAAGAATAGAAAAAGCTTCATTAAAACATGTCAATAAAGAGCAGTTATTTTCCCTGTTTAAACAATTATGGAGTTTGGTCAACAACCGGGTAAGTGATTTTTACGTACTACATATACGAGGCCATACTACTTGACCTGGAGCTATAGCAGAAGGGAATTGGGAAGCAGACAGATTGACTGCCCTGGCCTGGGCGGCACCTACACCACAAATCTTTAAACAAGCCAAATTATCACATGAATTTTTCTACCAATCTGCTCGAGCTCTTCAAAAACTATTTTGTTTTTCCTGCAATGATGCTCGTGCAATTGTGCATATGTGTCCTGATTGTCAACAATTTGCGGCCGCAGGCCCAACTGGAGTTAACCCTCGAGGTCTCCAAGCGCTTAAATTATGGCAATCAGATGTGACACGTCTCAGAATTGGGAAGACAGAAGTGGGTACGTGTTTCAGTGGATACGTATTCAGGGGCGATATGGGCAACAGCTGAATCCAGGGAAAAAAAACAAGGGACGTTATTAGACACGGGACTGCTGCCTTTGCAGTATGAGGAATACCAGCAACTATAAAGACAGATAATGGTCCCAGATATAACAGTAAAAAGACACAAATGTTTTTACAAATGTGGGGTGTAAAACACGTCATGGTCATTCCACACTCTCCACAAGGACAAGCAATCATTGAACGCACTCACCAAATTCTAAAAAACATGCTGCAAAAACAAAGAGGGAGAATGCAGGGGGAAAGCCCGCAGATAAGCTTATGGAAAATGGTCTATGTCTTGAATTGTGTAGACCTTAGAAACGACATAGGGGACCAACAACTACCTCTAATTAAACCCTTTTTAGGCCTAGGTTCCGGAATGTCAGATACACTAAACCCAAACGTGAAGGTCTGGGTGCGTTTGCTACAGACAGGGAAATGGGAAGGACCATACATGTTAATAACGTGGGGTAGAGGGTATGCTTGTGTTTCCTCAGATCAAGGACCAGAGTGGATTCCAGTGCAGTGTGTAAGGCTGTGGCTTGAAAAAACAAAATATGGGCATGGCGATCTACCTAATCACGCTGCTGGGAGTGGAAGTGTTGATCACATCAATACAGACTATGGGAAATATGATGAAGACGCTGACACCGACGCTGACACCCCAGAACAGCAGTAACATACGGGTATCTTTGGCTCATGCCTTCAACCAGACAGCCTTCTACGTCTTGATGGCACAACCAGAACAGCCTTTTCACACGTGCCTTGTTGGACTACACATAGATAATGTAGAAGTAATTGGGAAAGAAGTAACTGGATTACGACGGTTGATAGGTGTGCATTGTAATGCAGCTAGCATCCTCATGGCTCCTTTAGCTACCTTATTAAACAATCGGGGCCTGAGGGAATGGTTGGAGATCTTAATCAAGGTTGGGTTTTGATTTTATGTATAATCATGTGTATAATTTTAATATTATCATGTTTCTTATCTTGCATGTAGGGAATGATCCTCTGAACGTCAGTAAGTGTCTATACGGTGGAAACACAGAAAGGGGGAATTGAGGAGGAACAAGGAGAGAAGGGATGGAAAGAGTTAACAGGATTCAGGCAGCTCCTGCCCTGAGCCTTGAACAAGAGTAAAGGAAGAGAACAGGGAAGTAAACAGGTGCAGACCCTTAGACTCGAGAAGAACACAAGCCTGCAGGACAGCAGCCAATGGTGCTAGTGGTAGTGGTGCGTGGACAATGCCTGTACACCAGTCACAGCTTACTTAGTGGTGGTTGTACTAGTAGAGAAAAGGATATATTGATGCTGTAGCAAACAATAAAGGTCTTCAGTTTATCCCCAATCGCAGTCCATGCCCTAAATCTGCCCCAGCTCAATGCTGTTTCCTGTCGGGGGCACTCGCCAGCCCAGCCAGCCCAGCCCTTCCCTGAATCTTGACTCCTTTCTGCCGCCTCCCCAGTCGAGCCCAGCAAAGCAGCCCTGCTAGGACTGGTGTCACAGAAGGAAACGGAGGCCACAGAGAACCTTCATCCAGCCGGCATGCTGAGGAGATCCCCACCCTGGGGAACTTGCAGCCCCACATCCCAAACTTGCTCCCCACAACAGCAGGAGACAACTGGCCTAGGGGATCCTCAGGAAGGTCCTTTGGACCCAGGGAAAGGGCAGCCTGACCCAAGCTGTCACCCACACCAAAGGGTTTTTCTTTCCATGTCCCCCCTGCACACACACACACGGTGCCCTGCTCTTCTCCCAGGACATCCCATCTCCCCACAGAGACTTTTCCCTACAGAGCTCATCTCTGCTGACCTGGACGACCATTCCTGCACCCCCTCCCCAGGCTCCCCACAGACCCTGAACTGGTGGTGCTGCTCTGCAGAGCAAGTGGGCTGTGGTGGCCAGGGCCGTACTGGTGAGGCTGAGAGGCAGATCCAGCTCAGGGTGTCTACTGCCCCCTCCACCTCTGCACACAGATGCTGTCCCTGCAGCTCCAGAAAAGATCTTGGAGAAAGGAACTCAGACAAACAAGTCGGTGCAGGGTCCTTTATTTGGTTTAAACACGCAGACAGCACAGCTCCTTATTTACACAAAGTCTCTGAGGCACACAAGGCAGGCAGAGACTGACATAGAAATAGGATGAAGAAGGTCAACATTTTTGAGGACAGAATACTCCCCGAGCAAGCTAAACCCCAAAGAAACCAAATCAAACAACCCACCAAAGAGAGGCTGGGCCTGTAATGAGTTCCATTACTAGTGATATGCAGGGGAAGATGAGCAGTTCATTGCTGCTTCTGCAAAGCAACCAGTCATCAGTTTCCTCAGGGCATCCTTGAGCTCCTGGTTCCTCATGCTGTAGATGAGGGGGTTCACTGCTGGAGGAACCACCGAGTACAGAACTGCCATCAGCAGTTTCAGGGATGGAGAGGAGATGGAGGGAGTCTTCAGGTAGGAAAAGATACCAGTGCTGACAAACACGAAGACCACGGCCAGGTGAGGGAGGCAGGTGGAAAAGGCTTTGTGGCGTCCCTGCTCCGAGGGGATCCTCAGCATGGCCCTGAAGATCTGCACGTAGGACACCACAATGAACACAAAACACCCAAAGCCTAAACAGACACTGACCACAATTACCGCAGCCTCCCTGAGGTAGGTGTCTGAGCAGGAGAGCTTGAGGATCTGGGGGATTTCACAGAAGAACTGGTCCACAGCATTGCCTTGGCAGAGGGGCAGTGAAAATGTATTGGCCGTGTGCAGCACAGCATAGGGAAAAGCAGTGCCCCAGGCAGCTGCTGCCATGTGGACACAAGCTCTGCTGCCCAGGAGGGTCCCGTAGTGCAGGGGTTTGCAGATGGCAACGTAGCGGTCGTAAGCCATGACGGTGAGAAGATAAAACTCTGCTGCAATAAAAAAGAGATTGAGAAAGACCTGGGCAGCACATCCTGTGTAGGAGATGGCCCTGGTGTTCCAGAGGGCATTGGCCATGGCTTTGGGGAGAGTGGTGGAAAGGGAGCCCAGGTCAAGCAGTGAGAGGTTGAGGAGGAAGAAGTACATGGGGGTGTGGAGGCAGTGGTCACAGGCTACAGTGGTGATGATGAGTCCGTTGCCCAGGAGGGCAGCCAGGTAGATGCCCAGGAAGAGCCAGAAGTGTAAGAGCTGCAGCTCCCGCCTCTCTGCAAATGCCAGGAGGAGGAACTCTGCGATGAAGCTGCCATTGGACATTATTTCGCTGCAGGAATAGGGGATAGTTGAAAGAGGAGAAGATATTGACAGTTTTTTTCTGAGCCTGTTTTATGCCATTTCTCAGAGAAAACACACAAAATGACTTCTTTTTTCAGAGGAACTTCGGTCAGTTCCTTTTTGTAGGTGCAGGATTGACGAGCAGGGGCTCTGCCCATGGGCTCCAGAGAAGTCAGACCTGTGCTATTGCAGTGGTGTCAAACAGCCCGTGCATTTGGTAGGTGTTCCTGGCAGTGGGTGCTTCACTTGAGTAAGAGGTATTTCCCTCAGTGACCGTGTGACATTTGTCCCTATTTATTCCAATGTGATGGAGTCAGCACCCAGACCTGCTGTGTCTGAGAGGGAAAAGCCCAGGGAGGGACACAGCCCTTCCAACTCTGCTGTAATGAACAGCAAAGTCTGAGTCGGAGTCACTCACGGCCAACACAGAACCTTTCTGACCCCCATTTTCCATCTCTTGGCTTTCTCCAGACATGATAACAACAGCGTGCCTGTGGGGGAGAATGGGGCTGTCACTGAGTTCCCACCCTCCCCTGCTGAATTGCCCTGAGCACAGGGGAAGTACACTTCAAGCTCTTCACCTCAAGGAGGTTCTCATGTGCCTGAAAGGCAGTGCCCAGCACCTCCTGTAGGGAGGATCAACTTGTTTCCAAGTCCCACACACTGCATTGCCCACAGCCCCCCAGGATCAGTGACTCAAATGCATCTGAGATGCCTAACACTCCCCCCACAACCCAGACCTTCCAAAAGCAAGAAAAGGAGCAGCAGGAATTGGAGAAAAAAATGCAGAGCAATACCCTGATCCTTCTGCAAATGGGGAACAGGAGAGGAAGACAGCTGGCACTCGGGAAAGCCTTCTCCTTACACAGCACACACAGCACCTCCATGTTGGTGGCATCCCAGGCCGGTTGCTCTCAGTCCCTTTTCTCTGCACAAGGAAGAGGTTTATATGTCAGAAGAGATCAATCTTTGCTGGGGATCTGTCCTTCCACTCACAGCTTCTCCCCACAGCTCCATGAGGAGCTCCCAGGGGCAGGATGAGTACTGATGTAGGCTGGTGACAGAGTCCATGACCAAGGTCACAGACCCCCATGGTGAAGACACCCTGCTTGGAAGGACAGCTCTGGGCTCCCCCGGGTGCACACCCACCTTCACACCCCACAGCCATCCCCACCAGAAGGCAGCCGTCATGCCCTGTCCCTCTCACACTGCACTAGGGAAGCCCTGCTCTGCAGCCCGGCTTCCTCTTCTCCATCACAGACAGATCCCAGAGGTTGCACACATTCAGGAGATCCTGCAAGGAACCACCGACACATCACCCTGCACCCAGAGACTTACTGTGTCAGAGGCTGGGAAGAGTTCTCCTCCAGTGAGCTCTCAGCCATCCTCCCCCTCTCCCCTGCCTTCAACCTCTCTCTGCCCCGCTCCTTTCTCCTTGGTGCCCACAGGCAGCCCCCTCAGCCCTGCTGCGCTTTGCAGAGCAGCTGCTGCTGGGCAGAGCTGTCTCCCTGCAGCTCTGCCTGCTTGCTAGGAGCTCTCTCTGTCCCAGGAGCACAGCCGAGCTCAGCAGCAGAGCAACAGCCCAACAACTTTTTAATGATCTCTCTGGTGGTTTTGGTGCCACGTCCGTGAAACCCAGGCACTGAGGGGAAGTTCAGGAAACCTCTTGAGGAGTCAAAGTCAGATGCAAACTCCAAAGTTTCTTGGAGCACTCATGGGTTCCACTGAGGGACGTTACTGACAAAGCCTCTCTGGGGGCTGGTTGAAGGAGAAACCTGGATTCAGTGATGACAGGTAGGCAAAGGCAAGGTGAAGGGGCCTCTGATGCTGAGTAAACCTTGGAGTGCTTTGTCCAGCTAAAAGACCAAGCCCTGACTCGCCAGCCCCTGCAAGGCAGACCCTGTCCCTCAGCCATTCCTCAGGGTTCTTCCTGGGGCAGGGTGATGTGGGGATGTGCAGTGCCAAGGGCAGGGCCAAGGTCCTCTGCTTCTGAGTTTGTCCTGGGTGGGCTGAGGAGGCACTGAGGTGCTTGTGCTGTAAGGTGAAGGGGTCTTCTAGTAGGCCTTGGGGGTTGAGAGAACAGCCCTTGCCAAGGGGAGAAAGACCTCGGCTCTCTTGGGGGCTTTTCGTCTTGCCAGAGCCCTTGAGCGTCTCCACCACAGGATGTCCTACAGTGTCCCACACCTGCGCTTGCCATTGCACCGTGCAGATCAGACTGTCCCCAGGAGAGGCTTGAGCAACGCCTGAGGGACATGTTCTCCCTTCCAGGAGTCTGGAGGTCAGGACCTGTAGCCTTCGTGGAACACCTCCAGGTTTCTCAGCATCAGAGTGACCTTGCCCTTGCCTTTGCCTGCTTGGGACGAAGGGAGATCCTGGCAAGAGGGCAGTGCTGCCGAGAGCTCTGGAGTATCCCTCTCCTCCCAGAATCACAGAACCAAGGAGGCTGGAAGGCAGCCAGTTACCACCTTTTCTGGGCTTCCCCTTCATGCTTGGTTTTAGCCAGCAGCTCCTTTCTCAGCCATGCCAGCCTCCTGCCACCTTGATGTGACTTCCAGCATGTCAAGGTGGACCATTCTGGATTGTGAAGAGGAGATCCTTGAGCATCAAACAGCTCTCTGCTCCCGTCTTCTCTGCCAGGCTGTATCCCATGGGATTCTTCCAAGGAGGTCCCTCAGCAATCCAAAGTCTGTTTTCTCTTTGCCTTCTTCCCTTTCCTTAGGATCCTCAACTCTACCTTCTCACTCTGGATTCTTCCATTCCTCACCAGTTCTTCCTTGTTTGTAAATATTGTGGTTAACCCCAGCAAAAAATTAGGCACCACCCTGCAGCTTGCTCACTACCCTCCCCCAACATTAGTGGACAATGGAAGCGGAAAGGAAAAGTAAAAGCAAGGAAGCTTCGGGGATAAGATGGTCATTTTCGGTCCTTGGCCTGGTTATGTCCCCTCCAAACCTCTTGTACCCGCAGCCCCCCAGTCTATTCACTGGTGGGGCACACTCAGAAACAGAGCAGGCCTTGAAGCTGTGCAAACACTCTTCAGCAACAGCTAGAACATTAGTGTGTTCTCTGCATTGTTTTAGTCACAAATCTTGAGCACAGCACCATGGGAACTTCCATGAAGAAAAGTAAGTCAAGCTCAGGAAGACCCAGTCCAATCACCACCCATTTATTCCATCCTATTTCTGTCATCCTCAGGTCCCAGACTGTCCAAAACCACCTCTATTAACACCACACCTTCCCACCACGTGGCTGACAGACAGCTATCATTGCCTTATCTATAGGTAACCCCCTCACATGTCCATAAAATTGTCCATAAATTTTGCACTGTGTTCATGTATTCCATGACTCTGGTTCCATTTGGTATGGTGGTTACTCAGCACAAAGGAGGTGTGTTGTGTGCAGTTACTGGTCATGAAACCAGCACAGGCTGGGCCATTGCTGCACATTGCCAGCTTTTTGCAAGGTCCATTTATGTGATAACTGCTGCGGTACTTCCTAAAATATACAACTCAAATCGTGAGTTATTATCCAACCAAGGTTAAATCTACTGCAGGTACATGTCAGATTCCATCATCATCCAACCAGTGCACCCGTGTCCTTGAGCAAAAGCAATCCCACAATCAGGTTGGCCTTTTCCTGAGGGAGGAGCAACCCGTGCCATCTTTCCAAGCCTGCTCCCTACTTGCACTATGGGGTCTTTGTCTTCGGTTTTTGTCTGGGCAGGGCCAGGTTGATCAGTCAGTCCTCTGATATTAACTACGCAGGTGGCTTCTGCCCAGTCTGCATCCCATCCCTTGTGTTTCCCAGCCCCCTTTGCTCTCACTCTTGTCCTTAACAGTCCCTTCTCTCCGTCAATCATTCCGGAGGCTGGTGTGTGACAGGGGACGTGGCACACCCAATCATTGCCACATTCCCTGGCCCAGGGGCTACTGAGGGTGTTTCAGAAAGGAATCCTGCTGTCTGCCTGAGGTCTTTCTGGGGTGCCACAGCACTTGCTGTTCAAGGCCCAGGATGGTGTTTTGGGGGGTGGGTCACGATGGGCACGGGGCATGTTGTCAACCCTCTGGTTGTCACTTCTAGCACAGTAAGCACACGGTGCTTGCCTTGGAAGGTTCATGGCAGTGTGATATAATCCATCTGTGAGGCCTCTCTCATGGGGCACGTGGCTGGCTCATAGTTAACTTGCCTTCCACCACAGCTCACAGGTCCTTCTCCGCAGAGCTGCTCTCCAGCAGGTAGACCCTCAGGCTGTACTGGTGCATAAGCTTATTCCTCCTCAGGTGAAAGACCTTACACTCGCCCTTAGTGAACCTCAGGTTCCTCCCCACCCAGCTCTCCAGCCTGTCCAGGTCTCGCTGAATGGCAGCAC
The DNA here is from genome assembly GCF_034619465.1 of Leptosomus discolor. Lineage (NCBI taxonomy): Eukaryota > Metazoa > Chordata > Aves > Leptosomiformes > Leptosomidae > Leptosomus > Leptosomus discolor. The sequence goes on from NW_028237764.1 coordinate 391,860, forward strand.
AGCCTTCTGGCGTGTCAGCCACTACTCCCAGTTTAGTATCGACAGCAAGTTTTAGTTGTATGTTTTAGCAAGTACTGCAGCAGGTATCACCTAAATGAGCTTTGCAAAAATCTGGACAAGTGCAACAATCATAGAATCATGGAACTGTGTTTTTTGAACACCTCCGGGGATGGTGACACCACCACTTCCCTGGGCAGCCTGTTCCAGTGCTTCACCACTCTTTCAGTAAAGAAATGCTACATCATGTCCATCCTAAACTTCCCCTGGTGCAACTTGAGGCCATTTCCTCTTGTCCTGTCACTTCTTTCTAGGGAAAAGAGACTGACCCCCACTTCACTACAACCTTCTCTCAGTTTTAGAGAGCGATGAGGTCTCCCCTCAGCCTCCTCCAGACTAAAAAATCCCAGTTCCCTCAGCCGCTCCTTGCAAGACCTGTTCTCCAGACCCTTGACCACCTTCGTTGCCCTTCTCTGAACACGCTCCAGCACCTCAGTGTCTTTCTTGCAGTGAGGAGCCCAAAACTGCACACAGGATTCGAGGTGTGGCCTCACCAGTGCTGAGTACAGGGGTACGATCACCTCCCTGCTCCTGCTGGCCACACCATTGCTGCTACAGACCAGGATGCTGTTGGCCTTCTCGGCCACCTGGGCACACTGCAGGCTCATGTTCACCAGCTGTTGACCAGCACCCCCAGGGCCTTTTCTGTCAGGCAGCTTTCCAGCTGCTCATCCCCAAGCCTGTAGCGCTGTGTGGGGTTGTTGTGACCCAGGTGCAGGACTCGGGCTGTTGGACTGGTTGAACCTCATACAATTGGCCTCAACCCATTAATCCAGTCTGTCCAGGTCCCTCTGCAGACGAGCAGTTCAATACTCCCACCAAATTTGGTGCCATCTCCAAACTCACTGAGGGAGCACTCGATCCCCTCACCCAACTCATCGATAAAGATGTTAAACAAGACCGGCCCAACACTGAGCCCTGGGGTACACTGCTTGTGACCAGTCACCATCTGGATTGAACTCCATTCACCACCAACCCTGTGCTCGGCCATCGAGCCAGTTACCTTGACCCAACTTGAGCCAGTTGTAATGACCAGTAACTCCACACAACACACCTTTCCTCTCCTGAGTAACCACCATACCAATGGAAGCCAAGCCATGGACGACACGGACTCAGTGGACACTTCACGGACAATTTCATGGATATATTTGAGGGGTGGCACATATTTAAAGCAATGATAGCTGTCTGTAAATACCATGATTGAAAGGGGACAGTTGTATAAGAAGGTTTTTTTGCACAGTTTGGAACCTGAGTATAACAGAAATGGTATGGAATAACATGTGGAGATTGGACTGTGTCTGGCTGGGCTGGACTGACTTCTGTTCATAAAGCTCCTGTGGTGCTACGTCTCAGTTTCGTGACCAAAACAATGCTGAGAACACACGAATGTTCTAGCTGTTTCTGAATGATGTTTGAAAAGCGTCAAGGCCTTCTCTGTTTTGACTATGCCCCACCAGTGAATAGAGGGGTGAGGGTGCAAGAGGTTGGGGGCAGACACAAGCGGGCCAATGACCCCAAATCACCATCTTAAATTTTCTAGCTTTTACTCTATCTTTCCTCTTCCCCTGTCCCACTGAGGTTGGGGGAGAAAGGTGAACAAGGTGCAGGGTGGTGCCTAATATCTTTTTGGGGTTAAACCACAACATATATAAACAAGGAAAGGCTGATTAGGAATGGAAAAGTCTGAGGTGAGAAGGTAGGTTGGAGGATGTGGAGAAAAGGGAAGAAGGCAAAGATCAGGGTTTCAAGAGAGCAGATTTTGGGCTGCTGAGGGACCTCCTTGGAAAAATCCCATGGGCTGCATCTAGCAGAGAGAGGTGCTCAAGGATCTCCTCTTCACAATATACAATGGTTTACCTTGACATGATGGAAGTCACACAAAAGTGGCAGGAGGCTGGCATGGCTGAGAAAGTAGATGCTCGCTAAAACCAAGCATGAAGGAGAAGCCCAAAAAAGGTAGCGGCTGGCTGCCTTCCAGCCTCCTTGGTTCTGTGATTCTGGGAGGAGAGGGACACTCCAGAGCTCTCAGCAGCACTGCCCTCTTGCCAGGAGCTCCCTTCGTCCCAGGCAGGCAAAGGCAAGGTCAAGGTCACTCTGATGCTGAGGAAACCTGGGGGTGTTCCATGAAGGCTACAGGTCCTGACATCCAGCCTTTGGGAAGGGAGAACATGTCCCTCAGGCGTTGCTCAAGCCTCTCCTGGGGACAGTCTGATCTGCACGGTGCAATGGCAAGCGCAGGTGTGGGACACTGTAGGACATCCTGTGGTGGAGATGCTCAAGGGCTCTGGCAAGACAAAAAGCCCCCAAGAGAGCCGAGGTCTTTCTCCCCTTGGCTATGGCTGTTGTCTCAACCCCTAAGGCCTACTGGAAGACCCCTTCACCTTATGGCATCAGCACCTCAGTGCCTCCTCAGCCCACCCAGCACAAACCCAGAAGCAGAGGACCTTGGCCCTGCCCTTGGCACTGCACATCCTCACATCACCCTGCCCCAGGAAGAACCCTGAGGAATGGCTGAGGGACAGGGTCTGCCTTGCAGGGGCTGGAGAGTCAGGGCTTGGCCTTTTGTCTTGATAAAGCACACCAAGGTTTACTCAGCATCAGAGCCACCTTCACCTTGCCTTTGCCTACCTGTCATCACTGCCTCCAGGTTTCTCCTTCAACCAGCCCCCAGGGAGGCTTTGTCAGTAACGTCCCTCAGGGGAACCCATTAGTGCTCCGAGAAACTTTGGAGTTTGCATCTGACTTTGACTCCTCCAGAGGTTTCCTCAACTTCCCCTCAGTCTCTCAGTTTCATGGACTTCACACTAAACCACCAGAGAGATGATAAAAAAGTTGTTGGGCTGTTGCTATGCTGCTGATATGGGCTGGGCTCCTGGGACAGAGAGAGCTCCTAGCAAGCAGGCAGAGCTGCAGGGAGACAGCTCTGCCCAGCAGCAGCTGCTCTGCAAAGCGCAGCAGGGCTGAGGGGGCTGCCTGTGGGCACCAAGGAGAAAGGAGCGGGGCAGAGAGAGGTTGAAGGCAGGGGAGAGGGGGAGGATGGCTGAGAGCTCACTGGAGGAGAACTCTTCCCAGCCTCTGACACAGTAAGTCTCTGGGTGCAGGGTGATGTGTTGGTGGCTCCTTGCAGGATCTCCTGAATGTGTCCAACCTCTGGGATCTGTATGTAATGCAGAAGAAGAAGATGGGGTGCAGGGCAGGGCCTCCCTAGTGCAGTTTGAGAGGGACAGGGCATGACGGCTGCCTTCTGGTGGGGATGGCTGTGGCGTGTGAAGCCCGTTAGGGATGGCGTGAGGATGTGAAGGTGGGTGTGCATCCAGGGGTGCCCAGGGCTGTCCTTCCGTGTGGATTGTCTTCACCATGGGAGGCTGTGACCTTGGGCATGGACTCTGTCACCAGACTACATCAGCACTCAACCTGCCCCGGGAGCTCCTCATGAAGTTACGGGGAGTAGCTGTGTGTGGAAGGACAGATCCCCCGCAAAGATGCATCTCTCCTGACATGTAAAACTCTTCCTTCTGCAGAGAAAAGGGACTGAGAGCAACCGGCCTGGGATGCCACCAACATGGAGGTGCTGTGTGTGCTGTGTAAGGAGAAGGCTTTCCCAAGTGCCAGCTGTCTTCCTCTCCTGTTCCCCATTTGCAGAAGGATCAAGGTATTGCTCTGCATTTTTTCTCCAATACCTGCTGCTCCTTTTTCTTACTTGTGGAAGATCTGGGTTGTGGGGGGAGTGTTATGCATCTCAGATGCATTTGAGTCACTGATCCTGGGGGGATGTGGGCAATACAGTGTGTGGGACTTGAAAACAAATTGATCCTCCCTACTAGAGGTGCTGGGCACTGCCTTTCAGGCACCTGAGCATCTCCATGAAGTGAAGAGGTTGAAGTGCCCTTCCCCCGTGCTGCGTGCAACTCAGCAGAGGAGGATGGGAACCTAGTGACAGCCCCATTCTCCCCCACAGGCACGCTGCTGTTATCATGTCTGGAGAAAGCCAAGAGATGGAAAATGGGGGTGAGAAAGGTTCTGTGTTGGCCGTGAGTGACTCCGACTCAGACTTTGCTGTTCATCACAGCAGAGTTGGAAGGGCTGGGTCCCTCCCTGGGCTTTTCCCTCTCAGACACAGCAGGTCTGGGTGCTGACTCCATCACATTGGAATAAATAGGGACAAATGTCACACGGTCACTGAGGGAAATACCTCTTACTCAAGTGAAACACCCATTGCCAGGAAGAGCTACTGAATGCACGGGCTGTTTGACACCTCTGCAATAGCACAGGTCTGACTTGTCTGGAGCCCCTGGTCAGAGCCCCTGCTCGTCAATCCTGAACTCACAAAAAGGAACTGATCATGGTTCCTAGGAAAAAAAAAAAAAAAAAAAGCCATTTTGGGTGTTTTGTCTTAGAAATGGCATAAAAGAGGTTCAGAGAAATCTATCCTCAATTGTCAATGTCTTCTCCTCTTACAGCAGTTCCCCATTCCTGCAGTGAAATAATGTCCAATGCCAGCTCCATCACAGAGTTCCTCCTCTTGAGATCTGGAGACACCCGGGAGCTGCGGCTCTTGACCTTCGGGCTCTTCCTGGGCGTCTACCTGGCTGCCCTCCTGGCCAACGGACTCATCATCACCACTGTAGCCTGTGACCCCCACCTCCACACCCCAATGTACTTCTTCCTCCTCAACCTCTCCCTCCTTGATCTGGGCTGCCTCTCCACCACTCTCCCCAAAGCCATGGCCAATGCCCTCTGGAACACCAGGGCCATCTCCTACTCAGGATGTGTTGCACAGTTTTTTCTCTTTGTCTTCTTGCTCACAGCAGAGTACTGTCTTCTCACCGTCATGGCCTACGACCGCTACGTTGCCATCTGCAAACCCCTGCACTACGGGACCCTCCTGGGCAGCAGAGCTTGTGTCCACATGGCAGCAGCTGCCTGGGGCACTGCTTTTCCCTATGCTGTGCTGCACACGGCCAATACATTTTCACTGCCCCTCTGCCAGGGCAATGCTGTGGACCAGTTCTTCTGTGAAATCCCCCAGATCCTCAAGCTCTCCTGCTCAGACACCTACCTCAGGGAGGCTCGGGTGGTTGTGGTCAGTGTCTGTTTATCCTTTGGGTGTTTTGTGTTCATTGTGGTGTCCTACGTGCAGATCTTCAGGGCCGTGCTGAGGATCCCCTCGGAGCAGGGACGCCACAAAGCCTTTTCCACCTGCCTCCCTCACCTGGCCGTGGTCTTCGTGTTTGTCAGCACTGTCATGTTTGCCTACCTGAAGCCCCCCTCCATCTCCTCCCCATCCCTGAACCTGCTGATGGCAGTTCTGTACTCGGTGGTTCCTCCAGCAGTGAACCCCCTCATCTACAGCATGAGGAACCAGGAGCTCAAGGACGCCCTGAGGAAACTGATGACTGCTTGCTGTTCAGAAGCAACAATGAACTGCCCATCTCCTGCGTATCACTCGTAAGGGAATGTTGTTAGTGTTACAGCCCGCAGTATTGGGAGGTTGATTGTTTTGGCTTCTTTGGCTTTAGCTTTCATTTGTTTTATTACCACTGTCCACAAATCCTTCCTTTATTCTCCATCCTATTTCTACGTCAGTGTTTGCCTATTTTGTGTGCTCTAGAGACTTTGTGGAAATAAGGAGCTCTGCTCTCTGTGTGTTTAATCCACATAAAGGACCCTGCACCGAATTGTTTGTCTGAGTTCCTTTCTCTAAGACCTTCTGTGGAGCTGCTGGGGCAGCGTCTGTGTGCTGAGGTGGAGGGGACAGTAGCCACCCTGAGCTGGGTCTGCCTCTCAGCCTCACCAGCATGGCCCTGGCCACCACAGCCCACTTGCTCTGCAGAGCAGCACCACAAGTTCAGGGTCTGTGGGGAGCCTGGGGAGGGGCTGCAGGAATGGCCGTCCAGGTCAGCAGAGATGAGCTCTGTAGGGAAAAGTCTCTGTGGGGAGATGGGATGTCCTGGGAGAAGAGCAGGGCACCGTGTGTGTGTGTGCAGGGGGGACATGGAAAGAGAAACCTTTTGGTGTGGGTGTCAGCTCAGGTCAGGCTGCCCTTTCCCTGGGGCAAAAGGACTTTCCTGAGGATCCCCCGGGCCACTTGTCTCCTGCTGTTCTGGGGAGCACGTTTGGCACGTGGGGCTGCAAATTGCCCGCGGTGGGGATCTCCTCAGCATGCCGGCTGGATGAATGTTCTCAGTGGCCTGTTTCTTGCTCTGGGTCGTGAAGGATGCGCAGAGCGGTGTGGAGATTGAGAGCACGGACTCCGATTGGGGATAAACCAAAGACCTTTATTGTGTGTTACAGCATCAGTATATACTTTTCTCTACTAACACACGCACCACTAAGCAAGCTGTGATTGGTTCACGGGCATTGTCCATGCGCCACTACCACTAGCACCATTGGGTGCTGTCGTGCAGGCTTGAGTTCCTCTCCTATCTAACGGTGAGGATCTCTTTACTTTTGTATTATCTTTACTCTTGTTCAAGGTTCAGGGCAGGAGCTGCCTGAATCCTGTTAATTCTTTCCACCCCTTCTCTCCTTGTTCCTCCTCAGTGCAACAGTGCCTGGCCGGCTTCCAAAGGTCGCCTCTGACTTACTCCTACATCTCCCCCTCCTTTGCTTACAACCAAGACAGCTGTGACAGTCATATGTTAAACGCTTAATACATTGCAGGAGACATGGTATACAGAGAAGGATATGTAGGAAGAGAAGCAGACAGACTAACAACAACTTAATAAGTGATTTAAACCAGCTAACAAAACCCCATCCCTCTAAAAGCTCATTCAGCTATTTCCATGTTTCATCAACCCATAGCTGGAGAACTCCGTCCTTCAGCATCTGGATACTTTTATGGATTGACTCGGAGTGATCTGATAAATTCATGCAACACATTCCTTCAAAATCCTCACATCCATGACTTGTGCTAAAAGCAAAACACCAATAGCTGTACGATTTTGCAGCGTGACATGCCCAACTATTACACAGGCTTCTGTAGAACAACTGCACTGGTGCTCGCTCTGAGTGACCAGTTACAGATCAAAGGAAACACACGTGACCAAGGCAAAGTAAAGCAAACACAGGAAAACAAGCTTAGCCCCTGTAACTCAGACTTTTCCTAGCTAGCAGGAATCCACTTCTAGAAATCTGTCAAAGGCTTTTATATCTTTTCTTTTATCTTTTTTTCTTTTTTTTCCCTTTTTTCTCTCTTTTTACTTTTTTTTCCTCTCTTTTTTTCTTTCTTTTTTTTTTCCTTCCTTTTTTTTTTTCCCAATTTTCATAGCAACAGACTTCCCTCCCCCCCCGCCGAAAATTGACCAGGGTGGGAGGGGCAGGTCCATACTGCAGTGTTTTTGGAGGGGAGGGGGGAGGTCGTTTTTTGGGGGGTGGGGGGATGAGATCCATTTTTGGGGGGAGGGGGAAGTGTTGGGTTGATCCCAGGTTTAATGCCGGGGGTCCCCTTTCCCCCGCCATGAGCCTTCGGCATCGTCCTTGTCCTCCTTCCTCCTCGCCGGGGGTGGGTAATGGGAGGTGCTCAGCCAGGCCATGGGTGTCGGGGCCGCAGGGGTCGGGGCCGGCCGGCCCTGGCAGCTGAAGAGGAGGACGCTCTCACTGGGCGCGTCTCTCTCTGCCACACCAGGCAGACACCGTGGGAGCCGGCGCCGCCACCAGCACCAGCTGAGCCACCTTCAGCCGTGACAGCGTCCCATGGAACCAGGGGTACTCGGAGAGGGGGTACTCCAGGGGGCCCATCTGGCGCCTGTACTTAACCGGCAAGGCACGCAACATTTCCAAGTCCCCGTCTTCCCAAGCCTTGGGGCGAAATTCGTCCCATATCTCAGGGGAATAGATAGTACATGAGTCCACTCCGGGGACTGCGATCCTGACCCACTTCAAGATACACTTAAGTTGGGACTCAATTTTGGCCTCTCTCTCCTGCACATTTCGTTCCAATTCACTTTTTAAACTATTGAGATTCTTGCTTTGTTTATCCAGCTGCTCCTTCAGATTATTTAGCTCTTCATGACAGTCTTTTCCTCCGCAGACACAGAGGTACCCATTCTGCCCCGTTGCTCACCCCTGTCCTGCAGAGAAGATTAATGTGACTCCGCGATCCTGCTTCCTTTCAGCAGCCTGAGGAGTTCAACGGGGTTGCCACTGGATCAGCTGCTCCTTAAGTTACATTCCCAGCCGCTCACCTTTTTTCCTAGGTGATTACTTGTCCGGACGGCAGCTCTCAATCCGCTGCTTTATTCGTTCTGCTGTGCTCTCCACCGGTCGCTCACTGCCGCGATTCAAGTCCCTGTTCAGGCGCCATTTGTGGAGATTGAGGGCATGGACTCCGATCGAGGATGAATCGAAGACCTTTATTGTTTGCTACAGCATCATTATATACGTTTCTCTACTAGTATACGTGCCACTAAGTAAGCTGTGATTGGTGTACAGGCATTGTCCACAGGCCACTACCGCTAGCCCCGTTGGCTGCTGTCCTGCAGGTTTGTGTTCTTCTCGTGTCTAAGGGTCTGCACCCGTTTACTTTCCTGTTCTCTTCCTTTGCTCTTGTTCAAGGCTCAGGGCAGGAGCTGCCTCAATCCTATTACCTCTTTCCATCCCTTCTCTCCTTTAAAGCCACCACACCAGCAGCAGCACGTACACAGCTGGGAAGACAGCGGGTCCCATCCCATTCCCCTCTCAGGCTCATCTGGGGTGAAGGTCATGAGGGGGTCTTGCATCCCCTGCAGCATTGATCCATGGATTTGGTTCACTTTGGTCCTTCCCCCTGACATGTTTGTCAGTCCCGTGTTGCAGACTAAGAGATCTCTGTGGCTGCTCACGAGCCGCAGACATTCTCTGTCTCCCTGGGCACGGCTGAGTTTAACCGAGGTGTTGCGACGTGTTTCGATGGCTGCAGGGCCATTTGCAAGTCCTCGCGTTGCTCTTGTCTTTGCAAACTCCTGCTTCTGCTCCGTGCTCGTGTTCACCTGCTGGGGAATGGCTCCTCTGCCCATGCTCAGCCTCACCATCTTGTGTGCCACCAGACCCTCTGTGCCCAGTGCAGAGACTGCTTCTTCTGGGGCATCATCCCTTTGCTGAGAGGAGCCCGCACGGGCACCAGCTACTATGAACCAGGAGCGTTGCTCTCTCCTCCGCTGTGCTGCTGAGCTCCTTCACAGGGACTGCTGTGGTTTATGCCTCCATGATAGGCACCATCCTGAGGATAACCTCTGTGCAAAGTCACAATAAGGCCTTCTTCACCTGGATATCCTTCGCCTGCATATCCTCTGTTTCTTCACTCTGTATCTCATATGGTGGCTGTGTGTTGGACAATGCAGGGCCTGAACAGAGTCTATGTGCAAACCTGTAGGTTCCCCTAAGGAGGTGCCTTCAGGAGAAGAATAATTTTAGACAATTTAGGTGTCACCCAACAGAGTAAGAAGACACCAGCCCTTGAGTGTGTGAACTGACCCAGAAAATGGAAACTGGGGCGGCCACCTCTGATTCACCGATTCACCACGCTCAAATTGCTGGAGGTGACTGAGCTTGAGATTTTGCTCAAATGCAGCCGGTGATTCAACCTCAGAAAGTTTTCCAGACAAACCCAATGCAGAGCTTCCCCTGTGCCAGACTAGAGGCAAAGAATAAGCCGCGCATTTGGGATGTAAGACTAGCCTGAGCCCCAAGCTGAAATGTCGTGCCAACGTGGAGCACCACCCTATGCTGAAATTCCCATTTTGCTCCTTCCTTAATGCTACCCATTCTGCCCTGGGACAGAGCCTGAGGGGACAACACAGCCTGTGGAGAACTTTTGTTTCACTGCTTCAAACCCACCAGCTCCTCCCCTCGCTCTCCTCCCCTTGCGTTGTGAATCATCCTGTGTCTGGTCTCATCTGCTCTGCTCCTTTCTATGTCTAAAAATAACGGTGAAGATGAAGGGAAAAACATTGGTCGTTATTATGTACACTTTTCTTGTGCTTCCTTCTGTTAGATTCGTATTTTGATTTTAAAAAATAATAACTGGGTACATCCGAGGTTTGAGACTTGAACAGTGAGTGTCACCGACTGTGCTGCAGGTGCCTGTGAGAACTTGTTTCCCAGAGGCTCCCTCTATACTCAATGGGGACAAGAGAAAACACTAGAGGCTGGGTCCTCCCAGCCTATAACTGGCATCCAAAAGAAAGCTTACAAATCTCTTCCAGACACCCTTGCTCTGTGTTTAGGTCAGGACATTTGAGGGTAACAGCAATGAGCAGCTGTTTGGAAACAACTGGATTTGAGTGGAAGCGGATGTCAGATGAGACTGTGTGGAACCACAGAAAATTTCAGTCAGTATTTAGAGTACTAAGGAAGACAAGTCAGACTTGGTCCTTGTTCCCCCTTCCCACCCCTGTCCTCTCCTGAAGAAACAGCGAACAAGAAGCCATGGAAGATAGTGGGGGATTACAGAAGAGATACTTGATATTACTTATTTTGAAATCAACAGATTCTCGGGGATTCCTAGCCCAAAAAGGCAAGTATGGAAAAATAGAAAGAACAGCTTTTAACATACAGATTTGATTTGATTTCATTTGTTTTGATTGTTTAGTATTTGTGCAATAGGAGAGGAGAGTTTGGCACATAGGTGTGACAGAAGTTTGGAGGATTTGGGATTACCTAGGAACGGAGTGAAATAGCTAACAGCCTCTTTAAAATGTGTTCTGGAGAAAGAAATCCTTTGTGAGTGTTTGGAAAGGGCAGAAAAGAGACAACAAATTCTATGAGGACTCCCACTGAAATGCGAAACAGAAAAATTTAGGTGGGAGAAATGCTTGAAGGACTGTCTCCGTCTGTGTCATATAGCAAGACTGCAAGAAAGGAAAGCAGCAGAGAAGGAAGGACAGAACTTTTCACTCATAGGGTGAAATTATCACAGTTGGTTTTTGCCAGTTTCCTGTCTCCTCAGGATGAACTGAAATTGAGCATGGGAGCAGAAAATGAAAGTGCAGTTACTGAGTTCATCCTAGAGGGTTTCTCAGGGCTTGATCAAAGACTACAGCTATTTCTCTCTCTGGTCCTTCTGCTCGTCTACCTGACAACAGTGATGGGGAATGCGACCATCATTTTCCTGGTGTGTACGGACCACCGCCTGCAAACCCCCATGTACTTTTTCATCAGCAACCTGTCCTTCCTGGAGATCTGGTTTACATCCTCCACAAGCATCAAACTCGTTGTGATCCTGGCTTCTGGTAGGAGAAGAATCTCCCTAAGCAGCTGCTTTGCCCAATCCTATTTCTATTTTGCCCTGGGCTGCACAGAGTTGGCTCTTCTGGTTGTCATGTCCTTTGACCGCTATGTTGCCATCTGCCAGCCTTTGTGTTACGCTGCCATCATGAAGCCTCAGCTCTGCATCCTCCTGGTTGTTGCTGCTTGGGTCATGAGCATCACACTCATGAGTTACCGTCTGGTCCTCCTCTACGCGCTGACTTTCTGTGGCTCCAACAAGATCCACCATTTTTTTTGTGACAACTCCCCCTTATTCAAATTGTCCTGCTCTGACATCAGCCTGCTTTGGAAACTAGACTCTTTTTTATTGCCATTTGTCGTACTGGGTTCCTTATGTTTAACTCTGGCATTTTACATGGGCATCCTTCTCTGTATTCTACACCTTCCAGCAGCCTCTGGGAGGAAAAAAGCTTTTACTACATGTTCTTCCCATCTCACCACCTTGGCCATTGTATATGGGAGCTGCATTGCTCTCTACGTGTGTCCTTCCGAAGATGTTTCCTTGCAGACAAACAGAATCGTAGCTTTGCTGAACACCGTCCTGTACCCATTCTTAAATCCATTCGTCTACAGCCTTAGAAACAAGGCTGTGATGATGGCCCTGAACAAAGCCATTGCCCGTGCAACAGTACAGCTTTTCCCCTCGTCATGATGCCTTTCTGGACACTGATTCCAATGACCTGCTGTCACCTCTTAAATGATACCAGTGCATATGTATGTGACCTCCAAACACAGATGCCTCAGGAGGCTGATGTTCTTCTGGGGTTGTGTCAGGCTAAGTGATACGAAACTCATCTGTACAGTCGAAGAAAGCACTACCAATGGCAGGAGGAGTAGCTCAGCTAATACCCTGCCTGAGCTCTCCCAGACCCATCCCAGCAGAGCCACCAGCTCATCAAGAGCCCTTCTCTGCAAACTAAGAAGAGCACAGAAGCACAGTGGCAGGTGGGAACCCAAATTACAGGCTCCTGAGGCATGAACAAGTTGTCCCAGCTCCTTCCAGGGCTGCCCTGGGAGAGCCATCAGCCCTGTTTCCAGGTGTCAAACCCATCAAGAGGAGTCACTGAGAGCAGCTTTCTGGATCACCACTTGGGCTAAGGGGACTGTTGCCTGGAGGTGGAGGACACCTTTTGGGATGCAGGGCAGGAGCTTTTTTGGATTGCACAGGACATATTATGGGAAGTTTAGGGGAGGCCCTCGACCAGTGTAACCTGTTCTGTCTTCTCATGAAACTTTATTTCCAACTCTTTCCTGGGTGAGTGAGTCTCTCCTCTGTGTGAATCTATGAGCACAGGGGTGTGAGTGCAGCAACTGCAGCAGGACCAGGGGGTCAGACAGCCCTTGTGTCGTTTGTGCCAGCAACTGAGAGACGGGAGTGACTGGACGTCAGAGTTTGCGTGTGGGTGTGTATGTGAGACTGAGGTGGTCTGTACCAGCACCTAGAATGCTCAGGGGCTCATACTGAGGAGACTGAGTGTCAGAGCCTGGGTGCTGGAGGGATCCATCCTGTACAGGTTTGTCTATAGAATAGAATGGTTCAGTTGGAAGGGGCCTACAATCATCATCCAGTCCAGCTGCCTGACCACTTGCCACCAAAAGATAAATCATGTCCTTAAGGGCATTGTCCAAATGCCTCTTAAACACTGACAGGCTTGGGGTGTTGACCACCTCTCTAGGAAGCCTGTTGAAGGGTTTGACCACCCTCTTGGTAAAGAAATGCTTCCTAATGTCCAGTCTAAACCTCTCCTGATGCAGCTTGGAACCATTCCCCCATGCCCTGTCACAAGATATCAGGGAGGAGAGCTCAGCACCTCCCTCTCCACATCCCCATCTCAGGAAGCTGTCGAGAGCAATGAGGTCACTCCTCAGCCTCTTTATTTCCAAGTTACACAAACCCACTCTCCTTAGCCGTTCCTCATAGGACATGCCTTCCAGCCCTGCCACCAGCTTTGTTGGCCTCCTCTGAGCACCTTAAGTATCTTAACATCCTTGAAAATTGTGGGACCCAGAAGTGCACACAGTGCTCAAGGTGAGGCCACACCAACGCTGAACAGAGTGGGATAATCCCCTCTTTGGGCTGGCTGGTTCTACTCTGTTTGATGCACCCCAGCTTCTAGTTTGCCCTCTTGGCTGATGGGGAACCTTGGTGACTCCTGTTGAGCCTGCTGTCAACCAGCACCCCCAGATCCCGTTCTACAGGGCTGCTCTCCAACCACTCCTCTCCCAGTCTACACTTGTGACTGGTGTTCTTTCATCCCAGGAGTCGAATCTTACATTTGTTCTTGTTAAACACGGTGACAACTCTGGGTCATGGATACGGGTATTAAATTGAATAGGACCCAGAAAAGGTCTGTGTGTTCCCCACGTACGTCCCAGTATGTATCCTTGCTAAGTCCATACTGCCTGCATTTGGACACATTCTTCTCTTTTAGGGGCCCAGGAACATCACCCAAGAGGACTCTAATTGATGACACACTCCTCATAAAAATGAGCTTTTAGAATCATGAATCATGGATAGATTTGTTTGGAAGGGACATTCAGTGGTCATCTAAAGACACTGAAATCATTTAGTCCAAACCCCAGCTGAGGCAGGGCCAGCTGGAGCAGGTTGCTGAAGACCTGGTCGAGGTCGGTTGATGGAGACTCCACCAATCCACTGGGGCACTCTGTTCCAGTTGTTGACCACCCTTCCAGTCAAAAAGCATTTACCTGTTTCAGACAGAATTTTGTGTCTATATATCTGTGTCCATCACCCCCTTGTCACTGGGAACTACCAAGAAAAGTTTGACTCCCTAGTCTTCATGCCCTCCCATCAAGTATTCCTATACATTAATAAAATCCCTCCAAGCTTCCTTCTCCAGACTGAACAGTCCCACAACTCTCAGCCTTAACACCTATGAAAGCTGCTCCAGTCCCTTAAACCAGCTCTGTGGCCCTTTGCTGGACGTGCTTTAGTAGCTCAGCAACTTCCTCGCCCTGGGCAGCCCAGCACTGGACACAGCACTCCAGGTGTGTCCTCACCAGTGCTGAGTGGAGGGGAAGGGTCACCTCCCTCCACCTGCCAGCATCGCTTTTCCTAATGCAGTTTTAACCTAATGTTTCTCTACCCGTCCCAACTGGAATGGCCTGACTTGGGTAGAAGAATATTGAGGGAGACCACGGCAAGGGTTGGGCTGAAGCTGAGGCAAATGGCAGCCAGTTTTTATCTGCTCATGCACAAGTGCAGGCTGTCAGGTTGGTGAGGCACGAGTGACCCTTGGAGAGTCCATGTTGACAGTCACTCTCCCGCAGGTGCTCAGAACTGTCACCCATGAGGACTCTCAGTGATGTCACACTCCTCCCCAGCGTGAGCTTGTACAGTCTGGGGTTCCCTGGGATGCACTTTCGGCCTCTTTCAAAGATGGATGTTTGTCCTCTCTCAGAAGAGACCTCTGCCATTCCCATGACCTTTCCAAAGGGATATTCCAAAGAAATAGCCATCTTCCCCTGTGAGTTCACTAACACTGTTCTTCCTGTTCTATGGTGGATCTAATTTCTTTAATCTTTCAGATATTTGCACCTGTTCAGGATACAATGACCATTTCTGAAGTCATCTTTTCAGATGCAGACTGACAAAGATCATTACTCTCTGGTTTCCTCCTCCCCTTAATCTTTGTTCATTCAGATGCCTCTCACCTATGTTGCTGTTTTGAGCTTCAGGCAGTAAAATCTTACCTGTCTTTCAACAGTCTAATTGTGTCCTTAGCCAACTCTTTCATTGTCTTTATTTCTAATTATCTTGTATCCACCTACTGTAGATATTTCTCCTCAGATTATCGCTTGTAGGAAGTTCAAGCTCATTAGAGACAGCTCGGACAGAGCATGTGCTTGCAGAGTGTGTTTTATTGTTCATGAAACTTTATCATGCCGCACTGTTCTCTACACATCAGGAAAGTTCTTCTGTGCCCGTGTGCAGCCAGGTCTGTCAGGAGAGCAGGCGGGAGATGATGCAATGGAGCTGTAACATCCAGCTGCAGACTGCAGGGGAGAAGGCTGATGTCACAAAAAGTGATGCAGGTTCCAGGGGACAATGAGGAAAACGGTGGGGTTGGGGAGGTGAGGAGTAAGGTTGTCCATACAGTGTCAGACCTCAAAAAAATGCCTTTCTGACCAGTCCAGACCTCCTGAGGAGACCCTCGGGATCGTTAGCACTTAGAGAACGCTGCTCTAACCACTTCTCTGAAAGAAAAGGCAGAAGGTGTAACCCTTAAAAAAAAAAAAAAAAATTCTTAGATGCACTTTGAAAACTTCCTCCTGAACTACACTATGAAATAGCTCCAGTTATCTGTGCGAGTTTTGAAGACCTAAAGAAAACGACAAGGTAAACAGCTCCTTAGGGCATTTGGGGCTCATTCCATGACCCTCAGGTACTGAGAGAAGTCTGAAGAAACCTCTCCAGAAGTCAAAGTCAGAAGCAAAGCCCAGAAGTCCCTTGAAGCCCTGACTGGCCCCCCTGAGGGCCCTTACTGACAAAGCCTCCCCAGGGCCTCCTTAGAGCAGATCACTGGAGGCCATGCTTGCAGGCAGGCCAAGGCCCTGTGCAGGGGGCTGGAATGCTGAGAAAACCCTTTGCTTTGCTTTAGGAAGCAGAAAGGCCAAGCCCTGACCCTCAGGCCCTGCCAAGGCCCATCCTGACACCCTCCAAGTTCCATCTCACCAGCCTCGCTGGCAGAGGCAACCGCTCTTGCCAAGAGGACCAAGACCTCAGGCCTCTTGGGCCTTTCAGCCTTGCTACAGCCCTTGGCCATCTCTCCTGCAGGCTGTCCTACCCTGCCCCAAGCCTGCACCTCTTTCCCTTCAGGCTGTTGACACCCTGCTTGCTTTCCCACCCAGCTCTCACCCCACCATTTCTCCACCTTCCCTCATGTCTCTCCACTCCTGCTGGCCATTCCTTGAAACACAAAGCCATAGGTCAATCCAGACCCCTTCTTGGTGACCTCTTGCACCACAAGGCTACCCTTGGAGTCGCATTTCTTTTGTTCTCCCCTCCATTCTGAACGTTCCAAGCTGCACTTTGTGAAGCTTTCCTTCTCTTCCCACTACCAAGAAAATCTCCATCACTTCTGAAACCACCCTTCAAGCAGGTGCACGCTGCTCCTGTAGTGCCCTCAGCCTGCACTTCAGCAGTCTAAAGAAGCCCAGAACCTTCATCCTCCCTGCACAGGCTCCAAACTCCAGCCTGGCAGATCTCCTCAGCAGGCTTTCATTTTTCTCTCCATTTCTTCAGGCAAGAGAGCCCCAAAGCCAGACTCTGGTCATCCAGATGTGGCCACAGCAGTGCCGAGCCAAGGGGGATTACAGGTCCCTTGTCTGGGTGGCCACGCACCCCCTAATGCAGACCCGTCTCTGCAGCCCCATCTGCAGCTGGCCTTACACACAGTTAGCGTGTACCACCGGCTCCTATGGCATCCCTCGTAGTGCCCAGGCCCTTCTCCTCAGGGTCTTGGCTGTGCTGCCCAGCTGTATTTTCTGGTTTTGTGGGACAACATCACGGGCCTTCTCCTTGTTGCCGTGGCCCACGACCGCTGCACAGCCCTCTGTGACCCCCTGCACTATGCCCTCACCATGAGCAGGGGTCTCTGCATCTGGCTGGTGGTGGGGTCGTGGCTGACTGTCTTACCAGTGCAAGTAGGACAGACCCACCAGGAGTTCACTTTGCCCTTCTGTGCATCTCGTCACCTTCAACACTTTTTCTGTGACCTCCCCCCTCTGCTGGCACTGGCCTGTGTAGACACTTTCTGGAACCAAGGGATGCTGTACACCATCATCCTGGCATTCGGAGTCCTTCCCTTCTCCTTCATAGTTGTGTCTTACGTTAAAATTACCAGGGAAACTCTGAAAATACCTTTGGCTCTGGGCAGACACAAAGCCTTTTCCACCTGCTCTTCCCATCTCTGGGTGGTGACGCTCTGCTACGGCTTGGCCACAGTCGTCTATTTAAAGCAACGGTCAAGGGATTCTATAGGCACCAACAAATACCTTGCCCTGCTTTACACAGTTGGGACCCCCATGTTTAACCCTGTCATCTATAGCCTGAGGAATAAGGAAGTGAGAATTGCCTTGAAGAGACTCCTCTGGACAAAGTGATACTACAGAGTACGCAAAAGAGTCCCAAATAGTACCAGAACTCTCCCTGGGGTACGTGGTGGCCTGAATAAAGCACCCCATACTTGCTCCAACAAAACCCTGTGTCCAGCCTGGCTTTCATCTTCCTCAAGAAGGGGAAAGGTCTCCTGAGGCCCTCCCATTATGCCATGCTCCACCATGACATCTTTGTCCTCCAGAGCATCTTCAGTGTCCCTCTATAGCTTAAAGCTAGTAGCTACTTCAAGCTGTGCCTGACCAACCACACGTTAAATGGAAATCATCAAAGGATGGTCAGTAGTCAATGGGGCACAGAGGGTGAAACAATCGATGAAGGGATGACTGCCCTCAGGGCTGAGAAATCGCTTGATGGACCCCACAGACTACCTACGGTGTCCCTGTGTGGAATCAGCTGTAAAAAGTTAAAAGACATGAAAGTCATGTTCCCCTCCTATGATCTCGTCCACGTAGTTGTCTAATGCTTTCTAACTTGACATAAAGAATAAAAAACTCCAATCACCAGGGGAAGAGTCCAGCACTGGAATAGACCTCTGGAGTTTGTGTTGGTTGTGCTTTAACCCCAGCTGGCAAGGTTTCCCGGGAGGGACGCTCCAGGATTCACCACAGCCACACACGCCCTTGGGGCAGTTGACCTTCTGGCACTCATGAAGGGAGGCAGCTCAGGAACACGTGTGTCTGCTAGAACCGAGGCTCCAAATTCTTTTTTGCAGTCGGGGGCTAAGGCTGGATCGAGCTGCACCGACACTCCTCTTGGAGAGGAAGTTTAGAAAGTGAGGGGGGCCTGTCTGGACCTCACGATTCAGCGGTGGGTCTTCCTGGACTCTTCTAAAACACAGGGAGGGATCTCCTTCACCTGGCCTGAGGGAAGGGATTCAGCTGTCTCAAGGGAGGCATCTCATCCTGGGTCTGTAGTCCCCAGGGCTAAAAGAGGAGTTAGCTCCATCCCATGCCCACCACAAACCCGCAGGAGGGGGGATCCCTCTTGCCTCCGTTCAGACGTGCACAAGATAGGCTCCTGCTCGTGAGCTCCTTGTCTCAGCTCCCTTGCTCGTTACTGGAAATGGAGGGCAGGAGGAAGGTGCTCAGGCACAGACACTTGGTGACACATTTGGTGCCAGAGGTGACCAAGATGCATGCTGGTGACTGCAAGCTCTGATGGAGCAGTTCCTAGGTATAGGGCAGCATCTGGGGGCATCTCCTTAGAGGCTGGTGGGAAATTCCGTTGGCCAACTTAAAAGACAGAAGTTGCCCATGGGTAGTACCACTGAACCTGTAACTATTCCCTATGTCCAGGGCATCCTCTAGAGGTATTCAGCTGATCAAACGGAGCCATGTGGCACAGGCAGAGCCAAGTCTCTCTCTTTCTCTTCTCCATCAGCTCTATTTTCTCTATGGCCTTCGAGTCTAACAGCAGTTGTCTCCTGTGCATCCCTTCATTGCCTGCCCTAATTCGGGGCAGCTGAACCTCAATTTAATATCCAAATACAGGCCCATAGTGCCTGTGAAGCCAGATCTAACAGTGTGATTCTCCAAGCCTTTTCTTTGGGGCATTTTCCCTAGAAACAGCAATCCAAACCACCAGCTCTCAGAGGATGCTGATGGCCTGTCCACCATCACACACACTTCACGCCTAGGGAAAGACTACAAACACCAGCATCCACGGGATTGCAGGGCTAGGCAAGCTTGGCCAAGAGCTGCAGGAACTTTTGGAAATCTAACAGGGGTTGCTTGCTGCAGCACGGGTTCTAAAGAGAGGAAAGAACAGAATCCATGAGCCTGAAAGACTGGGGTTTGTCACATGGAGAAAAGAAACTTGACTTTCTTTTTCAGAGGTGATTGTATTAAATGGACTACCTGGTGATTGATAGGTGAGAAAAAAGGAAGAAAATGGATAAATCGGAGGGCCTTAAAGAACAGTCTTGCTTACTTCCCTGTCCAGATCTTGTAAAAGCTGCATTTAATGAAAGAACATGAAGAAGAAACAGGGTGGAAAGGAGGAAAGGGATGCAAAGGGAGAAGACAAAGCAAGGCAAGGCTAGGTAATCAAAACAAAATAAGGCGAGGCACGACTTGCTTCTTAGAGCTCAGTGAGAGAGGTTAATCCCAGCTCTCCTCACATGTAAGAGCGCATCCCCTGACGCTGTGTCCACACACAAAGGTCTGAGAGACTATCCTAGATGGGAACTGTTCATTTTTACATGGCAAAGGATGAATCCCATCAGGAGTAAAACAGGCTTCTGTCTGCCAGTGAATCCACCGACACTCATGCACCCATGGGACATTTTAACAAGACCAATAAGCAGCAGTTTGTGCAGAAATCACAAGTTTTCAGGGGGTTAAAAGGCATTTTTATGCAAGCAGTCAAGCTGCTTCATGCTGTTTTCAGTCCTGCAGAGAAGGGAGTGATTAAAATTGGGTGATCTCCCTACGATACCCCATTTTCTTGAACAGGTCAGGCTTGTAGAACTGCCGAGTGAGCCCTGAATAGTTCAGCATTCCTAAACTTGCTGCGCTGTCACTTGGATTTCTGACAGCTTACAAATCTAGCTCTCATCCCAGCCCTGCAATGCTCCCAGTCCCCTGCAAGCCCTCGCAGGAGCAGAGCAATGCTCTTGCTGCCTGGGGCAACCGAGCCTTCCCTTTGCAGTTCCCACCTTCCCACAGCATAGAGACTTCTGGCCGGGCACACCTGAGGGATGGGAGCCACAAGCGAGTAGCACGGCAAGAGCAGGCTGTTTCTGGTGAAGGAGAGACTCAGATGAAAGATGTTTCAGAATCTCACTTTGACATGAGGAAGGAATATCCTCTTTGAGACAGAGGACTGAGGATGCTGACGGTGCCTCTCCAGCTATGGCCACCTCCCTTTGAGAAGCCTTCTTAAACTCTGGTGTATTAACAATGAGAACAGCAGCTCAGAAAACGTGATAAAAGCATTCAGGTTGGCCAAGTGAAAAACACAGGGTGGTTTTTCTCAAGAGAAGAATCTGAGTTCACAACAACATGTGGTCCTAATAGTTTGATTCCTTTTCTGAGGTATTCCTGCCTCTTTCCTGTGAGTTTTGTCTGTCTCATAGAGGTGCCATGTAAAGTGTCCAACATAAAACTAGGGTTTGTGTGAGGGAGAAGTCACCACGATTGGTTTCTAATCTACCTGCTTATTCACATAACTGTACAGAAAAATAAAATAGTTTTATTTTGAGACAAACTGTGAGATACCCACTTTTTTTTTAAAAAAAATTATGGTTTCAACTCAAAGCAACAATTTATCTGCAAATTCTCCACAATTTCCTGCTGGTTTGGAAATGCCCTCAAGCATAAAGACTATTCCTTTAAACTCTCCAGTGTCTCAGTGCTTCACAAGCTCACAGGTGGAGCACGGTTCAGGCCAGCCTTGCTCACGGAAAACTGCCAGAGTGACTTTCTCACGGGCACAACTTTTCAGAGCTGAAGGAAACCCGTGCCAGGGAGCCCAGCCAAGCTGGACGGATGCCTGCACCTGCTTCTGCTGGAGTCTGTGCTGCAGCACTATCTCAGCATTTCAGGGCACAGCAAAGGGGATTTACCGTTGCCTGTTGTTATATATTTTCTCGCCTGTCCAGCCGAGGGGGTAAGAGTGGCTTTGCTGGCCACTGGCATCTGGTCAGGCTCAAATCACCACACCCACGCAGAAGTCTGCCGATTCATAACTGCTACAGCTATGGCACATTCGATCAAAACTGCTGTTTTCTGGGGCCCCACAAGGGGATCCAAAAAGCCCTGTGGTGGGTTGACCTCGGCTGGTTGCCGGGTGCCCACCAAGCTGCTCTCTCACTCTCCCTCCTCAGGAGGACACAGTGAGAAAACAAAATGAAAAACCACCTGGTCTGAGATAAAGACATATTAATAGAAAGAAAACCATGAATGTAAAGGCCACGTACTTAAGCAAAACAACAAAAAAAAGAGAATATTTATCCTCTACTTCCCCTCCACAGGGGATGTGCAGCCACTTCCTGGGAAGCACAGCCTCAGTGCACGTAGCAGTTGCTTTGGAAGACAAATGCCTTAAGAACGAATTCCTCCTCCTCCTTTACCCCCTTTCTCTTTGCCTTTATTGCTGAGCATGACCTCAGACGGTAGGAAACATCCCCTTGGTCACTTTGGGCCACTGCCCCAGCTGTGCCCCCTCCCAGCCTCTTGCCCACCCCCAGCTTACTGGTCCTTGGCGGGGGTTGGAGACCCAGCCTTGATGCTGTGCCAGCACCGCTCAGCTGCTGCCATCACATCTGTGCCTTGTCACCATCGTCCCCGCCGAACAGCACTCGTGGGCTGTGACGAGGACAGTTAATGTCATCCCAGTGAGATCCAGTCCAAAAGCCTTTCCTGAGCTGAGGAGCAAAACCTGGACACTTTATTCTGCGTCTGCTCTAATGAGTGGTGAGCAGGGGAAACAATCGCTTCCCTCAAATTTTGGCAAGGCTTCTCTTGGTAATTCCCAGGACACCTCCTCACCAGCAGGGCACACTGCTGGAAGAGCTTTGGCCTTCCATTCCCCAGGACCACCAGGGTCTTTAGCACAGGACTGTACCCTGACCAGACGGTCCCCACAACACTGTGCTGGCTATCCCAGGTGCCAGACCTCATGCCAGTTTTTGTGCATGTCATCAGCTTTCTGAGAAGACAGTCCTCCCACCTGCCAGGGTTTCTCCAAATGGATTCCCTAAGGCACCCCAAGCTGGTGTCCCTGACAAACACGATGAAGGTTGCATCCTCCAGGTCACCTTGTAAAGGAGAAGCATAGAAACCGCACTGGGCCCAGGAGAGATCCCCATGCTGCCTCACCTGCACTGCCCTCCAGGTAGGGTGTGATCCCTTCGCTACTAAATCTCAGTGCAGTCAGCCAACTGGTGTTTCACCCACCTACTTGTCTACCCATGCAGACTATGATGTCCTAACTTGGATACTGCAGCAGAGCGTGTCTAAAGTCTTGCCAAAGTTGAGATAAATGGCATCCACTTTTCTCCTCTTATTCACAAACACAGGTAACTTATCCTGAAGGCAGTCAGCCTGGTGAGGCATGGTTGACCCTTGATTACATTACGTGCTGATCATTCTCAGTCACCCCCTTCTTCCTTAGGCAGGCAGAAATGTCACCCCACGAGGATTCATTCAGGAACACTCTTCTCATCAAAGCGTGTGGGTCCCTGGCTTGGACTTGTGGCCTTTTTTAGAGATGGGTGCAACGTTCCCTTTCCTACACTTACCAGGGACCTCTCTGTCACCATGACTTTCCCAAGGGGACTGGGAACGACTTGGCTCTGAGAGCAAGGTGCATCTGAGTGCAGGGAAATCTCCACACCAGCACAGTCCCTGTGACAGCCCTCCCTGCCTCCTCCCCCACTAAGCTCCTCCATTTGGCATCCCACCATCGGTGCCCGGCCCTGCACAGCCTCAGTTGTGTCCCATGCCTGTGTTGGCAGAGAGTTGTGCTGTGGGGTCTGGAAGGTGTGGGCCAGAAGAGATACTGCACAGGGCTGGCCATGCCCTAATACAGGCACGGAGACCACCAGGAGGAAGGAGATGGCCACGCAGCACAGGTCCCTCCCCACGGCTGGATTTATGGCCAGAGATTGAAATGGCTGATGCACGGGGCTACTTTGTCCCCACTGCATTGGCGAAGCTTTCCTGGGGTGTCCAAGGAAAATGGCACAGGCCAGCTCCCCTCTCTTGCACCTTTGATGCCTTGCTTCCTTCTCCACGAGACCTGGCTCTGCACCACAAGCCCACTAGAGCGTGTCCTCCCTCTGTATGGTCACCCAGCTCAGCTGACATTGGTGCTTTCCTCTCCTCAGCACTTCGCAGCCCAGCCCAGCCCCTCCTCAACTCTCCACCCCACCCCTGCCCTCTCCCCAGCCCAGCAGAGCAGCCCAGTCTGGGCTGGCCCCACAGCAGTGCCCACCGCAGGGTGCTGCAGAGCTTTGGGCACTTGTCCCACAGCTGTAGCCTCTCTGAAGGGGTTCAAGATCCCCAACAGCCCCAGGGCTGAAGATGGCGCCATTGGCATGAGGAAGCAGGCGCCAGTCTCTCTCTGGCTCTCCTGCATCCATCCTGTAGGTGATCTCCCACCCCGACTGCCTTTGCCCCACTTTGCCTCCTTGCCAGCCCCGCTCCTGAGGGCAGCACCAAAACCTGAGCCCTGGGGCTCCTCAGCAGCTCACGCATCTCTCCGGTCTTCTGTCCGTGTACCTGCTGCATCTCCACTGGCTCCCACAACATTGAAGAGTCCTTGTTTATGGATACCTGCATTTAGTGGTTTACTCTGGAGGGTGTTTCACTGTCTGAGTCCTCATTCTCTGCTCCCCCCCACAGCATGTGGCAAGTCCCCATCCTCCCCTGGTCTCTCCAGATTCCTTTCCAGAGGGACGGACATCTGCCATTGCCCCTTTCATAGCTGTGGTACCTTCAAGAAGGTGACTGGGAGTTCATCTACGATCTCCACTGCTCCTGGACACCATGAAGAGATTTTTTCACTCAAGTTTTTGTGTTTAAAAGATCCCTGTGTTACTGTGAGGTTCTGCCCATGAGCACAGGAAGAAGAGAAGGAGAAAATATGCTTTTGCCATCCAAATCTTGGGTTGCTCTTGGCGGCAGCTGTAGAAGGAGAGCTCAGGCTTCAAGCACTGAACTGAGGAGATCCCCCTTTATTGCAGAGATGCTATTACAAGGGTCAGAGGTGACACAGTGTCTTTCCTTCTGCAAGGATCAGACACAACAAGTCAGTTCCTCAGGAGAAGCGGCATGAAACCAAGCAATTCCCTCTGAGTGTGATTCTCCAAGGGAAAAAAACCCAGAGCTTGGCCCAAACTCTGGGCAAAACCGTGGGCACTCTGCAGAGAAGGAGGCAGATTATTGCTGATGGAATAAGTACCATTGGATCAGTTTCCACACTGCTTCCTTGAGCTCCTGGTTCCTCATGCTGTAGATGAGGGGGTTCACTGCTGGAGGCAACAACGATTACAGAGCTGCCCTCACCAGGTTCAGGGATGGGGAGGAGATGGAGGGGGGCTTCAGGTAGGCAAAAAAGCCAGTGCTGATAAAGAGGGAGACCACGGCCAGGTGAGGGAGGCAGGTGGAAAAGGCTTTGTGGCGTCCCTGCTCCGAGGGGATCCTCAGCACGGCCCTGAAGATCTGCACGTAGGACACCACAATGAACACAAAACAACCAAAGCCTAAACAGACACTGACCACAAGTAGCCCAGCCTCCCTGAGGTAGGTGTCTGAGCAGGAGAGCTTGAGGATCTGGGGGATTTCACAGAAGAACTGGTCCACAGCATTGCCCTGGCAGAGGGGCAGTGAAAATGTATTGGCCGTGTGCAGCAGAGCATAGGGAAAAGCAGTGCCCCAGGCAGCTGCTGCCATGTGGACACAAGCTCTACTGCCCAGGAGGGTCCCGTAGTGCAGGGGTTTGCAGATGGCAACGCAGCGGTCGTAGGCCATGACGGTGAGAAGAAAATACTCTGCTGCCATAAAAAAGACAACTGTAAATAGCTGTGCAATACACCCCGTGTAGGAGATGGCCCTGGTGTTCCAGAGGGCATTGGCCATGGCTTTGGGGAGAGAGGTGGAGAGGGAGCCCAGATCAAGGAGGGAGAGATTGAGGAGGAAGAAGTACATGGGGGTGTGCAGGCGGTGGTCGCAGGCTACAGTGGTGATGATGAGTCCGTTGCCCAGGAGGGCAGCCAGGTAGATGCCCAGGAAGAGCCCGAAGGTCAAGAGCTGCAGCTCCTGTGTGTCTGCGAATGGCAGGAGAAGGAACTGGGTGATGATGCTGGCGTTGGACATTTGCTGCTCCTGAGCATGCGGACCTGTCCATGGAGGAAAAGCCAGTGAGAAATTAAGGTGGCATTTTCTGAGCAAACCCCGTTCCACTTGATTTCTCAGCAACAGCTAAAAACATCAGTGTACTATCAACCTTCTGCTCATATCAAATCACATACTGAATCCAAAACACAGCACTGTTCTTGGTACTATGAAGAAGAAATAGCTCTATCTCAGCCTAAACCAGGAAAATAACAGTACATGCCGTGTTGATGTCTCAGCTGCACTTCTGTCCTCCATCCCCCACACCAGTGAGTGTAACAGCAAGAACAAGGGCAGCAGGGAGAAGATGAGATGCTAAAGTCCCCCTGCCAGCGGAGGCAGGAGAGGGAGATGCAGTCGGACACTTGAGCGTGTCTCCTCTGTGGTGGTCAGGTTGCTGGGAAGGCAACTCCTGACCAAATCCCCGTGACATTAAGGGCAGAGGCTCTGCTGCGTGAGTGAGGAGACCAGGGGGTTGCTCCAGGGAAGGCATCTGCACTGAAGGGGATGGCAGGGAGATGCCTGAATCTCCCTCCCACAGCATGTCTGGGAGCCGTTCTCTCCCCCTCCCTGCCCATGTCTCTGCTTCCTGGAGCTTGTCTTGGCCAGGACCTGTTTCTCTCTCCCCACATCTCCTCCCTCCTCACACTCACAGATCCCATCCCACCTGCCATGTCCACAGCTCTGCCCTGCAGACACCTCCTGGCAGCAGAGCTCTGCCCAGGGACATCTCTGTGTGGGCAGGGGTTAATGAGCAGCTCAGACAAGTCCCAACAACAAATGGGGTCTCAAAGCCTGGTGCACAACGCAGAAAGAAATTCCCATTTCTCCCTGCCCACCCAGCAAAACAAGAGGACAAAACTCACAGCCCAGATTTCTTCTCTTTCAGGTGAACAGTTCCTTGACGTGCTGTTTCCAGAAGGAGCCTCTGCAAATGTTGTGGGGGTGATCTGGAGCTGGGAGCAGCCCTGACCCACGCAGTTCCCCCCTGCCAGCAGAAGGGGCCTCCCTTGCTGGGGGTCACTCCTTCCACCCACAGCATCTCCCCTCAGCGCTGTGGGGAGATCCCTGGGCAGGCTGAGAGCTGACCCTGGCAGACAGCAGAGTCCCTGCTCTGGCACACAGCCCCTGGGGGGCAGGGACCCTGCTCTGAAGGGCAGCCCTGGGCACCCCTGCCTGCACACCTACCTTCACACCCTGCAGGTGTCCCTGAGAGAAGGCAGCCATCATGCCCGGTGCATCTGGTGGGGCAGCAGGGAGTCCCTCACCTGCAGCACGTCCTCCTCCTCTACACTAGAGAAACTGTTGGAATCCTCGTGAAAGACTCTATGTGCTGTGGGGTGTTCCAGGATTTGGATAGCCCTCCAGAAACACCAGCCGCATTGCCCTGAACCCAGAGACTTACCATGCAGATGGCTGTAAAAATTTCTTTTCCAATAAACTCTCAGCATCCTCCCCTCCAGACTGGCATTGAGCTCTCTCAGCCTCACTTCTCTCCTCTTGGTGCCTGCAGGCAGTGCCCTCAGCCCTGCTGCGCTTTGCACAGGAGCTGCTCCTGGGCAGAGCTGTCTCTCTGCAGCTCTGCCTGCTTGCTAGGAGCTCCCTCCATCCCAGGAGCCCAGCCCAGCTCAGTAGCAGGGGAGCAGCCCAAGGCAGCCCTTTCTCTGCCCCCTCTGGGCTCCCTTGTGGTTTCCCTGGGGCTCCAGGGGAACCTGCTGTCAAACAGGCTGAAGGACTCACTGATGTTCCCTCCCTCAGCTGGGCACAGACACTGACTGACAGCTGTGTCATTTCTGCTGTCAGAAAAAGAAATGGTCATGAGAATAACCTTTTCTTGTCCTATCACTAGACAGGACACATGGAAGGTGACAGGGCACAATTGTGCCCCTGTACTCAGCACAGTGATACCACACCTTGACTACTGTGTCCAGTTTTGGGCCCCACAGTAGAGAAAAGACCTTGAGGTCCTGGAGAAGGTCCAGAGAAGGGCAACGAAGCTGGGGAGGGGTCTGGAAAACATGTCCTATGAGGAGTGCCTGAGGGAATGGGATTGTTTAGCCTAGTGAAGAGGAGGCTGAGAGGAGACCTTATTGCTCTCTACAAGTACCTAAAAGGAAGTTGCAGTGAGGCTGGTGTTGGTCTCTTCTCCCAAGTAACTAATGACAGGACAAGAGGTAATGGCCTCAAGGTGCGCCAGAGGAAGTTGATTGGATATTGGGTAAAATTTCTTTCCTGAAAGAGTGGTTAGACATTGGAACAGGCTGCCCAGGGAGGTGGTGGAGTCACCATCCCTGGAGGTGTTCAAATGACGTATAGATGTGGTGCTTAGGGACATGGTTTAGTGTTGGGCTTGGTAGTGTTAGGATAATGGTTGGACCTGATGTTCTTAGAGGTCTTTTCCAAGTGAAATATTTCTATGATTCTACGATCAGCATGGTATCGAATACCGCTTGGCTAGTTCGGTTTAGCTGTCCTGGCTGTGCCCCCTCCCAGCTTCTTGTGAAAATTAACCCTACCCTAGCCAAACAAAGGACACACTTTCTCTTGCTAAATTCCACAGTGGCCCCACAGTTTCTTTGTTTCTTCTTTAACTGCAACTTGCATAGCACCAGCTCATCTTGGGGCCATTGAAATCCCTTGAGAGAGTCACCTGGACATGCCCATGGGCCATGGCAGGAGGCTGTCCTTAAAGACCAGCTGGACTGAGCTCTGCTCAGTGCTCAGAACTTGTGCTCTGCCCTTCAGTGCTTCTCTGCCCTGCTCAGTGCTCTGCCCTTCACTGCTCCTGTCCGGAAGATCCCCAAGCGAATGGCCCCCAAACAGGCCACAGTCTACAGTTCTGAGGTCTTGTGTCTGCCCTTGTTACTGTCCTTTTCACACTCTGCTCAGGAGCTGGGACCTGCCCCTATTTCAGGGTCATTACAACAGAGCCTGACTCTGCTTTTAACATCCCTGTCCAGCTCTTCCATGTCGGCAAGTACTGGATCCAAGCAAGCATCATGTTTGTTGGGCCACCTGACAGCTGTGAGAAGAAGCTTTCTCAAAAACCCAAGGCCATGAGATTTTGGGCTGAGTCACTCCTCAACAGCCCGGCCCCTGATGAGAAGAAACTCCTGAGCACTCGTTGGTCTGTGCTGCTGCCTTGACAGGAGCATAGGGGCATTTAGAAAAGAGACTCATAGAATCCTTTAGGTTGGAAAAGACCTTTAAGATCATCAAGTCTAACCATTCACCTCACACAGCCACGTCCACCACTAAACCGTGTCACTAAGTGCCGCATCTACATGTCCTTTAAAGAACTCCAGGGATGGTGACTCTACCACTTCCCTGGGCAGCCTGTTCGAGTGCACGACAACGCGCTCAGTGAAGAAATTTGCCCTAATATCTCATCTATATCTCCCCTGGCACAACTTGAGGCTCCTTCCTCTTCTCCTGTGACTTGTCACTTGAGAGGAGAGACTGAACCCCACCTGGCTTGAACCTCCTTTCAGGTAGTTGTAGACAGCGATAAGGTCTCTCCTCAGCCTCCTTTCCTCCAGGCTAAACAACCCCAGTTCCCTCAGCTCCTCCTCACATGACTGTTGCTGATACAGACCAGGATGCTTTTGGCCTGCTTGCCCGCCTGGGCACACTGCTGGCTCATGTTCAGCCAGCTGTTGACCAGCACGCCCAGGGCCTTTTCTGCCGGGCAGCTTTCCAGCTACTCATCCCCAAGCCTGTAGCGCTGCGCGGGGTTTTTGTGAACGAAGTGCAGGACCTGGCACTTGGCCTTGTTGAACCTCATACAATTGGTCTCAGCCCATCAATCCAGCCTGGCCAGATCCCTCTGCAGAGCCATCCTACCATCCAGCAGGTCAACACTCCCACCCAACTTTATGTCTTCTGAAAGTTTACTGAGGGAGCACTCGATCCCCTCATTCAGATCATCAATCAAGATGTTAAACAAGACCAGTCCCAATACTGAGCCCTGAAAAACACCACTTGTGACCAGCCACCAACTGGATTGAAGTCCATTCACCATCACTCTTGGGGCCCGGCCACCCAGCCGTTGGTTACACAGTAAAGAATACCCCCGCCCAAGCCATGAGCAGCCGGTGTCTCCAGGAGGCTGCTCTGGGGAAATGTTTGTGGCTGTTGCCACTGCTGTAGCATTTGGCACAGCAGAAGCGTTTGCCTCCACCACCATCTGTGCAGGGAGGTGCCACTTGCTTCTAGATTAAAAGGGTAGGTGGTCCTTTTTGGAGGACACTAGAATAAAAAAATAGAGGAATTTGAGTTGGGGAGAGGATGTGGTCAGGGGTGTTTGGGGGCACCTGTGAAGCAGCCCAGCGCCTGATCTGAATTACTCCTGTGGTCAGGGAGAACCTGAGAGCTTTCCCTAATTTAAAAACATGAAGGGGAAGGAAGGACAGCCTCATTCAGGCTGGAAGAGACCTCAGCAGGTGTCTTGACCTACCTACTGCCCAAAGCAGCGCCAGCCCAGATTACTCAGGACTTTATCTAAACATGCCTTGATCCCTTTCTGGCACAGAGCTGGTGCAGACTCCCTGGGAAACTGCTTCCAGCCCTTGACTGTCCTCATAGTCAAAAAGTTTCTCCCTGTGTCTGGTCTGACCCTTTGTTGTTTCAGCCCACTGCCTCTTGTCCTTGTGCCTTGGATCACAGACATGAGCCTGAGTCAGCCACACCACTGTGTGTTCACCCGAGATCTTCATTCTCAAGGCTGAACAATCCAAGCTCTCAGGCTCTTCTCAAAGCTCTTGTGCTCCAGCCCTGACTGCCTCAGTGGCCCTCCACTG
This sequence comes from Leptosomus discolor, assembly GCF_034619465.1. Classification (NCBI taxonomy): domain Eukaryota; kingdom Metazoa; phylum Chordata; class Aves; order Leptosomiformes; family Leptosomidae; genus Leptosomus; species Leptosomus discolor. The sequence goes on from NW_028237764.1 coordinate 421,943, forward strand.
AACTTCCTCCAGTTTTCCAATCTCTCTCCTTCTCAGTAATCTGGATGGGGTTTCAAAAGTGCTGAACAGAGGGAGATAATCCCTTCCACTGGCTGTGCTCCTGCTCACAGCCCAGGATGCAGTTGGCCACCTTTGCTCATGGCTCATGTTTTGCCTGTTGAAACCCAAGGACCACCAGAGCCTTCCACAGAGAGCCGCTTCCCACGCAGGCAGTCCCTGGCCACTGTCATTGCAGGGGCTTAGTCCACTGCAAGGATAGATCTTCAGCTTCTGTTCCTACTGGCCCATCCTAGCCCATCCAACAAGTTCGAGTTGTTCATCCTGGAGAAGAGAAGGCTCTGGGAAAACTTTCTAGTGGCCTTCCAGTACTTAAAGGGGGCCTACAGAAAAAGTGGGGAGGGACTCCTTACCAGGGGGTGTAGTGATAGGATGAGGGGTAACGGTTTGAAACTGAAAGAGGCAGATTTAGATTAGATTAGATATGAGGAAGAAGATCTTTACCGTGAGTATGGTGAGAGACTGGAAATAGCTGTCCAGAGAAGCTGTGGCTGCCCCCTCCCTGGAGGTGTTCAAGGCCAGCTTAGATGAGGCTTTGAGCAGCCTGGGCTAGTGGAAGGTGTCCCTGCCCATGGCAGGGGGGTTGGACTAGAGGATATTTAAGGTCCCTTTCCACCCAAACCATGCTGTGATTCTCTGATTCTATGCACCCCAGGATGCAGTTTGCCCTCTTGGCTGCCAGGGCACACTGCTGACTCCTGTCGAGCCTGCTGTCGACCAGCAGCCCAGATCCCTTTCTGCAGGGCTGTTCTCCAGCCACTGCTCTCCCAGTCTGTACTTGTGCCTGGCGTGATTTCACCCCAGGTGCAGAACGCGACATTCGTTCTTGTCCAACGTGGTGACTCCTCTGGGCCATGGATACAGGTGTTGAGCTGAACAGGGCCCAGGAGGGCTCCCTGCGCAGCACCACGTGTGTCCCAGGATGCGCCCTTGGTGAGTCCATGCCGCCTGCATTTGGAGATGTTCTTCTCTTTCAGGTGCCCAGGAACGTCACCCAGGAGGACTCACTCAAAGGCTCATTCCTTACCCAAGGGAGTTTGTACAGCTTGGGGTCCCCTGGTGTCCTGGGTTGGGCTAAATCAGAACTAATTCTCTTTTAGTGCTTTAACTTTCCAGTTAAGTCTCCTCTAACTAACGGCACTTTCTGAAACAGCAGCCTGTTTTTCCAGACAGTGACTGCTCCCAGCAGTGACAGGGCCTGATGTTTATAGTTCATAGCAAGGAATGGGATGCAGAGAGGCCTTTGCTTATACTTGTTCTTCTAGCGACCAAGGTCACTGGTAAATCTTCTACTCCATGTTAGGGTGCCGGGAGTGAAAAGGGTCGCAAACATGAAAAAGGTCGCACCTGCTGGGAGGAGTATAAAGCTGAGAGATCACGAGGGTCTCTGTTCTTCTTCGATGGCTGACATCTGAGGAGGACTCTGTTCTTCTGTCGTCGATCCCGATCGGTGCATCCCTGAATCCAGTGCCTGAGTCCAGCTCCTGCATCCTTTCCTTGTCTGCTGCCCAGTCCAGCCTGGGACTGCCCCAGTGCCAGCCCTTCAGCATGATGGAGTGGGGGAGTTGGGTTTGGTGTTGGTTTTGGGTCTAGTTATATATATTTGTACATATAGTTTACACTTCATTATTTCCTTATTATTATATTTTCTATTATTGTTACTGTTACATTAAAGCTGTTTCAGCTTTCTTTTCCAAACCGTAAAGTCTCTCTCCCTTGCTCTCTCTCCTCTTCCCTTTTGGGAGGGGAGAGGAGTTAATAGAGAGCATCTCATTTGTTAGTGGCCGGCCCAGCCTCAAACCGTAATACCAGATTAAATCTACTGGAGGTAGATATCAGAATTTCCTTACATCAATGCAGTGTACCCACACCCTTGAGCAAAAGCAATCCCACAAACAGGTTTGTCATTTCCTGAGGGAGGGACAATTTGTGCTGTCTTTCCCAGACAGTTCCCTACAGGCATTATGGGGACATGATCTCCATCTACAATACGCAGGTTTTTGTCTGGGCAGGGCCAGGTCGGTCAGTCGAGCCTCTGGTATTAACTATGCAGGTGGCTTCTGCCCACTCTGCATCCCACCGCTTGTATTTCCCAGCCCCCTTTGCTCTCACTCTTGTCCTTAACAGTCCCTTCTCTCTCTGTCAATCATTCCAGAGGCTGGTGTGTGACAGGCGGTGTGGCACAACCAACCATTGCCACGTTCCCTGGCCCAGGGGCTTCTGAGGGTGTTTCAGAAAGGAATCCTGCTGTCTGCCTCAGGTCTTTCTGGGGTGCCACAGCACTTGCTCTTCAAGGCCCAGGATGGTGTTTTGGGGGCTGGGACATGGTTGTCACAGGGCATGTTGCCAACCCTCTGGTTGTCACTTCCACCACAGTAAGCACATGGCACTTGCCTGGGCAGGTTCGTGCCAGTGTGATATAACCCATCTGTGAGGCCTCTCTGGATTGATATCGCAGCCACCATCCTTCACACCACAGAGGTTTTGCTCACTTGGCTCACTTGACTCTGGTGCATGTGTCACACTCCTGAATAACACCTGCAATGGCTTCAGTGGTCAAGTCCACCCCTCCATCTCAAGCCCATCTGGACATTGAAGCTCTCCCTAGATGTCCTGACCCTACAGGATTCCACCAAGTTATGACTACTTAACTCTTGTGTTCAGAGTCTCGGTCCACCTGAGCCACTTCCATTATTTCACCTGGTCTACTTGCTTGTTGTGTTGATGTTCCTCAGGGATTTCTCTGTCAAACCCCTTGTCCCTGGTGAGTGACTCCAGCTGTTGAGCTTCCTCACCCTCTAACTCCTGACTGGTGCCCCACCGTTCCAGCAGCGGAGCAGCCTGGCACCACTCTGCTTGCCTGTCTGGCACCTGTTATATTGCTGTATTTCTCCAAGGTCTCTCAAGTTCAGTGACCTGGTAGTTTTGGTCTCTTTTGGTGATTTTTCTCAATTCTTCGTTCTATATCCATGCCAAAGAACAGCTTCATACTTCAACTTGTTCTCCTGCTCTATTAATAGGTGGTACAGACCCGTCCACATTTGCGTGGCTGCTTTTTTACTGCTGGAGTGATTCCTCTACTGAGTTGAGGCTTGGGTTGCTATCTCATCCCTGGTGGCCTCAGGTTTGGTTAGGATTCCCATCCCAACCATGGTGTTCTCCAATACCATGTCCATGTCACAATCATGGCATGGTGACTTGGGTCTGTATCTCAACCATGCTTTTCTGACAGCACTGAAGAGATAGACACGGACCAAGACCCAGTACAGCCACAGGAGCTGCTGGGTTTCACTGGGGTAGGCAAGGCACCCTTCTGTTAGGTAGTCTGTCCATGCCCAAGCGAGATTACCTGCCTTTTCAGTCTTCAAAGAACAGGGTTTGGGAGGTGATAACCACCCCAGGACCTGCCCACACACCCTGACACCCAGGGACTGGCTGCCTCAGGGCATCTCTCAGTATCTCCTCACCAATATCTTGTCTCCTCTGCTGACACAATTCTACACCAGATTGCATATACGTTAGAAGAGAGGAACACTGTTACCGTGTAATTACTGCATCATTACCTCCAGACCAAAGGCTTATCATCTCCCCTTATTGAGAAGAACAAGTGTGCAACAAAGAAAAGGACACCTCTGTTCTCCCAAAAGTAACAGATGGATCCACATTGAAGAGTAACATGAGTTGCTGATGCCCAATGACTTTGCAGAAGTCAATGATGGAAACATAGAATCATAGAATCATGTAATGGCCTGGGTTCAGAGGGACCTCAAATTTCACATAGTTCCAACCATCCTGCCATGGCAGAGAAACTTCCCACTAGACCAGGTTGCTCAGGCCCTATGCAATCCTCATCTTGAAGACTTTCAGAGACGGAGGTGAGGCTGACAGGTCTGTAATTACTCAAGTCCTCCTTCTTGCCCTTTTGAAGACTGGAGTGACATTTCTTTTCCTCAGGTACCTCTTCTGCTCCCCAGACTTACCAAAGATGATGGAGAGTGGTGTAGCAATGACTTCTGCCAGCTCCCTCAGCACCCGCGGGTGCATCCCATCAGGGCCCATGGATTTGTGTATGCCCATCTTGCTTAACTGATCCCTAATCCAGTCCTCATCAACCAAGGCAAACTCCTCCTTTCTCCTGACTTCCTCTGGGGTCTCGGGGTCTGGGGCTCCTGAGGACAGTCTCCAGCAGTATAGACAGAGGCACAGAAGGCATTCAGTAGCACCGCTTTCTTTGTATCCTCTGTCACCAGGGCACCCGCCTCATTCAACATTGGGCCTGCATTGTCTCTGGTGTTAGTTTTGTCTGCAAGGTATTTGAAGAAGCCCCTTCTGTTGTTCTTAACCTCCCTTGCAAGGCTTAACTCCAAGGAGGCCTTAGCTTTCCAAGTTGCCTCCCTTCATCTTCTGACAAAACACTTGCAGTCCTCCCAAGTGGCCATCCCCTCCTTCCAAGATCTATAGACTCTCTTCTTCCACTTCAGTTTGCCCATTAGTTCCCTGTTTAACCATGTGGGTCTCCTGGGGTTCTCTTTCTTGATTTCCTACCCACTGGGATGCTCAGACCTTGAGTTTAGCAGCACTTGTCCTTGAATAGAAACTAACTTTCTTGGGCCCCTTTATCTTCTAGTACCTTGTCCCATGGGATTATCCCTAAGAATTGCTTGAAAAGGCCAAAGCTGCCCCTGCTGAAGTCCAAGGTTGTGATCTTCCTTGGTATTCTGTTCCTACCACATCAGATCCTGAATTCCACCATCTCATGGTCGTTACAGCCAAGGCTGTTCTTGACCTTCACCACTTCAACCAGACCCTGCTTGTTAGTGAGTAGGAGATCCAGCACTGCTCCCCCCGCTAACTGGCTCCTCCACCAATTGCATCAAGAAGTTCTCATCGATGCACTGGAAGAACCTCCTGGACTGTGAATGACTGGCTGTGTAGGCCTTCCAGCAAGTATCTGGGGAGTTAAAATCTCCCATGAGAAGCAGGGCCTGTGATTGTGAGGCTGCTGTCAGCTGCCTGTAGAAGGCCTTGTCAACTTCCTCATCCTGGTCAGGTGGCCTGTAACAGACACCCACAACAGTATCTCCCATGCTAGCCTGCCCCTTGAGTCTCACCCACAGACTCAGCTCGCTCCTCATCCACCCCTGGCCACAACTCCGTACATTCTAGTTGCTCTCTCACGTAAAGAGCGACTCCACCACCTCGCCTTGTTGGCCTGTCTTTCACTATAGTGGGAAAACCTCAGGAAAGCTCCTGAACACTAAGATCCGCTGCTGGCTGGTCCCGACTCGAAGCATCTGATCTCAGTGACTGATGTTTAATATGTTTAAGTTTCTTCTTGAGAAAATGTCATGTCATTTTTTGTGTAACCAGAGTGTGGATTTCTATATCTGCATTTCTCTTTGTAGGGACTGGAGCTGTTGCTGACAGCGTATATGTTTCCTGAAATCCTCGAGTGTGAGGTTTTATTGGTTGTGGCTTTTTAAGACTACTCTAAACTTTCTATTAAACTGAGGTGGCTACTTGTTTACAGTTTCTTCATGCCTTTGTGGGGAAGAAATGGACCCCCGGAATCAGAAAACCTGGAGGAAAACTCTGCCTTGTTCAGTGTCAACTTGCTTCTCAAATCCCAATTGCATGAAGGATTTGTCAGCTTTCTTTTGTAATGCTTTTTATTACATTGGAACTCTGTGCGTGTTCCGATTGGTAGTAGAACGCGTTTTTAGCCTTAGTTCTTCCATCCAGAAGGTGTCAAATTCAGGAGTAACAGAGGACGTTAAAGGCAGGGCCTTAATCCTTCCTCACTGTGCAATCTTTCATCCTAGTCAGGTGTCCACTTCTTGTAGAGTTTCTGCGTTTGTGGGGCGTGTAACAGTGGTCAGCTCGTAACCTTTGGAGTGAATCACTGACATGTGACACACAGCAATGAAGTAAAACATCCCTTGAGCTGCCTGAAGAACTTCTCTGGGGGAAAACTCACCCCCATGATTGCTCTGAAGAAGCTGCGGTTGGCTGGGGCAGACGTGGTGACCGTCTCGGTAAGGAAGTGTCAGTGTCAAAAGTGCAAGTGGAGCTTCCCCACCTCTGGTTTTTTGAGTGAGGTGCGTGTGAGTAAACTACACTCGCAGCTCAGACATGAAGGCTTTTATTGCCCGGAACAGGCTGCCGGAGGGCTAAAGTACTGCATGGGTCGCTTAGAGCCGCCAGACTCTCTGGAGTGCTCTGAGGTTCCTTTGTGGTAGGAAAATTGAGAATATTTGGGTCAGTGCTGCCCCTGCTGTTCTTGCTTCACATTAAAACAGGACACTAAGCTAAATGGGTCGTGCTGGGTGAGGTCATAGGTGGCTGCACAGGTGACAGGTGAAGAGCAGCCCCTGCCTTGTGCAGCTCCTCCTGCTGTCCCTGATGGCTCAGGAGCTGCTAGGGCAGGAGTGTGCAGCAGGCTTGTGCCGCTGCTGGGGATGTCAGTGATGGCTGAGGAGGGGACAGGACAGAAGCATGTCCTGGATCTCTTCCCGTTTCTGGCTAGCCCCTCTTGGCTGAGGAGCCAGGAGGTGCGGAGCAGGACCATGGCATGGGCAGCTGCTGGGGATGTCCCTTGTGCCTGAGCAGGAGATAGGGCAGAAGCAAGGTCCTGGCAGGCAGAGGTGCCTGTGATGTCCAGGGGGATGAGGAAATGGGAGGCCAGGAGGCAGCCCCTGGGTTTGCAGCTGCTGCTGAGGTCCCAGGTGCCTGGGGAGTTGGGAGAGCAAGAGCTTGGAGCTGGGTTGTGCAGGGGCTTGGGATGGCCATGGTGGGTGAGGAGGTGTGAGGCCAGGGGCCAGCTGGGTCTTTGCCAAAGCCATGGTGATCTTCCTCTGTACCTGCATTACCACTACTCTGCCTGTCACACGCTGTATTTGATCTCTCTGCCTTTTCATGGATTTTCACCTGTCCTGATAAAATGATCATTTCTGAAGTCATCTTTTCAGATGCCAACTGCCCAGGCAAAGGCCTTGTCCATCATTCTCCATTTTTCTCCTTCATTTACTCTTTGTTCATTCAGACATTTCTCACTTATGCAGCTGCTTTGAGCTTGAGGGACTAAAACAATTTCAGTAGTCTAGTTTTCTCTCACCAGCTCTTTCATTAGGTTTATACCTACCTTTGTGTATCTATCGATCTAACACATTTCTCATAGGATTATCCCTTGTCGAAAGGCGACCTCATTAGAGACATCTTGTACTTAGCACACAGTTGAGGAGTGTGTTTTATTGTTGATGAGACTTGGTCATGCTTTACTTTTCTTTGATTGCACATGGGAGAAATCGTTCTGTGCCTGTGTGCAGGCAGTTCTCTAAGGAAAGCAGATGGGAGATGGTGCAATGGAGATGTAACTGTTGTCTGCAGACTTGAGTGGAGAAGTCTGAGGTAAGACAGGATGTAAATCCCCGTCGAACAAACACAGCAATGAGGATGTAGAGGAGGTGAGGAGCAAAGCTGTCCATAAAGTGTCAGACCTCAAGGGACTGCTGTTCCTAGCTATCCAGACCTGCTGAGGAGACACTCTGCATCTATACCAATTAAAGAATCCTAGTATCACCTCTTCTCTAAACTGAAAATTGAATAAAAATACACTTTTAAATTAATTTTAATAAGGTGCACTTTTCAATTTTCCTCTGTAACTACATTCTGAAAGAGCTACAATTAGCTGTAGAAATCTCGAAGACTTGAAAAAATGAAAGGAAGAGAAATAGCTCGTTAGGGCTTTCTGTCTTTTAATGAGCCCCATGGGGTATTTGGCCTTAAGTAAAGGAATCTCAGCTACTGAGAAGAGACTGAGCAAACTGCTTATGTCGTCAAAGTCAGAAGCAAACCCCAAAGTCCCTTGAAGGACTGATTGGCCCCACTGAGGGCCACTGCTGACAAAGCCTCCCCAGGGACTCCTTAGAGCAGAGAACTGGAGGCTGTGCTTGCAGGTAGGCAAAGGCCCTGTGCAGGGGGCTGGAGTGCTGAGAAAACCCTGGCTTGGTTTCACCCAGCAGAACGTCCAAACCCTGACCCTCAGGCCCTGGGCAGGCAGATCCTGTCCTTCATATGGGGCTCAGGGCTCTTCCCGGGGGCAGTGGGGTGTGAGGGGGAGCAGTGCCAAAGGCAGGGAAACTGGACAAGCCCTCCCGGCTTCCCCAAGCAACGGGGAAGGAGAAACGGAAAGTTCTGCCTGGGAGGCCTTGGTGGCAGAGGCCACTGCCATAGCCAAGGGGCCCAAGGCCTTGCTCCTGTTGGGCCTTTGAGCCTTGCCAGAGCCCTCGGCCATCTCTGCTGCAGGCTGTCCTGCACTCTGCCACGCCTGCACCTCTTCCCTTGCAGGCTGCACACACCCATCTTGCTTTCCCACACAGCTCTGCCCTCAGCATTTCTAGACCTTTACTGATGTCTCTCCACCCTCACTGCCTGTTCCTTAAAACACAAAGCCACGGGCTGATCCTGACACCCTCTGGGGGACCTCTTGCGCCACAAGGCTACCCTTTGAGGGAGATTTCTTTTTCCTCACATGCAGTCTGAACCTTCCAAGCGGCAATTTGTGGAGGTTTCCTTCTCTTCCCACTACCCAGAAAAGTTCCATCATCTCTGGAACCACCCTTCAAGCAGTTATTATAGAGCCCTGGGCGTCAACTCCATCAGCCTAAAGAAGCCCAGGTCCCTCAGCCCTCCACACAGGCCCCAAACCCCATCTTGGCAGATCCCATCTAGAGCCTCTCCAGCTCCTGCCCATTCCTCCACAATAGAGCGCCCCACATGGAGACACACTAGTCCAGATGTGGCCACACCAGTGCTCAGTCAAGGGCCATGATAATTCCTGTCTGGCTGGCCATGATGCCCCTAATACAGCCCTGTGTGCAGCAGGCTTTATTCCTGGTCAGCATGTGCCACTGGCTAATGCGGCATCCCTCATCATGCCCAGGCTCCTCTCCTCAAGGTCACAGAATCACAAAATCACAGAACAGTGGGGGTTGGAAGAGCCCTCTGCAGGCCCTGGCCACACTCTTCTTCACACACCCCAGGATACCACTGGTCTTTTTAGCCACAAGGGCACGTCTGGCTCATGGTTAACTTGCTGTCTACTACAATTCCCAGGTCTTCCTCTGCAGAGCTGCTCTCCAGCAGGTCAACCCCCAGCCTCTACTGGTGCAGGGGGTTATTCCTCCCCATGTGCAGGACCCTACTCTTGCCGTTATTGAACCTCATGAAGTTCCTCCCTGCCCAGCTCTCCAGCCTGTCCAGGTCTCGCTGAATATCAGCACAGCCTTCTGGTGTGTCAGCCACTCCTCCCAGTTTAATATCAACAGCATGGTTTAGTTGTATATTTTAGCAAGTACTGCAACAGATATCACCTAAATGAGAGTTTCAAAAATCTAGGCAAGTGCAACAATCATAGAATCGTGGAACTGTGTTTTTTGAGAACCTCCAGGGATGGTGTGTCCACCACTTCCCTGGGCAGCCTGTTCCAGTGTTTGAGAACTCTTTCAGGAAAGAAATATTACCTCATGTCCATTCTAATCTTCCCCTGGTGCAACGTGAGCCCATTTCCTCTTGTCCTATGACTTGTTACTTGGGAGAAGAGACTGACCCCCACCTCACTACAACCTCCTCTCAGGTAGTTGTAGAGAGCGATGATGTCTCCCCTCAGCCTCCTCTTCTCTGGACTAAACAATCCCAGTTCTCTCAGCTGCTCCTCACAAGACCTGTTCTCCAGACCCTTCATCACCTTTGTTGCCCTTTTCTGGACACGCTCCAGCACCTCAGTGTCTTTCTTGGAGTGAGGGGCACAAAACTGCACACAGAAGTTGAGGTGCGGCCTCACCAGTGCTGAGTACAGGAACACAATCACCTCCCTGCTCCTGCTGGCCACACCATTGCTGATACGGACCGTGATGCTGTTGGCCTTCTTGGCCACCTGGGCACACTGCTGGCTCACGTTCAGCCGCCTGTCGAGCAGCACACCCAGGCTCTTTTCTGCCGGGCAGCTTTCCACCCACTCATCCCGAGCCTGTTGCAGTGTGTGGTGTTTTTGTGACCCAAGTACAGGACTCGGCTGCTGGCCTTGTTGAACCTCATACAATTGTCCTCAGCCCATCGATCCAGCCAATCCAGGTCCCTCTGTGGAGCCTCTCTACCCTCAAGCAAATCAACACTCCCACCCAATTTAATGTCATCAGCAAACTCACTGAGGGAGCACTCAATCCCCTCATCCAGATCGTCGATAAAGATGTTAAACAAGACTGGCCCCAACACTGAGCCCTGGGAGACATGGCTTGTGACCAGTCACCATCTGGATTGAACTCTGTTCACCATCACCCTGTGCTTGACCGTCCAGCCAGTAACCTCACCCAACCTGAGCTACTTGTCATGACCAGTAACTCCACACAACACACCTTTTCTGTCCTGTGTAACCACCATACCAAATGGAAAAGAAGATATTGACGAACTCAGTTGACACTTCACGGACAATTTCATGGACATTTGAGAGGGGTGGCCCACAGTTAAAGCAGTGATAGCTGTCTGTAAACCGTATGATTGGAAGGGGGTGGTTTTATATGAAGGTCTTTTGGATAGTGTGGGACCTGAGTATGACAGAAATGGGATGGAATAACGGGTGGAGATTGGACTGGGCCTGGCTGGGCTGGACTTACTTCTCTTCATGAAAGCTCCCGTGGTGCTATGTCTCAGTCTTGTGACTAAAACCATGCTGAGAATACACAAATGTTCTAGCTGTTTCTGAAAAGTGTTTGAAAAGACTCAAGGCCGGCTCTGTTTCTGACTGTATCACACCAGTGAATAAAGGGATGAGGGTGCAAGAGGTTGGGAAGAGAAACAAGAAGGCCGTTGACCGCAAATGGTCACCTTAACCCGCAAGTATTCTTGCTTTTACTGTCCTTTAGTCTTCCCCTGTCCCATAGAGGTTGATGAGGGATGTGAGCAAGCCGCAGGGTGGTGCCTAATTTCTTGCGGTTGTTAATCCACAATACATACAAAACAAGGAAGAGCTGGCTAGGAACGGAAATGTCAGGGGTGAGAAGGTAGAGTTGAGGAACCTGAGAAAATGGGAAGAAAGTAAAGAACAGGGCTTCTGGAGGGCCTGCTGAGGGACGTCCCTAGAAGAACCCACGGTCTACAGCCCTGAAGAGAAGACGAGTGCAAAGAGCTGTTTGATGCTCAAGGATCTTCTCTTCATGATCCAGAATGGTCCAACCTGACATGCTGGAGGTCACATCAAGGTGGCAGGAGGCTGGCATGGCTGAGAAAAGAGCTGCTGGTTAAAAGCAAGCATGAAGGGGAAGCCCAGAAAAGGTGGCAGCTGGCTGCCTTCCAGCCTCCTTGGTTCTGTGATTTTGGGAGGAGATGACACTCCAGAGCTCTTGGCAGCACTGCCCTCCTGCCAGGATCTCCCTTCGTCCCAGGCAGGCAAAGGCACGGTCAAGGTGGCTCTGATGCTGAGTAAACCTGGGGGTGTTCCATGAAGGTTACAGGTCCTGACCTCCAGCCTCTGGGAAGGGAGAACATGTCCCTCAGGCATTGCTCAGGCCTCTCCTGGGGACAGTCTGATCTGCACGGTGCAATGGCAAGCTCAGGTGTGGGACACTGTAGGACATCCTGTGGTGGAGATGCTCAAGGGCTCTGGCAAGACAAAAAGCTCCCAAGAGAGCCAAGGTCTTTCTCGCCTTGGCTAGGGCTGTTGTCTCAACCCCCAAGGCCTACTGGAAGACCCCTTCACCTTATGTCACCAGCACCTCAGTGCCTCCTCAGCCCACCCAGGACAAACCCAGAAGCAGAGGACCTTGGCCCTGTCCTTGGCACTGCACATCCCCACATCACCCTGCCCCAGGAAGAACCCTGAGGAATGGCTGAGGGACAGGGTCTGCCTTGCAGGGGCTGGGGAGTCAGGGCTTGGTCTTTTGGCTTGATAAAGCACACCAAGGTTTACTCAGCATCTGAGACACCTTCACCTTACCTTTGCCTACCTGTCCTCACTGCCTCCAGGTTTCTTTTTTAACCAGCCTTCAGGGAGGCTTTGTCAGTAACGTCCCTCAGGGGAACCCATTAGTGCTCCGAGAAACTTTGGAGTTTGCATCTGACTTTGACTCCTTGAGAGGTTTCCTCAGGTTCCCCTCAGTGTCTGAGTTTCATGAACTTCACACTAGACCACCAGAGAGACGATTAAAATGCTTTTGGGCTGTTGCTCTGGTGCTGATCTGGGCTGGGCTCCTGGGACAGAGAGAGCTCCTAGCAAGCAGGCAGAGCTGCAGGGAGACAGCTCTGCCCAGCAGCAGCTGCTCTGCCAAGCGCAGCAGGGCTGAGGGGGCTGCCTGTGGGCACCAAGGAGAAAGGAGCGGGGCAGAGAGAGGTTAAAGGCAGGGGAGAGGGGGAGGATGGCTGAGAGCTCACTGGAGGAGAACTCTTCCCAGCCTCTGACACAGTAAGTCTCTGGGTGCAGGGTGATGTGTCGGTGGCTCCTTGCAGGATCTCCTGAATGTGTCCAACCTCTGGGATCTGTCTGTGATGGAGAAGAGGAAGACGGGCTGCAGTGCAGGGCTTCCCTAGTGCAGTGTGAGAGGGACAGGGCATGACGGCTGCCTTCTGGTGGGGATGGCTGTGGGGTGTGAAGGTGGGTGTGCAGCCAGGGTTGCCCATGCACCTTCTAAGCGTGGTCCCTTCACCACAGGAGACTGTGTCCTGGGGCCGAGACTCTGTCACAAGCCAGAATCAGCACTCACTGTGCCCAGGGAGCTCTCCATGGAGCTGTGGGTGGAAGGACTGCTCTCCAGCAGGGCAGGGCAGGTATCTTCTGCTGTTCAAAGGATGCTGTGCTGCTTTGGACTTCTCACAACTTCAGATCGCCACAGGACATTGGCAGTGGCAGCTTCTCAAGAAGCACATCAAGGCAGGGTTTACCTGAATGAGAAGGAGCCTGTGCTTTCAGTCTTCTACTCTGAGTGGCCTCTGGGGTGGAGGGAGGGTTTGTACCTGGAAATTATTCTCTCAGTCTGGGAGGAGGCACTGAAAGTCCAGATGTGTTTCACTTGGAGGTTTCTAAATCTGGGATTATCAAAAATAAACCACCTTTGGCTTTCAGACATCCCCAGCATCACCTCTCCATCCTCATCAGCAATGAATTCATGTTCCCATCAGATCCTGCAGCCACGGAAATGGCCCTGGGCAGTGCTTGGCTGCCAGGAGGGGGTCTGCAAGGCAGAGCTGAGCACAGAGCGTGTGGGATGGGTCTGTGAGCGTTGCCAGGGAGGAGATGTAGGGAGAGAGAAAGAGCTCCTGACAGGGACAGCTCCAGAGACATGGGCAGAGTAAACTAGAAAAGTCATGTCAGTGGGAATTGAGAAAGCTCTTGGTTTAACACAGAGAAGTACTTCCGAGCAAGCCTCCCTGATCAACCCTCAACCCGAGCAGACCCTCTGCCCTCAAGGTGCGGGGTCCAGGGCAGGAGCTGTCTCCTTCTCTCCTGACACATAAATCTCTTCCTTCTGCAGAGAAAAGGGACTGAGAGCAACAGGTCTGGGATGTCACCAACGTGGAGGTGCTGTGCTCTGCTGTGTAAGGAGGCGGCTTTCCTGAGTGCCAGCTGTCTTCCTCTCCTGTTCTCCTTTCGCAGAAGGACCAGGTTATTACTTTGTGTTTTTTTCACCAATTCCTGCTGCTCCTTTTCTAGTTGTTGAAGGTCTGGGTTGTGTGGGGTGGGGGAGTGAGGGGAGTCTCAGACGCATTTTGAGAAACTGAACCTAGGGGCCTTTGGGCAATGCAGTGTGTGGGACTTGGAAATAACTTGGGTCTCTCTTCAGGAGAAGCTGGGCGCTGTCTCTCGGGATCTGAGGATCTCCATGGGGATAAGAGGTTTAAGTGCCCTTCCCCCATGCTGGAGGCACTTCAGCAGGGGAGGATGGGAACCTACGGACAGCCCCATTCTCCCCCAAAGGCACGCTGCTGTTATCATGTCTGGAGAGAGCCTGGAGATGGAAAATGTGGGGGAGAAAGGTTCTGTGTTGGCCGTGAGTGATTCCGACCCAGACTTTGCTGTTCAGGAGAGCAGAGTTGGAAGGGCTGGGTCCCTCCCTGGGCTCTTCCCACTCAGACACAGCAGGTCTGGGTGCTGACTCCATCGCACTGCAATAAATAGGGACAATGGTCACACAGTGACTGAGGCAAATATGTCTCACTGGATTGAAGGCACCCATTGCCAGGAACACCTACCGAATGCAGGGACTGTTCGACACCACTGCAATAGCACAGGTCTGACTTGTCTGGAGCCCATGGGCAGAGTCCCTGCTCATCAATCCTGATCTCACAAAAAGGAACTGACAGAAGGTCCCCCAAAACAAAGAGAAGTCCTTGTGTTGGGTGTCTATGGGAAATGGCATAAGACTGGCTCAGAGAAATCTGTCCTCACTTGTCAATGTCTTCTTTTTCAAGTTTTCCATTCCTGCAGTGAAATAATGTCCAATGGCAGCTCCATCACGCAGTTCCTCCTCCTGCCATTTGCAGACACACGGGAGCTGCAGCTCTTGACCTTCGGGCTCTTTCTAGGCATCTACCTGGCTGCCCTCCTGGGCAACGGACTCATCATCACCGCCATAGCCTGCGACCACCATCTGCACACCCCCATGTACTTCTTCCTCCTCAACCTCTCCCTCCTTGACCTGGGCTCCCTCTCCACCACTCTCCCCAAAGCCATGGCCAATGCCCTCTGGAACACCAGGGCCATCTCCTACTCAGGATGTCTTGCCCAGGTCTTTCTATTTCTCTTTTTTATAGTAGCAGAGTATTGTCTTCTCACCATCATGGCCTACGACCGCTACGTTGCCATCTGCAAACCCCTGCACTACGGGACCCTCCTGGGCAGCAGAGCTTTTGTCCACATGGCAGCAGCTGCCTGGGGCACTGCTTTTCCCTATGCTGTGCTGCACACGGCCAATACATTTTCACTGCCCCTCTGCCAGGGCAATGCTGTGGACCAGTTCTTCTGTGAAATCCCCCAGATCCTCAAGCTCTCCTGCTCAGACGCCTACCTCAGGGAGGCTGGGGTAATTGTGGTTAGCGTAATTTTTGACTTTTTTTGTTTTGTGTTCATTGTGGTGTCCTATGTGCAGATCTTCAGGGCCGTGCTGAGGATCCCCTCGGAGCAGGGACGCCACAAAGCCTTTTCCACCTGCCTCCCTCACCTGGCCGTGGTCTCCCTGTTTCTAAGCACTATTTTTTTTGCCTACCTGAAGCCCCCCTCTATTTCTTCCCCAGCTATTGACTTGTTGATGGCAGTTCTGTATTCTGTGGTGCCTCCAGCACTGAACCCCCTCATCTACAGCATGAGGAACCAGGATCTTAAAGACACGTTGAGGAAGCTGATTCTGTCACTAGTCTCTCAGCACCATTAACCTGCCCGTGTCTCTTCAGAAGTGACTTCAAATTCATCCTGGGAACGTCCTGTGCTTTGGGCATGGCATTTGTCCAGGAACATCTGTATCCACGTCACTTCCACAGAGACATGAACCCTCCCTGTCTGACCCAGAGGCCTGTTCACGTGTGTCTGGCCCAACGGTACAGCTAACCTCCCGTGTTGTATCTCTGTAATAAAAGGGGATTTCTTCAGTGCCTCTGTCTGGAGGTTGAGCTGAGGATAGGATGAAGAGATTGCCCCACATGTCCGTGCTGCTGTGCTTGGGTTCTCCATGAGCTGAGGGGAGAATGGCATGAGACAACATGTTAGGGAAGGGGCCTGGGCTGAGCCTTCACCTATGGGTGCCCAGTGCCCCTGGAAATAGTGAGTGATCCACAGGGGTCTGCCTGGGGCGGTCACCCCATGGCTTTTGGGCGCCACAGCCTGCTCCTCTGCAGAGCAGCACCAACAGCTCAGGGCCCTGTGGAGAGCACAGGGAGGGGGCAGGAGCAGCAAAGTCAGGCCAGCAAAGACAGAATTCTCCTGGTGACAGGCTGTCAGGGGAGAGGGACATCCCTGGAGAAGAGCAAAGGAGAAACTCTGTGATTCCAGAAGAGTAATAAATGACAAGAAAAGAAATCTATTTCTGCATGCCCCAGCTCAGGGCAGGTTTCTCTATGGATGGTGGAGCAGGAGCAGCCTGAGGAGTCCCTGGGCCAAGAGTCCTTTCTTGGGAGAGGGGCTGGCACAGAGGGGCTTGCTGACAGTGGACAAGAAGGATGTCTTGGGGACACAGGGAGACCCTGGTCATCTCGCCTCCTCAGGCCATGGCTGGCCCTCGTCCCTGAGGGGGCTGATGGGGAGGCTGAGACACCTCTCTGCCCTCCAGGAGCTCCTGTGACCTTCAGAGGGCCTGGGGCTGAGGAGCTGAGTGTGCAGGGCTTTGCAGCACCCATCAGCGGGCGCTGCCACGGGGTCAGCCCAGCATGGGCTGTTTCTCTGGGCTGCACAGGGGAGAGATGGGCAGGGGAGAACCAGGGAGGGACTGGGCTGGGCTGGAAAGTGCTCAGGAGAGGAACACACGGAACGTAGCTGAGCTGTCTGACCATGCAGGGGGAGAACTCGCACCAGGGCTCATGGGAGGGAGCTGAGACTCGCAGACACAGGAGAAGGGAGCCTGGTCTGGGCCTTTGGTGGCGTGGACGGTTGGGGAAGGTGCCTCAGGGCACTTGCAACCCCCCAGCCTTTCTCAGTGGTCATTTCCAGCGCTGGCAGCACACACCAAGTCTATGGGTGAATTTTCCTGTTTGGCCATTTCCATCCTCCTGCGGGGATCAGTGCTTGAATCACTTTGCTTGAAGCAAGGGACCTCCAAGATGGTCAGGGACTGGAGCACCTTTCCCAAGAGGAGAGGCTGAGGGAGCTGAGCAAGTCCAGCCTGGAGAATGGAAGGCTAGAGGGACTTCATCGCGGCCTGCCAGTACCTAAAAGGACTTTATGACTAATAGACAAGCTCTTTCAGCATGGTGTGCAGTGGGAGAACAAAAGACAGTGGGTGGGAGATGAAAGAGAAGAGGGTCAGCCTTTTTTACAGTCTAAACCCTCATTTTTAGGGCAGAAATCCTGCTTCAGGTTCCAAAAATACATTGATAGCATCCAAAGCCTCATTTTCCCTCTCCAAATTCTTACTTTTGGCTTCCAAAGCCTCACTCTTTGCTTGCAAAGCCTCATATTTCAGTCCCAAAGCCTCTTTTTCAGTTCCAAAGCTTTGCTACTAGGGTTGAAAGCCTCCTGTTTGGATTCAAACCCTCCTTTTGAGGATCCAAACCCTCACTTCTAAGTCCAAAGTCCCTCTTCTAAGGTCTAGAGACTAACCTGAAGGGCCCAGAGCATCATTTTAAGGCCCTAATCTGATTTTGCAGGTCCAAGGCCTCAATTTGAGAGTCCAAAGCCATATTTGTAGGCTCCAAAGGCTCATGTTGGGGCCCAGTCCCTCATCCTGAGATTCCAAGGCCTCCTTTTCAGGGATCAAAGCCTCATTTTCAGGATCCGGTCTGCAATTTGGATGGCCTAAAGCCTCATTTCTGAGGGTCTAAAGACACAATTTTAGGGTCCAAAGCCACATTTTCAAGCTCCAAAGTGGCATTTTTAGGATCCAGCCTGTTGTTCTCAGGGTCAAAGCTGCATCTGGTGTGCCCAAAGCCCCATTGTTATGGTCCAAACGCCTCCTTTAAGGCCCAAAGCCTCATTTTAGGGTCCAAAGCTGTCTTTTCAGTTCCCAGACCCTCATTTTCATGTTTCAAAGCAGTATTCTTAGGATCCAGACAGTCATCTTTAGGAGCCAAGCTGCAACCTGAGTGTCGAAAACCTCGTTTTTGTGACACCCATCCCTTTCTTTATGTTCCAAAGCCTCATTTTTCAAGTCCAAAGCTTTAATTCCAGGGTTGAAAGTCTCCCTTTTAGGGTGCAAACCCTACTTTTTAGAATCCAAACCCTTACTTTAAGCTCCAAGCCCCAATTTTGAGGTCCAGAGCTTCACCTGAAGGGTCCAGAGTGTCATTTTGAAGGGCCCAGGACCGATTTTGCAGGTCCAACGTCTCATTTATAGAGCCCAAAGCCTTATTTGCAAGGTCCAAAGCTCATTTTGGGGCCCAAACTCTCGTTTTGATCTTCCAAGGCCATTCTGTATTAATCCACAAAAAAACTTCTCAGAGGAAGAAGTGTAATTGCCAATTGTCTCCACGCGATGGTACTCGAAGTACAGTCATGGCATCAGTGCAGAGCCTGAACACCAGACCAAGCTCAAGGGCGTTGTTTTATAGTAAATCTTCCCGGCAAAACACCACTGAGCCCGACAGAGCACAGCAAACTGCAAAAGTCCAAACCAGCAATAAAGGGAGTGTGGCACAGATCAGCTAAAATACTATCAATATCAGATAAATCAATACTGTGACTAGCAATTTTTAACAGATATAATAATTAAAAATTCCTTGTGATACGCTCTGTTTAAACCTATTGTTATCTCAAACCCTTTGATCCCCACGCTGAGTGTGCTGTTGTGGCAGTGGGGGATGAATCAGAAGGGTGAAAGTGAGAAAAACTTGTGGGTTGAGATAAAAACAGTTTAATAATTAAAAAGACATTAAAACCCAAAAGTAATGGAAAACAAAACCAACCAAGAAAGAGAAAAATCCAAGAAAAAACAGCCATGCAAAAGAAAAGAGTTGCTCACCACCAACTGACTGATGCCAGTCCCACAGCAGCAGCTCCCACGCTAACCTTAACCCCCCATTTTATTGCTGACCGTGACGTCATACGACCTGGACTATCCCTTTGGTCAGCTGGGGTCAGCTGTCCTGGCTGTGTCCCCTCCCAACTTCTCGTGCACCTTCAGCCAGGAAGGTCACAAATCCAAACTGCAGCACCCTGTGGGCTGCTAGGAAGAAATTCCACTCCATCCCAGGCAAAACCACCACTGGTTCAGCCTTTGGGTATGGAGTGCATCTTCCAGAGCACATCTCCAGCCACGTGTCACCTCTGTAGCGTGTCTCCACAAGAGCTCCCCCCCATCAACCCCACACAAA
Organism: Leptosomus discolor; assembly: GCF_034619465.1. Taxonomy (NCBI): domain Eukaryota; kingdom Metazoa; phylum Chordata; class Aves; order Leptosomiformes; family Leptosomidae; genus Leptosomus; species Leptosomus discolor. The sequence continues at coordinate 441,002 of NW_028237764.1, forward strand.
GCCACAGGCTTGAGGGAGAAGGTTTAGATTGGACATTAGGAGAAATTTCTTCACCGACAAGGTTGTCAGGCACCGGAACAGGCTGCCCAGGAAAATGGTGGGGTCACCATCCCTGGAGGTGTTTAAAAGGCGTGTAGACATGGTGCCTAGGGACACAGTTTAATGGTGGGCTTGGCAGTGCTTGGTTAACGGTTGGACTCGATGATCTTAAAGTCTTTTCCAACCTGAACGACTCCATGACTCTGTTCTTCCATGACTGTGTAGCTGGTTCTCCAAGTAAAGCAGATGGGAATCGGTGGAAACGAGCTGAACAGTTCAGCTACAGCCTTTAGTGGAAAAAACTGTAGATTCGTGAATTCCTGATGCAAGTTGCAGGCGGCTACTGAGAAAAATGGCTGGTGGAGGGAGACCGATGATGAAGATGGGACACAGGACAAAGATGGCCTATACGGCGTCTGACAGAGATGATCGTATTCAGGCTTCCTCGGGAGATGTTCTGGATCAGTATGAATTGGAGAAGGCTGATAGTGCTTGCCTTGTAAAGGGAAAAATAAAGACAAGTGGAAAAAGAAGACATCCTGATAGATTATTATTTATTACTGAAACCTTCTCTCTTTGGCTGCACTCCTGAAATGTCTCAAATGCACCACAGAAGACTCAAAGACTTGTGGAAAATGATGCACAGGCTTGGCTTGTTGGGGCGTTTTTGCACATGAATGAGTCTTCTGGTGCCAAATTCCTGAACTGCAGTGTTGGGGATAGCCTGCCTGAGGAAGATGAAATTGGCCTCGACAGCATCCCAGTATACCCGTGAAAAGATGAAAGAAGTGGGTGAAGAATGTTGTAAACAGGTTTGAGGAAGTGATATGAGACTGAGCAAGGAGAGACTAAACAAGGGAATAGCACAGAGCAGAAATTTGGCAAGAGAACAGTAGATGAAGTGGGAAATACAGTTGGAGCTCCAGTCAATCAGTATGTGAATAGAGGTGAATGGACAGAGCTATTGAGCGAACCATTTTAGCAGCCTTAGTGCATGAACCAGTGGACAGATAAGGTTACAAAAGGGAACACTTTTTCTGCTGTGCCATCTCAACCATCTTGGCTTTTGTACTTAATAAAGGCTGCCTTACACGTATTTTTGTCGGTGTAAGTCCCTACTGTGACAAATGGTGACCCCGATGTGATCTTTGAAGGCGACCTGATTTTTGACACAGAGATTCTGTGCGGGCTGCAAGACAGCCTGAGCTGCAAGACAGCTCAACCTAATTTTGACACAGATTCAGTGAGGGCTGCCGAACAGTTCGACCTCACTTCGACACAAAGAGATTCCGTGTGGGCTGCTGGACAGCCTGGGCTGCGTGGCAATTTGCAGCGGGGACGGATCCCGGTGAAACTTGAGAGCTGTGGGACTCGGCCTGATCCGGACCTGAGCTTCACTTCGCACCTGATAAGGTGAGCCACCGGGAATAAAACTATAGTTTGGGCCAACAAATAACAAAAGAGGAAGAGACAATATTGTCTACCTGGAAGGCCCTATTAGAAAGAAAAGGTGTGAAACCCACCAACCATGGGTCCAAGAGAATGTTAATATGGAGTGAAATGCAGGGATTTGAAGATACTTCAGCCACTGCATTTAGTGGGACTGCCTGGGAAGAAGTTTGGCGGAAACTATGGAGTGCAATTTCAAAGGGGCAAAAGGATGCAACAGAATTAGCCATTATGTGGCGGCTATTAAGCGAGACTCTGAAAGAATGGCAAGCTGAATGTGATGAAAAGGAAAAGTCGCTAATAGAGGAAAGAGGAACTACAAGTAATTTAGGACAGGAGGGAGTTCGTTCCAGGCTCTCTGCAGTGGCGGGGAGAAAACCATGTACTGGAAAGATGAGATCCCGCCCTTGTAAGCTCCCCCCCGCTCCTCCCTCCGACGACACCGCCGCCGCCGCTGCCGCTGTTGCCGCAGCCGCCGCCACCCCCGCCCGCCCACCCCCTACTCCACCTATTTCGAGTGGTTTCCCCCCCCTTAAGGAATGTAGAAGATGATATTGGGTTAACACCCTCGGCACCTCCACCGGAGGAGCAAGAAGCTGCGGGGGGAAAGGGAAGAAAATGATGATAGTGAAGAAGATGAGGAACTAGATTTGAATGCGGCTCTGCAATCTTTGCGAATTTCTAATTCACATGACCGACGTGCTCAACTGTGGACCCTACCCCTTGCTACTGGAACTGTTACACCGATGGCCTGACCGAGCACCTCCCCTGGCCCCCACTCCATCCCCCCCCACCCCCGGTGAAGAGAAAGGAGCGGCAGGAACAACAGAGTGAAGAACTGACCCCAACCCCCAATCCCCGTTCCCCCCCTGTGCCGCTTGCAGGGAGAAGGGAGAGAAATCGGGAATGCGGTTAAACCCGGGACAGAGGGAAGGGGTGCGAGGAAGGTGTTTTGGGATTTGATTTTATGAGACAAGAATGATGGTGAGGGGGATGGGAGGCAGAGTATGGATTCGGAGGCATTGAGGGGTGGAATGATTGTGGGAAATTTATGCTGTTGTAATTGTGGTGAAGGGCCGAGGGGTGGATTGTGTGTAAATTATCCACTTTTGTTCAGTGTTGTGATGATGCTAATTTAATTCTGATGTGGGGAATTCTTTTTGTTGATGTTGAGTGAAGTTTGTGAAGACTGTGACAAATGTGGATTTTAATGGTAATTCTTAAATACGTGATTCACGGAGCCGAAGGGTGGAATGTAACAGGTTTGTGTGTGTGTGGCAAGGTTTTGGTAGGGAGGGGACAGGGGACCCCCTGTGCCACCCCTGGGGTCACCCTAACCCCCCCAAAGAAAAAACAAAACGCACCTCACATAGGAAAAGAAAAAAACAACTCTTGAAGTGCAATGGAGAATACCTGCCTGGTAACACTTGGTTGTTACTGAGTTTTCTCAGATTCAGTTGACAACCCAGATGCGACAATCTCTGTCCAGTTGCAGGAGCCTCTGAGGACAGGGACTCCCTAGGCGCGCTCCAGGACCTTTTCTCGGAGGGACTCCCTGACTCACCTGGCTCGCTGCAGGGGCAGACAAGGACCATCCACGGAAAAAGGTGTTCTTGCTGGTTCTGGTTCTGTAATTTGTTCAACGCTCGCACTGTGCACTGGTCAGCATTGATGTTAATGTCTGTTTTCACCACTCGCACTGATATTTGACTACGTGAATTGGAACTCGTCTGACATAGGTATGATATTGGATCTTAGTCTGCTCAATGCTATAGGTGCTATTGTAGTAATCACAGTTGCAAGTGTCCTCTTATGTCTTTTGTGTGAATGGTGTAAAGGAGCTCCTTGTGTGATAGTGTAAAAACTGGTTATCAGTATTTGAATGCGTGAGTGAGACGCAGTGTTATTGTTATCATTATATAGATGATATTTTGTTAACCGCACTTTGCCGCTTTTAGATGAAATAGAAAAGGACACGTGGGACAGTCGCTTCAGGGAAACGTCAAGAAGAGCGAGAGAGGGTGCGTGAAGATAAAGAATCCCTCTCCAGCCACGGCAAAAAAATCCACAAACAATTTGTCAATGGTTTGTAGCACAAGCTTTGTCGCCTGTGAGAGAATAATTCCCTGCTAGTTATTGTTACCATTACGTGGATGACACCCTGTTAGCATCAAGCAGCAAGGAGCAGCTGAGAGACATGGAGAATTTGGCCAGAGACTCATTACAACAATATGGATTAGTTATTGCCCCTGAAAAAGTACAAAAGGTGGAACCCTGGAAATATTTGGGAATGACGTTTACAAGCAAACAGGCTGTGTCTCAGCCGGTGAAACTCAACCTTAATGATGTACAGAAGCTGATGGGATCCTTGAATTGGATCAGGCCCCATCTTGGGCTGACAAATTTGCAGTTGCAACCATTATTGGAATTATTAAAAAAAATTCTACTGATCCAGCAGAACCCAGAATATTAAATGAGGAAGCACTACGTGTAATTCATGTGGTGGAACAATCGATACGTGAGAAATTTGTCTCTCGAATAGACTTGTCTCAATTGGTACACATCTTTGTACTAATTGACAAAACTGCACCATTTGGTGCTTTGGTGCAGTGGAATCCTGAGTGGGATGACCCATTACACAGTTTAGAATGGATGTTTTTATCATTCCGGCCACGAAAAACCGCTCCTAGATTGTTTGAACTTACTGCTGCTGTTATCATAAAAGCTAGAGATATCTAGAACTAACAGGGCGTGATGCAGCTACAATTGCTTTTCCTGTTCAAAATTGGTATTTTGAATGGTGTCTGGCAAATAATTATGAGCTACAAGCGGCCTTGGTGAGTTTTGAAGGGCAAATATCGTACCATCTACCATCACACTTACTACTGAAATTTGCTCGAGAAGTACTATTTGGTCAGAACAACTTAAGCCAGCCAGAACCTGTAAAAGGCCCCACTGTCCTTACAGATGGTTCAGGAAAATCAGGTAAAGAAGCTGTAGTATGGTATGAAAACAACAACTGTAACGACAAAGTAGTGTATTAAAAAGGTTCTCCACAAGTAGTAGAGCTGCGTGCCATGGCTGTTGTTTTTCTATTTTTACTTCTCCTGTAAATATTGTCACTGACTCAGCATATGTAGCCGATGTAGTTAATCCATTGGATAAAGTGGTCTTGACTATGTCAGACAATCAAATCTTATTTGAGGTGCTTTTGGAACTCTGGAAGAGCATTCAACAACGAAGAGAACATAATTTTGTTATGCATGTTCGTACTCATATCACTTTACCCAGATTTTAGACAGAAGGTAATGCAAGAGCGGATGCTCTTGTTTCTGCCATGGCTCTGAGTACTGTTCCTAACAAGAAACATCAAGCTGTATTGTCACATCAATTTTTTCATCCAGGTTTTCGAGCTTTGCGACGGCAGTTTGGTTTGCCCTGTACTGAGGCTCGTTCTGTTGTAGCTGCCTGCCCTGATTGCCAGGGAACTCACACCCCAGTGTGTTTTGGTAGTAATCCCAGAGGTATGCAAGCCTTGCAGATTTGGCAAACTGATGTTACTCATATTAATGAGTTTGGCCGACAGAAATATGTTCATGTTTCTATTGATACTTATTCTCATGCTTTGGTAGCAACAGCACATAACGGAGAAACCGGAAAAGATGTGATTCGACATTTACAGAGGGCTCTTTCTATGCTTGGGGTGCCACACCAAATTAAAAAGGACAATGGCCCAGCATATGCTTCACGGAAAGTTCACACATTGTTTAGTTTATGGGGTGTTACTCATGTTACAGACATTCCCCATTCCCCAGCAGGACAAGCCATCCTTGAGCGCCCACACGGCACGTTGAAGCGGCAGCTTCAAAAACAAAAAGGGGGAATGACTGGTGAACCGCCTCAGGCATGTTGAGATAAAGCAGTTTATGTTCTTAACTTTCTTCATTATGGGGACAGTTCTTCTCTACCTCCTCTTTTTCTACATTTTTCTTCTCCTTTTTCAAAACAGGATTTGCAAAAGGGCATCAAAGTGCAGATTAAAGATTTAGTTACTGGCCAGTGGAGCGGACCATGGGAGCTAATAACTTGGGGCAGGGGTTATGCTTGTGTCTCTACAGATGCCGGCCCTCGCTGGGTTCCTGCTCGGTGTGTTTGGACTGTGCTGGAACCTGCATTAGGGTGAAGAATGGGTAGTTCCACAACCCAAGCAGAACGTCCGGGTAACTTTAGCAAACGTCATGTATCAAGAAGCTTTGTGCCTTTCTACTGCGAACCCTGAAAATCCATTCTCCACATGTTTGGTCGGGTTGCCACTAGACATCTGACCATTCAGAACTTATTTTCAAGAGGTTACAGCAGCTAAAAGATGGGATTAAGTGTTTGACAGAGGATAATGGCTTAGACTGACTGACAAGGATGTTTAAAGGGTGGGAGCGGTCTGGGTAGTTAGTATCTTTCAAACTGTGAGGGTAATAATCTTGGTAATTGTGACCGTGCTTTTACACAAATACAAAAAGGGGGAATTGTCAGGGATAGCCTGACTGAGGAAGGTGAGATTGGCCTCGGCAGCATCCCAGTATATCCGTGAAAAGATGAAAGAAGTGGATGAAGAATGTTGCATACAGGTTTGAGGAGGTGATAAGAGACTAAACAAGTGAATACCACAGAGCAGAAATTTGGCAAGAGATTGAAGTGGGAAATACAGTAGGAGCTCCAGCCAATCAGTATGTGAATAGAGGTGAATGGACAGAGCTATTGAGCAAATCATTTTAGCAGCCTTAGTGCAGGAACCGGTGGACAGATAAGAAAGATTATAAAAGGGTATGTTTTTGCTGCTGCGCCATCTCGGCCATCTTGGCTTTTTGTAACTCAATAAATGCTGCCTTCTTACATATATTTTTGTCGGTGCCGGTCCCTACCATGACAACTACTACTACTACTAGCCCCCTAAACAGCAGCCAATAGGGTTAGTAGTAGTGGTGGGTGGACAATGCCCGTACACCAGTCACAGCTTACTTAGTGGTGGTTTTACTAGTAGAGAAAAGGATATATTGATGCTGTAGCAAACAATAAAGGTCTTCAGTTTCTCCCCAATAGGAGTCTGTGCTCTAAATCCGCCCCAGCTCAATGCTGTTTCCTGTCGGGGGCACTCCCCAGCCCAGCCAGCCCAGCCCTTCCCTGAATCTTGACTCCTTTCTGCTGCCTCCCCAGTCGAGCCCAGCAAAGCAGCCCTGCTAGGACTGGTGTCACAGAAGGAAACGGAGGCCACAGAGAACCTTCATCCCGCCGGCATGCTGAGGAGTTCCCCACCCTGGGGAACTTGCAGCCCCACATCCCAAACTTGCTCCCCACAACAGCAGGAGACAACTGGCCCGAGGGATCCTCAGGAAGGTCCTTTGGACCCAGTTAAAGGGCAGCCTGACCCAAGCTGTCACCCACACCAAAGGGTTTCTCTTTCCATGTCCCCCCTTCACACACACACACGGTGCCCTGCTCTTCTCCCAGGACATCCCATCTCCCCACAGAGACTTTTCCCTACAGAGCTCATCTCTGCTGACCTGGACGGCCATTCCTACACCCCCTCCCCAGGCTCCCCACAGACCCTGAACTGGTGGTGCTGCTCTGCGGAGCAAGTGGGCTGTTGTGGCCAGGGCCATACTGGTGAGGATGAGAGGCAGATCCAGCTCAGGGTGTCTACTGCCCCCTCCACCTCTGCACACAGATGCTGTCCATGCAGCTCCAGAAAAGAACTTGGAGAAAGGAACTCAGACAAACAAGTCAGTGCAGGGTCCTTTATTTGGTTTAAACACGCAGACAGCACAGCTCCTTATTTACACAAAGTCTCTGAGGCACACAAGGCAGGCAGAGACTGACATAGAAATAGGATGAAGAATGTCAACATTTTTGAGGACAGAATACTCCCCGAGCAAGCTAAACCCCAAAGAAACCAAATCAAACAACCCACCAAAGAGAGGCTGGGCCTGTAATGAGTTCCATTACTAGTGATATGCAGGGGAAGATGAGCAGTTCATTGCTGCTTCTGCAAAGCAACCAGTCATCAGTTTCCTCAGGGCGTCCTTGAGCTCCTGGTTCCTCATGCTGTAGATGAGGGGGTTCACTGCTGGAGGCAACAACGAGTACAGAACTGCCAGCAGAAGGTTCAGGGATATGGAGGAGATGGAGGGGGGCTTCAAGTAGGCAAAAAAACTAGTGCTGATAAAGAGGGAGACTACGGCCAGGTGAGGGAGGCAGGTGGAAAAGGCTTTGTGGCGTCCCTGCTCCGAGGGGATCCTCAGCACGGCCCTGAAGATCTGCACGTAGGACACCACAATGAACACAAAACACCCAAAGGATAAACAGACACTGACCACAATTACCGCAGCCTCCCTGAGGTAGGTGTCTGAGCAGGAGAGCTTGAGGATTTGGGGGATTTCACAGAAGAACTGGTCCACAGCATTGCCTTGGCAGAGGGGCAGTGAAAATGTATTGGCCGTGTGCAGCACAGCATAGGGAAAAGCAGTGCCCCAGGCAGCTGCTGCCATGTGGACACAAGCTCTGCTGCCCAGGAGGGTCCCGTAGTGCAGGGGTTTGCAGATGGCAACGTAGCGGTCGTAGGCCATGACTGTGAGAAGAAAATACTCTGCTGCCATAAAAAAGGGAAGGAGAAAGACCTGGGCAGCACATCCTGTGTAGAAGATGGCCCTGGTGTTCCAGAGGGCATTGGCCATGGCTTTGGGGAGAGTGGTGGAGAGGCAGCCCAGGTCGAGCAGGGAGAGGTTGAGGAGGAAGAAGTACATGGGGGTGTGGAGGTGGTTGTTGCAGGCTACAGTGGTGATGATGAGGCCGTTGCCCAGGAGGGCAGCCAGATACATAGCCAGGAAGAGCCCGAAGGTCAAGAGCTGCAACTCCCGTCTGTCTGCAAATGCCACCAGGAGGAATTGGTTGATGGAGCTGGCATTGGACATTATTTAATTGCAGGAATGGGAGACTGCTGAAAGAGAAAAAGTCATTGATAAGTGAGGGCAGATTTCGCTGAGCCAGTCTTATTCCATTTCCCATAGATATCTCCCACAATGGCTTCATTTTTGAGGGAACTTCAGACAGTCCCTTTTTGTGAGGTCAACATTGACGAGCAGGGACTCTACCCATGGGCTCCAGAGAAGTCAGACCTGTGCTATTGCAGTGGTGTCAAACAGCCCGTGCATTCAATAGCTGTTCCTGGCAATGGGTGCTTCACTTGAGTGAGAGGTATTTGCCTTGGTGACCGTGTGACAATTGTCCCTATTTATTGCAGTGTGATGGAGTCAGCACCCAGACCTGCTGTGTCTGAGAGGGAAAAGCCCGGGGAGGGACCCAGCCCTTCCAAATCTGCTCTCCTGAATAGCAAAGTCTGGGAAGGAATCACTGTAGGCTGAGAGAGAATATTTCTCACCATCATTTTCCATCTCCAGGCTCTCTCCAGACATGATAAGAGCAGCGTGCCTGTGGGGGAGAATGGGCCTGTCACTGGGTTCCCATCCCCCCCTGCTGAAGTGCTCCCAGCAAGGGGGAAGGGCACTTCAAGCTCTTCAGCCCAGGGAGATGCTCAGGTGCCCAAAAGACAATGCCCAGCATCTCCTAAAGAGAGACTCACCTTGTTTCAGGTTCCTGCACTCTACATTATCCAAAGCCCCCAACGTTCAGTGTCTCAAATGCATCTAAGACAATCCCCTGACGTCCAACGCCCACAACCCAGAGCTTTCAAAAGCAAGAACAGGAGCAGCAGGAATTGGAGAAAAAACCACAAAGCAATACCCTGATCCTTCTGCAAATGGGGAACAGGAGAGGAAGGCAGCTGGCACTCGGGAAAGCCTTCTCCTTACACAGCAGAGCACAGCACCTCCATGTTGGTGACATCCCAGGCATGTTGCTCTCAGTCCCTTTTATCTGCAGAAGGAAGAGGTTTATGTGTCAGGAGAGATGCAACTTTGCTGGGGATTTCTCCTTCCACCCACAGCTTCCCCCACAGATCTGTGAGGAACTCCCTGGCAGGCTGAGTGCTGATGCCAGCTGGTGACAGAGTCCATGCCCCAGGTAACAGCCACCTGAGGTGAAGAGACACAGCTTGGAAGGACAGCCCTGGGCACCCCTGGCTGCACACCCACCTTCACACCCCACAGCCATCCCCACCAGAAGGCAGCCGTCATGCCCTGTCCCTCTCACACTGCACTAGGGAAGCCCTGCTCTGCAGCCCGGCTTCCTCTTCTCCATCACAGACAGATCCCAGAGGTTGCACACATTCAGCAGATCCTGCAAGGAGCCACCGACACATCACCCTGCACCCAGAGACTTACTGTGTCAGAGGCTGGGAAGAGTTCTCCTCCAGTGAGCTCTCACCCATCCTCCCACTCTCCCCTGCCTTTAACCTCTCTCTGCCCCGCTCCTTTCTCCTTGGTGCCCACAGGCAGCCCCCTCAGCCCTGCTGCGCTTGGCAGAGCAGCTGCTGCTGGACAGAGCTGTCTCCCTGCAGCTCTGCCTGCTTGCTAGGAGCTCTCTCTGTCCCAGGAGCCCAGCCCAGATCAGCAGCACAGCAACAGCCCAACAACTTTTTAATCATCTCTCTGGTGGTTTAGTGTGAAGTTCATAAATCACAGAGACTGTGAGGAAGTTGAGGAAACCTCTTGAGGAGTCAAAGTCAAATGCAAACTCCAAAGTTTCTTGGAGTGCTAATGGGTTCCACTGAGGGAGGTTACTGACAAAGTCTCCCTGGGGGCTGGTTAAAAAGGAAAATGTGAGGCAGTGATGACAGGTGGGCAAAGGCAACATGAAGGTGGCTCAGATGATGAGTAAACCTTGGTGTGCTTTATCAAGACAAAAGACCAGGCCCTGAGCCCCAGCCCCTGCAAGGCAGACCCTGTCCCTCAGCCATTCCTCAGGGTTCTTCCTGGGGCAGGGTGATGTGGGGATGTGCAGTGCCAAGGGCAGGGCCAAGGTCCTCTGCTTCTGGGTTTGTGCTGGGTGGGCTGAGGAGGCACTGAGGTGCTGGTGCCATAAGGTATAAAGGGTCTTCTGGTAGGCCTTGGGGGTTGAGACAACAGCCACAGCCAAGGGGAGAAAGCCCTCGGCTCTCTTGGGGGCTTTTTGTCTTGCCAGAGCCCTTGAGCGTCTCCACCACAGGATGTCCTACAGTGTCCCACACCCGCGCTTGCCATTGCACCGTGCAGATCAGACTGTGCCCAGGAGAGGCCTGAGCAATGCCTGAGGGACATGTGGCAAGAGGACAGTGCTGCCAAGAGCTCTGGAGTGTCACCCTGTTCCCAGAATCACAGAACCAAGGAGGCTGGAAGGCAGCCAGCTGCCGCCTTTTCTGGGCTTCCCCTTCATGCTTGGTTTTAGCCAGCAGCTCCTTTCTCAGCCATGCCAGCCTCCTGCCACCTTTATGTGACCTCCAGCATGTCAAGGTGGACTGTTCTGGATTATTAAGAGGAGATCCTTGAGTATCAAACAGCTCTCTGGACCTGTCCTCTCTGCTTGGCTGTAGCCCATCAGTTCTTCTAAGAAGGTCCATCAGCAGGCCAAAGTCGGCCCTATAGTAGCCCTGTTCTTTCTTTTCTTCCCTTTTTCTCAGTATCCTCAACTCTACCTTCTCCCCCTGGACTTTTCCATTCCTAGCCAGCTCTTCCTTGTTTGTAAATGTTGTGTGTTAAACCCAGCAAGAATTTAGGCACAACCCTGCAGCTTGCACACCTCCCTCCTCCAACCTCTGTGGAACAGCAGAAAAGGAAAGAAGAGTAAAAGCAAGAAAACTTGTGGGTAAAGATGGTCACTTGGGGTCATTGCCCTGATTGTGTCCCCTCCAAACCTCTTGTACTCTAACCCCCCCAGTCTATTCACTGCTGGAGCACAGTCAGAAACAGAGCAGGCCTTGACGCTGTGCAAACACTCTTCAGCAACAGCCACAACATTACTGTGTTCTCAGCATAGTTTTGGTCACAAATCAAACACAAGACCATGGGAGCCTCCATGAACAAATGTATCTCCAGCCCAGCCAGACCCAGTCCAATCTCCACCCCTTCTCCATCCCCTTACTCTCATACTCAAGTCCCACACTGTGCAAAAGCACCTCACCTGCCACCACCCCTTCCCATCACGTGACTGACAGCTATTATTGCCTTATCTATGGGTCATCCCTCTCACATGTCCATGAAAAGATCCATAAAATGTCCACTGATTTAATGTTGTCCATGACTTGGGTTCCATTTGGGATGGCGGTTACTGAGGACAAGAGAGGTGTGATGTGTGGAGTTACTGGTCATGAAACCAGCTCAGGTTGGATCATTGCTTCACTTGCTCAGTTTTTTAGAATGCTCATTTAGGTGATATGTGCTGTAGAACTTTCTAAAATGTACAACTCAAATCGGGAGTTTTTTTCTACCCAGGTTAAATCTACTGCAGGTACACATCAGATTTTCCAGAAATAAACCCAGTGCACCCACATCTTTGAGAAAAGAAATCCCACAATCAGGTTGGCCTTTTCCTGAGGAAGGAGCAACCTGTGCTGTCTTTCCCGGACAGTTCCCTACGTGCACTATAGGGACATTATCTCCTTCTGCAATAGGCAGGTTTTTGTCTGGGCAGGGCCAGGTCGGTCAGTCGAGCCTCTGGTATTAACTACGCAGGTGGCTTCTGCCCAGTCTGCATCCCACTACTTGTATTTCCCAGCCCCCTTTGCTCTCACTCTTGTCCTTAACAGTCCCTTCTCTCGGTCAATCATTCCGGAGGCTGGTGTGTGACAGGGGATGTGGCACACCCAATCATTGCCACGTTCCCTGGCCCAGGGGCTTCTGAGGGTCTTTCAGAAAGGAATCCTGCTGTCTGCCTCAGGCCTTTCTGGGGTGCCACAGCACTTGCTGTTCAAGGCACAGGATGGTGTTTTGGGAGGTGGTTTGCGTCACAGGCCATGTTGCCAACCATCTGGTTGTCACTTCCACCACAGTAAGGACATGTCACTTGCCTGGGCAGGTTCGTGGCAGTGTGATATAACCCATCTGTGAGGCCTCTCTGGATTGATATCGCAGCCACCATCCTTCACACCACAGAGGCTTTGCTCGCTTGGCTCACTTGACTATGGTGCATGTGTCACACTCCTGAATAACACCTGCAATGGCTTCAGTGGTCCAGTCCACCCCTCCATCTCAAGCCCATCTGGACATCTGTTGGGGTGTTTACTGAGTTGGGGCTTGTCTTCCTATCTCATCCCTGGTTCCCTCGGGTGTCATATGGGTTCCCATCCCAAACATGGTGTACTCCATTGTTATGTCAATGTCACAGTCATGGCATCCTCAGAGGTGGCTTGGGTCCATATCTCAACCATGCTCTTCTGACAGCACCAAACAGTGACTAAATGGGTTTCATTGGGTTAGGCAAGACACCCTTCTGTTAGGCAGTGTGCCCACAGAGAGGGATTACCTGCCTTTTCAGGCTTCAAAGCACAGGCACTGGGCGGTGATAACCACCCTAGGGACCTGCCCACACACCTTGACACCCAGAGACTGGTTGCCTCAGGGCAACTCTCAGGATCTCCTCACCGCTAACTTCTCTCCTCTGATGCCACAATTCCACACCAGATTGCACAGGCATTAGGAGACAGCAACAATGTTCCCATAAAATTGCTGCATCATTATCTGGAGACCCAAGACTTATCACCTCCCCTTTCTGAGAAGAACAAGTGGGCAACAAAGAAAAGGACACCTCTGGTCTCCCAAAAGTAACAGATGGATCCACATTGAAGAGAAACACCAGTTACTAATGCCCAGTGACTTTGCAGAAGTCAATGATGTAAACATAGTATCATAGAATCATGTAATTGTTTGGGTTCAAAGGGACCTCAAACATCACCTAGTTCCAACCATTCTGCCATGGCAGAGACACCTCCTACTAGACTAAGTTGCTCAAGGTTCCATCCAACCTCATCTTGAAGACTTCCAGGGATGGAGCTGAGGCTGACCGGTCTGTAGTTACTTGAGTCCTCCTTCTTGCCCTTTTGAAGACTGGAGTGACATTTGCTTTCCTCCAGTCCTCAGGCACCTCATCTGTTCCCCACGACTTCCCAAAGACGAGGAGGAGTGGTCTAGCAATGACTTCCGCCAGCTCCCTCAGCACCCATGGGTGCATCCCATGAGAGCCCATGGATTTGTGTATGTCCAGCTTGCTTAACTGATCCCAAACCCAGTCCTCATCAACCAAGGCAAACTCCTCCTTTCTCCTGATTTCCTCTGGGGCCTCAGGGGTCTGGGACTCCTGAGGATTGTTCCCAGCAGTATAGACAGAGGCACAGAAGGCATTCAGTAGCTCCACCTTCTTTGTATCCTCTGTCACCAGGGCACCTTCCTCATTCAACAGTGGGCCTGCATTGCCTCTGGTATTAGTTTTGTCTGTAGTGTATTTGGAAAAGCCCTTTCTGTTGTCCTTGACCTCCCTTGCAAGGCTTAACTCCAAGGAGGCCTTAGCTTTCCTAGTTGCCTCCCTACATCCTCTGACAACACTCTTACAGTGCTCCCAATTGGCCATCCCCTCCTTCCAAGATCTATAGAATCTCTTCTTCCACTTGAGTTTGCCCATCTCGTCCTAGTTTTGACATGCAAGTCACCTGGCTCCCTTTCTTGATTTCCTACCCACTGGGATGCTCAGATCTTGAGCTTAGAAGAACTGGTCCTTGAATAAAAAACAACACTCTTGGGCCTCTTTACCTTCTAGTACCCTGTCCCATGGGATTATCCCTAACAATTGTTTGAAAAGGCCAAAGTTGGCCCTGCTGAAGTCCAGGGTTTTGATTTTGCTTGGTATTCTCTTCCTGCCACACAAGATCCTGAACTCCACCATCTCATGGTCGCTGCAGCCAAGGATGCCCTCGACCTTCACTGCTTCAACCAGACCATGCTTGTTAGTGAGTAGGAGATCCAACAGTGCTCCCCTCCTAGTTGGCTCATCCACCAATTGCATCAAGAAGTTATCACCGATGCACTGGAGGAATCTCCTGGGTAGTGAATGACTAGCTGTGTAGGCCTTCCAGCAAGTATCTGGGGAGTTAAAATCCCCCATGAGAAGCAGGGCCTGTGATTGTGAGGCTGCTGTCAGCTGCCTGTACAAGGCCTCTTCAACTTCCTCATCCTGATCGGGTGGCCTGTAACAGACACCCACAACAGTATCTCCCATGCTAGCCTGCCCCTTGAGTCTCACCCAAAAACTCAGCTCACTCCTCATCCACCCCTGGCCAGAACTCCATACATTCTAGTTGCTCTCTCACGTAAAGAGCGACTCCACCACCTCACCTTGTTGGCCTGTCTTTCCTGAAAAGGACACAGCCATCCATGACCACATTCCAGTCATGTGAGCTGTCCCACTATATCTCTGTAACTGCCACCAGATCATAACCTCTGGACTGCACAAGGGCACATGGCTGGCTCATGGTCATCCTGCTGCCCACCAGGACCCCTGCCTGTCTTTCCTAAAGAGCCTATACCCATCTGTTCCTGCATTCCAGTTACAGGAGCTATCTCACCACCTCTCACTGGTACCTGTAACATCACAGCCTTGTAGATGTGCACACATCTCTCATGCCTCTTGTTTGTTCCCCACTATCTGTGAGTTGCATAGAGGCATTTATGTGGGTCCCTCCCCCTGTTGAAGCCGACTTCCCAGCTGGAGTGCTTCCTGGCTGGAAATCATTCTCTTATACTTGATGTGCTCTCTCGCTGGCTGGGATCCATCTCCAGGGCGAGGGCATCTGTTTCTGGCACTGGCCTTGAAGTGGGATGGATTGAGGATCCCCTCCCCCAGCCAATCTAGTTTAAAGCCCTCCTTCTGAGATTGGCTAGCCTTTGTCCAAAGATGTTCTCCCCTTCTCTGAGAGAATGTCCTCCAGCAACCCCCAGGAGACCAGGCTTCTCAAAGCGAGTCCCATGGTCTAAGTAGCCAAAGCCCTGGCTGTGGCACCACTCCTTCAGCCATTCATGGATTTTCCTGAATCTAGTCTCTTCCAAGCCCCTTGCCTTTGACTGGGAGGACTGGTGAAAAGATGACCTTGGCCCCCGAGTCCTTCACTGCCTCTCCTAGGGCTCCGGAATCCCTCTCGATGCTCCTGACATTGCTTCTGGCTGTGTCACTGCTGCCTACAGGAAACAGCAGCAATGGAGAGTGCTCCATGGGAGGTACCAGGTCAGACAGACTCTCTGTGACATCCCTAATCCCAGCCCCTGGTGAGCAACAAAACTCTCTAGACAGTGGGTCAGCAAATGGGCGCCTCAGTACCCCTCAAAAGAGAGTCTCCCACTACTATTACCCATCGCTTTTTCCTGGATGCACTTATTGTAATTCGGGGAGCCGATCTAGCCGCCTTCCCCAACTCTGACACATTGTCTATCTCATCATCCTTTTTTCCCTCCTCATTCTGCAGAGCCATGAAGTGGTTCTGCAGGAGCACCTCAGGCTTTGAGGAAGGCTTCTTCCTCCTTCTGGATCTTCCCTGCACCAGTTCCCAATCTGCACTAGGGTTGGTTTCCCCCTGTTTTGGGTGTGCCAGTGGCAGAGTACTGGCTCTTTGGCCAGAGGGAGCGGTTTTGGGTGTGCTGGTGGAAGAACCTCAGGCTCTTTGGCCAGAGGCTGTGGTTCCGCTGCTGCATTCCCCTGCATCCAGCTCGCTCTCTCCTTCTCTGCCTCCCTGGTGCTCCGCAGCCTTGTGACCGTCCCCTGCAGCTCAGCCACCTGCCGCAGGAGGTCCTCCACCTGAGCACAGCTTTTGCAGCTGCGTTTGTTCCCCACCCCTTCCCCAGGAGGAAGGTCTAGGCACTTCCCCCAGGCTGAGGGCTGAACCGCAGCCTCTCCCTTCAGCAGCTCCGTCTGGGTGGAGGCACTGGTCCCCGCCGGGGCCGGTGGTGCAGAGTGTCCAGCCAGAGCTGCAGCCTTGGCTCTGCCACGAGTGCCCACCCTTCTGCCTCGAGGGTCAGGGAGGATGAGCGCCCTTGGCCTCTCCAACTGGCGGAGCTTCAGTGCCCTCCCCGCACAATGCCGCGGGAGCTGCTCGCTCCGCTCCTTTGCTCCCCACAGGCTCCTGTTGTGGGCAGGCAGTGACAGCCGGTGACAGCCGTTGCTCTGGCCATGCCGACGGCACCTCCGCCTCTCCCGCAAGAGCTGCCGGCTCCGGGCGGGTCTCGTCACTCCCCTGGTGTTTCCCTAAGTGTGAGATTTTTTTGATTTTTTTGTTTTTTTTTTTTTTTAAGTCTACTATAATCATTCTATCACATTGAAGTGGCTACTTGTTTACAGAATCTTCCTGTATTCGTTGGGAAGAAATGGATCTCATGAATCAGAAAACATGGAGGAAAGCTCTGCATTGTTCAGTGTCAGCTTGCTTCTCAAATGCCAATTGCATGAAGGATTTGTCAGCTTTATTTTGTAATGTTTTTTATAATATTGAAATTCTGTGCGTGTTCCGACTGGTAGTAGAGCGCGTTTTTAGCCTTAGTTCTTCCATCCAGAAGGTGTCAAATTGAGGAGTAATAGAGGAGGTTACAGGCAGGGCCTTAATCATTCCTCACTGTGGAATCTTTTGTCCTAGTCAGGTGTCCGCTTCTTGTGGAGTGTCTGCGTTTGTGGGGCGTGTAACAGTGGTCAGCTCGTAACCTTTGGAGTGAATCACTGACAGGTGACGCACAGCAATGAAGTAAAACATCCCTTGAGCTGCCTGAAGAACTTCTCTGGGGGAAAACTCACCCCCATGACTGCTCTGAAGAAGCTGCGGTTGGCTGGGGCAGACGTGGTAACGGGCTCCGTAAGGAAGTGTCAGTGTCAAAAGTGCAAGTGGAGTATTCCCCACCTCTGGTTTTTTGAGTGAGGTGCGTGTGAGTAAACTACACTCACAGCTCAGACATGAAGGCTTTTATTGCCCAGAACAGGCTGCCGGAGGGCTAAAGTACTGCATGGGTCGCTTAGAGCCGCCAGACTCTCTGGAGTGCTCTGAGGTTCCTTTGTGGTAGGAAAATGAAGAATATTTGGGTCAGTGCTGCCCAGGCTGTTCTTGCTTCACATTAAAACAGGACACTAAGCTAAATGGGTCGTGCTGGGTGACGTCATAGGTGGCTGCACAGGTGACAGGTCAAGAGCAGCCCCTGCCTTGTGCAGCTCCTCCTGCTGTCCCTGATGGCTCAGGAGCTGCTAGGGCAGGAGTGTGCAGCAGGCTTGTGCCGCTGCTGGGGATGTCAGTGATGGCTGAGGAGGGGACAGGACAGAAGCATGTCCTGGATCTCTTCCCGTTTCTGGCTAGCCCCTCTTGGCTGAGGAGCCAGGAGGTGCGGAGCAGGACCACGGCACGTGCAGCTGCTGGTGATGTCCCCTGTGCCTGAGCAGGAGATAGGGCAGAAGCAAGGTCCTGGCAGGTGGAGGTGCCTGTGATGTCCAGGGGGATGAGGAAAGGGGAGGCCAGGAGGCAGCCCCTGGGTTTGCAGCTGCTGCTGAGGTCCCAGGTGCCTGGGGAGTTGGGAGAGCAAGAGCTTGGAGCTGGGTTGTGCAGGGGCTTGGGATGGCCATGGTGGCTGAGGAGGTGTGAGGCCAGGGGCCAGCTGGGTCTTTGCCAAAGCCATGGTGATCTTCCTCTGTACCTGCATTACCACTACTCTGCCTGTCACACGCTGTATTTGATTTCTCTGCCTTTTCATGGATTTTCACCTGTCCTGATAAAATGATCATTTCTAAAGTCATCTTTTCAGATGCCAACTGCTCAGGCAAAGGCCTTTTTCCATCATTCTTCACTTTTCTCCTTCGTTTACTCTTTGTTCATTCAGACACCTCTCACCAACGCAGCTGCTTTGAGCTTCAGCGACTAAAAGAATTTCAGTAGTCTAGTTTTCTCTCGACAGCTCTTTCATTAGGTTTATACCTACCTTTGTGTATGTATTGATCTAACACATTTCTCATAGGATTATCCCTTGTCGAAAGGTGCCATCATTAGAGAAACCTTGTACTTAGCACACAGTTGAGGAGTGTGTTTTATTGTTGATGAGGCTTGGTCATGCTTTCCTTTTCTTTGCTTGCCCATGGGAGAAGTCCTTCTGTGCCTGTGTGCAGGCAGTTCTCTAAGGAAAGCAGGTGGGAGATGGTGCAATGGAGCTGTGACATGTGTCTGCAGACTTGAGTGGAGAAGTCTGAGGTAAGAGAGGATGTAAATCCCTGTTGGCCAAAGACAGCAATGGGGAGGTAGAGGAGGTGAGGAGCAAAGCTGTCTGTACTGTGTCAGACCTCAAGGGACTGCTGTTCCTAGCTGTCCAGAGCTCCTGAGGAGATACTGTGCATCACTATCAATTGCAGAATGCTTCTATCACCTCTTCTCTAAACTAAAATTAAATAAAAGTACACTTTAAAATTAATTTTCATTAGGTGGACTTTTCAATTTTTGTCTGTAATTACATTCTGAAAGGATTCCAATTAGCTATAGAAATCTTGAAGACTTGAAAAAAATTAAAGACAGACAAATAGCTCCTTAGGGCTTTCTGTCTTTTAATGAGCCCCATGGGGTATTTGGCCTTAAGTAAAGGAATCTCAGCTACTGAGAGGAGACTGAGCAAACTGTCGTCAAAAAGTCGTCAAAATCACAAGCAAACCCCAAAGTCCCTTGAAGGACTGATTGGCCCCACTGAGGGCCACTGCTGACAAAGCCTCCCCAGGGACTCCTTAGAGCAGAGAACTGGAGGCTGTGCTTGCAGGTAGGCAAAGGCCCTGTGCAGGGGGCTGGAGTGCTGAGAAAACCCTGGCTTTGTTTCACCCAGCAGAACGTCCAAACCCTGACCCTCAGGCCCTGGGCAGGCAGATCCTGCCCCTCATATGGGGCTCAGGGCTCTTCCCGGGGGCAGTGGGTTGTGAGGGGGAGCGGTGCCAAAGGCAGGGAAACTGGACAAGCCCTCCCGGCTTCCCCAAGCAACGGGGAAGGAGAAACGGAAAGTTCTGCCTGGGAGGCCTTGGTGGCAGAGGCCACTGCCATAGCCAAGGGGCCCAAGGCCTTGCTCCTGTTGGGCCTTTGAGCCTTGCCAGAGCCCTCGGCCATCTCTGCTGCAGGCTGTCCTGCACTCTGCCACGCCTGCACCTCTTCCCTTGCAGGCTGCACACACCCATCTTGCTTTCCCACACAGCTCTGCCCTCAGCATTTCTAGACCTTTACTGATGTCTCTCCACCCTCACTGCCTGTTCCTTAAAACACAAAGCTACGGGTTGATCCAGACTCCCTCTGGGGGACCTCTTGCACCACAAGGCTGCCCTTTGAGGGAGAGTTCTTTTTCCTCACATGCAGTCTGAACCTTCCAAGCGGCACTTTGTGGAGGTTTCCTTCTCTTCCCACTACCCAGAAAAGCTCCATCATCTCTGGAACCACCCTTCAAGCAGTTATTATAGAGCCCTGGGCGTGAACTTCATCAGCCTAAAGAAGCCCAGGTCCCTCAGCCCTCCACACAGGCCCCAAACCCCATCCTGGCAGATCCCA
Organism: Leptosomus discolor; assembly: GCF_034619465.1. Taxonomy (NCBI): domain Eukaryota; kingdom Metazoa; phylum Chordata; class Aves; order Leptosomiformes; family Leptosomidae; genus Leptosomus; species Leptosomus discolor. The sequence continues at coordinate 460,995 of NW_028237764.1, forward strand.
TCTGGAGCCTCTCCAGTTCCTTCCCATTCCTTCAGAACAGAGCGCCCCACATGGAGACACACTAATCCAGATGTGGCCACACCAGTGCTCAGTCAAGGGCCATCATAATTCCTGTCTGGGTGTCCACGCTCCCCCGAATACAGCCCTGTGTGCAGCAGGCCTTATTCCTGGTCAGCGTGTGCCACTGGCTAATGCAGCATCCCTCATCATGCCCAGGCTCCTCTCCTCAAGGTCACAGAATCACAGAATTACAGAATGGTGGGGGCTGTAAGAGACCTCTGGAGATCATCTAGTCCAACCTCCCTGCTAAAGCAGGTTCACCTAGAGCAGGTGACACTGGAGTGTGTCCAGGCGGGTTTTGTATATCTCCAGAGAAGGAGACTCCACCACCTCCCTGGGCAGTCTGTTCCTGTGCTCTGCCATCCTCAATGTAAGCGAATTTTTCCACATGTTGAGGCGGAACTTCCTGTGCTGCAGTTCTTGCCCTTTGCCTCTTGTCCCGTCGCTCGACACCACCGAGAAGAGCCTGGCCCCATCCTCTTGAACACCTGCCCTTTAGTTATTAATAAGTGTTGATAAGGTCCCCTCTCGGTCTTCTCTTCTCCAAGCTAAATAGTTCCAGGGGTCTCAGCCTTTCCTCAAAAGAGAGATGCTCCAGTCCCCTCATCATTGGAGCCCTCCACTGGACTCTCTCCAGTAATTCCATGTCCCTCTTGAATGGGGGGGCCCAGAACTGGAAAGACCTCCAGATGTGGCCTTACCAGGGCAGAGTAGAGGAGGAGGAGAACCTCCCTCCACCTGCTGGCCACACTCTTCTTCACGCACCCCAGGACACCACTGGCCTTCTTGGCCACAAGGGCCCATGGCTGGCTCATAGTTAACTTGCTGTCCACCATAATTCCCAGGTCCTTCTCTACAAAGATTCTCTCCAAGACATCGATCTCCAGCCTGAGCTGGTGCATGGGGTTATTCCTCCCCAAGTGCAAGACCCTCCACTTGCCCTTGTTGAACCTCAGGTTCCTCTCTGCCCAGCTCTCCAGCCTGTCCAGGTCTCGCTGAATGGCAGCACAGCCTTCTGGCATGTCAGCCACTCCTCCTGGTTTAGTATCGACAGCAAGTTTTAGTTGTCTATTTTAGCAAGTACTGCAGCAGATATCACCTAAATGAGCTTTGCAAACATCTGGGCAAGTGCAACAATCATAGAATCATGGAATCATGTGGTTTTTACACCTCCAGGGATGATGAGTCCACTTCCCTGGGCAGCCTGTTCCAATGTTCGACCACTCATTCAGTGAAGAAGTGTTTCCTAATGCCCAAACTAAACTTGCCCTGGAGCAACTTGAGGCCATTTCCTCCTGTCCAATCACTTCTTACTAGAGGGAAGAGACTGACCCCCACCTCACTACAACCTCCTCTCAGGTAGTTGTAGAGAGCAATAAGGTCTCCCCTCAGCCTCCTCTTCTCCAAACTGAACAACCCCACTTCCCTCAGCTGCTCCTCACAAGACTTCTTGTCCAGACCCTTCACCAGATTTGTTGCCCTTCTCTGGACACGCTCCAGCACCTCAGAGTATTTCTTGCATGGGGGGGCCAGAACTGCACACAGCATTTGAAGTGCGGCCTCACCAGTGCAGAGCACAGGGTTACGATCACCTCCCTGCTCCTGCTGGCCAAACCATTGCTGATACAGGCCAGGATGCTGTTGGCCTTCTTGGCCACCTGGGCACACTGCTGGCTCATGTTCCACCTACAATTGAGCAGCACCCCCAGGGCCTTTTCTGCCAGGCAGCTTTCCAGCCACTCAGCCTCAAGCCTGTAGCGCTGTGTGGGGTTGTTGTGACCCAGGTGCAGGACCCAGGCACTTGGCCTTGTTGAACCTCATGGCATTTGCCTCAGCCTATGGATCCAGCCTGTCCAGGTCCCACTGCAGAGCCCCCCTACTGTCGAGCAGATCAACACTCCCACCCGATTTAGTGTCATCTGCAAACTCACTGAGGGAGCACTCAGTCCCCTCATCCAGATCATCGATAAAGATGTTAAACAAGAAAGGTTCCAACACTGAGCCCTGGGGGGTCACTGCTTGTGACAAACCACCATCTGGATTGATCTCCATTCACCACAAACCCTGTGCTCGGCCATCCAGCCAGTTACCCTGACCCAACCTGAGCCAGTTGTAATGACCAGTAACTCCACACAACACACCTTTCCTCTGCTGAGTAACCACCATACCAAACGGAACCCAAGCTATGGACAGCATGGACTCAGTGGACAATTCATTGACAATTTCTTGGACATTTGAGAGGGGTGGCCCACAGTTAAAGCAGTGATACCTGTCTGTAAACAGCGTGATTGGAAGGGGATGGTTGCATATGAAGGTCTTTTGGATAGTGTGGGACCTGACTATGACAGAAATGGAATGGAATCAGGGGTGGAGATTGGACTGAGTCTGGCTGGGCTGGACTTACTTTTTTTCACGGAAGCTCCCATGGTGCTGTGTTTCAGATCTGTGACCAGAACAATGCTGAGAACACACGAATGTTCTGGCTGTTGCCGAAGAGTGTTTGCACAGTGTCAAGGCCTGCTCTGTTTCTGACTGTGCACATGCAGTGAATAGACTGAAGCGGTGAGGGTGCAAGAGGTTGGGGGGAGACACAACCAGGCCAATGACCCCATACGACCATCTTACCCCTCAAGTATTCTTGCTTTTACTTTTCTTTTCTCTTCCCCTGTCCAACTGAGGCTCGGGAGGGATGTAAGCAAGCTGCAGGGTGGTGCCCAAATTCTTGCTGGGGTTAACCCACAACACTTACAAACAAAGAAGATCTGGCCAGGAATGGAAAAATCAGGGGTGAGAAGTTAGAGTTGAGGATACTGAGAAAAAGGGAAGAAGGAAAAACCCAGCACTTCTGGAGGGCCTGCTGATTAACCTCCTTAGAAGAACCATTGAGTTACAGCCATGCTAAGAAGACGGGTGCAGAGAGCTCTTTGATATCAAGGATCTCCTCTTCATGATTCAGAATGGTCCACCTTGACATGTTGGAAGTCACATAAAGGTGGCAGGAGGCTGGCATGGCTGAGAAAGAAGCTGCTGGCTAAAACCAAGCATGAAGGGGAAGCCCAGAAAAGGTGCCAGCCGGCTGCCTTCCAGCCTCCTTGGTTCTGTGATTCTGGGCGGAGAGGGACACTCCAGAGCTCTCGGCAGCACTGTCCTCTTGCCAGGAGCTCCCTTCGTCCCAGGCAGGCAAAGGCAAGGTCAAGGTGGCTCTGATGGTGAGGAAACCTGGGGGTATTCCATGAAGGCTACAGGTCCTGACCTCCAGCCTCTGGGAAGGGAGAACATGTCCCTCAGGCGTTGCTCAGGCCTCTCCTGGGGACAGTCTGATCTGCACGGTGCAATGGCAAGCGCAGGTGTGGGACAAGTTAGGATATTTTGAGTAGGAAAAAAAAAAAACCAAGAGAGCCAAGGTCTTTCTCCCCTTGGCTATGGATGTTGTCTCAACCCCCAAGGCCTACCAAAAGCCCCCTTCACCTTATGGCACCAGTACCTCAGTGCCTCCTCAGCTCACCCAGGACAAACCCAGAAGCAGAGGATCTTGGCCCTGCCCTTGGCACTGCACATCCCCACATCACCCTGCCCCAGGAAGAACCCTGAGGAATGGCTGAGGGACAGGGTCTGCCTTGCAGGGGCTGGGGAGTCAGGGCTTGGCCTTTTGTCTTGATAAAGCACACCAAGGTTTACTCAGCATCAGAGCCACCTTCACCTTACCTTTGCCTACCTGTCCTCACTGCCTCCAGTTTTCTTTTTCAACCAGCCCCCAGGGAGGCTTTGTCAGTAATGTCCCTCAGTGGAACCCATTAGTGCTCCAAGAAACTTTGGAGTTTGCATCTCAATTTGACTCCTCCAGGGGTTTCCTCAACTTCCTCTCAGTGTCTGAGTTTCAAGGACTCAACATCAAAACCACCAGAGAGATGATTAAAAAGTTCTTGGGCTGTTGCTGTGCTGCTGATCTGGGCTGGGCTCCTGGGACAGAGAGAGCTCCTAGCAAGCAGGCAGAGCTGCAGGGAGACAGCTCTGCCCAGCAGCAGCTGCTCTGCAAAGCGCAGCAGGGCTGAGGGGGCTGCCTGTGGGCACCAAGGAGAAAGGAGCGGGGCAGAGAGAGGTTGAAGGCAGGGGAGAGGGGGAGGATGGCTGAGAGCTCACTGGAGGAGAACTCTTCCCAGCCTCTGACACAGTAAGTCTCTGGGTGCAGGGTGATGTGTCGGTGGTTCCTTGCAGGATCTCCTGAATGTGTACAACCTCTGGGATCTGTCTGTGATGGAGAAGAGGAAGACGGGGTGCAGAGCAGGGCTTCCCTCCTGCAGTGTGAGAGGGACAGGGCATGATGGCTGCCTTCTGGTAGGGATGGCTGTGGGTGTGAAGCCCGTTAGGGATGGCTTGAGGATGTGAAGGTGGGTGTCCAGCTAGGGGTGCCCAGGGCTGTCCTTCCGTGCGGATTATCTTCACCATGGGAGGCTGTGACCTTGGTCATGGACTCTGTCACCAGACTACATCAACACTCAACCTGCCCCGGGAGCTCCTCTTGAAGTTATGGGGAGTAGCTGTGTGTGGAAGGACAGATCCCCCGCAAAGATGCATCTCTCCTGACATGCAAAACTCTTCCTTCTGCAGAGAAAAGGGACTGAGAGCAACTGGCCTGAGATGCCACCAACATGGAGGTGCTGTGCTTTGCTGTGTAAGGAGAAGGCTTTCCCACGTGCCAGCTGTCTTCCTCTCCTGTTCCCCTTTTGCAGAAGGATCAAGGTATTGCTCTGCATTTTTTCTCCAATACCTGCTGCTCCTTTTTCTTACTTGTGGAAGATCTGGGTTGTGGGGGGAGTGTTATGCATCTCAGATGCATTTGAGTCACTGATCCTGGGGGGCTGTGGGCAATACAGTGTGTGGGACTTGGAAACAAGTTGATCCTCCCTACAGGAGGTGCTGGGCGCTGTCTTTCAGGCACCTGAGCATCTCCATGAGGTGAAGAGGTTGAAGTGCCCTTCCCCCGTGCTGCGTGCAACTCAGCAGAGGAAGATGGGAACCTAGTGACAGCCCCATTCTCCCCCACAGGCACGCTGCTGTTATCATGTCTGGAGAGAGCCAAGAGATGGAAAATGGGGGTGAGAAAGGTTCTGTGTTGGCCGTGAGTGACTCCGACTCAGACTTTGCTGTTCATTACAGCAGAGTTGGAAGGGCTGGGTCCCTCCCTGGGCTCTTCCCTCTCAGACACAGCAGGTCTGGGTGCTGACTCCATCACATTGGAATAAATAGGGACAATTGTCACACGGTCACTGAGGGAAATACCTCTTACTCAAGTGAAGTACCCATTGCCAGGAACACCTACTGAATGCACGGGCTGTTTGACACCTCTGCAATAGAACAGGTCTGACTTGTCTGGAGCCCCTGGTCAGAGCCCCTGCTCGTCAATCCTGAACTCACAAAAAGGAACTGATCGTGGTTCCTAGGAAAAAAAAAAAAAAAAAAAAAAGCCATTTTGGGTGTTTTGTCTTAGAAATGGCATAAAAGAGGTTCAGAGAAATCTATCCTCAATTGTCAATGTCTTCTCCTCTTACAGCAGTCCCCCATTCCTGCAGTGAAATAATGTCCAATGTCAGTTCCATCACAGAGTTCCTCCTCTTTAGATTTGGAGACACATGGGAGCTGCAGCTCTTGACCTTCGGGCTCTTCCTGGGCGTCTACCTGGCTGCCCTCCTGGGCAACGGACTCATCATCACTGCCGTAGCCTGTGACCCCCACCTCCACACCCCCATGTACTTCTTCCTCCTCAACCTCTCCCTCCTTGATCTGGGCTCCCTCACCACCACTCTCCCCAAAGCCATGGCCAACTCCCTCTGGAACACCAGGGTCATCTCCTACTCAGGATGTGTTGCACAGTTTTTTCTCTTTGTCTTCTTGCTCACAGCAGAATATTCTCTTCTCACAGTCATGGCCTACGACCACTACGTTGCCATCTGCAAACCCCTGCACTACGGGAACCTCTTGGGCAGCAGAGCTTGTGTCCACATGGTAGCAGCTGCCTGGGGCACTGCTTTTCCCTACGCTGTGCTGCACACGGCCAATACATTTTCACTGCCCCTCTGCCAGGGCAATGCTGTGGACCAGTTCTTCTGTGAAATCCCCCAGATCCTCAAGCTCTCCTGCTCAGACACCTACCTCAGGGAGGCTGGGCTACTTGTGGTCAGTGCCTGTTTAGTGTTGGGATGTTTTGTGTTCATTGTGGTGTCCTACGTGCAGATCTTCAGGGCCGTGCTGAGGATCCCCTCGGAGCAGGGACGCCACAAAGCCTTTTCCACCTGCCTCCCTCACCTGGCCGTGGTCTCCCTGTTTGTCAGCACTGCCATGTTTGCCTACCTGAAGCCCCCCTCCATCTCCTCCCCATCCCTGAACGTGGTAATGGCAGTTCTGTACTCGTTGTTGCCTCCAGTAGTGAACCCCCTCATCTACAGCATGAGGAACCAGGAGCTCAAGGACGCCCTGAGGAAAATGATGACTGGTTGCTTTTCAGAAGTAGCAATGAACCGCTCATATTCGACTGCATGTCCCTAGTAATGGAACACATTACTGGCATAGTCTGTATGTTTGGGAGGTTGTTTGACCTGGTTTCTTTGGGTTTAGCTTTTCTTGGTTGTATTAATTCTGTCCCCAAACCCTCCCCTTATTCTTTACCCTATTTCTGTGTCAGTGTTTGCTTGTTTTGCGTGCTCTAGAGACTTTGTGTAAATAAGGAGCTGTGGTCTCTGTGTGTTTATTCCACATAAAGGACCCTGCACCCACTTCTTTGTCTGAGTTCTTTTCTCCAAGATGTTCTGTGGAGCTGCAGGGGCAGCGTCTGTGTGCTGAGGTGGAGGGGGTAGTAGCCACCCTGAGCTGGGTCTGCCTCTCAGCCTCACCAGCATGGCCCTGGCCACCACAGCCCACTTGCTCTGCAGAGCAGCACCACCAGTTCAGGGTCTGTGGGGAGCCTGGGGAGGGGGTGCAGGAATGACCGTCCAGGTCAGCAGAGATGAGCTCTGTAGGGAAAAGCCTCTGTGGGGAGATGGGATGTGCTGGGAGAAGAGCAGGGCACCATGTGTGTGTGTGCAGGGGGGACATGGAAAGAGAAACCCTTTGGTGTGGGTGTCAGCTTGGGTCAGGCTGCCCTTTCCCTGGGGCAAAAGGACCTTCCTGAGCATCCCCAAGGCCAGTTGTCTCCTGCTGTCCTGGGGAGCAAGTTTGGCATTTGGGACTGCAAAATGCTCGGTGTGGGGATCTCCTCAGCATGCCGGCTGGATGAACGTTCTGTGGCCTGTTTCTTGCTCTGGGACGTGAGGGATGCGCAGAGCAGTGTGGAGATTGAGGGCACGGACTCGAATTTAGGATAAACCAAAGACCTTTATTGTTTGCCACAGTATCATTATATACTTTTCTCTACTAGCACACGCACCACTAAGCAAGCTGTGATTGATTTATGGGCATTGTCCGCGCGCCACTACCGCTAGCCCCATTGGCTGCTGTCCTGCAGGTTTGTGTTCTTCTCGTGTCTAAGGGTCCGCATCTGTTTACTTCCTTGTTCTCTTCCTTTACTCTTGTTCAAGGCTCAGGGCAGGAGCTGCCTGAATCCTCTTCCCACCCCTTCTCTCCTTGTTCCTCCTCAGTGCAACAGTGCCTGGCTGGCTTCCAAAGGTCGCCTCTGACTTACTCCTATATCTCCCCCTCCTTTGCTACAACCAAGACAGCTGTGACAGTCATATATTAAACGCTTAATACATTGCAGGAGACATGGTATACAGAGAAGGATATGTAGGAAGAGAAGCAGACAGACTAACAACAACTTAATAAGTGATTTAAACCAGCTAACAAAACCCCATCCCTCTAAAAGCTCATTCAGCTATTTCCATGTTTCATCAACCCATAGCTTGAGAACTCCGTCCTTCAGCATCTGGATACTTTTATGGATTGACTCAGAGTGATCTGATAAATTCATGCAACACATTCCTTCAAAATCCTCACATCCATGACTTGTGCTAAAAGCAAAACACCAATAGCTGTACGATTTTGCAGCGTGACATGCCCAACTATTACACAGGCTTCTGTAGAACAACTGCACTGGTGCTCGCTCTGAGTGACCAGTTACAGATCAAAGGAAACACACGTGACCAAGGCAAAGTAAAGCAAACACAGGAAAACAAGCTCAGCCCCTGTAACTCAGACTATTCCTAGCTAGCAGGAATCCACTTCTAGAAATCTGTCAAAGGCTTTTATATCTTTTCTTTTATCTTTTTTTTCTTTTTTCCCCTTTTTTCTCTCTTTTTTCTTTTTTTTTCCCTCTCTTTTTTTCTTTTTTTTTTTTCTTTTTTTTTCCTTCTTTTTTTTTTTCCCAATTTTCTTAGCAACAGACTTCCCTCCCGCCCAACCGAAAATTGACCAGGGTGGGAGGGGCAGGTCCATACTGCAGTGTTTTTGGAGGGGAGGGGGGAGGTCGTTTTTTGGGGGGTGGGGGGATGAGATCCATTTTTGGGGGGAGGGGGAAGGGTTGGGGTGACCCCAGGTGTGATGCCGGGGGTCCCTTTTTCCCCGCCATGAGCCTTCGGCATCGTCCTTGTCCTCCTTCCTCCTCGCCGGGGGTGGGCAATGGGAGGTGCTCAGCCAGGCCATGGGTGTCGGGGCCGCAGGGGTCGGGGCCGGCCGGCCCTGGCAGCTGAAGAGGAGGACGCTCTCACTGGGCGCGTCTCTCTCTGCCACACCAGGCAGACACCGTGGGAGCCGGCGCCGCCACCAGCACCAGCTGAGCCACCTTCAGCCGTGACAGCGTCCCATGGAACCAGGGGTACTCGGAGAGGGGGTACTCCAGGGGGTCCATCTGGCGCCTGTACTTAACCGGCAAGGCACGCAACATTTCCAAGTCCCCCTCTTTCCAAGCCTTGGGGCGAAATTCGTCCCATATCTCAGGGGAATAGATAGTACATGAGTCCACTCTGGGGACTGCGATCCTGACCCACTTCAAGATACACTTAAGTTGGGACTCAATTTTGGCCTCTCTCTCCTGCACATTTCGTTCCAATTCACTTTTTAAACTATTGAGATTCTTGCTTTGTTTATCCAGCTGCTCCTTCAGATTATTTAGCTCTTCATGACAGTCTTTTCCTCCGCAGACACAGAGCTATCCATTCTGCCCCGTTGCTCACCCCTGTCCTGCAGAGAAGATTAATGTGACTCCGCAATCCTTCTTCCTTTCAGCAGCCTGGGGAGTTCAACGGGGTTGCCACCGGATCAGCTACTCCTTAAGTTACATACCCAGCCGCTCACGTTTTTTCCTAGGTGATTACTTGTCCGGACGGCAGCTCTCAATCCGCTGCTTTATTCGTTCGGCTGGGCTCTCCACCGGTCGCTCACTGCCACAATTCAAGTCCCTGTTCGGGCGCCATTTGTGGAGATTGAGGGCATGGACTCCAATCGAGGGTGAATTGAAGACCTTTATTGTTTGCTACAGCATCATTATATACGTTTCTCTACTATAATACGTGCCACTAAGTAAGCTATGATTGGTGTACAGGCATTGTCCACACGCCACTACCGCTAGCCACATTGGCTGCTGTCCTGCAGGTTTGTGTTCTTCTCGTGTCTAAGGGTCTGCACCCGTTTACTTCCCTGTTCTCTTCCTTTGCTCTTGTTCAAGGCTCAGGGCAGGAGCTGCCTGAATCCTGTTACCTCTTTCCATCCCTTCTCTCCTTTAAAGCCACCACACCAGCAGCAGCACATACACAGCTGGGAAGACAGCGGGTCCCATCCCATTCCCCTCTCAGGCTCATCTGGGGTGAAGGTCATGAGGGGGCCTTGCATCCCCTGCAGCATTGACCCATGGATTTAGTTCACTTTGGTCCTTCCCCCTGACATGTTTGTCAGTCCCATGTTGCAGACTAAGAGATCTCTGTGGCTGCTCACGAGCCGCAGACATTCTCTGTCTCCCTGGGCACGGCTGAGTTTAACCGAGGTGTTGCGACGTGTTTCGATGGCTGCAGGGCCATTTGCAAGTCCTCGCGTTGCTCTTGTCTTTGCCAACTCCCGCTTGTGCTCCGTGCTCGTGTTCACCTGCTGGGGAATGGCTCCTCTGCCCATGCTCAGCCTCACCATCTTGTGTGCCACCCGACCCTCTGTGCCCAGTGCAGAGACTGCTTCTTCTGGGGCATCATCCCTTTGCTGAGAGGAGCCCGCACAGGCACCAGCTACTATGAACCAGGAGCGTTGCTCTCTCCTCCGTTGTGCTGCTGAGCTCCTTCACAGGGACTGCTGTGGTTTATGTCTCCATGTGAGGCACCATCCTGAGGATAACCTCTGTGCAAAGCCACAATAAGGCCTTCTTCACCTGGGTATCCTTCGCCTTCATATCCTCTATTTCTTCACTCCCTATCGCATAGGCTGGCTGCGTGTTTGATGATGCTGGACCTGAACAGAATCCGTCTGCAAATTTGCAGGTTCCCCTAAGGAGGTACCTTCAGGAGAAGAATAATTTTAGATAATTTAGGTGTCACCCAATGGAGTAAGAAGACACCAGCCTTTGAGTGTTTGAACTGACCCAGAAAATGGAAACTGGGATGACCACCTCTGATTCACCGATTCACCACGCTCAAACTGCTGGAGGTGACTGAGCTTGAGATTTTGCTCAAATGCAGCCAGTGGTTTAACCTCAGAAAGTTTTCCAGGCGAACCCAGTGCAGAACTTCCCCTGTGCCAGACTAGAGGCAAAGAACAAGCTGGGCATTTGGGATGTAAGACTAGCCTGACCCCAAGCTGAAATGTCGTGCCAACGTGGAGCACCACCCTATGCTGAAATTCCCATTTTGCTCCTTGGGTAATGCTACCCATTCTGCCCTGGGACAGAGCCTGAGGGGACAGCACAGCCTGTGGAGAACTTTTGTTTCACTGCTTCAAACCCACCAGCTCCTCCCCTCGCTCTCTTCCCCTTGAGTTGTGAATCATCCTGTGTCTGGTCTCATCTGCTCTGCTCCTTTCTATGTCTAAATTAACAGTAAAGATGAAGGGGAAAACATCGGTCGTTATTGTATATACTTCTCTCATGCTTCATTCTGTTAGATGCGTATTTTGATTTTAAAAAATAATAACTGAGTACATCCGAGATTTGAGACTTGAACAGTGAGTGTCACCGACTGTGCTGCAGGTGCCTGTGAGAACTTGTTTCCCAGAGGCTCCCTCTATACTCAATGGAGACAAGAGAAAACACTAGAGGCTGGGTCCTCCCAGCCTATAACTGGCACGCAAAAGAAAGCTTACAAATCTCTTCGGGACACCCTTGCTCTGCGTTTCGGTCAGGACATTTGAGGGTAATAGCAATGAGCAGCTGTTTGGAAACAACTGCATTTGAGTGCAGGCGGATGTCAGATGAGACTGTGTGGAACCACAGAAAATTTCAGTCACTATTTAGAGTACTAAGGAAGACAAGTCAGACTTGGTCCTTGTTCCCCCTTCCCACTCCTGTCCTCTCCTGAAGAAACAGAGAACAAGAAGCCATGGAAGAAAGTGGGGGATTACAGAAGAGATACTTGATATTACTTATTTTAAAATCAGCAGATTCTCAGCGATTCCTAGCCCAAAAAGGCAAGTATGGAAAAATAGAAAGAACAGCTTTTAACATACAGATTTGGTTTGATTATATTTGTTTTGCTTTTTTAGTATTCGTGCAATAGAAGAGGAGAGTTTGGCACATATGTGTGACAGAGGTTTGCAATAGGTCTGAGTGAATGAATTTGGGATTACCCAGGAATGGGATGAAATAGCTAACAGCCTCTTTAAAATGTGTTCTGGAGAAAGAAATCCTTTGTGAGTGTTTGGAAAGAGTAGAAAAGAGACAACAAATTCTGTGAGGACTCCCACTGAAATGCGAAACAGAAAAATTCAGGTGGGAGAAATGCTTGAAGGACTGTCTCTGTCTGTGTCATATAGCAAGACTGCAAGAAAGGAAAGCAGCAGAGAAGGAAGGACAGAACTTTTCACTCATAGGGTGAAATTATCACAGTTGGTTTTTGCCAGGTTCCTGTCTCCTCAGGATGAACTGAAATTGAGCATGGGAGCAGAAAATGAAAGTGCAGTTACTGAGTTCGTCCTAGAGGGTTTCTCAGGGCTTGATCAAAGACTACAGCTATTTCTCTCTCTGGTCCTTCTGCTCGTCTACCTGACAACAGTGATGGGGAATGTGACCATCATTTTCCTGGTGTGTATGGATCACCGCCTGCAAACCGCCATGTACTTTTTCATCAGCTACCTGTCCTTCCTGGAGATCTGGTTTACATCCTCCACAAGCATCAAACTCGTTGTGATCCTGGCTTCTCGTAGGAGAAGAATCTCCCTAAGCAGCTGCTTTGCCCAATCCTACTTCTATTTTGCACTGGGCTGCACAGAGTTGGCTCTTCTGGTTGTCATGTCCTTTGACCGCTATGTTGCCATCTGCCAGCCTTTGTGTTACGCTGCCATCATGAAGCCTCAGCTCTGCATCCGCCTGGTTGTTGCTGCTTGGGTCATGAGCATCACACTCATGAGTTACCGTCTGGTCCTCCTCTACGCGCTGACTTTCTGTGGCTCCAACAAGATCCACCATTTTTTTGGTGACAACTCCCCCTTGTTCAAATTGTCCTGCTCTGACACCAGCCTGCTTTGGAAACTAGACTCTTTTTTATTGCCATTTGTCATACTGGGTTCCTTATGTTTAACTCTGGCATTTTACATGGGCATCCTTCTCTGTATTCTACACCTTCCAGCAGCCTCTGGGAGGAAAAAAGCTTTTACTACATGTTCTTCCCATCTCACCACCTTGGCCATTGCATATGGGAGCTGCATTGCTCTCTACGTGTGTCCTTCCGAAGATGTTTCCTTGGAGACAAACAGAATCGTAGCTTTGCTGAACACCATCCTGTACCCATTCTTAAATCCATTCGTCTACAGCCTTAGAAACAAGGCTGTGACGCTGGCCCTGAACAAAGCCATTGCCCGTGGAACAGTACAGCTTTTCCCCTCATCATGATGCCTTTCTGGACAGTGATTCCAATGACCTGCTGTCACCTCTTAAATGATACCAGTGCATATGTATGTGACCTCCAAACACAGATGCCTCAGGAGGCTGATGTTCTTGTGGGATTGTGTCAGGCTAAGTGATACAAAGCTCATCTGTACAGTTGAAGAAAGCACTACCAATGGCAGAAGGAGTAGCTCAGCTAATACCCTGCCTCAGCTCTCCCATACCCATCCCAGGAGAGCCACCAGCTCATCAAAAGCCCTTCTCTGCAAACTAAGAAGAGTACAGAGGCACAGTGGCAGGTGGGAAGCCAGATTAAAGGCTCCTGAGGCATGAACAAGTTGTCCCAGCTCCTTCCAGGGCTGCCCTGGGAAAGCCATCAGCCCCATTTCCAGGTGTGATACCCATCAAGAGAAGTCACTGAGAGCAGCTTTCTGGATCATCACTTGGGCTAAGGGGACTGTTGCCTGGAGGTGGAGGACACCTTTTGGGATGCAGGGCAGGAGCTTTTTTGGATTGCACAGGACGTATTATGGGAAGTTTAGGGGAGGCTCTCGACCAGTGTAACCTGTTCTGTCTTCTCATGAATCTTTATTTCTAACTGTTTCCTGGGTGAGTGAGTCTCTCCTCTGTGTGAATCTCTGAGCACAGGGGTGTGAGTGCAGCAACTGCAGCAGGACCAGGGCATCAGACAGGCCTTGTGTCGTTTGTGCCAGCAACCGAGAGACTGGAGTAACTGGACGTCAGAGTTCGCGTGTGGGTGTGTATGTGAGACTGAGGTGGTCTGTACCAGCACCTAGAATGGGACTGTAGCCTCAGGGGCTCATACTGAGGAGACTGAGTGTCAGAGCCCAGGCGCTGGAGGGATCCATCCTGTACAGGTTTGTCTATAGAATAGAATGGTTCAGTTGGAAGGGGCCTACAATGATCATCCAGTCCAGCTGCCTGACCACTTCTCACCAAAAGATAAATCATGTACTTAAGGGCATTGTCCAAATGCCTCTTAAACACTGACAGGCTTGGGGTGTTGACCACCTCTCTAGGAAGCCTGTTGAAGGGTTTGACCACCCTCTTGGTAAAGAAATGCTTCCTAATGTCCAGTCTAAACCTCTCCTGGTGCAGCTTGGAACCATTCCCACATGCCCTGTCACAGGATATCAGGGAGGAGAGCTCAGCCCCTCCCTCTCCATGTCCCCATCTCAGGAAGCTGTCGAGAGCAATGAGGTCACTCCTCAGCCTCTTTATTTCCAAGTTACACACACCCACTCTCCTTAGCCGTTCCTCATAGGACATGCCTTCCAGCCCTGCCACCAGCTTTGTTGGCCTCCTCTGAGCACCTTAAGTATCTTAACATCCTTGAAAATTGTGGGGCCTGGAAGGGAACACAGGTGAGGCCACACCAACGCTGAACAGAGTGGGATAATCCCCTCTTTGGGCTGTCTGGTTCTACTCTGTTTGATGCACCCCAGCTTCCAGTTTGCCCTCTTGGCTGATGGGGAACCTTCGAGACTCCTGTTGAGCCTGCTGTCAACCAGCACCCCCAGATCCCGTTCTGCAGGGCTGCTCTCCAGCCACTCCTCTCCCAGTCTACACTTGTGACTGGTGTTCTTTCATCCCGGGAGTCGAATCTGACATTTGTTCTTGTTAAACACGGTGACAACTCTGGGTCATGGATACAGGTATTAAATTGAACAGGACCCAGAAAAGGTCTGTGTGTTCCCCACATACGTCCCAGTATGTATCCTTGCTAAGTCCACACTGCCTGCATTTGGACACATTCTTCTCTTTTAGGTGCCCAGGAACGTCACCCAAGAGGACTCTAATTGATGGCACACTCCTCACCAAAATGAGCTTTTAGAATCATAGAATCATGGATAGATTTGGTTGGAAGGGACATTCAATGGTCATCTAAAGACACTGAAATCATTTAGTCCAAACCCCAGCTGAGGCAGGGCCAGCTGGAGCAGGTTGCTGAAGACCTGGTCGAGGTCGGTTGATGGAGACTCCACCAATCCACTGGGGCACTCTGTTCCAGTTGTTGACCACCCTTCCAGTCAAAAAGCATTTACCTGTTTCAGACAGAATTTTGTGTCTATATATCTGTGTCCATCACCCCCTTGTCACTGGGAACTACCAAGAAAAGTTTGGCTCCCTGGTCTTCATGCCCTCCCATCAGGTATTCCTATACATTAATAAAATCCCTCCAAGCTTCCTTCTCCAGACTGAACAGTCCCACAACTCTCAGCCTTAACACCTATGAAAGCTGCTCCAGTCCCTTAAACCAGCTCTGTGGCCCTTTGCTGGACTTTCTTTAGTAGATCAGCAACTTCCTCGCCCTGGGCAGCCCAGCACTGGACACAGCACTCCAGGTGTGGCACCACCAGTGCTGAGTGGAGGGGAAGGGTCACCTCCCTCCACCTGCCAGCAACGCTTTTCCTAATGCAGTTTTAACCTAATGTTTCTCTACCCGTCCCGACTGGAATGGCCTGACTTGGGTAGAAGAATATTGAGGGAGACCACGGCAAGGGTTGGGCTGAAGCTGAGGCAAATGGCAGCCACTTTTTATCTGCTCGTGCACAAGTGCAGGCTGTCAGGTTGGTGAGGCACGAGTGACCCTTGGAGAGCCCATGTTGACAGTCACTCTCTCGCAGGTGCTCAGAACTGTCACCCATGAGGACTCTCAGTGATGTCACACTCCTCCCCAGCGTGAGCTTGTACAGTCTGGGGTTCCCTGGGATGCACTTTCGGCCTCTTTCAAAGATGGATGTTTGTCCTCTCTCAGAAGAGACCTCTGCCATTCCCATGACCTTTCCAAAGGGATATTCCAAAGAGATATCCATCTTCCCCTGTGAGTTCACTAACACTGTTCTTCCTGTTCTATGGTGGATTTAATTTCTTTAATCTTTCAGATATTTGCACCTGTTCAGGATACAATGACCATTTCTGAAGTCATCTTTTCAGATGCAGACTAACAAAGATCATTACTCTCATGTTTCCTCCTCCCCTTAATCTTTGTTCATTCAGATGCCTCTCACCTATGCTGCTGTTTTGAGCTTCAGGCAGTAAAATCTTACCTGTCTTTCAACAGTCTGATTGTGTCCTTAGCCAACTTTTTCGTTGTCTTTATTTCTAATTATCTTGTATCCACCTACTGTAGATATTTCTCCTCAGATTATCGCTTGTAGGAAGTTCAAGCTCATTAGAGACAGCTCGGACAGAGCATGTGCTTGCAGAGTGTGTTTTATTGTTCATGAAACTTCATCATGCCTCACTGTTCTCTACACATCAGGAAAGTTCTTCTGTGCCCGCGTGCAGCCGGGTCTGTCAGGAGATCAGGCGGGAGATGATGCAATGGAGCTGTAACATCCAGCTGCAGAATGCAGGGGAGAAGGCTGATATGACAAAAAGTGATGCAAGCTAAAGGGGACAATGAGGAAAACTATGGGGTTGGGGAGGTGAGGAGTAAGGTTGTCCATACAGTGTCAGACCTCAAAAAAATGCCTTTCTGACCAGTCCAGACCTCCTAAGGAGACCCTTGGGATCGTTAGCACTTAGAGAATGCTGCTCTAACCCCTTCGCTGAAAGAAAAGGCAGAAGGTGTAACCCTTAAAAAAAAATATAATAATTCTTAGATGCACTTTGAAAGCTTCCTCCTGAACTACACTATGAAATAGCTCCAGTTATCTGTGCAAGTTTTGAAGACTTGAAGAAAATGGCAAGTTAAACACCTCATTAGGGCATTTGGGGCTCATTCCATGACCCTCAGGTACTGAGAGAAGCCTGAAGAAACCTCTCCAGAAGTCAAAGTCAGAAGCAAAACCCAGAAGTCCCTTGAAGCCCTGACTGCCCCCCCTGAGGGCCCTTACTGACAAAGCCTCCCCAGGGCCTCCTTAGAGCAGATCACTGGAGGCCATGCTTGCAGGCAGGCCAAGGCCCTGTGCAGGGGGCTGGAATGCTGAGAAAACCCTTTGCTTTGCTTTAGGAAGCAGAAAGGCCAAGCCCTGACCCTCAGGCCCTGCCAAGGCCCATCCTGACACCCTCCAAGTTCCATCTCACCAGCCTCGCTGGCAGAGGCAACTGCTCTAGCCAAGAGGACCAAGACCTCAGGCCTCTTGGACCTTTCAGCTTGCTACAGCCCTTGGCCATCTCTCCTGCAGCCTGTCCTGCCCTGCCCCAAGCCTGCCCCTCTTTCCCTTCAGGCCATTGACACCCTGTTTGCTTTCCCACCCAGCTCTCACCCCACAATTTCTACACCTTCCCTCATGTCTCTCCACTCTTGCTGGCCATTCCATGAAACACAAAGCCATAGGCTGATCCAGACCCCTCTTGGTGACCTCTTGCACCACAAAGCTACCCTTGGAGTTACATCTCTTTTGGGTTCACCTCCAGTCTGAACCTTCCAAGCTGGACTTTGTGGAGCTTTCCTTCTCTTCCCACTACCAAGAAAATCTCCATCAGATCTGAAACCACCCTTCAAGCAGGTGCGCGCTGCTCTTGTGCCCTGAGCCTCCACTTCAGTAAGCTAAAGAAGCCCAGAACTTTCATCCTCCACGTACAGGCTCCAAACTCCAGCCTGGCAGATCTCCTCAGCAGTCCTTCGTTTCCTCCCCATTCCTCCAGGCAAGGCAGCCCCAAAGCCAGAGTCTAGTCATCCAGATGCAGCCACACCAGTGCCGAGTCGAGGGGGATTACAGGTGCCTTGTCTGGGTGGCCACGCGCCCCCTAATGCAGCCCCGTCTCTGAGCCCCATCTGCAGCTGGCCTTCCACACGGTGAGCGTGTACCACCGGCTCCTCTGGCATCCCTCGTAGTGCCCAGGCCCTTCTCCTCAGGGTCACTCCTGAGCTGCTCAGCTCCCAGCCTGCCCTCAGCTATGGTTTCACTCTGTCTCCATAAAGGACTCACCACTTCTCCTCACAAAGCTTCCTGGGGTTTCTAGCGCCAAATCCCAGAGATTTCCAAGGTCCCCCAGCAGTGAAGCACCATTGGACCAGCTCTTCATCTGCACCCGCAGATGGCTCACCCTGACCTGTGGTGCCTCTGACAAGACAACAGCATGAGGAATTGCAGGGCACTACAGATCATAACAGAAGGCACTTGTTCAGTGATAGTGCTGACCAAGGGACACATTCCCACGGTGTCCAGCTCCGAAACACCAAAGGTAAGTACAAAGCAAGGCAGAGTAGGAGCAGGGAGGAAAGGATAAGCAGAGATGGGCAGTTTGCATGGGAGGGTACAAGGATGGTCAAAGGGAAGAAATTGTGACCAGGAAGTGAGGGAAAAAGAAAAGAAAAGGTGATGTCGTGGAGCTGATGAGGGCTGTTTGGGGGTACCTGCCAGGCAGCCCTGCATCTCTGCAACAATGCCTGGAGTGGGACAAGAAAGCCACAGGTCATCTGACCAAACTTTCTGTTTGAGGTCAATGGTCAGCAGGCACCTGCATGATTTCCCTGCCTCAGGAAGGCAAGATCTGTGTTGGATGGAAACACAGAATCATTCCTGCTGGAAGGGACCTCAGGAGGTCTCTAGGCCAACCTGCTGCTCAGAGCAGGGTTACCTCTGGGGTCAGAGCAGGTCACTCAGGGCTTCATTCATTTGGGGCTTGAAAAGCACCAAGGACAGACACAACATCAGCTCTCTGGGAGATCTGCTGCAGTGCTTGACTGTCTTGGTGAGCAGAGTATTTCCTCCCTTCTTTCAGGTGATGCCTGTTGGCCCTCATCCTCCCATCATGCACAACAGAGTAGAGCCTCACTGCATTTTCTTGCTGATATCCAAGAAGATCTGGGAAGGCTGTGAGGGCTCCCCAAAACCTTGTCCTTTCCCAGTTTTAGCACCTTTGCAGCGAAGGTGGCCAAGAGCATCCTGGGCAGCAGTAGGAAGAGCACTGCCAGAAGGTTGGTGGAGGTGATCCTTCCTCTCTACTCAGCACCACTACAGTTTCTCTTGCTCACCTCCCTCACGGTTTTCTACCCTACCACCTTCACCCACACTTCAACCAAAGCTGCCCTCCACAGCAGAAGAGCTGTGACAACCCCTATCCATGCCCTCTTCCTGAAGGGCTCTACCAGGTTCTTAGGGAAGGGGATTCTCACCATCAATGTGCTTTTGCTGGCCTGTCAGAGACACTGGCAGAAGTGAGCCTAAAATCACGTATCCCAGCCAGGAGTCAAGGGCTGACCTATCAGCTACTGCAGAAAGAATCACAGAATCAGAGAACGGTGGGGGTTGGAAGGGATCTCTGATGATCACGTACTCCAACCCCACCGTTAAAGCCGGTTTGCCTAAAGCAGGTCGTGGAGGATTGCGTCCAGGTGGGTTTTGAGTATCTCCAGGGAAGGAGACTCCCTGTTCCAATGCTCTGTCACTCTTACTGTAGAGAAGTTTTTCCTCATGGTGAGGTGGAACTTCCTGTGCTCCAGTTTGTGCCCGTTGCCCCTTGTCCTGTCACTGAGCACCTCTGAAAAGAGCCTGGCCCCGTCCCCTTGACATCCACCCTTTAGACATTCATAAGTGATGGTAAGGTCCCTTCTCAGTCTTCTCCAGGCTAAAGAGACCCAGGTCTGTCAGCCTTTCCTCATAGGGGAGATGCTCCGGCCCCCTCATCATCTTAGTAACATCCATTGGACTTTCTCCTGCAGTTCCCTGTCCCTCTTGAACTGGAGGGCCCACAACTGGACACAGCACTCCAGATGTGGCTTCACCAGGGCAGTGTAGAGCAGGAGAATAACCTCCCTCGAACTCCTTGCCACACTCTTCGTGATACACCCCACGATACCTCTGGCCTTCTTGGCCACAAGCACACATCGATGGCTCATGGCCCACTTGTTGTCTACCAGAGCTCCCAGGTCCTTCTCCGCAGAGCTGCTCTCCAGTGGGTCTACCCCCAGCCTGGACTGGTGCAGGGGGTTATTCCTCCCCAGGTGCAGGACCCTACACTTGCCCTTGTTGAACCTCATGAGGTCCCCCCCCCTCCCAGCTCTCCAGCCTGTCCAGGACTTGCTGGGTGGCAGCACAGCCTTCTGGCGTCTCAGCCCCTCCTCCCAGTTTAGTATCATCACCAAACTGGCTAAGGGTGCACTCTGTTCCTTCATCCGGGTTACTTATGAATATGATACACAGGATGGGACCCAGTACTGACCCCTGGGGAACACCACCAGTCACAGGCCTCCAGCTGGACTCAGCACCACTGAGCACACCCCTCTGAGCTCTCTCCTTCAGCCAGTTGTCCTTCCACCTCACTCTCCACTCATCTAGCCCACACTTCCTAAGCTTCCCTGTGAGGATGTGGTGGGAGACAGTGACAAAAGCCTTCCTGAAGTCGAGGTCACCAACATCCACTGCTTTCCCCTCCTCCACCCAGCCAGTCATGCTGTCACAGAAGGCTCTCAGGTGGGTCAGGCATGATTTCCCCTTGGTGAATCCATGCTGACTACTCCTGACAATCCTCTTTTCCTCCCCCTGTTTAGAGGTGACACCCAGAATCAACTGTTCCATCACCTTTCCAGGGATGGAGGGGAGGCTGACTGCTCTGTAGTTCCCCACATCCTCCTTCTTGCCCTTTTTGAAGACTGCAGTGACATTGGCTTTCCTCCAGTCCTCAGGCTCCTCTCCTGTTTGCCATGATCTGCCGAAGATGATGGAGAGTAGCTTAGCAGTAGCATCGCCCAGCTCCCTCAGCACATCTGAGCTGGTCTCGTGCACTCATCTTACCCGCAGGGCTGCTCAGAGACACGAGTCCTTCCCTCGCACACACACAGGCAGTGCAGGGCAGGAGTTGTCGTGCCTCTCTGGCCTCCTGCTGCCATTCCCAGAGCCTGGCAGGCACCTCAACCCTGCAGTGTGTCCCGTTGCCCTGTACTCATCTGAGATGCCCCACGGCAAGAGAAATGGACGCAGGGACGTTTGGGTTCAAGGAAGCCCACCCCAGTGCTGCATTCCGGTGGTTTCCCAGGGGACGTTACCATCAATGTGAAGTGACCCTGAGACACTGTCTGTCCCACTGCCCTTCATGGCATCCCCAGGAACAGCTGATGGCGTTTGTGCTCCTTCCAGCTCACCTCTCCTCATGGATGTGATGTGCATTCTTACATCTCATCTGAACAATGAGAACATGGACGTCTGACCTGGTCATTCAGTGTCCCTCTGTGCCGGGACAAGAACCTCTCTGAGCTGGGGTGAGAGGGCAGTGCTGGAAATGGTGATTGTGATGGGGCTCCTCCATGACGATTGCGCCAGGGCACGAGGTTTAACCCAGGCCGGCAGCTGAGCACCACACAGCTGTTCCCTCCCTCGCTACCCCTGCAGAGGGATGGGGGAGGGAATCGGAAGGGTAAAAGTAAGAAAACTCGTGGGTTGAGATAAAGGTGGTTTAATAGGTAAAGCAAAAGCAGCGCACCCGAGCCAAGCAAAAGAAGGAATTCAGGCCCTGCTTCCCACCAGCAGGCAGGTGCTCAGCCATCCCCAGGAAAGCAGGGCTCCATCGTGCATGACGGTCACTTGGGAAGACAAACGACATCACTCCGAATGTCCCCCTCTTCCTTCTTCTTCCCCCGGGTTTTATTGCCGAGCATGACATCCCATGGTATGGAATATCCCTTTGGTCAGGTGGGGTCAGCTGTCCTGGCTCTTTCCCCTCCCAACCCCTTGTGCACCCCCAGCCTACTCGCTGGTGGGGTGGGGTGAGGAGCAGAAAAGGCCTTGACTTTGTGCAAGCACTGCTCAGCAATAAAGAGAACATCCCTGTGTTATCAACACTGTTTCCAGCACAAATCCAAAACACAGCTCCCTACCAGCTATGATGAGGACAATTAACCCTATCCTAGCCCAAACCAGCACAGGCAGCTTCCCCAGGGTGTCCAGTGAGCCCAGGCACAGACAAGACCCTGCTCTGCTGGTCCTTCAGGTCTCTCCCAGGAGGCCCGGCTGTGTGAGGACACTGCTGTTTTCCCCACACCCCACACCCTGCACACTCACACTCTTTCTCTGTTCACCGGCATTGTCATCTGTGGGACAGTTTCTTGGGCATGTTCTTGAGAGCAACTTTGGAGGAAGACCTAAGCTTTCAGGCAGTGCCCTGAGGAGATCCCCTTTCCTGATGGAACCGCTCTTACGGAGGGCAGCTCTGTCAGAGAAGTGCCCATTGCCTGTCCCTGCCTGCAGTCACAGGACTACCACGCAGCAGGACTGTGACCAAGCTGCCAGAGCAATCGGGCCTTACAGCAACCCAAGGGCTCAGAGGGAGAGAGTGGAAGTGGAAAGAGAAGAGCTCTGGAAGACCAAGTGCTCCTGGCAGTGCTGCCATGCTGGGAACTCTCTTCCCCTCCACCTCTGCACACAGGAATTCTCCCTGCAGCTCCAAAACGGAGCAAGGATCTCAGGAAAAATGTCTCCGCAGGACATCTTGATTGTGTGTTTTCTTTAAACACACAAGGAGCACAGCTCCTCCTCTACACATCCTCTCCGTCTGGAAAGAAAAGCAGACAGTGAATTAGAAGGGGGGTACAACATCATGACTGGTAAAACGCCACCATCAACACCAGAAAATACAGATGACAGGTTGGGCCTCTACAGAGGTACATGACAACTGCTATGCAGAGGAAGGTGGGCAGTTTCCTGCTTTCTAATAACAGCCAGTCATGATTTTCGACACAGCATCCCTGAGCTCCTGGTTCCTCATGCTGTAGATGAGGGGGTTGACTGCTGGAGGCACCACCGAGTACAGAACTGCCATCACCAGGTTCAAGGATGGGGAGGAGATGGAGGGGGGCTTCAGGTAGGCAAACACGGCAGTGCTGAGGAACAGGGAGACCACGGCCAGGTGAGGGAGGCAGGTGGAAAAGGCTTTGTGGCGTCCCTGCTCCGAGGGGATCCTCAGCACGGCCCTGAAGATCTGCACGTAGGACACCACAATGAACACAAAACACCCAAAAAAGACAAATGCACCGAATACAAGAAGTCGAAATTCCCTGAGGAAGGTGTCTGAGCAGGAGAGCTTGAAGATTTGGGGTAGTTCACAGAAGAACTGGTCCACAGCATTGCCCTGGCAGAGGGGCAGTGAAAATGTATTGGCCGTGTGCAGCAGAGCATAGGGAAAAGCAGTGCCCCAGGCAGCTGCTGCCATGTGGACACAAGCTCTGCTGCCCAGGAGGGTCCCGTAGTGCAGGGGTTTGCAGATGGCAACGTAGCGGTCGTAGGCCATGATGGTGAGAAGAAAATACTCTGCTGCTATAAAAAAGAGAAATAGAAAGTCCTGGGCAACACATCCCATGTAGGAGATGGCCCTGGTGTTCCAGAGGGCATTGGCCATGGCTTTGGGGAGAGTGGTGGAGAGGGAGCCCAGGTCAAGGAGGGAGAGGTTGAGGAGGAAGAAGTACATGGGGGTGTGCAAGCGGTGGTCGCAGGCTACAGCGGTGATGATGAGTCCGTTGCCCAGGAGGGCAGCCAGGTAGATGCCCAGAAAGAGCCCGAAGGTCAAGAGCTGCAGCTCCCGGGTGTCTGAGAATGCCAGAAGGAGGAAATGGTTGATGGTGCTGGCATTGGACATTATTTCACTGTAGGGATGGGAGACTGTCGAAAGAGCAGAAGACACTGACAGGTCAGGACGGATTTCTCTGAGCCGGTCTTACTCCATTTCTCAGAGATATCCCCAACAATTTTTTCTCTTTCTTTAGGGAGACCTTCTGTCAGTTCCTGTCTGTGAGGTCAGGACTGATAAGCAAGGGCTCTGCCCATTGACTCCAGAGAAGTCAGACCTGTGCTATTGCAGTGGTGTCAAACAGCCCGTGCATTCGGTAGGTGTTCCTGGCAATGGGTGCTTTCAGTTCAGGGAGAGGTATTTCCCTCAGTGACCGTGTGACAATTGTCCCTATTTCTTGCAGTGCGATGGAGTCAGCACCCAGACCAGCTGTGTCTGAGAGGGAAGAGCCCAGGGAGGGACCCAGCCCTTCCAACTCTGCTGTAATGAAAACCTAAGTCTGCGTTGGAATCACTCACGGCCGACACAGAACATTTCTCCCCCCCCCCCCATTTTCCATCTGCAGGCTCTCTCCAGACATGATAACAGCATCGTGCCCATGGGGGAGAATGGGGCTATCACTAGGTTCCCATCTTCCCCTGGTGAAGTCCCCCCAGCATGGGGGAAGGGCATTTCAAACTCTTCACCCCAGGGACATGTTCCATCGCCCAAAAGACAGCGCCTAGTGTCTCCTGAAGGGAGACTCAACTTGTTTCCAAGTCCCAAACACTGCATTGCCCACAGCCCCCCATGGTCGGTGTCCCAAAATGCAACTGAAACAGCCTCCTCACCCCCAACCCCCACAACACAAACATTCCACAAGCAAGAACAGGAGCAGCAGGAATTGGAGAAAAGATGCTGAGTAAAACTCTGATCCTTCTGCAAATGGGGAACAGGAGAGAAAGACAGCTGGCACTCAGGAAAGCCTTCTCCTTACAGAGCAGAGCACAGCACATCCACACTGATGACATCCCAGGCAGGTTGCTCTCAGTCCTTTCTCTCTGCAGAAGGAAGAAGTTATGTGTCAGGAGAGATGCACCTTTGCTGGGGATGTCACCTTCCACCCACAGCTTCTCCCCACAGCTCCGTGACCATCTCCCTGGGCAGGCTGAGTGCTGATGCTGGCTGGTGGCAGAGTCCTTGCCCCAGGAAACAGACCCTGGGTTGAAGAGGCACTGCTTGGAAGGACAGCCCTGGGCACCCTTGGATTCACATCCCATCTTCTCACCCTCAAGCCATCCCCACCAGAAGGCAGCCGTTATGCCCTGTCCCTCTCACACTGCACTAGGGAAGCCCTGCTCTGCAGCCCGGCTTCCTCTTCTGCATCACAGACAGATCCCAGAGGTTGGACACATTCAGGAGATCCTGCAAGGAGCCACCGACACATCACCCTGCACCCAGAGACTTACTGTGTCAGAGGCTGGGAAGAGTTCTCCTCCAGTGAGCTCTCAGCCATCCTCCCCCTCTCCCCTGCCTTTAACCTCTCTCTGCCCCGCTCCTTTCTCCTTGGTGCCCACAGGCAGCCCCCTCAGCCCTGCTGTGCTTTGCAGAGCAGCTGCTGCTGGGCAGAGCTGTCTCCCTGCAGCTCTGCCTGCTTGCTAGGAGCTCTCTCTGTCCCAGGAGCCCAGCTCAGCTCAGCACCAGAGCAGCAGCACAAGATCTTTATAATGATCTCTCTTGTGACTTTGGTGCCAAGTCCTTGAAACTCAGACTCTGGGGGGAAGTTGAGAAAGCTGTCGATGAGTCAAATTCAGATGCAAACTCCAAAGTTTCTTGGAGCACTCATGGTTTGCACGGAGGGTTGTTACTGACAAGGCCTCCCTAGGGGCTTGTTAAAGGAGAAACCTGGATTCAGTGAGGACAGGTAGGCAAAGGCAAGGTGAAGGTGGCTCTGATGCTGAGTAACCCTTGGTATGTTTTGTCCAGTTAAAAGACCAAGCACTGACTCCCCAGCCCCTGCAAGGCAGACCCTGTCCCTCAGCCATTCCTCAGGGTTCTTCCTGGGGCAGGAAGTTTTTGCTCTTCTTGGTTGTATTAATGCTGTCCACAAAATGCTGTCATTCTTCATCGTATTTCTATGTCAGTGTCTGCCTGCCTTGTGTGCCCCACAGACTTGTGTAAATAAGGAGCTGTGCTCTCTGTGTGTTGAAACCAAATAAAAGACCCTGTATCAACTTGTTTGAGTTCCTTTCTCCAAGACCTTCTCTGGAGCTGCTGGGGCAACTTACGCGTGCTGGGGTGGAGGGGACAGTGGCCAACCTGAGCTGGGTCTGCCTCTCAGCCTCCCCAGCATGGCACTGGCCACCACAGCCCATTTGCTCTGCAGAGCAGCACCACCAGTTCAGGGTCTGTGCGGTTTCCACCACGCCTTACGGACAGGCAGTTACCAGTCCCCCAACCCAATAATGACACAACGCCTTTAACTTCTCCTGGGGAACTTGCTTGAGCAGTGCGGTCTGGGGATCGGTGGTTCTCCCCGAGAATCCCTCGGTGCCGGCTGGAGGTCCTGCCATCCCCAGGATCCGACGAGGTTAGCAAGAAGTGTTCCAGTTACTGGTTATACTGGATACATAATACATAATAAACAGGTTCTCATACATAAACATGTTAATTCCTGTAACTCACTATCATCTCACTCCCTTCATCCAGTTGTGCGCAGTAGGTTCTTGAATTGAGTCAACGGGCTGTGCTGCGACCACCCGCAGACCCCAGACTCAAATGTGCGACCCTCCAATGTCCTTGAGTCAAAGCCTTTGGCTCAAACTCTCCTTTGGTCACGATTCAAAGACTGTTAACAAAAAGTTAGAGTAATAAATCCCACCTAGCAGACATCCCTAAAGAAGAACATATTATCTTTGCCCTTAACCATGAACAGACCATCGGTTAATGAACACCTCTGGTCTACGTAGCTTGGGACTCTACAGGGTATCTTAACAGAATATATACAATTGATTTTTATACATACAATTAATTTTTATAGCTGTTCGATACCATTGGGAGAGGCTGGGGGAAAGCACGGGGGTCCTGGAGGCCAGTGTCTTTGCAGAGCCTTGCGAAGAGGCCTGACAGCCCTTTCCTGGGGCGCTGGGTGGGACAGGCTGGAGAGGGCTTCAGCTGCTGCTCGGTGTCTGGGGGAGGAGATGCAGCAGGTAGAGCTGTGTCATGTCTGCCTGACCTCTTGAGGCCACGTCCTTTAGGTGGCTTCAGGTTTTAGAAGAGTGAACTGAAATCTTTTTTTAGAAGTAATTGCTGATGGATGTGAAAAACGTCTTGTGCTATTTTTGGTTTTGGTTGGATCTGCTGCTGCGTTGGTGCTTGATGCAGAGCCCTGGGGCTTAAGGAACTGCAGGGCTGCTTTTCCTTCTGCAAAGAAGCCGGGCTGTTGCCATTGCTTATCTATGGGAACGAATCGTTATGCTGAAACCAAATTCGGAGCTTCCAAACCCCCCTGCTTTCTAACGCTCCTCACCGAGGTGGGAGGACAGCTGCAGCCAGGTGAGCATTCCGAGATGACCGCTCAGTAACAAAAGGCATCATGAAGCAGCGTTCTTTGTTGCAGCACTGGTCAGTACTGGAGATCGCTCTGCCACAAGCGGTCTCACAAAGCAGCTTAAGCACAGTTTAACTCGTGCCTATTCGTTACATCTCTCAGAACTAATTAGAATAATCAGGATTTTCCTGGAACTCATTACTATAAGCTAATTTTTTGGAACCTGCACAATTAATTATGGTAGAGGACTCTTCTCCCTCTGGTGGTCTTCTGTAGTCTTCCTCACGTTGTCCTTCTTTAACCCCAACCGGTGCACATGCTTAAGTTGTCCTTTGAACGTATTTTTGTGTCTCCTGGTCTCGTACCGTACTTGGGTGTTTTTCCAAGTTCTTGTTATTTACACACGTCGATATGTCTGTGTCTTCCAGACACCAAAGGCCACACAAACTGTTTTTCCTTGACACAAACACATGACCAAGTTCCCCATATCTTAACTTGTAAAAATATTATTCTCTAACAAACAGTGTAAACTACAGACAGAGGGTATAAGATCAAATGTTTCTCAAAGGCTACACTACGTAGTTTAAAACAGCCAGGCTTAACATGGTAAATACAAGGAAATCTTAGCCCTATCATTCAACCCCTTTTATTTAATCTCTGCAAACTCTTTTACAGATCTTCTAAATTCTCATACTTCATTACTTTGGCTAAGGCCCATATTCTGCGAGTAAGAGTTCTAAGCTTACACCACATATAACAATTAAATTGGTAGCGAGGCAGGGGTCGGTCTGTTCTGCCTAGTAACAAGTGATGGAACAAGGGGAAATGGCCTTAAGCTGCACCAGGGGAGGTTCAGGCTGGAGATTAGGAAGAATTTATTTACTGAAAGGGTTGTCAGGCATTGGAACAGCCAGCCCAGGGAGGGGGTGGAGTCACCATCCCTGGAGGTGTTGAAGAGATGGGTAGATGTTGTACTTAGGGATGTGGGTTAGTGCTGTTGGCAGAGCTAGGACAAAGGTTGGACTCGATGATCTTGAAGGTCTCTTCCTACCAAAACTGTTCTATGATTCTAAAGAAGGTCATTAGCGTCACTACTGTGATCAGAATCAGGATGGGGTGCATCATAAAATCCAAAATTTTCTGGGCAGAAGGTGAATAACCTGAGACGATGTCCCACTAATTATGAGCTGTATCACTTACTCTCTGGCTTTATCATTTTACTAATTTGTCCTTGGTGATCATTGTCTCTACCATGGCCTCAGTCAGGGTCTTCTTTCTTCTTCTCCAATGTTCCTCTAATTCCACGGATTCCTTTAAAACCTTATTTGATTTTTCTGAAGAGAGGCACGTATGACTTAGGTTCAAGCCTTCAGAACGCCAAGACATACTAGTTTGCTGCTCGGTATGGGCGTAAGGTACACATTTGCCCATGCCAGTTTAAATGAGTGAGATTTCTCAGGCACCCTACAAATGCAGTATCTAGACCAGATTTCTCTACTACTGCTCTGTTATTTGTTACAAAGCAAACATACCTTGCATTGACTTCCACCGACATTTCAAATACTTCAGGGGATAATACTGTCCATTTGCAGTTATTGATAGACTTTTCCTGTAGGCAGGGCTCATAAAGCTGAGACTGTTGGCCACATCCTTTCCCATTTAAGGTATCTTGACATTGGTCCAAATCATATGTTCGATTATCTGTCCCTATGTATTTACATTTCATTTCAGGTTACCAATATTCGTTCTTCCCAGACCCACAGAACAGATTTGGTAATCTCAAAAACCTGCACAGGAGATCTTTCTGAGGGACGTTAAAATGCATTATTTCCTTGCACACTGTCAGATAAGACTTCACCCAATGCTGCGGACTGATCCACTGTTTCAATCATTGTCTCCACCGGAATTCACTATTCCTCATTAAGCCTGCCTGTACCTGGTCCTTTTGAGTAATTCCCCAAATAGTCTGTAAAGTACAAACCATCCAGCCCACGAATTGAGTTCGGGTTTTGGAGGTTTCCAATTGGTTCAGAATGCTCACCTCAAATAAATGTAAGAACCTGTGATCATAATTTAGGGACCGGATCTACGATTTAAAAGTGGTTGGTAACTATTCTGCCTGAAGTCGTTCAGATTGAGAAATATCAAACTCTGCTCTTCCAACTCTATTTTGCAGAGTTTCCAAATCCACAGCATTTAGAATCCCCATAACGGTCCCAGCTCCTCCGAATAATGTCTCCTACGAGGTGTGCTTTATCCTACAGGGAGGGGTAGCTGGGAGAGAAATGTTGAAGTATAACACAGGTTTCTGCTGGTTTGGTGCCATTTCCGCACAGGTAGGTGGGATTCTAACTAGCTGATCCTTATTAACTTTGCGTCTAGGATTGAGCATGGTAAGCGTATCTCCCCACCAACTCCTGTTTTTAATAGCAGTAACATTCATACAAAATAGCGTCTCTAACTCCCTTTTAGGCCAGGTGTGGGACCGAGAAGCATTAAGTGATTCGTTTCTTGATTGACATTGTATTAAATCGGTTGATATGGCCATTATATTACAGCAAGAGATGGCTCCTTCACTAAGAATTGGGACATTTGTCTCGTCTAGCCTTGGACATGAAATAAAGACCCTCCCCTGCCTTTCAGTTACGCTCCTGTTGGTAGGAGCTGGCCTCCAGCTTGAACAATTACCACTTAGGGTAATATTTAGAATCTTACTGTTCTGATTTGCTGGGCACATAAAATCATCTCCTTTCTGAATTGTGGTCACATTCACCCATCCACACGATCCACGCAGGCAACTCGAATAACCTCCTCCTGTTAAGGGCCAACCGGGAGAAAAGGCAACTCTTTCCTTTCTCCACCCTAAAATGACACATACAGCTGTTAACTTCATCATGTTCATGGGGATGAACATGGGACAAATGCCATTGTAGTCACTGGTGATCTAGTAAATCCAGCTAGTGAAAAGAGAGAGACCTCGCTGTCCCTATGACAGACAACCGAAATAGTCCGTAGGATCACCTCTATAACTGGCCATGAGTGTGATGAGCAGGAAAAGATTATTTTGGCCTTTATAGGGCTGTCATTTCCCTGGGCCAAAGGAATTTCCACCACACTCATATATGATCCCTGAGATGTTGCCCTGTCTCTATGAATTTCTCCATCAGAGTCTGCAGGTACCTGTGTGCCTCTTGCATCTCCTCTGGCAACTCAGAGGTGGCCAGGGGTTTGCATCTGAACACCTCCCTCCTGCCTTTCACCTCCAGGAATTCCCAGGG
This sequence comes from Leptosomus discolor, assembly GCF_034619465.1. Taxonomy (NCBI): domain Eukaryota; kingdom Metazoa; phylum Chordata; class Aves; order Leptosomiformes; family Leptosomidae; genus Leptosomus; species Leptosomus discolor. The sequence continues at coordinate 491,338 of NW_028237764.1, forward strand.
GGAGCTGAGAAATGACTTCTCAAATGCAGGTGCTTATTTTATGCAGAGCTGAAGAGACTCCAGAGGAATCCCACCTCCTGTGGGTCTGTGGCAGGCATGGGAGGGAGCTGAGTGTCCTTCAAATGCCAGGAATAGAAATGCAAGGTGAGATGTCTCCATTGATTCAGCTGAATCTCTTCCCTCAGCAGGGGTAATGGAGGTCCCTGCCTGTCACTGCCTCCGTGTCCTGTCTGATAATAAGACAAAAAAAGGTGATTTTTAGATGTAACTTTGTCTCTGAAATCTTTTCTCTCTCCAGCTGAGAAAGAAAAACCTCAGGATGACTTCAGCCTGTTTGAGAGCAGGTTCCCCTGGAGCCCCAGGGACAGCTGGAGGGAGCCCAGAGGGGGCAGAGAAAGGGCTGCCTTGGGCTGCTCCCCTGCTGCTGAGCTGGGCTGGGCTCCTGGGGTGGAGGGAGCTGCTGGCAAGCGGGCAGCGCTGCAGAGAGACAGCTCTGCCCAGGAGCAGGGCTGGGGGTGCTGCCTGCAGGCAGGGAGGGGAGAGGAGCCAGGCAGAGAGAGGTTAAAGGCAGTGTGGGGTGGGAGGAGAGAGGAGAGCTCCTTTGGAGAAAAATCTTCAGAGCCCTTGACATGGTAAGTCTGTGGCTGAAGGACGGTGCAAGCGCCTGGAACGATCTCCTGAAGCTGGCCCACCCCACAGCCTGCAGCTTCCCTGCTGCACTGTCAGAGGGACAGGGCATGTTGGCTGCAGAGTGTGAAGCCGGGTGTGCAGCCAGGGGTGCCCAGGGCTCTCGTTCTGAGCAGGGTCCCTGCATCCCAGCAGACTCTGTGCCATTCCAGGGACTTTGTCTCCTGCCAGGGTCAGCACTCAGCCTGCCCAGGGAGCTCCCAACAGCAGCGCAGGGAGAAGCTGTGGGTGGAAGCAGCAGGTGGTGGCAGGAGAGGGTCCTTCTGGTTTCACAAGGGTGTTGTGTGGCTCAGATCTCCTCACAGTTCCTCATCACCTCAGGACATTTCTGAGGGCACTTTTCAAGGGCAAGGCAGGGATCACTACAAAGGTAAGGGGCTCTCCTGAGTCTGTGTTCTCAGTTTCTTACTGTTGGGGATTTGGGGGGAGAAAAGGCAAAGGAGCTCTCGTGCTTGAACAAGTCACTCAGCCTGCTGAGCTGTAAGTGAGAGTCCCCAGTAGGTCTGACAGCAGCCTCCGAAAGTGCCTCCAGCCACTCCTCTGCCTACGGACAGCACCAGCATCACCTTTGCTGGATGCAGCAGTTTTGGTCTGACCTGCCCTTTTCCACCTGCAAACAGGATCATACATCCAGCCAGTGACCTGCAAGCAGTGTCTGTAGGGCCAAGGTGAGTGCACAGCGGTTGGGATGGGGTCTGTGAGCACTCACAGGGAAAAGGCATGGCACAGGGAAACACCTCCCAGAAGAAAACGCTCCAGGCAGCAGGGATATGATCTGGGAATGAGAGGAAACTAAAACCAGGAATGTTGTGGGAGGGAGAATTCAGAAACCTCCTGATCCTCCCCTCCCATGCAGAGCCCTTCCTCTTAGCCAGCCCCCTTGCCTCCCCTCCCACCCACCAAAGCCTCTGCCCTCAGGGCTCCGGGGGTCCAAGCCATGAAGCAGCTCCTCTGCAGCCAGAGCTCCAGCAGAGCCGTGCTGCAGCTCTCCAGCCCCGTGCCCAGGGCCCTCTGCAGAGCACAGGGGCTGAGAGCAGCTGCCCGGCCATGTTGGGGTCTGGGAGGTGGCGTGCCCAGCTGGGGCAGGGGGACGCTGCCCTGAGTGCGCGGCTGCCTCTGCCCTGGCCTCTCTCAGCTGGACCCTCCCTGCATTTTCCCTTCTCTCTCTTATTTGCGTTGTCCTCTTGTTCTTGCTGTCAGTCTCTCTGGGGATGGGAGCTTCATCTACAGAGTCACACACTGATCTTGGGTGTGCTCCCATGCAGGTGTGTCCGTGGGAACGAGTGTCCCAGCTGTCCTGTCACCTCCTAGGGGCTGGTCCATGCAGTCCGTGGAGCCAGAGTAGGAGCTGACTCTTCCTTTTTGAGATGCCGTCTCTAGGGCACTTGGCTGTCTCCTTGAGGTGTCCTTGCCTGCTTTGAGCTGCCCTCCAGGATGCAAACCTGTCCCGTAGAACCTCTGTTATATCTGAATGCCATGTGGAGAACGGAAAGGTCTCACAAGCGTGGAAATACTGTTGAGTTGGTGAAATGAGGCAAGAGTGTCCTTGGATAGAAGTGGGGTGCTGGGACCTTGAGAAAGGGTGGGACATTGAGTGGTGTGCACTGGATCCCTCTGCTCTCAGAAGGGTCGAGTTGCTTTTCAGGGTAACACGGGATTGTGATCCTCCTGCACCTGAGAAAGGTGCAAGCCCAGGGCAGCTGGGCACAAGGCGGAGGGACAGACCAGCTCCCCTCCCTCTGCACTAAGCACAGGCAATCCTCCTGCCTCACAGGGCTCTGCCGTTCCCTTCCAGTGCAGCAGGAGTGCTGAGGGTTTCTGAGATCCAGGAAAACTGCCAGGGGAAATGGGAGAGCTGTAACACCTCCCCAAACCTCTCCGACTGCCTTCTGCCCTCCTGGTTCCTTGGCATGGGGAGTGCAGGTGCTGACCAGCCCTTTTGCATTAGGAGTGGTTTCAGCTGACGAAGTCGAACCCCAGGACTGGTCTCTGCCCCCTCTGTTCCCGTGAACCGCCTGCTGCAGAGCAGGGTTGACTCCTTGGCTGCCAGCAGGCACAGGTCCTGCTCCTCATGAGACACCAACGAGAGCTCCAGCCACAGAGCTGAAGGAAGAGCTTCTAGAAAACTGTCTGTGTGTGTGTGTAGATGGGAGAGGGGGTATGGGAACTGGCTTTCATGTTTTGGAAAGTCTCCCCTAACTTGTTTCCCTCCTAGAACAGTCCCCCACACCTGAGAGCAGCAAATGTCCAACGGCAGCTCCATCACCCAGTTCCTCCTCATGGCATTTGCAGACACACGGGAGCCGCAGCTCTTGACCTTCGGGCTCTTCCTGGGCATCTACCTGGCTGCCCTCCTGGGCAACGGACTCATCATCACCGCCATAGCCTGTGACCCCCACCTCCACACCCCCATGTACTTCTTCCTCCTCAACCTCGCCCTCCTTGACCTGGGCTCCCTCTCCACCACTCTCCCCAAAGCCATGGCCAATGCCCTCTGGAACACCAGGGCCATCTCCTACACGGGGTGTGTTGCCCAGCTCTTTCTGTTTGCCTTCTTCCTTGGGGCAGAGTATTTTCTTCTCACAGTCATGGCCTATGACCGCTACGTTGCCATCTGCAAACCCCTGCACTACGGGACCCTCCTGGGCAGCAGAGCTTGTGTCCACATGGCAGCAGCTGCCTGGGGCACTGCTTTTCCCTATGCTGTGCTGCACACGGCCAATACATTTTCACTGCCCCTCTGCCAGGGCAATGCTGTGGACCAGTTCTTCTGTGAAATCCCCCAGATCCTCAAGCTCTCCTGCTCAGACACCTACCTCAGGGAGGCTGGGGTGGTTGTGGTCAGTGTCTGTTTAGGCTTTGTTTGTTTTGTGTTCATTGTGGTGTCCTATGTGCAGATCTTCAGGGCCGTGCTGAGGATCCCCTCGGAGCAGGGACGCCACAAAGCCTTTTCCACCTGCCTCCCTCATCTGGCCGTGGTCTCCCTGTTTGTCAGCACTGGCATGTTTGCCCACCTGAAGCCCCCCTCCATCTCCTCCCCGTTCCTGGATCTGTTGCTTGCAGTGCTTTACTCGGTGGTGCCTCCAGCAGTGAACCCCCTCATCTACAGCATGAGGAACCAGGAGCTCAGGGATGCTGTGTTGAAAATCATGACTGGCTGTTATTTGAAAGCAGGAAACTGCCCATCTTCCTCTGCATAGCAGTTGTCATGTACCTCTGTAGAGGCCCAACCTCTCATCTGTATTTTCTGGTGTTGATGGTGGTTTTTTACCAGTCATGATGTTGTACCCCCCTTCTAATTCACTGTCTGCTTTTCTTTCCAGACGGAGAGGATGTGTAGAGGAGGAGCTGTGCTCCTTGTGTGTTTAAACAAAACACACAACCAAGATGTCCTGCGGAGACATTTTTCCTGAGATCCTTGCTCTGTTTTGGAGCTGCTGGGAGAATTCCTGTGTGCAGAGGTGGAGGGGAAGAGAGTTCCCAGCATGGCTGCACTGCCAGGAGCACTTCCAGAGCTCTTCTCTTTCCACTTCCACTCTCTCCCTCTGAGCCCTTGGGTTGTTGTAAGGCCCGATTGCTCTGGCAGCTTGATCACAGTCCTCCTACGTGGTAGTCCTGTGACCGCAGGCAGGGACAGGCAATGGGCACTTCTCTGACAGAGCTGCCCTCCGTAAGAGCGGTTCCATCAGGAAAGGGGATCTCCTCAGGGCACTGCCTGAAAGCTTAGGTCTTCCTCCAAAGTTGCTCTCAAGAACATGCCCAAGAAACTGTCCCACAGATGACAACGCCGGTGAACAGAGGAAGAGTGTGAGTGTGCAGGGTGTGGGGAAACCAGCAGTGTCCTCGCACAGCCGGCCCTCCTGGGAGAGACCTGAAGGACCAGCAGAGCAGGGTCTTGTCTGTGCCTGGGCTCACTGGACACCCTGGGGAAGCTGCCTGTGCTGGTTTGGGCTGGGATAGGGTTAATTGTCCTCATCATAGCTGGTAGGGAGCTGTGTTTTGGATTTGTGCTGGAAACAGTGTTGATAACACAGGGATGATCTCTTTATTGCTGAGCAGTGCTTGCACAGAGTCAAGACCTTTTCTGCTCCTCACCCCACCCCACCAGCGAGTAGGCTGAGGATGCACAAGGGGTTGGGAGGGGAAAGAGCCGGGACAGCTGACCCCACCTGACCAAAGGGATATTCCATACCATGGGATGTCATGCTCAGCAATAAAACCCGGGGGAAGAAGAAGGAAGAGGGGGACATTCGGAGTGATGTCGTTTGTCTTCCCAAGTGACCGTCATGCACGATGGAGCCCTGCTTTCCTGGGGATGGCTGAGCACCTGCCTGCTGGTGGGAAGCAGGGCCTGAATTCCTTCTTTTGCTTGGCTTGGGTGCGCTGCTTTTGCTTTACCTATTAAACCACCTTTATCTCAACCCACGAGTTTTCCTACTTTTACCCTTCCGATTCCCTCCCCCATCCCTCTGCAGGGGTAGCGAGGGAGGGAGCAGCTGTGTGGTGCTTAGTTGCCGGCCTGGGTTAAACCTCGTGCCCTGGCGCAATCGTCATGGAGGAGCCCCATCACAACCACCATTTCCAGCACTGCCCTCTCACCCCAGCTCAGAGAGGTTCTTGTCCCGGCACAGAGGAACACTGAATGACCAGGTCAGATGTCCATGTTCTCATTGTTCAGATGAGATGTAAGAATGCACATCACATCCACGAGGAGAGATGAGCCTGAAGGAGTACAAACGCCATCAGCTGTTCCTGGGGATGCCATGAAGGGCAGTGGGACAGGCAGTGTCTCAGGGTCACTTCACATTGACAGTAACGTCCCCTGGGAAACCACCGGAATGCAGCACTGGGGTGGGCTTCCTTGAACCCAAACGTCCCTGCATCCATTTCTCTTGCCGTGGGACATCTCAGATGAGTGCAGGGCAACGTGACACACTGCAAGGTTGAGGTGCCTGCCAGCCTCTGGGAATGGCAGCAGGAGGCCAGAGAGGCACGACAACTCCTGCCCTGCACTGCCTGTGTGTGTGCAAGGGAAGGACTCGTCTCTCTGAGCAGCCCTGTGGGTAAGATGAGTGCACGAGACCAGCTCAGATGTGCTGAGGGAGCTGGCAGATGCTACTGCTAAGCTACTCTCCATCGTCTTCGGCAGGTCACGGCAAACAGGAGAGGAGCCTGAGGACTGGAGGAAAGCCAATGTCACTGCAGTCTTCAAAAAGGGCAAGAAGGAGGATGTGGGGAACTACAGAGCAGTCGGCCTCCCCTCCATCCTTGGAAAGGTGATGGAACAGTTGATTCTGGGTGTCACCTCTAAACAGGGGGAGGAAAAGAGGATTGTCAGGAGTAGTCAGCATGGATTCACCAAGGGGAAATCATGCCTGACCCACCTGAGAGCCTTCTGCGACAGCATGACTGGCTGGGTGGATGAGGGGAAAGCAGAGGATGTTGGTGACCTTGACTTCAGCAAGGCTTTTGTCACTGTCTCCCACCACATCCTCACAGGGAAGCTTAGGAAGTGTGGGCTAGACGAGTGGAGAGTGAGGTGGATGGACAACTGGCTGAAGGAGAGAGCTCAGAGGGGTGTGCTCAGTGGTGCTGAGTCCAGCTGGAGGCCTGTGACTGGTGGTGTTCCCCAGGGGTCAGTACTGGGTCCCATCCTATGTATCATATTCATAAGTAACCTGGATGAAGGGACAGAGCACACCCTCAGCCAGTTTGGTGATGATACTAAACTGGGAGGAGGGGCTGACATGCCAGAAGACTGTGCTGCCATCCAGCAAGACCTGGACAGGCTGGAGAGCTGGGAAGGAGGGGAACCTCATGAGGTTCAACAAGGGCAAGTGTAGGGTCCTGCACCTGGGGAGGAATATCCCCCTGCACCAGTCCAGGCTGGGGGTGGACCCACTGGAGAGCAGCTCTGCAGAGAAGGACCTGGAAGCTCTGGTAGACAACAAGTGGACCATGAGCCAGCGATGTGTGCTTGTGGCCAAGAAGGCCAGAGGTATCGTGGGGTGTATCACAAAGAGTGTGGCAAGGAGTTCGAGGGAGGTTATTCTCCTGCTCTACACTGCCCTGGTGAAGCCACATCTGGAGTACTGTGTCCAGTTCTGGACCCTCCAGTTCAAGAGGGACAGGGAACTGTGGGAGAAAGTCCAATGGATGTTACTAAGACGATGAGGGGGCCGGAGCATTTCCCCTATATGGAAAGGCTGAGAGACCTGGGGCTCTTTAGCCTGGAGAAGACTGAGAAGGGACCTTACCATCACTTATGAATGTCTAAAGGGTGGGTGTCAAGGGGACGGGGCCAGGCTCTTTTCAGAGGTGCTCAGTGACAGGACAAGGGGCAACGGGCACAAACTGGAGCACAGGAAGTTCCACCTCACCATGAGGAAAAACTTCTCTACAGTAAAATGACAGAGCATTGGAACAGGGAATCTCCTTCCCTGGAGATATTCAAACCTGCCTGGACATGATCCTCCACGACCTGCTTTCGGCAAATCAGCTTTAACGGGGGGGTTGGAGTACATGATCCCTTCCAACCCCCACCGTTCTCTGATTCTGTGATTCTTTCTGCAGTAGCTGATAGATCAGCCCTTGATTCCTGGCTGGGATACGTGATTTTAGGCTCACCTCTGCCAGTGTCTCTGACAGGCCAGCAAAAGCACATTGATGGTGAGAATCCCCTTCCCTAAGATCCTGGTAGAGCCCTTCAGGAAGAGGGCATGGATAGGGGTTGTCACAGCTCTTCTGCTGTGGAGGGCAGCTTTGGTTGAAGTGTGGGTGAAGGTAGTAGGGTAGAAAACCGTGAAGGAGGTGAGCAAGAGAAAGTGTAGCAGTGCTGAGTAGAGAGGAAGGATCACTTCCACCAACCTTCTGGCAGTGCTCTTCCTACTGCTGCCCAGGATGCTGTTGGCCACCTTTGCTGCAAAGGTGCTAAAACTGGGAAAGGACAAGGTTTTGGGGAGCCCTCACAGCCATCCCAGATCTTCTTGGATATCAGCAAGAAAATGCAGTGAGGCTCTACTCTGTTGTGCATGATGGGAGGATGAGGGCCAATGGGCATCACGTGAAAGAAGGGAGGAAATACTCTGCTCACCAAGACAGTGAAGCACTGCAGCAGATCTCCCAGAGAGCTGGTGTTGTGTCTGTCCTTGGTGCTTTTCATGCCCCAAATGAATGAAGCCCTGAGTGACCTGCTCTGATCCCAGAGGTGACTCTGCTGTGAGCAGCAGGTTGGCCTAGAGACCTCCTGAGGTCCCTTCCAGCAGGAATGATTCTGTGTTTCCATCCAACACAGATCTTGCCTTCCTGAGGCAGGGAAATCATGCAGGTGCCTGCTGACCATTGACCTCAAACAGAAAGTTTGGTCAGATGACCTGTGGCTTTCTTGTCCCACTCCAGGCATTGTTGCAGAGATACAGGGCTGCCTGGCAGGTACCCCCAAACAGCCCTCATCAGCTCCACGACATCACCTTTTCTTTCCTTTTTCCCTCACTTCCTGGTCACAATTTCTTCCCTTTGACCATCCTTGTACCCTCCCATGCAAACTGCCCATCTCTGCTTATCCTTTCCTCCCTGCTCCTACTCTGCCTTGCTTTGTGCTTTCCTTTGGTGTTTCGGAGCTGGACACCGTGGGAATGTGTCCCTTGGTCAGCACTATCACTGAACAAGTGCCTCCTGTTATGATCTGTAGTGCCCTGCAATTCCTCATGCTGTTGTCTTGTCAGAGGCACCACAGGTCAGGGTGAGCCATCTGCGGGTGCAGATGAAGAGCTGGTCCAATGGTGCTTCACTGCTGGGGGACCTTGGAAACTCTGGGATTTGGCGCTAGAAACCCCAGGAAGCTTTGTGAGGAGAAGTGGTGAGTCCTTTATGGGGGCAGAGTGAAACCATAGCTGACGGCAGGCTGGGAGCTGAGCAGCTCAGCAGTGACCCTGAGGAGAAGGGCCTGGGCACTACGAGGGATGCCAGAGGAGCCGGTGGTACACGCTCAGCGTGTGGAAGGCCAGCTGCAGATGGGGCTGCAGAGACGGGTGTGCATTAGGGTGTGCGTGGCCACCCAGACAAGGGACCTCTCATCCCCCTCAACTCAGCATTGGTGTGGCCACATGTGGATGACCAGAGTCTGGCTTTGGAGCTCCGTTGTCTGGGGGAATGGGGAGGAAACGAAGGACTGCCGAGGAGATCTGCCAGGCTGGAGTTTGGAGCCTGTGCAGGAAGGATGAAGGTTCTGGGCTTCTTTAGCCTGCTGAAGTGGAGGCTCAGGGCACAAGAGCAGCGTGCACCTGCTTGAAGGGTGGTTTCAGAGCTGATGGAGATTTTCTTGGTAGTGGGAAGAGAAGGAAAGCTCCACCAAGTGCGGCTTGGAAGGTTCAGACTGGAGGTGAACGCAAAAGAGATGTCACTGCAAGGGTAGCCTTGTGGTGCAAGAGGTCACCGAGAGGGGGTCTGGATCAGCCTATGGCTTTGTGTTTCATGGAATGGCCAGCGAGAGTGGAGAGACATGAGGGAAGGTGGAGAAACGGTGGGGTGAGAGCTGGGTGGGAAAGCAAGCAGGGTGTCAACAGCCTGAAGGGAAAGAGGTGCAGGCTTGGGGCAGGGAAGGACAGGCTGCAGGAGAGATGGCCAAGGGCTGTAGCAAGCTGAAAGGTCCAAGAGGCCTGAGGTCTTGATCCTCTTGGCTAGAGCAGTTGCCTCTGCCAGCGAGGCTGGTGAGATGGAACTTGGAGGGTGTCAGGATGGGCCTTGGCAGGGCCTGAGGGTCAGGGCTTGGCCTTTCTGCTTCCTAAAGCAAAGCAAAGGGTTTTCTCAGCATTCCAGCCCCCTGCACAGGGCCTTGGCCTGCCTGCAAGCATGGCCTCCAGTGATCTGCTCTAAGGAGGCCCTGGGGAGGCTTTGTCAGTAAGGGCCCTCAGGGGGGCCAGTCAGGGCTTCAAGGGACTTCTCGGCTTTGCTTCTGACTTTGACTTCTGGAGAGGTTTCTTCAGGCTTCTCTCAGTACCTGGGGGTCATGGAATGAGCCCCAAATGCCCTAATGAGCTGTTTACCTTGTCATTTTCTTTAAGTCTTCAAAACTTGCACAGATAACTGGAGCTGTTTCATAGTGTAGTTCAGGAGGAAGTTTTCAAAGTGCATCTAAGAAATTTTTTTTTTTTTTTAAGGGTTACACCTTCTGCCTTTTCTTTCAGAGAAGTGGTTAGAGCAGCATTGTCCAAGTGCTAACGATACTGAAGGTCTCCTCAGGAGTTCTGGACTGATCAGAAAGGCATTTTTTTGAGGTCTGACACTGTATGGACAACCTTACTCCTCACCTCCCCAACCCCATAGTTTTCCTCATTGTCCCCTGGAACCTGCATCACTTTTTGTGACATCAGCCTTCTCCACTGCATTCTGCAGCTGGATGTTACAGCTCCATTGCATCATCTCCTGCCTGATCTCCTGACAGACCCGGCTGCACGCGGGCACAGAAGAACTTTCCTGATGTGTAGAGAACAGTGAGGCATGATGAAGTTTCATGAACAATAAAACACACTCTGCAAGCACATGCTCTGTCCGAGCTGTCTCTAATGATCTTGAACTTCCTACAAGCGATAATCTGAGGAGAAATATCTACAGTAGGTGGATACAAGATAATTAGAAATAAAGACAATGAAAGGGTTGGCTAAGGACACAATTAGACTGTTGAAAGACAGGTAAGATTTTACTGCCTGAAGCTCAAAACAGCAACCTAGGTGAGAGGCATCTGAATGAGCAAAGATTAAGGGGAGGAGGAAACCAGAGAATAATGATCTGGCCAGTCTGCATCTGAAAAGATGACTTCAGAAATGGTCATTGTATCCTGAACAGGTGCAAATATCTGAAAGATTAAAGAAATTAGATCCACCATAGAACAGGAAGAACAGTGTTAGTGAACTCACAGGGGAAGATGGATATTTCTTTGGAATATCCCTTTGAAAAGGTCATGGGAATGGCAGAGGTCTCTTCTGAGAGAGGACAAACATCCATCTTTGAAAGAGGCCGAAAGTGCATCCCAGGGAACCCCAGACTGTACAAGCTCACGCTGGGGAGGAGTGTGACATCACTGAGAGTCCTCATGGGTGACAGTTCTGAGCACCTGCGAGAGAGTGACTGTCAACATGGACTCTCCAAGGGTCACTCGTGCCTCACCAACCTGACAGCCTGCACTTGTGCATGAGCAGATAAAAAGTGGCTGCCATTTGCCTCAGCTTCAGCCCAACCCTTGCCGTGGTCTCCCTCAATATTCTTCTACCCAAGTCAGGCCATTCCAGTCGGGACGGGTAGAGAAACATTAGGTTAAAACTGCATTAGGAAAAGCGATGCTGGCAGGTGGAGGGAGGTGACCCTTCCCCTCCACTCAGCACTGGTGAGGACACACCTGGAGTGCTGTGTCCAGTGCTGGGCTGCACAGGGCAAGGAGGTTGCTGATCTACTAAAGCAAGTCCAGCAAAGGGCCACAGAGCTGGTTTAAGGGACTGGAGCAGCTTTCATAGGTGTTAAGGCTGAGAGTGGTGGGACTGTTCTGTCTGGAGAAGGAAGCTTGGAGGGATTTTATTAATGTATAGGAATACCTGATGGGAGGGCATGAAGACCAGGGAGCCAAACTTTTCTTGGTAGTTCCCAGTGACAAGGGGGTGATGGACACAGATATATAGACACAAAATTCTGTCTGAAACAGGTAAATGCTTTTTGACTGGAAGGGTGGTCAACAACTGGAACAGAGTGCCCCAGTGGATTGGTGGAGTCTCCATCAACCGACCTCGACCAGGTCTTCAGCAACCTGCTCCAGCTGGCCCTGCCTCAGCTGGGGTTTGGACTAAATGATTTCAGTGTCTTTAGATGACCATTGAATGTCCCTTCCAACCAAATCTATTCATGATTCTATGATTCTAAAAGCTCGTTTTGGTGAGGAGTGTGCCATCAATTAGAGTCCTCCTGGGTGATGTTCCTGGGCCCCTAAAAGAGAAGTATGTGTCCAAATGCAGGCAGTGTGGACTTAGCAAGGATACATACTGGGACGTACGTGGGGAACACACAGACCTTTTCTGGGTCCTGTTCAATTTAATACCTGTATCCATGACCTAGAGTTGTCACCGCGTTTAACAAGAACAAATGTCAGATTCGACTCCTGGGATGAAAGAACACCAGTCACAAGTGTAGACTGGGAGAGGACTGGCTGGAGAGCAGCCCTGCAGAACGGGATCTGGGGGTGCTGGTTGACAGCAGGCTCAACAGGAGTCTCGAAGGTTCCCCATCAGCCAAGAGGGCAAACTGGAAGCTGGGGTGCATCAAACAGAGTAGAACCAGCCAGCCCAAAGAGGGGATTATCCCACTCTGTTCAGCGTTGGTGTGGCCTCACCTTGAGCACTGTGTGCACTTCTGTGCCCCACAATTTACTTAAGGTGCTCAGAGGAGGGCAACAAAGCTGGTGGCAGGGCTGGAAGGCATGTCCTATGAGAAACGGCTAAGGAGAGTGGGTTTGTGTAACCTGGAAATAAAGAGGCTGAGGAGTGACCTCATTGCTCTCGACAGCTTCCTGAGATGGGGACGTGGAGAGGGAGGTGCTGAGCTCTCCTCCCTGATAGCCTGTGACAGGGCATGTGGGAATGGTTCCAAGCTGCACCAGGAGAGGTTTAGACTGGACATTAGGAAGCATTTCTTTACCAAGAGGGTGGTCAAACCCTGCAATGGGCTTCCTAGAGAGGTGGTTGACACCCCAAGCCTGTCAGTGTTTAAGAGGCATTTGGACAATGCCCTTATGAATATGATTTATCTTTTGGTGAGAGGTGAAGTGGTCAGGCAGTTGGACTGGATGATCATTGTAGCCCCCTCCCTACTGAACCATTCTGTTCTATAGAGGTACCTGTACAGGGTGGATCCCTCCAGCACCCGGGCTCTGACACTCAGTCTCCTCAGTATGAGCCCCTGAGGCTACAGTCCCATTGCAGATGCTGGTACAGACCATCTCAGTCTCACACACACACACAAACTCTGACCTCCAGTCACTCCTGTCTCTCAGTTGCTGGCACAAATGACACAAGGCCTGTCTGACCCCCTGGTCCTGCTTAAGTTGCTGCACTCACACCCCTGTGCTCACAGGTTCACGCAAAGGAGAGATTGACTCACCCAGGAAAGAGTTAGAAATAAAGTTTCATGAGAAGACAGAACAGGTTACACTGGTCGAGGGCCTCCCCTAAACTTTCCATAATACGTCCTGTGCAATCCAAAAATGCTCCTGCCCTGCATCCCAAAAGGTGTCCTCCACCTCCAGGCAACAGTCCCCTTAGCCCAAGTGGTGATCCAGAAAGCTGCTCTCAGTGACTTCTTTTGATGGGTATCACACCTGGAAATGGGGCTGATGGCTTTCCCAGGGCAGCCCTGGAAGGAGCTGGGACAACTTGTTCATGCCTCAGGAGCCTGTAATTTGGGATCCACCTGCCACTGTGCCTCTGTGCTCTTCTTAGTTTGCAGAGAAGGGCTCTTGATGAGCTGGTGGCTCTCCTGGGATGGGTCTGGGAGAGCTGAGGCAGGGTATTAGCTGAGCTACTCCTTCTGCCATTGGTAGTGCTTTCTTCGACTGTACAGATGAGCTTCGTATCACTTAGCCTGACACAATCCCAGAAGAACATCAGCCTCCTGAGGCATCTGTGTTTGGAGGTCACATACATACGCACTGGTATCATTTAAGAGGTGACAGCAGGTCACTGGAATCGCTGTCCAGAAAGGCATCATGATGAGGGGAAAAGCTGTACTGTTGCACGGGCAATGGCTTTGTTCAGGGCCAGCATCACAGCCTTGTTTCTAAGGCTGTAGATGAATGGATTTAAGAATGGGTACAGGACGGTGTTGAGCAAAGCTACGATTCTGTTTGTCTCCAAGGAAACATCTTCGGAAGGACACACATAGAGAGCAATGCAGCTCCCATATGCAATGGCCAAGGTGGTGAGATGGGAAGAACATGTAGTAAAAGCTTTTTTCCTCCCAGAGGCTGCTGGAAGGTGTAGAATACAGAGAAGGATGATCATGTAAAATGCCAGAGTTAAACCTAAGGAACCCAGTACGACAAATGGCAATAAAAAAGAGTCTAGTTTCCAAAGCAGGCTGGTGTCAGAGCAGGACAATTTGAATAAGGGGGAGTTGTCACAAAAAAAATGGTGGATCTTGTTGGAGCCACAGAAAGTCAGCGCGTAGAGGAGGACCAGACGGTAACTCATGAGTGTGATGCTCATGACCCAAGCAGCAACAACCAGGCGGATGCAGAGCTGAGGCTTCATGATGGCAGCGTAACACAAAGGCTGGCAGATGGCAACATAGCGGTCAAAGGACATGACAATCAGAAGAGCCAACTCTGTGCAGCCCAGGGCAAAATAGAAATAGGATTGGGCAAAGCAGCTGCTTAGGGAGATTCTTCTCCTCCCAGAAGCCAGGATCACAACGAGTTTGATGCTTGTGGAGGATGTAAACCAGATCTCCAGGAAGGACAGGTTGCTGATGAAAAAGTACCTGGGGGTTTGCAGGCGGTGATCCATACACACCAGGAAAATGATGGTCGCATTCCCCATCACTGTTGTCAGGTAGACGAGCAGAAGGACCAGAGAGAGAAATAGCTGTAGTCTTTGATCAAGCCCTGAGAAACCCTCTAGGATGAACTCAGTAACTGCACTTTCATTTTCTGCTCCCATGCTCAATTTCAGTTCATCCTGAGGAGACAGGAACCTGGCAAAAACCAACTGTGATAATTTCACCATCTGGGTGATTAGTTCTGTCCTTCCTTTTCTGCTGCTTTCCTTTCTTTCTGTCTTGCTATATGACACAGACAGAGACAGTCCTTTCAATCATTTCTCCCACCTCAATTTTTCTGTTTCGCATTTCAGTGGGAGTCCTCACAGAATTTGTTGTCTCTTTTCTACCCTTTCCAAACACTCACAAAGGATTTCTTTCTCCAGAACACATTTTAAAGAGGCTGTTAGCTATTTCATCCCATTCCTGGGTAATCCCAAATTCATTCACTCAGACCTCTTGCAAACCTCTGTCACACCTATGTGCCAAACTCTCCTCTTCTATTGCACGAATACTAAAAAAGCAAAACAAATGAAATCAAACCAAATCTGTATGTTAAAAGCTGTTCTTTCTATTTTTCCATACTTGCCTTTTTGGGCTAGGAATCCCCGAGAATCTGTTGATTTTAAAATAAGTAATATCAAGTATCTCTTCTGTAATCCCCCACTTTCTTCCATGGTTTCTTGTTCTCTGTTTCTTCAGGAGAGGACAGGGATGGGAAGGGGGAACAAGGACCAAGTCTGACTTGTCTTCCTTAGTACTCTAAATAGTGACTGAAATTTTCTGTGGTTCCACACAGTCTCATCTGACATCCGCCTGCACTCAAATGCAGTTGTTTCCAAACAGCTGCTCATTGCTATTACCCTCAAATGTCCTGACCGAAACGCAGAGCAAGGGTGTCCTAAAGAGATTTGTAAGCTTTGTTTTGCATGCCAGTTATAGGCTGGGAGGACCCAGCCTCTAGTGTTTTCTCTTGTCTCCATTGAGTATAGAGGGAGCCTCTGGGAAACAAGTTCTCACAGGCACCTGCAGCACAGTCGGTGACACTCACTGTTCAAGTCTCAAACCTCGGATGTACCCAGTTATTATTTTTTAAAATCAAAATACGAATCTAACAGAAGGAAGCACAAGAAAAGTGTACATAATAACGACCAATGTTTTTCCCTTCATCTTCACCGTTATTTTTAGACATAGAAAGGAGCAGAGCAGATGAGACCAGACACAGGATGATTCACAACGCAAGGGGAGGAGAGCGAGGGGAGGAGCTGGTGGGTTTGAAGCAGTGAAACAAAAGTTCTCCACAGGCTGTGTTGTCCCCTCAGGCTCTGTCCCAGGGCAGAATGGGTAGCATTACCCAAGGAGCAAAATGGGAATTTCAGCATAGGGTGGTGCTCCACGTTGGCACGACATTTCAGCTTGGGGCTCAGGCTAGTCTTACATCCCAAATGCCCGGCTTGTTCTTTGCCTCTAGTCTGGCACAGGGGAAGCTCTGCACTGGGTTCGCCTGGAAAACTTTCTGAGGTTAAACCACTGGCTGCTTTTGAGCAAAAGCTCAAACTCAGTCACCCCCAGCAGTTTGAGCATGGTGAATCGGTGAATCAGAGGTGGTCATCCCAGTTTCCATTTTCTAGGTCAGTTCACACACTCAAAGGCTGGTGTCTTCTTACTCTGTTGGGTAACACCTAAATTATCTAAAAGTATTCTTCTCCTGAAGGCACCTCCTTAGGGGAACCTGATAATTTGCAGACAGATTCTGTTCAGGCCCAGCATCGCTAAACACGCAACCAGCGTGAGAGACACAGAGTGAAGAAACAGAAGATGTGCAGGCGAAGGATATCCGGGTGAAGAAGGCCTTATTGTGGCTTTGCACAGAGGTTATCCTCAGGATGGTGCCTATCATGGAGGCATAAACCACAGCAGTCCATGTGAAGGAGCTCAGCAGCACAGCGGAGGAGAGAGCAACGCTCCTGGTTCATAGTAGCTGGTGCCCGTGCGGGCTCCTCTCAGCAAAGGGATGATGCCCCAGAAGAAGCAGTCTCTGCGCTGGGCACAGAGGGTCGGGTGGCACACAAGATGGTGAGGCTGAGCATGGGCAGAGGAGCCATTCCCCAGCAGGTGAACACGAGCACGGAGCACAAGCAGGAGCTGGCAAAGACAAGAGCAATGCGAGGACTTGCAAATGGCCCTGCAGCCATCGAAACAAGTCACAACACCTCGGTTAAACTCAGCCGTGCCCAGGGAGACAGAGAATGTCTGCAGCTCGTGAGCAGCCACAGAGATCTCTTAGTCTGCAACACGGGACTGACAAACATGTCAGGGGGAAGGACCAAAGTGAACTAAATCCATGGGTCAATGCTGCAGGGGATGCAAGACCCCCTCATGACCTTCACCCCAGATGAGCCTGAGAGGGGAATGGGATGGGACTCGCTGCCTTCCCAGCTGTGTACGTCCTGCTGCTGGTGTGGTGGCTTTAAAGGAGAGAAGGGATGGAAAGAGGTAACAGGATTGAGGCAGCTCCTGCCCTGAGCCTTGAACAAGAGCAAAGGAAGAGAACAGGGAAGTAAACGGGTGCAGACCCTTAGACACGAGAAGAACACAAACCTGCAGGACAGCAGCCAACGGGGCTAGCGGTAGTGGTGCGCGGACAATGCCTGTACACCAATCACAGCTTACTTAGTGGCGCGTATACTAGTAGAGAAACGTATATAATGATGCTGTAGCAAACAATAAAGGTCTTCGATTCACCCTCGATCAGAGTCCGTGCCCTCAATCTTCACAAATGGCTCCCAAACAGGGACTTGAATCGCGGCAGTGAGCGACCGTGGAGAGCCCAGCAGAACGAATAAAGCAGCGGATTGAGAGCTGCCGTCCGGACAAGTAATCACCTAGGAAAAAAGGTGAGCGGCTGGGAATGTAACTTAAGGAGTAGCTGATCCAGTGGCAACCCCGTTGAACTCCTCAGGCTGCTGAAAGGAAGCAGGATCGCGGAATCACATTAATCTTCTCTGCAGGACAGGAGTGAGAAATGGGGCATAATGGATAGCTCTGTGTCTGGGGAGGAAAAGACTGTCATGAAGAGCTAAATAATCTGAACGAGCAGCTGGATAAATGTCTTGGTTTGAAAGACAGGTGTCTGCGGAGGAAGGCAGGAGCCTCCCTTGAAATGGAAAATGCAACCCCCTTCCCTCCCAATTATTATAATTTTGAAATTAAGGGACCTTCAGGCAAAGATATAGGGAATAGGAATAACAGTTCTTTACTAATATATATATATATATATATATATATATATATATAAAACAAGGCAGAAAAAAAAAACCCACTGGTTTAAACTGAGAGTCAGAAATACAACCTGACACCTTGTTAGGGTGGTGTGATAGGTAGAGACACGGACAATTTAAAGTGTCAAAATCCAATGTGAATTTTATTATATTAGCAAGCGAACAAGAGCAAAGGCAGTGCTGGCCGGCCGGGGAGTCTGCGCTCCGCCAACGGCTCGTGCCTTCCCGCCTCGTGTAAGCACATTATATACAGTCTCATTTCCTGCATTCGTGATGTCGCAATCAGGTCGATACTCTGCGCATGTTCCTTCTGTTGCTGGGGGGTCTTTCTCTGCCTCCTGGTGATCCTAAGGATGAAGGCTGAAGGTCTTCCTCGTTGCCCTGTGGGTGGACTTATGCAAGAATGTGACTACTCAACCCCCTCAGCTACGGGTCCTGTTGACTTATGCAAGAATGTCCTTCTGTTGGGCTATCAAGCCTTGCGGGCACATAAATCTTCCATCCATACCTTCCCATACAGGTTTAATGAACAAAGCACAATATGTTACTTATTACAGGTGGCAGTAGCAGTCCGATAAGATGCTGGCTGCAGTCCTCCTGAAGTGATGGATGTAGTTCTGTTGAAGAAGCGATCATGTAAAAGTGTCTGGTCTTCCTCCAAAGGTCCAGTGGTAGGTAGGTAGCTCTTGTCCTCTGGAACTCCAGTGGGAAAAAAACTCCTCTGGGAATCCAGTGGAAGAAGGCTGCTAGAGTGTTTGAGATCTCAGTTTTTATTTAGCATGGACTGCTTGGCTCCTTCCCCCCCTGGGCGGAGCATCTCACATTGGGATGGTGAGTCCTGAGGCAGTTCCTTGATGGGCCATTAACAGGAGACAGTCCAGAGGTGGGAGGCAGGGAGCACCGCCCCACCTGGTCTCAAAAGCTCATGAAGATGGTAATGGAATACTTTTTGGGCACATCTTACACTGTAACCTCGAACAATAAACAAAGCAAGAATCTCGATAGTTTAAAAAGTGAATGTGAACAAAAAATGCAGGAGAGAAAGGCCAAAATTGAGTCCTAACTTAAGCGTATCTTGAAGTGGATCACGGTCTCAGTCCCCAGAGTGGACTCATGTACTACCTATTCCCCTGAGATATGGGACGAAGCTCGCCCCAAGGCTCGGGAAGAGGGGGACTTGGAAATATTACGTGCCTTGCCGGTTCGGTACAGTTGCCAGATGGACCCCCTGGAGCACCCCCTCTCTGAGTACCCCTGGTTCCACAGGACCCTGCTGCAGCTGAAGGCAGCACAGCTGGTGCTGGCAGCGGCGCCCGCTCCCAAAGTATCTTCCTGGCGTGGCAGAGTGAGGCGCGCCCGGCGAGTGCGTCCTCCCATACAGCTGTCAGGGCCAGCTGGCCCAGAACCCCTTGGCCCAGACGCCGATGGCCTGGCCAAGAACCTCCTGTAGCCCCCCATGCCATGAGCAGGAAGGAGGACAAGGACGACGCTGAAGGCTCGTGGCTGGGGATGGGGGACCCCCAGCATCACACCTGGAGTCAGCCCAACACATCCCCCCACAAAAAAAACGGACTTCACCCCCTCACCGCCCCCCAAAACGGACCTCACCCCCAAAATGCTATGGAATGGCCCTGCCCAACCCCCCCACCCCCCCGAGTCATTTTCCAGGTGGAGCGTGTTTCTAAGAAAATTTAAAAAAAAAGAAAAAAAGAAAGAGAAGGGAAAAAAAAGGGAAAAAAAAAAAAGGAAAAAAAAGGAAAAAAGAAAAAAACAGGGAAGAAAGAAGGGAACTGCATAAAAGATATAAAAGCCTTTGACAGATTTCTAGAAGTGGATTCCTGCTAGCTAGGAAAAGTCTGAGTTACAGGGGCTGAGCTTCTTTTCCTGTGTTTGCTTTACTTTGCCTTGGTCACGTGTGTTTCCTTTGATCTGTAACTGGTCACTCAGAGCGAGCACCAGTGCAGTTGTTCTACAGAAGCCTGTGTAATAGTTGGGCATGTCACATTGCAAAATCGTACAGCTATTGGTGTTTTGCTTTTAGCACAAGTCATGGATGTGAGGATTTTGAAGGAATGTGTTGCATGAATTTATCAGATCACTCTGAGTCAATCCCTAGAAGTATCCAGACGCTGAAGGATGGAGTTCTCAAGCTTCGGGTTGATGACCCATGGCAATCGCTGAATCAGTTTTAGAGGGATGAGGTTTTGTTAGCTGGTTTAAATCACTTAATAAGGTGTTGTTAATCTGTCTCCTTCTCTTCCTACATATCCTTATCTGTATACCATGTCTCCTGCAATGTATTAAGCGTTTAATATATGACTGTCACAGCTGTCTTGGTAGTAAGCAAAGGAGGGGGAGACGTAGGAGTAAGTCAGAGGCGACCTTTAGAAGCCGGCCAGGCACTGTTGCACTGAGGAGGAACAAGGAGAGAAGGGATGGGAAGAGGATTCAGGCAGCTCCTGCCCTGAGCCTTGAACAAGAGTAAAGGAAGAGAACAGGGAAGTAAACAGGTGCAGACCCTTAGACACGAGAAGAACACAAACCTGCAGGACAGCAGCCAATGGGGCTAGCGGTAGTGGCGCGCGGACAATGCCCGTAAATCAATCACAGCTTGCTTAGTGGTGCGTGTGCTAGTAGAGAAAAGTATATAATGATGCTGTGGCAAACAATAAAGGTCTTTGGTTTATCCCAAATTGGAGTCCGTGCCCTCAATCTCCACACCGCTCTGCGCATCCCTCACGTCCCAGAGCAAGAAACAGGCCACAGAACGTTCATCCAGCCGGAATGCTGAGGAGATCCCCACACCGAGCATTTTGCAGTCCCAAATGCCAAACTTGCTCCCCAGGACAGCAGAAGACAACTGGCCTTGGGGATCCTCAGGAAGGTCCTTTTGCCCCAGGGAAAGGGCAGCCTGACCCGAGCTAACACCGACACCAAAGGGTTTCTCTTTCCACGTCCCCCCTGCACACACACACGGTGCCCTGCTCTTCTCCTGGGACATCCCATATCCCCACAGAGACTTTTCCCTACAGAGCTCATCTCTGCTGACCTGGACGGCCATTCCTGCACCCCCTCCCCAGGCTCCCCACAGACCCTGAACTGGTGGTGCTGCTCTGCAGAGCAAGTGGGCTGTGGTGGCCAGGGCCATGCTGGTGAGGCTGAGAGGCAGACCCAGCTCAGGGTGGCTACTGCCCCCTCCACCTCAGCACACAGACGCTGCCCCTGCAGCTCCACAGAACATCTTGGAGAAAAGAACTCAGACAAAGAAGTGGGTGCAGGGTCCTTTATGTGGAATAAACACACAGAGACCACAGCTCCTTATTTACACAAAGTCTCTAGAGCACGCAAAACAAGCAAACACTGACACAGAAATAGGGTAAAGAATAAGGGGAGGGTTTAGGGACAGAATTAATACAACCAAGAAAAGCTAAACCCAAAGAAACCAGGTCAAACAACCTCCCAAACATACAGACTATGCCAGTAATGTGTTCCATTACTAGGGACATGCAGTGGAATATGAGCGGTTCATTGCTACTTCTGCAAAGCAACCAGTCATCAGTTTCCTCAGGGCATCCTTGAGCTCCTGGTTCCTCATGCTGTAGATGAGGGGGTTCACTACTGGAGGCAACAACGAGTACAGAACTGCCATTACCACGTTCAGGGATGGGGAGGAGATGGAGGGGGACTTCAGGTAGGCAAACACGGCAGTGCTGAGAAACAGGGAGACCACGGCCAGGTGAGGGAGGCAGGTGGAAAAGGCTTTGTGGCGTCCCTGCTCCGAGGGGATCCTCAGCACAGCCCTGAAGATCTGCACGTAGGACACCACAATGAACACAAAACACCCAAAGGCTAAACAGACACTGACCACAAGTAGCCCAGCCTCCCTGAGGTAGGTGTCTGAGCAGGAGAGCTTGAGGATCTGGGGGATTTCACAGAAGAACTGGTCCACAGCATTGCCTTGGAAGAGGGGCAGTGAAAATGTATTGGCCGTGTGC
This sequence comes from Leptosomus discolor, assembly GCF_034619465.1. Classification (NCBI taxonomy): domain Eukaryota; kingdom Metazoa; phylum Chordata; class Aves; order Leptosomiformes; family Leptosomidae; genus Leptosomus; species Leptosomus discolor. Next base: position 512,876 of record NW_028237764.1, read on the forward strand.
AGCACAGCATAGGGAAAAGCAGTGCCCCAGGCAGCTGCTGCCATGTGGACACAAGCTCTGCTGCCCAGGAGGGTCCCGTAGTGCAGGGGTTTGCAGATGGCCACGTAGCGGTCGTAGGCCATGACTGTGAGAAGAGAATATTCTGCTGTGAGCAAGAAGACAAAGAGAAAAAACTGTGCAACACATCCTGAGTAGGAGATGACCCTGGTGTTCCAGAGGGAGTTGGCCATGGCTTTGGGGAGAGTGGTGGAGAGGGAGCCCAGATCAAGGAGGGAGAGGTTGAGGAGGAAGAAGTACATTGGGGTGAGGAGGTGGGGGTCACAGGCTACGGCAATGATGATGAGTCCGTTGCCCAGGAGGGCAGCCAGGTAGACGCCCAGGAAGAGCCCGAAGGTCAAGAGCTGCAGCTCCCATGTGTCTCCAAATCTAAAGAGGAGGAACTCTGTGATGGAGCTCCCATTGGACATTATTTCACTGCAGGAATGGGGGACTGCTGTAAGAGGAGAAGACATTGACAATTGAGGATAGATTTCTCTGAACCTCTTTTATGCCATTTCTAAGACAAAACACCCAAAATGGCTTTTTTTTTTTTTTTTTTTTTTTTTTTTTTCCTAGGAACCACGATCAGTTCCTTTTTGTGAGTTCAGGATTGACAATCAGGGTGACGAGCAGGGGCTCTGACCAGGGGCTCCAGAGAAGTCAGACCTGTTCTATTGCAGAGGTGTCAAACAGCCCGTGCATTCAGTAGCTGTTCCTGGCAATGGGTGCTTCACTTGAGTAAGAGGTATTTCCCTCAGTGACCGTGTGACAATTGTCCCTATTTATTCCAATGTGATGGAGTCAGCACCCAGACCTGCTGTGTCTGAGAGGGAAGAGCCCAGGGAGGGACCCAGCCCTTCCAACTCTGCTGTAATGAACAGCAAAGTCTGAGTCGGAGTCACTCACGTCCAACACAGAACCTTTCTCACCCCCATTTTCCATCTCTTGGCTCTCTCCAGACATGATAACAGCAGCGTGCCTGTGGGGGAGAATGGGGCTGTCACTAGGTTCCCATCTTGCTCTGCTGAGTTGCACGCAGCACGGGGGAAGGGCACTTCAACCTCTTCACCTCATGGAGATGCTCAGGTGCCTGAAAGACAGTGCCCAGCACCTCCTGTAGGGAGGATCAACATGTTTCCAAGTCCCACACACTGTATTGCCCACAGCCCCCCAGGATCAGTGACTCAAATGCATCTGAGATGCATAACACTCCCCCCACAACCCAGATCTTCCACAAGTAAGAAAAAGGAGCAGCAGGTATTGGAGAAAAAATGCGGAGCAATACCCTGATCCTTCTGCAAATGGGGAACAGGAGAGGAAGGCAGCTGGCGCTTGGGAAAGCCTTCTCCTTACACAGCAGAGCACAGCACCTCCATGTTGGTGGCATCCCAGGCCAGTTGCTCTCAGTCCCTTTTCTCTGCAGAAGGAAGAGTTTTGCATGTCAGGAGAGATGCATCTTTGCGGGGGATCTGTCCTTCCACACACAGCTACTCCCCATAACTTCATGAGGAGCTCCCGGGGCAGGTTGAGTGCTGATGTAGTCTGGTGACAGAGTCCATGACCAAGGTCACAGCCTCCCATGGTGAAGACAATCCGCACGGAAGGACAGCCCTGGGCACCCCTGGCTGCACACCCACCTTCACATCCTCAAGCCATCCCTAACGGGCTTCACACCCCACAGCCATCCCCACCAGAAGGCAGCCATCATGCCCTGTCCCTCTCACACTGCAGGAGGGAAGCCCTGCTCTGCAGCCCGGCTTCCTCTTCTCCATCACAGACAGATCCCAGAGGTTGGACACATTCAGGAGATCCTGCAAGGAACCACCGACACATCACCCTGCACCCAGAGACTTACTGTGTCAGAGGCTGGGAAGAGTTCTCCTCCAGTGAGCTCTCAGCTACCTCCACCTCTCCCCTGCCTTCAAACTCTCTCTGCCCCGCTCCTTTCTCCTTGGTGCCCACAGGCAGCCCCCTCAGCCCTGCTGCGCTTGGCAGAGCAGCTGCTGCTGGGCAGAGCTGTCTCCCTGCAGCTCTGCCTGCTTGCTAGGAGCTCTCTCTGCCCCAGGAGCCCAGCCCAGATCAGCAGCAGAGCAGCAGCCCAAGAACTTTTGATGATCTCTCTGGTGGTTTATATGAAGTTCATGAAACTCAGAGACTGAGGTGAAGCTGAGGAAACTTCTCGAGGAGTCAAAGTCAGATGCAAACTCCAAAGTTTCTTGGAGCACTAATGGGTTCCACTGAGGGACGTTACTGACAAAGCCTCTCTGGGGGCTGGTTGAGAAAGAAAACTGGAGGCAGTGAGGACAGGTAGGCAAAGGCAAGGTGAAGGTGGCTCTGATGCTGAGTAACCCTTGCTGTGCTTCATCAAGCCAAAAGACAAAGGACTGACTCGCCAGCCCCTGCAAGGCAGACCCTGTCCCTCAGCCATTCCTCAGGGTTCTTCCTGGGGCAGGGTGATGCGGGGATGTGCAGTGCCAAGGGCAGGGCCAAGATCCTCTGCTTCTGGGTTTGTCCTGGGCGAGCTGAGGAGGCACTGAGGTGCTGGTGCCGTAAGGTGAAGGGGGCTTTTGGTAGGCCTTGGGGGTTGAGACAACAGCCCTAGCCAAGGGGAGAAAGCCCTCGGCTCTCTTGGGGGCTTTTTGTCTTGCCAGAGCCCTTGATCGTCTCCACCACAGGATGTCCTACAGTGTCCCACACCTGCGCTTGCCATTGCACCGTGCAGATCAGACTGTCCCCAGGAGAGGCCTGAGCAACGCCTGAGGGACATGTTCTCCCTAACCAGAGGCTGGAGGTCAGGACCTGTAGCCTTCATGGAACACCCCCAGGTTTCCTCAGCATCAGAGCCACCTTGACCTTGCCTTTGCCTGCCTGGGATGAAGGGAGATCCTGGCAAGAGGGCAGTGCTGCCGAGAGCTCTGGAGTGTCCCTCTCCTCCCACAATCACAGAACCAAGGAGGCTGGAAGGCAGCCAGCCGCCACCTTTTCTGGGCTTCCCCTTCATGCTTGGTTTTAGCCAGCAGCTTCTTTCTCAGCTATGCCAGCCTCCTGCCACCTTTATGTGACTTCCAACACGTCAAGGTGGACCATTCTGAATCATGAAGAGGAGATCCTTGATATCAAAGAGCTCTCTGCACCCGTCTTCTTAGCATGGCTGTAACCCAATGGTTCTTCTAAGGAGGTTAATCAGCAGGCCCTCCAGAAGTGCTGGGTTTTTCCTTCTTCCCTTTTTCTCAGTATCCTCAACTCTAACTTCTCACCCCTGATTTTTCCATTCCTGGCTAGATCTTCTTTGTTTGTAAGTGTTGTGGGTTAACCCCAGCAAGAATTTGGGCACCACCCTGCAGCTTGCTTACATCCCTCCCGAGCCTCAGTTGGACAGGAAAAGAGAAAAGAAAAGTAAAAGCAAGAATACTTGAGGGGTAAGATGGTCATATGGGGTCATTGGCCTGGTTGTGTCTCCCCTCAACCTCTTGCACCCTCACCACTTCAGTCTATTCACTGCATGTGCACAGTCAGAAACAGAGCAGGCCTTGACACTGTGCAAACACTCTTCGGCAACAGCCAGAACATTCGTGTGTTCTCAGCATTGTTCTGGTCACAGATCTGAAACACAGCACCATGGGAGCTTCCGTGAAAAAAAGTAAGTCCAGCCCAGCCAGACTCAGTCCAATCTCCACCCCTGATTCCATTCCATTTCTGTCATACTCAGGTCCCACACTATCCAAAAGACCTTCATATGCAACCACTCCCTTCCAATCACGCTGTTTACAGACAACTATCACTGCTTTAACTGTGGGCCACCCCTCTCAAATGTCCATGAAATTGTCAATGAATTGTCCACTGAGTCCATGCCGTCCATAGCTTGGGTTCCGTTTGGTATGGTGGTTACTCAGGAGAGGAAAGGTGTGTTGTGTGGAGTTACTGGTCATTACAACTGGCTCAGGTTGGGTCAGGGTAACTGGCTGGACGGCAGAGCACAGGGTTTGTGGTGAATGGAGATCAATCCAGATGGTGGTTTGTCACAAGCAGTGACCCCCAGGGCTCAGTGTTGGGCCGGTCTTGTTTAACATCTTTATCGATGATCTGGATGAGGGGACTGAGTGCTCCCTCAGTGAGTTTGCAGATGGCACTAAATCGGGTGGGAGTGTTGATCTGCTCGACAGTAGGGGGGCTCTGCAGTGGGACCTGGACAGGCTGGATCCATGGGCTGAGGCAAATGCCATGAGGTTCAACAAGGCCAAGTGCCCAAGTCCTGCACGTGGGTCAAAACAACCCCAAGCAGCGATACAGGCTTGGGGCTGAGTGGCTGGGAAGCTGCCTGGCAGAAAAGGCCCCGGGGGTGCTGCTCAATAGTAGGCTGAACATGAGGCAGCAGTGTGCCCAGGTGGCCAAGAAGGCCAACAGCATTCTGGCCTGTATCAGCAATGGTGTGGCCAGCAGGAGCAGGGAGGTGATCGTGCCCCTGTGCTCAGCACTGGTGAGGCCGCACTTCAAATGCTGTGTGCAGTTCTGGCCCCCTCATGCAAGAAATACTCTGAGGTGCTGGAGCGTGTCCAGAGAAGGGTAACGAAGGTGGTGAAGGGTCTGGACAACAGGTCTTGTGAGGAGCAGCTGAGGGAAGTGGGGTTGTTCAGTCTGGAGAAGAGGAGGCTGAGGGGAGACCTTATTGCTCTCTACAACTACCTGAGAGGAGGTTGTAGTGAGGTGGGGGTCAGTCTCTTCTCTCTAGTAAGAAGTGATAGGACAGGTGGAAATGGCCTCAAGTTGCTCCAGGGCAAGTTTAGTTTGGACATTAGGAAACACTTCTTTACTGAATGAGTGGTCAAACATTGGAAAAGGCTGCCCAGGGAAGTGGTGCACTCACCATCCCTGGAGGTGTTAAAAACCACACGATTCCATGATTCTATGATTGCTGCACTTGCCCAGATGTTTGCAAAGCTCAGTTAGGTGATATCTGCTGCAGTACTTGCTAAAATAGACAACTACAACTTGCTGTCGATACTAAACCGGGAGGAGTGGCTGACATGCCAGAAGGCTGTGCTGCCATTCAGCGAGACCTGGACAGGCTGGAGAGCTGGGCAGAGAGGAACCTGAGGTTCAACAAGGGCAAGTGGAGGGTCTTGCACTTGGGGAGGAACAACCCCATGCACCAGCTCAGGCTGCAGATCGACGTCTTGGAGAGAATCTTTGTAGAGAAGGACCTGGGCATTATGGTGGTGCGTGAAGAAGAGTGTGGCCAGCAGGTGGAGGGAGGTTCTCCTCCTCCTCTACTCTGCCCTGCTAAGGCCACATCTGGAGCTCTATCCAGTTCTGGGTCCCCCCGTTCAAGAGGGACATGGCATTACTGGAGAGAGTCCAGTGGAGGGCTACAATGATGAGGGGACTGGAGCATCTCTCTTTTGAGGAAAGGCTGAGACCCCTGGAACTATTTAGCCTGGAGAAGATAAGACCTAGAGGGGACCTTATCAACACTTATCAGTAGCTAAAGGGCAGGTGTTCAAGAGGATGGGGCCAGGCTCTTCTCAGTGGTGTCGAGCGACGGGACAAGAGGCAATGGGCACGAACTACAGCACAGGAAGTTCCGTCTCAACATCTGGAGAAACATGCTTATGTTGAGGGTGTCAGAGCACTGGAACAGGCTGCCCAGGGAGGTGGTGGAGTCTCCTTCTCTGGAGATATTCAAAACCCACCTGGACACAGTCCAGTGTCACCTGTTGTAGGTGAACTTGCTTTAGCAGGGGGGTTGGACTAGATGATCTCCAGAGGGCCCTTCCAACCCCCACCATTCTGTGATTCCGTGATTCTGTGACCTTGAGGAGAGGAGCCTGGGCATGATGAGGGATGCCGTATTAGCCAGTGGCACACGCTGACCATGAATAAGACCTGCTGCACACAGGGCTGTATTAGGGGGAGCGTGGCCACACAGACAGCAGTTATCATGGCCCTTGACTGAGCACTGGTGTGGCCACATCTGGACTAGTGTTTCTGCATGTGGGGTGCTCTGTTCTGAAGGAATGGGAAGGAACAGGAGAGGTTCTAGATGGGATCTGCCAGGATGGTGTTTGGGGTCTGTGTGGAGGGCTGAGGGAGCTGGGCTTCTTTAGGCTGATGAAGTGCACGCCCAGGGCTCTATAATAACTGCTTGAAGGGTGGTTCCAGAGATGATGGAACTTTTCTTGGTAGTGGGAAGAGAATAAACTCTCCACAGAGTGCCGCCTGCAAGATTAAGACTGCATGTGAGGAAAAAGAACTCTCCCTCAAAGGGTAGCCTTGTGGTGCAAGAGGTCCCCAGAGGGAATCCGAATCAGTCCATGGCTTTGTGTTTCAAGAAACAGGTGCTGAGGGTGAAGAGACATCAGTAAAGGTCTAGAAATGCTGAGGGCAGAGCTGTGTGGGAAAGCAAGATGGGTGTGTGCAGCCGGCAAGGGAAGAGGTGCAGGCGTGGCAGAGTGCAGGACAGCCTGCAGCAGAGATGGCCGAGGGCTCTGGCAAGGCTCAAAGGCCCAACAGGAGCAAGGCCTTGGGCCCCTTGGCTATGGCAGTGGCCTCTGCCACCAAGGCCTCCCAGGCAGAACTTTCCGTTTCTCCTTCCCTGTTGCTTGGGGAAGCCGGGAGGGCTTGTCCAGTTTCCCTGCCTTTGGCACTGCTCCCCCTCACACCCCACTGCCCCCAGGAAGAGCCCTGAGCCCCCCGCGAGGGGCAGGATCTGCCTGCCCAGGGCCTGAGGGTCAGGGTTTGGACTTTCTGCTGGGTGAAACAAAGCCAGGGTTTTCTCAGCACTCCAGCCCCCTGCACAGGGCCTTTGCCTACCTGCAAGCACAGCCTCCACTTCTCTGCTCTAAGGAGTCCCTGGGGAGGCTTTGTCAGCAGTGGCCCTCAGTGGGGCCAATCAGTCCTTCAAGGGACTTTGGGGTTTGCTTCTGACTTTGACAACTTGAGCAGTTTGCTCAGACTCCTCTCAGTAGCTGAGATTCCTTTTCTTAAGGCCAAATACCCCATGGGGCTCATTAAAAGACAGAAAGCCTTAACGAGCTATTTCTCTTCCTTTCATTTTTTCAAGTCTTCGAGATTTCTATAGCTAATTGGAATCATTTCAGAGTGTAGTTACAGAGGAAAATTGAAAAGTGCACCTAATTAAAATTAATTTAAAAGTGTATTTTTATTCAATTTTCAGTGTAGAGAAGAGGTGATAGTAGGATTCTGTAATTGATAGTGATGCAGAGTGTCTCCTCAGCAGGTCTGGACAGCTAGGAACAGCAGTCCCTTGAGGTCTGACACTGTCCGGACAGCTTTGCTCCTCACCTCCTCTACCTCCCCATTGCTGTCTTTGGCCAAAGGGGATTTACATCCTCTCTTACCTCACACTTCTCCACTCAAGTCTGCAGACAAATGTCACATCTCCATTGCACCATCTCCCACCTGCTTTCCTTAGAGAACTGCCTGCACACAGGCACAGAAGGACTTCTCTCATGGGCAAGCAAAAAAAAGTAAAGCGTGACCAAGCCTCATCAACAATAAAACACACTCCTCAACCCTATACTAAGTACAAGATGTCTCTAACGAGGTCGCCTTTCGACAAGGGATAATCCTGTGAGAAATGTGTTAGATCAATAGATACACAAAGGTAGGTATAAACATAATGAAAGAGCTGGAGAGAGAAAACTAAACTACTGAAATTCTTTTATTTGCTGAATCTCAAAGCTGCTGCATTGGTGAGAGGTGTCTGAATGAACAAAGTGTAAAGGAAGGAGTAACCTGGAGAATGATGGAAAAGGCCTTTGCCTGGGCAGTTGGCATCTGAAAAGATGACTTTAGAAATGGTCGTTTTATCAGGACAGGTGAAAATCCATGAAAAGGCAGAGAGATCAAATACAGCGTGTGACAGGCAGAGTAGTGGTAATGCAGGTACAGAGGAAGATCACCATGGCTTTGGCAAAGACCCAGCTGGCCCCTGGCCTCACACCTCCTCAGCCACCATGGCCATCCCAAGCCCCTGCACAACCCAGCTCCAAGCTCTTGCTCTCCCAACTCCCCAGGCACCTGGGACCTCAGCAGCAGCTGCAAACCCAGGGGCTGCCTCCTGGCCTCCCATTTCCTCATCCCCCTGGACATCACAGGCACCTCCACCTGCCAGGACCTTGCTTCTGCCCTATCTCCTGCTCAGGCACAGGGGATGTCCCCAGCAGTTGCCCATGCCGTGGTCCTGCTCCGCACCTCCTGGCTCCTCAGCCAAGAGGGGCTAGCCAGAAACGGGAAGAGATCCAGGACATGCTTCTGTCCTGTCCCCTCCTCAGCCATCACTGACATCCCCAGCAGCGGCACAAGCCTGCTGCACACTCCTGCCCTAGCAGCTCCTGAGCCATCAGGGACAGCAGGAGGAGCTGCACAAGGCAGGGGCTGCTCTTCACCTGTCACCTGTGCAGCCACCTATGACGTCACCCAGCACGACCCATTTAGCTTAGTGTCCTGTTTTAATGTGAAGCAAGAACAGCAGGGGTAGCACTGACCCAAATATTCTTCATTTTCCTACCACAAAGGAACCTCAGAGCACTCCAGAGAGTCTGGTGGCTCTAAACGATCCATGCAGTGCTTTAGCCCTCCGGCAGCCTGTTCCAGGCAATAAAAGCCTTCATGTCTGAGCTGCGAGTGTAGTTTACTCACACGCACCTCACTCAAAAAACCAGAGGTGGGGAATGCTCCACTTGCACTTTTGACACTGACACTTCCTTACGGAGCCGGTTGCCACGTCTGCCCCAGCATCCGCAGCTTCTTCAGAGCAATCATGGGGATGAGTTTTCCCCCACAGAAGTTCTTCAGGCAGCTCAAGGGACGTTTTACTTCATTGCTGTGCATCACATGTCAGTGATTCACTCCAAAGGTTACGAGCTGACCACTGTTACACGCCCCACAAACACAGACACTCCACAAGAAGTGACACCTGACTAGGACAAAAGATTCCACAGTGAGAATTAAGGTCCTGCCTATAACCTCCTCTATTACTCCTGAATTTGACACCTTCTGGATGCAAGAACTAAGGCTAAAAACGCACTCTACTACCAGTCGGAACACGCACAGAGTTTCAATATTATAAAAAGCATTACAAACGAAAGCTGACAAATCCTTCATGCAACTGGGATTTCAGAAGCAAGCTGACACTGAACAAGGCAGAGCTTTCCTCCACATTTTGTGATTCCTGGGATCTATTTCTTCCTTACAAATGCATGAAGAAACTGCAAAGAAGTAGCCACCTCTGTTTAGAGTAGTCTTAAAAAATCACAACCATTAAAACCTCACACTCGAGGATTCCAGGAAACATATACTGTCAGCAACAGCTCCAGTCCCTACAAAGTAATGCAGATACAGAAATTCACACTCTGGTTACACAGAAAATGACATGACATTTTCTCAAGAAGAAACTTAAACATATTAAACATCAGTCACTGAGATCAGCTGCTTCAAGTCGGGACTGGCCGGCAGCGGATCTCAGTGTTCAGGAGCTTTCCTGAGGTTTTCCCGCTATAGCGAAAGACAGGCCAACAAGGCGAGGTGGTGGAGTCGCTCTTTATGTGAGAGAGCAGCTAGAATGTACGGAGTTGTGGCCAGGGGTGGATGAGGAGATAGCTGCGTTTTTGGGTGAGAATGAAGGGGCAGGCTAGCATGGGAGATACTGTTGTGGGTGTCTGTTACAGGCCGCCTGACCAGGATGAGGAAGTTGGTGAGGCCTTGTACAGGCAGCTGACAGCAGCCTCACAATCACAGGCCCTGCTTCTCATGGGGGATTTTAACTCCCCAGATACTTGCTGGAAGGCCTACACAACCAGCCATTCACAGTCCAGGAGGTTCCTCCAGTGCATCGATGAGAACTTCTTGATGCAATTGGTGGATGAGCCAACAAGGAGGGGAGCACTGCTGGATCTCCTCCTCACTAACAAGCAGGGTCTGGTTGAAGCAGTAAAGGTCGAGGGCAGCCTTGGCTGCAGCAACCATGAGATGGTGGAGTTCAGGATCTGGTGTGGTAGGACCAGAATACCAAGCAAGATCACAACCTTGGACTTCAGCAGGGCCAACTTTGGCCTTTTCAAGCAATTTCTAGGTGAAATCCAATGGGATAGGGTACTAGATGATATAGGGGCCCAGGAAAGTTAGTTTGTATTCAAGGACAAGTTCTTCTAAGCTCAAGGTCTGAGCATCCCAGTGGGTAGGAAATCAAGAAAGAGAACCGCAGGAGACCCACATGGTTAAACAGGGAACTAATGGGCAAACTGAAGTGGAAGACGGGAGACTACAGATCTTTGAATGAGGGGATGGCCACTTGGGAGGACTGTAAGAGTGTTGTCAGAAGATGCAAGGAGGCAACTTGGAAAGCTAAGGCCTCCTTGGAGTTAAGCCTTGCAAGGGAGGTCAAGGACAAGAGAAAGGGCTTCTTCAAATACACTGCAGACAAAACTAACACCAGAGGCAATGTAGGCCCACTGTTGAATGAGGCGGATGCCCTGGTGACAGAGGATACAAAGAAGGTGGAGGTATTGAATGCCTTCTTTGCTTTTGTCTATGCTGCTGGAGACTGTCCTCAGGAGCCCCAGACCCCTGAGGACCCAGAGGAAGTCAGGAGAAAGGAGGAGTTTGCCTTGGTTGATGGGGAGTGGATTAGGGATCAGTTAAGCAAGCTGGACATAAACAAATCCATGGGCCCTGATGGGATGCACCCACGGGTGCTGAGGGAGCTGGCAGAAGTCATTGCTACACCACTCTCCATCATCTTTGGTAAGTCTGGAGAACAGAAGAGGTACCTGAGGAAAAGAAATGTCACTCCAGTCTTCAAAAGGGCAAGAAGGAGGACTCGAGTAATTACAGACCTGTCAGCCTCACCTCCATCCCTGCAAGTGTTCAAGACCAGGTTGGATGGAGCCTTGAGCAACCTTATCTAGTGGGAGGTGTCTCTGCCAAGGCAGGAGAGTTGGAACTAGGTGATATTTGAATTCCCTTGGAACCCAAACCATTACACGAGTCTATGATTCTATGTTTCCATCATTGACTTCTGCAAAGTCATTGGGAATCAGCAACTGGTGTTTCTCTTTAACGTGGATCCATCTGTTACTTTTGGGAGAACAGAGGTGTCCTTATCTTGATTGAACACTTGTTCTTCTCAGGAAGGGGAGGTGATAAGCCTTAGGTCTCGAGACAACGATGCAGCAATTACGCGGTAACAGTGTTCCTGTTTCCTAAGGCCTGTGCAATCTGGTGTGGTATTGTGGCATTAGAGGAGACAAGTTGTTGGTGAGGAGATCCTGAGACATGCCCTGAGGCAGCCAGTCCCTGGGTGTCAGGGTGTGTGGGCAGGTGCCTAGGGTGCTTATCACCTCCCAAACCCTGTTCTTTGAAGCCTGAAAAGGCAGGTAATCCCGCTCCATGGACACACTGCCTAACAGAAGGGTGCCTTGCCTACCGCAGTGAAACCCAGCAGCTCCAAGGGCTGTTCTGGGGCTTGGCCTGTGTCTATCGGTTCAGTGCTGTCAGAAGGACATGGTTGAGATACAGACCCAAGTCATCTCTGAGGATGCCATGGTTGTGACATGGACATGACACTGGATGACACCATGGTTGGGATGGGAACCCAAACCACACCTGAGGCCACCAGGGATGAGATAGGAACCCAACTCACTAGAAGAATCACCCCAGCAGTAAAAAAGAAGCCACACAAATACGGATGGGTCTGTACCACCTATTAGTAGGGCAGGAGAACAAGTTGAAGTATGAAGCTGTTCCTTGACATGGAAATAGAAGGAAGAATTGAGAAAAATCAGCAAAACCAGACCAAAACTACCAGGTCACTGAACTTGAGAGACCTTAGAAAAAAGCAGAAATATGACCAGTGCCAGACAGGCAAGCAGAGCAGTGCCTGGCTGCTGCGCTGCTGGAATGGTGAAGCACCAGTCAGGAGTTAGAGGATGAGGAAGCTCAACAGCTGGAGTCACTCACCAGGGACAAGGGATTTGACAGAGAAATCCCTGAGGAACATCAACACAACAAGCAAGTAGACCAGGTGCAATAGTTGAAGTGGCTGAGGTGGACCGAGACTGGGAACACAGGAGTTAACTAGTCATAACTTGGTGGAATCCTGTAGGGTCAGGACATCTAGGGAGAGCTTCAATGTCCAGATGGGCTTGAGATGGAGGGGTGAACTTGACAACCGAAGCCATTGCAGGTGTTATTCAGGAGTGTAACACATGCACCAGAATCAAGTGAGCCAAGCGAGCAAAGCCTCTGTGGTGTGAAGGATGGTGGCTGTGATATCAATCCAGAGAGGCCTCACAGATGGGTTATATCACACTGCCACGAACCTGCCCAGGCAAGTGCCATGTCCTTACTGTGGTGGAAGTGACAACCAGATGGTTGGCAACATGCCCTATGACCACCATGACCCACCCCCCAAAACGCCATCCTGGGCCTTGAACAGCAAGTGCTGTGGCACCCCAGAAAGACCTGAGGCAGACAGCAGGATTCCTTTATGAAACACCCTCAGAAGCCCCTGGGCCAGGGAACGTGGCAGTGATTGGGTGTGCCACATCCCCTGTCACACACCAGCCTCCGGAATGATTGACCGAGAGAAGGGACTGTTAAGGACAAGAGTGAGAGCAAAGGGGGCTGGGAAATACAAGCGGTGGGATGCAGAGTGGGCAGAAGCCACCTGCGTAGTTAATACGAGAGGATCGACTGACCGACCTGGCCCTGCCCAGACAAAAACCTGCGTATTGTAGATGGAGATAATGTCCCCATAATGCCTGTAGGGAACTGTCTGGGAAAGACAGCACAAATTGTCCCTCCCTCAGGAAATGACAAACCTGTTTGTGGGTTTGCTTTTGCTCAAGGGTGTGGGTACACTGCATTGATGTAAGGAAATTCTGATGTGTACCTCTAGTAGATTTAATCTGGTATTACGGTTTGAGGCTGGGCCGGCCACTAACAAATGAGATGCTCTCTATTAACTCCTCTCCCCTTCCAAAAGGGAAAAGGAGAGAGAGCAAGGGAGAGAGACTTTACGGTTTGGAAAAGAAAGCTGAAACGGCTTTAATGTAACAGTAACAATAAAAGAAAATATAATAATAAGGAAATAATGAAGTATAAACTATATGTACAAATATATACAACTAGACCCCAAACCAACACCAAACCCAACTCCCCCACTCCATCACGCTGAAGGGCTGGCACTGGGGCAGTCCCAGGCTGGACTGGGCAGCAGACAGGGAAGGGATGCAGGAGCTGGACTCAGGCCCTGGATTCAGGGATGCACTGATCGTGATCGACGACAGAAGAACAGAGTCCTCCTCAGATGTCGGCCATCGAAGAAGAACAGAGACCCTCGTGATCTCTCAGCTTTATACTCCTCCCAGCAGGTGCGACCTTTTTCATGTTTGCGACCCTTTTCACTCCCGGCACCCTAACATGGAGTAGAAGATTTACCAGTGACCTTGGTTGTTAGAAGAACAAGTATAAGCAAAGGCCTCTCTGCATCCCGTTCCTTGCTATGAACTATAAACATCAGGCCCTGTCACTGCTGCGAGCAGTCACTGTCTGGAAAAACAGGCTGCTGTTTCAGAAAGTGCCGTTAGTTAGAGAAGACTTAACTGAAAAGTTAAAGCACTAAAAGAGAATTAGTTCTGATTTAGCCCAAACCAGGACACCAGGGGATCCCAAGCTGTACAAACTCCCTTGGGTAAGGAATGAGCCTTTGAGTGAGTCCTCCTGGGTGACGTTCCTGGGCACCTGAAAGAGAAGAACATCTCCAAATGCAGGCGGCATGGACTCACCAAGGGCGCATCCTGGGACACACGTGGTGCTGCGCAGGGAGCCCTCCTGGGCCCTGTTCAGCTCAACACCTGTATCCATGGCCCAGAGGAGTCACCACGTTGAACAAGAACGAATGCCGCGTTCTGCACCTGGGGTGAAATCACGCCAGGCACAAGTACAGACTGGGAGAGCAGTGGCTGGAGAACAGCCCTGCAGAAAGGGATCTGGGCTGCTGGTCGACAGCAGGCTCGACAGGAGTCAGCAGTGTGCCCTGGCAGCCAAGAGGGCAAACTGCATCCTGGGGTGCATAGAATCAGAGAATCACAGCATGGTTTGGGTGAGAAGGGACCTTAAAGATCCTCTAGTCCAACCCCCCTGCCATGGGCAGGGACACCTTCCACTAGCGCAGGCTGCTCAAAGCTTCATCTAAGCTGGCCTTGAACACCTCCAGGGAGGGGGCAGCCACAGCTTCTCTGGGCAGCTATTTCCAGTCTCTCACCATACTCACGGTAAAGATCTTCTTCCTCATATCTAATCTAATCTAAATCTGCCTCTTTCAGTTTCAAACCGTTACCCCTCATCCTATCACTACACCCCCTGGTAAGGAGTCCCTCCCCACTTTTTCTGTAGGCCCCCTTTAAGTACTGGAAGGCCACTAGAAAGTTTTCCCAGAGCCTTCTCTTCTCCAGGATGAACAACTCGAACTTGTTGGATGGGCTAGGATGGGCCAGTAGGAACAGAAGCTGAAGATCTATCCTTGAAGTGGACTAAGCCCCTGCAATGACAGAGGCCAGGGACTGCCTGCGTGGGAAGCGGCTCTCTGTGGAAGGCTCTGGTGGTCCTTGGGTTTCAACAGGCAAAACATGAGCCATGAGCAAAGGTGGCCAACTGCATCCTGGGCTGTGAGCAGGAGCACAGCCAGTGGAAGGAATTAGCTCCCTCTGTTCAGCACTTTTGAAACCCTGTCCGGATTCCTTCTCTACTTTGTTACCACTGACAATGAGAGAGAGAGAGATTGGTAAACTGGAGGAAGTTCAGTGGAGGGCCACTGAGGCGGTCAGGGCTGGAGCACAAGTGCTTTGAGAAGAGCCTGAGAGCTTGGATTGTTCAGCCTTGAGAATGAAGATCTCGGGTGAACACACAGTGGTGTGGCTGACTCAGGCTCATGTCTGTGATCCAAGGCACAAGGACAAGAGGCAGTGGGTTGAAACAGGAAAGGGTCAGACCAGACACAGGGAGAAACTTTTTGACTATGAGGACAGTCAAGGGCTGGAAGCAGTTTCCCAGGGAGTCTGCACCAGCTCTGTGCCAGAAAGGGATCAAGGCTTGTTTAGATAAAGTCCTGAGTGATTTGTGCTGGCCCTGCTTTGGGCAGTATGTAGGTCAAGACACCTGCTGAGGTCTCTTCCAGCCTGAATGAGGCTGTCCTTCCTTCCCCTTCATGTTTTCAAATTAGGGAAAGCTCTCAGGTTCTCCCTGACCACAGGAGTAATTCAGATCAGGCGCTGGGCTGCTTCACAGGTGCCCCCAAACACCCCTGACCACATCCTCTCCCCAACTCAAATTCCTCTATTTTTTTATTCTAGTGTCCTCCAAAAAGGACCACCTACCCTTTTAATCTAGAAGCAAGTGACACCTCCCTGCACAGATGGTGGTGGAGGCAAATGCTTCTGCTGTGCCAAATGTTACAGCAGTGGCAACAGCCACAAACATTTCCCCAGAGCAGCCTCCTGGAGACACTGGCTGCTCATGGCTTGGGCGGGGGTATTCTTTACCGTGTAACCAACGGCTGGGTGGCCGGGCCCCAAGAGTGATGGTGAATGGACTTCAATCCGGTTGGTGGCTGGTCACAAGTGGGGTTTTTCAGGGCTCAGTATTGGGACTGGTCTTGTTTAACATCTTGATTGATGATCTGGATGAGGGGATCGAGTGCTCCCTCAGTAAACTTTCAGAAGACATAAAGTTGGGTGGGAGTGTTGACCTGCGGGATGGTAGGAAGGCTCTGCAGAGGGATCTGGCCAGGCTGGATTGATGGGCTGAGACCAATTGTATGAGGTTCAACAAGGCCAAATGCCAGCTCCTGCACTTGGTTCACAAAAACCCCACGCAGCGCTACAGGCTTAAGGATGAATAGCTGGAAAGCTGCCCGGCAGAAAAGGACCTGGGGGTGCTGGTCAACATCTGGCTGAACATGAGCCAGCAGTGTGCCCAGGCGGGCAAGAAGGCCAAAAGCATCCTGTCCTGTATCAGCAACAGTCATGTGAGGAGGAGCTGAGGGAACTGGGGTTGTTTAGCCTGGAGGAAAGGAGGCTGAAAAGAGACCTTATCGCTGTCTACAACTACCTGAAAGGAGGTTCAAGCCAGGTGGGGTTCAGTCTCTTCTCTCAAGTGACAAGTCACAGGAGAAAAGGAAGGAGCCTCAAGTTGTGCCAGGGGAGATTTAGATGAGATATTAGGGTAAATTTCTTCACTGAGTGCGTTGTCGTGCACTCGAACAGGCTGCCCAGGGAAGTGTTAGAGTCACCATCCCTGGAGTTCTTTAAAGGACATGTAGATGCGGCACTTAGTGACATGGTTTAGTGGTGGACGTGGCAGTGTGAGGTGAATGGTTAGACTTGATGATCTTAAAGGTCTTTTCCAACCTAAAGGATTCTATGATTCTATATTCTAAATGCCCCTATGCTGCTGTCAAGGCAGCAGCACAGACCAACGAGTGCTCAGGAGTTTCTTCTCATCAGGGGCCGGGCTGTCGAGGAGTGACTCAGCCCAAAATCTCATGGCCTTGGGTTTTTGAGAAAGCTTCTTCTCACAGCTGCCAGGTGGCCCAACAAACATGATGCTTGCTTGGATCTAGTGCTTGCCGACGTGGAAGAGCTGCTCAGGGATGTTAAAAGCAGAGTCAGGCTCTGTTGTAATGACCCTGAAATAGGGGCAGGTCCCAGATCCTGAGCAGAGTGTGAAAAGGACAGCAACAAGGGCAGACACAAGATCTCAGAGCTGTAGACTGTGGCCTGTTCGGGGGCCATTCGCTTGAGGATCTTCCGGACCGGAGCAGTGAAGGGCAGAGCACTGAGCAGGGCAGAGAAGCACTGAAGGGCAGAGCACAAGTCCTGAGCACTGAGCAGAGCTCAGTCCAGCTGGTCTTTAAGGACAGCCTCCTGCCATGGCCCATGGGCATGTCCAGGTGACTCTCTCAAGGGATTTCAAAGGCCCCAAGATGAGCTGGTGCTACGCAAGTTGCAGTTAAAGAAGAAACAAAGAAACTGTGGGGCCACTGTGGAATTTAGCAAGAGAAAGTGTGTCCTTTGTTTGGCTAGGATAGGGTTAATTTTCACAAGAAGCTGGGAGGGGGCACAGCCAGGACAGCCAAACCGAACTAGCCAAGCGGTATTCGATACCATGCTGATCGTAGAATCATAGAAATATTTCACTTGGAAAAGACCTCTAAGATCATCAGGTCCAACCATTATCCTCACACTACCAAGCCCAACACTAAACCATGTCTCTAAGCACCACATCTATACGTCATTTGAACACCTCCAGGGATGGTGACTCCACCACCTCCCTGGGCAGCCTGTTCCAATGTCTAACCACTCTTTCAGGAAAGAAATTTTACCCAATATCCGATCTAAACCTCCCCTGGCACAGCTTGAGGCCATTACCTCTTGTCCTGTCATTAGTTACTTGGGAGAAGAGACCAACACCAGCCTCACTGCAACTTCCTTTCAGGTACTTGTAGAGAGCAATAAGGTCTCCTCTCAGCCTCCTCTTCGCTAGGCTCAACAATCCCATTCCCTCAGGCGCTCCTCATAGGACATGTTTTCCAGACCCCTCCCCGGCTCCGTTGCCCTTCTCTGGACCCGCTCCAGGACCTCAAGGTCTTTCCTCTACTGTGGGGCCCAAAACTGGACACAGTAGTCAAGGTGTGGTATCACTGTGCTGAGTACAGGGGCACAATTGTGCCCTGTCACCTTCCATGTGTCCTGTCTAGTGATAGGACAAGAAAAGGTTATTCTCACGTCCATTTCTTTTTCTGACAGCAGAAATGACACAGCTGTCAGTCAGTGTCTGTGCCCAGCTGAGGGAGGGAACATCAGTGAGTCCTTCAGCCTGTTTGACAGCAGGTTCCCCTGGAGCCCCAGGGAAACCACAAGGGAGCCCAGAGGGGGCAGAGAAAGGGCTGCCTTGGGCTGCTCCCCTGCTGCTGAGCTGGGCTGGGCTCCTGGGGTGGGGGGAGCTGCTGGCAAGCAGGCAGAGCTGCAGGGAGACAGCTCTGCCCAGGAGCAGCTCCTGTGCAAAGCGCAGCAGGGCTGAGGGCACTGCCTGCAGGCACCAAGAGGAGAGAAGTGAGGCTGAGAGAGCTTAATGCCAGTCTGGAGGGGAGGATGCTGAGAGTTTATTGGAAAAGAAATTTTTACAGCCATCTACATGGTAAGTCTCTGGGATCAGGGCAATGCAGCTGGTGCTTCTGTAGGGCTATCCAAATCCTGGAACACCCCACAAGACATAGAGTCTTTCACGAGGATTCCAACAGTTTCTCTAGTGTAGAGGAGGAGGACGTGCTGCAGGTGAGGGACTCCCTGCTGCCCCACCAGATGCACCGGGCATGATGGCTGCCTTCTCTCAGGGACACCTGCGGGGTGTGAAGGTAGGTGTGCAGGCAGGGGTGCCCAGGGCTGCCCTTCAGAGCAGGGTCCCTGCCCCCCAGGGGCTGTGTGCCAGAGCAGGGACTCTGCTGTCTGCCAGGGTCAGCTCTCAGCCTGCCCAGGGAGCTCCCCACGGCACTGTGGGGAGATGCTGTGGGTGGAAGGAGTGACTCCCAGCAAGGGAGGCTCCTTCTGCTGGCAGGGGGGAACTGCGTGGGTCAGGGCTGCTCCCAGCTCCAGATCACCCCCACAACATTTGCAGAGGCTCCTTCTGGAAACAGCACGTCAAGGAACTGTTCACCTGAAAGGGAAGAAATCTGGGCTGTGAGTTTTGTCCTCTTGGTTTGCTGGGTGGGCAGGGAGAAATGGGAATTTCTTTCTGCGTTGTGCACCAGGCCTTGAGACCCCATTTGTTGTTGGGACTTGTCTGAGCTGCTCATTAACCCCTGCCCACACAGAGATGTCCCTGGGCAGAGCTCTGCTGCCAGGAGGTGTCTGCAGGGCAGAGCTGTGGACATGGCAGGTGGGATGGGGTCTGTCAGTGTGAAGAGGGAGGAGATGTGGGGACAGAGAAACAGGTCCTGGCCAAGACAAGCTCCAGGAAGCAGAGACATGGGCAGGGAGGAGGAGAGAACTGCTCCCAGACATGCTGTGGGAAGGGGATTCAGGCATATCCCTGCCATTCCCTTCAGTGCAGATGCTTCCCTGGAGCAACCCACTGGTCTCCTCACTCACGCAGCAGAGCCTCTGCCCTTAATGTCACGGGGATTTGGACATGAGTCGCCTTCCCAGCAACCTGACCACCACAGAGGAGACACGCTCAAGTGTCCGACTGCATCTCCCTCTCCTGCCTCCGCTGGCAGGGGGACTTTAGCATCTCATCTTCTCCCTGCTGCCCTCATTCTTGCTGTTACACTCATTGGTGTGGGGGATGGAGGACAGAAGTGCAGCTGAGACACCAACACGGCATGTACTGTTATTTTCCTGGTTTAGGCTGAGATAGAGCTGTTTCTTCTTCATAGTACCAAGAACAGTGCTGTGTTTTGGATTCAGTATGTGATTTGATATGAGCAGAAGGTTGATAGTACACTGATGTTTTTAGCTGTTGCTGAGAAATCAAGTGGAACAGGGTTTGCTCAGAAAATGCCACCTTAATTTCTCACTGGCTTTTCCTCCATGGACAGGTCCGCATGCTCAGGAGCAGCAAATGTCCAACGCCAGCACCATCACCCAGTTCCTCCTCCTGGCATTCGCAGACACACGGGAGCTGCAGCTCTTGACCTTCGGGCTCTTCCTGGGCATCTACCTGGCTGCCCTCCTGGGCAACGGACTCATCATCACTGCCATAGCCTGTGACCACCACCTCCACACCCCCATGTACTTCTTCCTCCTCAACCTCTCCCTCCTTGACCTGGGCTCCCTCTCCACCACTCTCCCCAAAGCCATGGCCAATTCCCTCTGGAACACCAGGGCCATCTCTTACTCAGGATGTGTTGCACAGCTATTTACATATGTCTTTTTTATGGCAGCAGAGTATTTTCTTCTCACCGTCATGGCCTACGACCGCTACGTTGCCATCTGCAAACCCCTGCACTACGGGACCCTCCTGGGCAGCAGAGCTTGTGTCCACATGGCAGCAGCTGCCTGGGGCACTGCTTTTCCCTATGCTGTGCTGCACACGGCCAATACATTTTCACTGCCCCTCTGCCAAGGCAATGCTGTGGACCAGTTCTTCTGTGAAATCCCCCAGATCCTCAAGCTCTCCTGCTCAGACACCTACCTCAGGGAGGCTGGGGTACTTGTGGTCGGTGCCTGTTTAGCCTTTGGGTGTTTTGTGTTCATTGTGGTGTCCTACGTGCAGATCTTCAGGGCTGTGCTGAGGATCCCCTGGGAGCAGGGACGCCACAAAGCCTTTTCCACCTGCCTCCCTCACCTGGCCGTGGTCTCCCTGTTTCTCAGCACCGCCATGTTTGCCTACCTGAAGCCCCCCTCCACCTCTTCCCCTGCTCTTGGCCTGGTGCTGGCAGTTCTGTACTTGGTGGTGCCTCCAGCAGTGAACCCCCTCATCTACAGCATGAGGAACCAGGAGCTCAAGGAAGCAGTGTGGAAACTGATCCAATGATACTTATTCCATCAGCAATAATCTGCCTCCTTCTCTGCAGAGTGCCCACGGTTTTGCCCAGAGTTTGGGCCAAGCTCTGGGGTTTTTCCCTTGGAGAATCACACTCAGAGGGAATTGCTTGGTTTCATGCCTCTTCTCCTGAGGAACTGACTTGTTGTGTCTGATCCTTGCAGAAGTAAAGACACTGTGTCAACCTGACCCTTGTAATAGCATCTCTGCAATAAAGGGGGATCTCCTCAGTTCAGTGCTTGAAGCCTGAGCTCTCCTTCTACAGCTGCCGCCAAGAGCAACCCAAGATTTGGATGGTAAAAGCATATTTTCTCCTTCTCTTCTCCCTGTGCTCATGGGCAGAACCTCACAGTAACACAGGGATCTTTTAAACACAAAAACTTGAGTGAAAAAATCTCTTCATGGTGTCCAGGAGCAGTGGAGATTGTAGATGAGCTCCCAGTCACCTTCTTGAAGGTACCACAGCTATGAAAGGGGCAATGGCAGATGTCCGTCCCTCTGGAAAGGAATCTGGAGAGACCAGGGGAGGATGGGGACTTGCCACATGCCGTGGGGAGGAGCAGAGAATGAGGACTCAGACAGTGAAACACCCTCTAAGTCCCACCAGAGTAAACCACTAAATGCAGGTATCCAGAAACAAGGACTCTGCAGTGTTGTGGGAGCCAGTGGAGATGCAGCAGGTACAGGGACAGAAGACCGGAGAGACGCGTGAGCTGCTGAGGAGCGCCAGGGCTCAGGTTTTGGTGCTGCCCTCAGGAGCGGGGCTGGCAAGGAGGCAAAGTGGGGCAAAGGCAGTCGGGGTGGGAGATCACCTACAGGATGGATGCAGGAGAGCCAGAGAGAGACTGGCGCCTGCTTCCTCATGCCAATGGCGCCATCTTCAGCCCTGGGGCTGCTGGGGATCTTGAGCCCCTTCAGAGAGGCTGCAGCTGTGGGGCAAGTGCCCAAAGCTCTGCAGCACCCTGCGGTGGGCACTGCTGTGGGGCCAGCCCAGACTGGGCTGCTCTGCTGGGGTGGGGAGAGGGCAGGGGTGGGGTGGAGAGCTGAGGAGGGGCTGGGCTGGGCTGCGAAGTGCTGAGGAGAGGAAAGCACCAATGTCAGCTGAGCTGGGTGACCATACAGAGGGAGGACACGCTCTAGTGGGCTTGTGGTGCAGAGCCAGGTCTCGTGGAGAAGGAAGCAAGGCATCAGAGGTGCAAGAGAGATGGAGCTGGCCTGTGCCATTTTCCTTGGACACCCCAGGAAAGCTTTGCCAATGCAGTGGGGACAAAGCAGCCCCGTGCATCAGCCATTTCAATCTCTGGCCATAAATCCAGCCGTGGGGAGGGACCTGTGCTGCGTGGCCATCTCCTTCCTCCTGGTGGTCTCCGTGCCTGTATTAGGGCATGGCCAGCCCTGTGCAGTATCTCTTCTGGCCCACACCTTCCAGACCCCACAGCACAACTCTCTGCCAACACAGGCATGGGACACAACTGAGGCTGTGCAGGGCCGGGCACCGATGGTGGGATGCCAAATGGAGGAGCTTAGTGGGGGAGGAGGCAGGGAGGGCTGTCACAGGGACTGTGCTGGTGTGGAGATTTCCCTGCACTCAGATGCACCTTGCTCTCAGAGCCAAGTCGTTCCCAGTCCCCTTGGGAAAGTCATGGTGACGGAGAGGTCCCTGGTAAGTGTAGGAAAGGGAACGTTGCACCCATCTCTAAAAAAGGCCACAAGTCCAAGCCAGGGACCCACACGCTTTGATGAGAAGAGTGTTCCTGAATGAATCCTCGTGGGGTGACATTTCTGCCTACCTAAGGAAGAAGGTGGTGACTGAGAATGATCAGCACGTAATGTAATCAAGGGTCAATCATGCCTCACCAGGCTGACTGCCTTCAGGATAAATTATCTGTGTTTGTGAATAAGAGGAGAAAAGTGGATGCCATTTATCTCAACTTTGGCAAGACTTTAGACACGCTCTGCTGCAGTACCCTTGTATCCAAGTTAGGACATCACAGTCTGCATGGGTAGACAAGTAGGTGGGTGAAACACCAGTTGGCTGACTGCACTGAGATTTAGTAGCGAAGGGATCACACCCTACCTGGAGGGCAGTGGAGGTGGGGCAGCATAGGGATCTCTCCTGGGCTCGGTGCGGTTTCTATGCTTCTCCTTTACAAGGTGACCTGGAGGATGCAACCTTTGTCGTGTTTGTCAGGGACACCAGCTTGGGGTGCCTCAGGGAATCCGTTTGGAGAAACCCTGGCAGGTGGCAGGACTGTCTTCTCAGAAAGCTGATGACATGCACAAAAACTGGCATGAGGTCTGGCACCTGGGATAGCCAGCACAGTGTTGTGGGGACCGTCTGGTCAGGGTACAGTCCTGTGCTAAAGACCCTGATGGTCCTGGGGAATGGAAGGCCAAAGCTCTTCCAGCAGTGTGCCCTGCTGGTGAGGAGGTGTCCCGGGAATTACGAAGAGAAGCCTTGCCAAAATTTGAGGGAAGCGATTGTTTCCCCTGCTCACCACTCATTAGAGCAGACGCAGAATAAAGTGCCCAGGTTTTGCTCCTCAGCTCAGGAAAGGCTTTTGGACTGGATCTCACTGGGATGACATTAACTGTCCTCGTCACAGCCCACGAGTGTTGTGCAGAGGGGACGGTGGTGACAAGGCACAGATGTGATGGCTGCGGCTGAGCGGTGCTGGCACAGCATCAAGGCTGGGTCTCCAACCCCCGCCAAGGGCCAGTAAGCTGGGGGTGGGCAAGAGGCTGGGAGGGGGCACAGCTGGGGCAGTGGCCCAAAGTGACCAAGGGGATGTTTCCTACCGTCTGAGGTCATGCTCAGCAATAAAGGCAAAGAGAAAGGGGGTAAAGGAGGAGGAGGAATTCGTTCTTAAGGCATTTGTCTTCCAAAGCAACTGCTACGTGCACTGAGGCCGTGCTTCCCAGGAAGTGGCTGCACATCCCCTGTGGAGGGGAAGTAGAGGATAAATATTCTCTTTTTTTGTTGTTTTGCTTAAGTACGTGGCCTTTACATTCATGGTTTTCTTTCTATTAAAATGCCTTTATCTCAGACCAGGTGGGTTTTCATTTTGTTTTCTCACTGTGTCCTCCTGAGGAGGGAGAGTGAGAGAGCAGCTTGGTGGGCACCCGGCAACCAGCCGAGGTCAACCCACCACAGGGCTTTTTGGATCCCGTTGTGGGGCCCCAGAAAACAGCAGTTTTGATCGAGTGTGCCATAGCTGTAGCAGTTATGAATCGGCAGACTTCTGCGTGGGTGTGGTGGTTTGAGCCTGACCGGATGCCAGTGCCCAGCAAAGCCACTCTATCACTCTTACCCCCTCGGCTGGACAGGGGAGAAAATATATAACAACAGGCAACGGTAAATCCCCTTTGCTGTGCCCTGAAATGCTGAGATAGTGCTGCAGCACAGACTCCAGCAGAAGCAGGTGCAGGCATCTGTCCAGCTTGGCTGGGCTCCCTGGCACGCGTTTCCTTCAGCTCTGAAAAGTTCTGCCCGTGAGAAAGTCACTCTGGCAGTTTTCCGTGAGCAAGGCTGGCCTGAACCGTGCTCCACCTGTGAGCTTGTGAAGCACTGAGACACTGGAGAGTTAAAAGGAATAGGCTGTATGCCTGAGGGCATTTCCAAACCAGCAGGAAATCGTGGAGAATCTGCAGGTAAGTGGTTGCTTTTAGTTGAAACCATAATTTTTTTTAAAAAAAAGTGGGTATCTCACAGTTTGTCTGAAAATATTTTATTTTTCTGCACAGTTATGTGAATAAGAAGGTAGATTAGAAACCAATCGTGGTGACTTCTCCCTCACACAAACCCTAGTTTTATCTTGGACACTTTACATGGCACCTCTATGAGACAGACAAAACTCACAGGAAAGAGGCAGGAATACCTCAGAAAAGGAATCAAACTATTAGGACCACATGTTGTTGTGAACTCAGATTCTTCTCTTGAGAAAAACCACCCTGTGTTTTTCACTTGGCCAACCTGAATGCTTTTATCACGTTTTCTGAGCTGCTGTTCTCATTGTTAATACACCAGAGTTTAAGAAGGCTTCTCAAAGGGAGGTGGCCATAGCTGGAGAGGCACCGTCAGCATCCTCAGTCCTCTGTCTCAAAGAGGATATTCCTTCCTCATGTCAAAGTGAGATTCTGAAACATCTTTCATCTGAGTCTCTCCTTCACCAGAAACAGCCTGCTCTTGCCGTGCTACTCGCTTGTGGCTTCCATCCCTCAGGTGTGCCCGGCCAGAAGTCTCTATGCTCTGGGAAGGTGGGAACTGCAAAGGGAAGGCTCGGTTACCCCAGGCAGCAAGAGCATTGCTGTGCTCCTGCGAGGGCTTGCAGGGGACTGGGAGCATTGCAGGGCTGGGATGAGAGCTAGATTTGTAAGCTGTCAGAAATCCAAGTGACAGAGCAGCAAGTTTAGGAATGCTGAATTATTCAGGGCTCACTCGGCAGTTCTACAAGCCTGACCTGTTCAAGAAAATGGGGTATCGTAGGGAGATCACCCAATTTTAATCACTCCCTTCTCTGCAGGACTGAAAACAGCATGAAGCAGTTTGACTGCTTGCATAAAAATGCCTTTTAGCACCCTGAAAACTTGTGATTTCTGCACAAACAGCTGCTTATTGGTCTTGTTAAAATGTCCCATGTGTGCATGAGTGTCGGTGGATTCACTGGCAGACAGAAGCCTGTTTTACTCCTGATGGGATTCATCCTTTGCCATGTAAAAATGAACAGTTCCCATCTAGGATAGTCTCTCAGACCTCTGTGTGTGGACACAGCGTCAGGGGATGAGCTCTTACATGTGAGGAGAGCTGGGATTAACCTCTCTCACTGAGCTCTAAGAAGCAAGTCGCGCCTCGCCTTGTTTTGTTTTGATTACCTAGCCTTGCCTTGCTTTGTCTTCTCCCTTTGCATCCCTTTCCTCCTTTCCACCCTGTTCCTTCTTCATGTTCTTTCATTAAATGCAGCTTTTACAAGATCTGGACAGGGAAGTAAGCAAGACTGTTCTTTAAAGCCCTCAGATTTATCCATTTTCTTCCTTTTTTCTCACCTATCAATCACCAGGTAGTCCATTTAATACAATCACCTCTGAAAAAGAAAGTCAAGTTTCTTTTCTCCATGTGACAAACCCCAGTCTTTCAGGCTCAAGGATTCTGTTCTTTCCTCTCTTTAGAACCCGTGCTGCAGCAAGCAACCCCTGTTAGATTTCCAAACGTTCCTGCAGCTCTTGGCCAAGCTTGCCTAGCCCTGCAATCCCGTGGATGCTGGTGTTTGTAGTCTTTCCCTAGGCGTGAAGTGTGGGTGATGGTGGACAGGCCATCAGCATCCTCTGAGAGCTGGTGGTTTGGATTGCTGTTTCTAGGGAAAATGCCCCAAAGAAAAGGCTTGGAGAATCACACTGTTAGATCTGGCTTCACAGGCACTATGGGCCTGTATTTGGATATTAAATTGAGGTTCAGCTGCCCCGAATTAGGGCAGGCAATGAAGGGATGCACAGGAGACAACTGCTGTTAGACTCAAAGGCCATAGAGAAAATAGAGCTGATGGAGAAGAGAAAGAGAGAGACTTGGCTCTGCCTGTGCCACATGGCTCCGTTTGATCAGCTGAATACCTCTAGAGGATGCCCTGGACATAGGGAATAGTTACAGGTTCAGTGGTACTACCCATGGGCATTTTCTGTCTTTTAAGTTGGCCAACAGAATTTCCCACCAGCCTCTAAGGAGATGCCCCCAGATGCTCCCCTGTGCCTAGGAACTGCTCCATCAGAGCTTGCAGTTACCAGCATGCATCTTGGTCACCTCTGGCACCAAATGTGTCACCAAGTGTCTGTGCCTGAGCACCTTCCTCCTGCCCTCCATTTCCAGTAACGAGCAAGGGAGCTGAGACAAGGAGCTCACGTGCAGGAGCCTATCTTGTGCACGTCTGAACGGAGGCAAGAGGGATCCCCCCTCCTGCGGGTTTGTGGTGGGCATGGGGTGGAGCTAACTCCTCTTTTAGCCCTGGGGACTACAGACCCAGGATGAGATGCCTCCCTTGAGACAGCTGAATCCCTTCCCTCAGGCCAGGTGAAGGAGATCCCTCCCTGTGTTTTAGAAGAGTCCAGGAAGACCCACCGCTGAATCGTGAGGTCCAGACAGGCCCCCCTCACTTTCTAAACTTCCTCTCCAAGAGGAGTGTCAGTGCAGCTCGATCCAGCCTTAGCCCCCGACTGCAAAGAAGAGTTTGGAGCCTCGGTTCTAGCAGACACACGTGTTCCTGAGCTGCCTCCCCTCATGAGTGCCAGAAGGTCAACTGCCCCAAGGGCGTGTGTGGCTGTGGTGAATCCTGGAGCGTCCCTCCCGGGAAACCTTGCCAGCTGGGGTTAAAGCACAACCAACACAAACTCCAGAGGTCTATTCCAGTGCTGGACTCTTCCCCTGGTGATTGGGGTTTTTTATTCTTTATGTCAAGTTAGAAAGCATTAGACAACTACGTGGACGAGATCATAGCAGGGGAACATGACTTTCATGTCTTTTAACTTTTTACAGCTGATTCCACGCTGGGACACCGTAGGTAGTCTGTGGGGTCCATCAAGAGATTTCTCAGCCCTGAGGGTAGCCATCTCTTCATCGATTGTTTCACCCTCTGTGCCCCATTGACTACTGACCATCCTTTGATGATTTCCCTTTAACGTGTGGTTGGTCAGGCACAGCTTGAAGTAGCTACTGGCATTAAGCTATAGAGGGACACTGAAGATGCTCTGGAGGACAAAGATGTCATGGTGGGGCATGGCATAACGGGAGGGCCTCAGGAGACCTTTCCCCTTCTTCAGGAGCATGAAAGCCAGGCTGGACACAGGGTTTTGTTGGAGCAGTATGGGGTGCTTTATTCAGGCTACCACGTACCCCAGGGAGAGTTCTGGTACTATTTGGGACTCTTTTGCGTACTCTGTAGTATCACTTTGTCCAGAGGAGTCTCTTCAAGGCAATTCTCACTTCCTTATTCCTCAGGCTATAGATGACAGGGTTAAACATGGGGGTCCCAACTGTGTAAAGCAGGGCAAGGTATTTGTTGGTGCCTATGGAATCCCTTGACCATTGCTTTAAGTAGACGACTGTGGCCAAGCCGTAGCAGAGCGTCACCACCCAGAGATGGGAAGAGCAGGTGGAAAAGGCTTTGTGTCTGCCCAGAGCCAAAGGTATTTTCAGAGTTTCCCTGGTAATTTTAACGTAAGACACAACTATGAAGGAGAAGGGAAGGACTCCGAATGCCAGGATGATGGTGTACAGCATCCCTTGGTTCCAGAAAGTGTCTGCACAGGCCAGTGCCAGCAGAGGGGGGAGGTCACAGAAAAAGTGGTGAAGGTGACGAGATGCACAGAAGGGCAAAGTGAACTCCTGGTGGGTCTGTCCTACTTGCACTGGTAAGACAGTCAGCCACGACCCCACCACCAGCCAGATGCAGAGACCCCTGCTCATGATGAGGGTATAGTGCAGGGGGTCACAGAGGGCTGTGCAGAGGTCATGGGCCACAGCAACAAGGAGAAGGCCCGTGATGCTGCCCCACAAAAACCAGAAAATTCAGCCGGGCAGCACAGCCAAGACCCTGAGGAGAAGGGCCTGGGCACTACGAGGGATGCCAGAGGAGCCGGTGGTACACGCTCACTGTGTGTAAGTCCAGCTGCAGGTGGGGCTGCAGAGACGGGGCTACGTTAGGGGGTGCGTGGCCACCCAGACAAGGGACCTGTAATCCCCCTTGGCTCGGCACTGCTGTGGCCACATCTGGATGACCAGAGTCTGGCTTTGGGGCTGCCTTGCCTGGAGGAATGGGGAGGAAAAGGAAAGCCTGCCGAGGAGATCTGCCAGGCTGGAGTTTGGAGCCTGTGCAGGGAGGATGAAGGATCTGGGCTTCTTTAGCCTGCTGAAGTGGAGGCTGAGGGCACTACAGGAGCAGCGTGCACCTGCTTGAAGGGTGGTTTCAGTGATGATGGAGATTTTCTTGGTAGTGGGAAGAGAAGGAAACCTCCACAAAGTGCAGCTTGGAAGGTTCAGACTGGAGGGGAGAACAAAAGAAATGTCTCACAGAGGGTAGTCTTGCAGTGCAAGAGGTCCCCCAGAGGGCGTCTGTATCAGCCTATGGCTTTGTGTTTCAAGGAATGGCCAGCGAGAGTGGAGAGACATGAGGGAAGGTGGAGAAATGGTGGGGTGAGAGCTGGGTGGGAAAGCAAGCAGGGTGTGAACAGCCTGAAGGGAAAGAGGGGCAGGCTTGGGGCAGGGTAGGACAGGCTGCAGGAGAGATGGCCAAGGGCTGTAGCAAGCTGAAAGGTCCAAGAGGCCTGAGGTCTTAGTCCTCTTGGCTAGAGCAGTTGCCTCTGCCAGCGAGGCTGGTGACATGGAACATGGAGGGTGTCAGGATGGGCCTTGGCAGGGCCTGAGGGTCAGGGCTTGGCCTTTCTGCTTCCTAAAGCAAAGCAAAGGGTTTTCTCAGCATTCCAGCCCCCTGCACAGGGCCTTGGCCTGCCTGCAAGCATGGCCTCCAGTGATCTGCTCTAAGGAGGCCCTGGGGAGGCTTTGTCAGTAAGGGCCCTCAGGGGGGCCAGTCAGGGCTTCGAGGGACTTCTGGGCTTTGCTTCTGACTTTGACTTCTGGAGAGGTTTCTTCAGACTTCTCTCAGTACCTGAGGGTCATGGAATGAGCCCTAAATGCCCTAATGAGCTGTTTACCTTGTCGTTTTCTTTAACTCTTCAAAACTTGCACAGATAACTGGAGCTGTTTCATAGTGTAGTTCAGGAGGAAGATTTCAAAGTGCATCTAATAAATTTATTTTTTATTTTAAGGGTTACACCTTCTGCCTTTTCTTTCAGAGAAGGGTTTGGAGCAGCATTCTCCAAGTGCTAATGATCCCGAGGGTCTCCTCAGGAGGTCTGGACTGAGCGGAAAATCATTTTTTTGAGGTCAGACACTGTATGGACAACCTTGCTCCTCACCTCCTCAACCCCACTATTTTCCTCATTGTCCCCTGGAACCTGCATCACTTTTGTGACATCAGCCTTCTCCCCTGCAGTCTGCAGCTGGATGTTACAGCTCCATTGCATCATCTCCCGCCTGCTCTCCTGACAGACCCGGCTGCACGCGGGCACAGAAGAACTTTCCTGATGTGCAAACAGAGAACAGTGAGGCACGATAAAGTTTCATGAACAATAAATCACACTCCCAAGCACATGTTCTGTCCAAGCTGTCTCTAATGAGGTTGAACTTTCTACAAGCGATAATCTGAGGAGAAATATTTGAGGCAGGTAGATACAAAATGAGAGCTATAAACACAATGAAAGTGTTGTCTAAATAGACAATTAGACTGTTGAAAGACATGTAAGATTTTACTCCCTGAAGCTCAAACAGCAACATAGGTGAGAGGCATCTGAATGAACAAAGATTAAGGGAGGAGGAAGCTGGAGAATAATGGGAAGGGCCTTTGTCTGGCCAGTCGGCATCTGAAAAGGTGACTTCAGAAATGATCATTGGATCCTGGGCACATGCAAATATCTGAAAGATTAAAGAAAGTAAATACACCGTTGGACAGGCAGAATAGTGGTAGTGAAGTTACAGGGGAAGATGGATATTTCTTTATTGCCGTCCTAAGCATTTATTAAGGCATTTATTGTCCTCATAAGTTGCTCATTTCTCTTGTCCAGGGGTGTCCCTGCCCCCAGAGAGCCTTTCCACAGAGAACTGTGTCCCTGCTGGCCTGGCTGGTTCTCCCGCGCCCTCCACATGCTCCCCACATGGCCCCAAGTTTGTGGTGCTGCTTTGTGGGCTGAGGGGATTCAAGGGCCCGTAAGCCATGGGAAGGCAGTCCCGGGCAGATCCCTATGGATCATGGACCGTCTCCAGAGTCACTGGGCACCCAAAGGTGAACTCTCAGCACCGGCCCTTTCCTGACACATCACCCCGTACACTCCTCCCCTGAGCCCATGGAGAACCCAAGCACAGCAGCACGGCCTCAGGGCGGGTATTTCTTCAGCCTGTCCCCATTTGCAGCTTTGGAAGAAGACCTCCAACCTCCAGACAGGAGCACTGAGGAAATGCCCTTTTATTACAGAGATACAGCACAGCAGACCAGCTGTACCGTCGTGCCAGACACACGTCTAAAGGCCTCTGGGTCAGACAGGCTGGGTTCCTGCCTTTGGAGAAGTGGCATGGCTTCAGACATTCCTGAGCAAAGAGAGTTCTCCTGGGTGAAATGCCCAAAGCCCAGGAGGTTGCTGAGAGAATGGGAAATCACTTGTGATGAGCCATGGGCAGCTACATTGCTGCTGACAGACAAGTGATTGAAAATGTTTCTTCAGCGTGTCCTTGAGCTCCTGGTTCCTCATGCTGTAGATGAGGGGGTTCACTGCTGGAGGCACCACCGAGTACAGAAATGACACCACAACATCCAGGGGTGGGGAGGAGATAGAAGGAGGCTTCAAGTAGGCAAACACGGCAGTGCTGATGAACAGGGAGACCACGGCCAGGTGAGGGAGGCAGGTGGAAAAGGCTTTGTGGCGTCCCTGCTCCGAGGGGATCCTCAGCACGGCCCTGAAGATCTGCACGTAGGACACCACAATGAACACAAAACACCCAAAGGCTAAACAGGCACTGACCACAAGAAGCCCAGCCTCCCTGAGGAAGCCTGAGTGTGAGCAGGAGAGCTTGAGGATCTGGGGAACTTCACAGAAGAACTGGTCCACGGCATTGCCTTGGCAGAGGGGCAGTGAAAATGTACTGGAAGTGTGCAGGAGAGCAGTGAGAAAGCCACTGCCCCAGGCAGCTGCTGCCATGTGGACACAAGCTCTGCTGCCCAGGAGGGTCCCGTAGTGCAGGGGTTTGCAGATGGCAACGTAGCGGTCATAGGCCATGACTGTGAGGAGACAATACTCTGCTGTGAGCAAGAATAGAAAGAAAAATTGCTGAGCAGCACATCCTGAGTAGGAGATGGTCTTGGTGTCCCACAGGGAATTGGCCATGGCTTTGGGGAGAGTGGTGGAAATGGAGCCCAGGTCAAGGAGGGAGAGGTTGAGGAGGAAGAAGTACATGGGGGTGTGCAGGCGGTGGTCACAGGCTACGGTGGTGATGATGAGTCCGTTGCCCAGGAGGGCAGCCAGGTAGATGCCCAGGAAGAGCCCGAAATGCAAGAGCTGCAGCTCCCGTGTGTCTGCGAATGCCATGAGGAGGAACTGGGTGATGGAGCTGGCATTGGACATCTGCTGCCTCTGGGCATAAGGGACTGCTCAAGGAGGGAAACACACTAAGTTAGGGGAGACGTTCTAAAACATGAAAGCCAGTTCCCATACCCCCTCTCCCGTCTACACACACACACACACACTTTTCTAGAAGCTCTTCCTTCAGCTCTGTGGCTGCAGCTCTCGTTGGTGTCTCATGGGGAGCAGGACCTGTGCCTGCTGGCAGCCAAGGAGTCAGCCCTGCTCTGCAGCAAGGGGGTCACGGGAACGGAGAGGGCAGAGACCAGTCCTGGGCTTTGACTTTGTCAGCAGAAACCACTCCTAATGCAAAAGGGCTGGTCAGCACCTGCACTCCCCATGCCAAGGAACCAGGAGGGCAGAAGGCAGTCGGAGAGGGTTGGGGGGGGTTACAGCTCTCCCATTTCCCCTGGCAATTTTCTTGGATGCCAGAAACCCTCAGCACTCCTGCTGCACTGGAAGGGAACGGCAGAGCCCTGTGAGGCAGGAGGATTGCCTGTGCTTAGTGCAGAGGGAGGGGAGCTGGTCTGTCCCTCCGCCTTGTGCCCAGCTGCCCTGGGCTTGCACCTTTCTCAGGTGCAGGAGGATCACAATCCCATGTTACCCTGAAAAGCAACTCGACCCTGCTGGGAGCAGAGGGATCCAGTGCACACCACTCAATGTCCCACCCTTTCTCAAGGTCCCAGCACCCCACTTCTATCCAAGGACACTCTTGCCTCGTTTCACCAACCCAACAGTATTTCCACATTTGTGAGACCTTTCCGTTCTCCACATGGCATTCAGATAAAGCAGAGGTTCTACGGGACAGGTTTGCATCCTGGAGGGCAGCTCAAAGCGGGGAAGGACACCTCAAGGAGACAGCCAAGTGCCCTAGAGACGGCATCTCAAAAAGGAAGAGTCAGCTCCTACTCTGGCTCCACGGACTGCATGGACCAGACCCTAGGAGGTGACAGGACAGCTGGGACACTCGTTCCCACGGACACACCGGCATGGGAGCACACCCAAGATCAGTGTGTGACTCTGCAGATGAAGCTCCCATCCCCACAGAGACTGACAGCAAGAACAAGAGGACAACGCAAATAAGAGAGAGAAGGGAAAATGCAGGGAGGGTCCAGCTGAGAGAGGCCAGGGCAGAGGCAGCCGCGCACTCAGGGCAGCGTCCCCCTGCCCCAGCTGGGCACGCCACCTCCCAGACCCCAACATGGCCGGGCAGCTGCTCTCAGCCCCTGTGCTCTGCAGAGGGCCCTGGGCACGGGGCTGGAGAGCTGCAGCACGGCTCTGCTGGAGCTCTGGCTGCAGAGGAGCTGCTTCATGGCTTGGACCCCCGGAGCCCTGAGGGCAGAGGCTTTGGTGGGTGGGAGGGGAGGCAAGGGGGCTGGCTGAGAGGAAGGGCTCTGCATGGGAGGGGAGGATCGGGAGTTTTCTGAATTCTCCCTCCCACAACATTCCTGGTTTTAGTTTCCTCTCATTCCCAGATCATATCCCTGCTGCCTGGAGAGTTTTCTTCTGGGAGGTGTTTCCCTGTGCCATGCCTTTTCCCTGTGAGTGCTCACAGAGCCCATCCCAACCGCTGTGCACTCACCTTGGCCCTACAGACACTGCTTGCAGGTCACTGGCTGGATGCATGATCCTGTTTGCAGGTGGAAAAGGGCAGGTCAGACCAACACTGCTGGGTCCAGCAAAGGTGATGCTGGTGCTGTCTGTAGGCAGAGGAGTGGCTGGAGGCACTTTCAGAGGCTGCTGAGACCTACTGGGGACTCTCACTTACAGCTCAGCAGGCTGAGTGACTTGTTCAAACAAGAGAGCTCCTTTGCTTTTTCTCCCCCCAAATCCCCAACAGTAAGAAACTGAGAACACAGACTCAGGAGAGCCCCTTACCTTTGTAGTGATCCCTGCCTTGCCCTTGAAAAGTGCCCTCAGAAATGTCCTGGGGTGATGAGGAACTGTGAGGAGATCTGAGCCACACAGCACCCTCGTGAAACCAGAAGGACCCTCTCCTGCCACCACCTGCTGCTTCCACCCACAGCTTCTCCCTGCGCTGCTGTTGGGAGCTCCCTGGGCAGGTTGAGTGCTGACCCTGGCAGGAGACAAAGTCCCTGGAACGTCACAGAGTCTGCTGGGATGCAGGGACCCTGCTCAGAACGAGAGCCCTGGGCACCCCTGGCTGCACACCCGGCTTCACACTCTGCAGCCAACATGCCCTGTCCCTCTGACAGTGCAGCAGGGAAGCTGCAGGCTGTGGGGTGGGCCAGCTTCAGGAGATCGTTCCAGGCACTTGCACCGTCCTTCAGCCACAGACTTACCATGTCAAGGGCTCTGAAGATTTTTCTCCAAGCGAGCTCTGCTCTCTCCTCCCACCCCACACTACCTTTAACCTCTCTCTGCCTGGCTCCTCTCCCCTCCCTGCCTGCAGGCATCACCCCCAGCCCTGCTCCTGGGCAGAGCTGTCTCTCTGCAGCGCTGCCCGCTTGCCAGCAGCTCCCTCCACCCCAGGAGCCCAGCCCAGCTCAGCAGCAGGGGAGCAGCCCAAGGCAGCCCTTTCTCTGCCCCCTCTGGGTTCCCTCCAGCTGTCCCTGGGGCTCCAGGGGAACCTGCTCTCAAACAGGCTGAAGTCATCCTGAGGTTTTTCTTTCTCAGCTGGAGAGAGAAAAGATTTCAGAGACAAAGTTACATCTAAAAATCACCCTTATTTGTCTTATTATCAGACAGGACACGGAGGCAGTGACAGGCAGGGACCTCCTTTACCCCTGATGAGGGAAGAGATTCAGCTGAATCAATGGAGACATCTCACCCTGCATTTCTATTCCTGCCATTTGAAGGACACTCAGCTCCCTCCCGTGCCTGCCACAGACCCACAGGAGGTGGGATTCCTCTGGCCTCTCTTCAGCTCTGCATAAAATAAGCACCTGCATATGAGAAGTCTTTTCTCAGCTCCCCTGGGAATTCATGGAGGTGAAAGACAGGAGGGAGGTGTTCAGATGCAAAACCCTGGCCACATCTGAGTTGCCAGAGGTGATGCAAGAGGCACACAGGTAACTGCAGGCTCTAATGGAGAAGTTTATAGAGACAGGGCAACATCTCAAGGATCATTTATGAGCACAGGACAGCACAGGACCTACAGGAAAGCAATTCCCATTAGGGCAGGTGTGTCACAGAGGCCCCAGACAGCATCGACGAGAGCTTGACTTGGTGCCCGTGTGCCACTGACTGATCTGATCGATGAGTCCTCAGATGCCATGAGAGCGGCAAGGACTGTCCCTTCTCTGCCCACCAGCGTCAGGCATTGCATGAGCACAAAGCAGATCACACAGGGATCTTTACTGGCTCCTTGAGGATAAATTCCATGCAAAGACCAAGAATTTTAACCGTGTGCCTGGCTACTGTGTCTTCCAGGACAGCGTCCTCCAAGCACAGTAAGGGTCCATATCATAACCCAACTGGAACTCAAAGAGGAGTTCAAGGGCACCAAGATTAATTTTTGGTCCTTCAGAAACTGTTAAAGAAGAAAAAGCGATAATATAGGGCCACTGCTGAATTTAGTGAGAGCAGGTGTGGATAGATCTGAGATAGTCTGTGACCCCTTTGCCTCAGTTGCCACCAGCAAGGTCTCCAAGGCCTTTGAGCTTTGAGGCAGCCTTTGAAGGAGAGCAACCTGGGATGGATGGGGGTCAAGGCAGGGGTTACTTGAGCAAACTGCACTCTTCCCAGGCCACGGGACTGGAGGGGCTGCATCCAAGGGTGCTGAACCAGGAGGCACTGGTTAATCACAATGCCAGTAAGAACAGCACTCAGACTCTGTGAGGTATCTTTTAAAACTCTATTTATTAGCACTGACAGTATAAAGAAAGAATCATGCAGATAACCGTAGGTCCCTTTAACTGATGAGAACCCCAGGGCATGTGGTACTGAACGGGCCTTCGACCTGAACGCAGCAAACCATGCAGACCCCATCCATAGAGGACAGGCCCCAGTTTTGGTCATTCCAGCTGCTATAGGAATTTCTTACGAGGAAACAACTCTATTGATCACCTCTACAGTCAAATGGAAATGATTTTTGAGTGAGAACTATTTGGTGCTGTGTTAGATAGAGGCAAGGCCACGCAGGAGGTGTAATGTCCGGTAGAGAGTGGGAGCTGCCTCCAGGCTCTTGTGTGACCACATGCTGCTGAGGTAGTCCTGCTTCCAAGGGATCTGGGCAGCACAGCGCCGGTTTGAAGGCCACGCTGTACGTGCAGCACAGTGCAGCACAGCACTAACTGCCCGAGGTACAATGGTGTTCTGGTCAGGATCAGTGCCCAGGTTTCCCTCTGAGAAGTCTGTGCTCCCCTAGGGTGACACAGCCAAGGGGCTGTGGCCCAAATACACACGGCCAGGAGGAGCCCCCATGGCTTGTCACAGCCCTGTGACATTTCTGCACTAAACGAGGCGTGGTGGGACAGCTTGCTGAGCGCTGGTGCTGCGCTGGAAGGATACAGGCTGTGCCAGGGGCAGTGGCAAGGAGGATGAGGGTGGGGGCATGCCCCCAGTGTGAAGGAGCAGCTCAGATACATGAAGCTCCTCAACAAGACGGGCAACAGGTTGCGTCTGCTTGTGTGAGTGAGGGTTAGAGGAGAAGACAGTGAGGGTGACACTGTCTTGGCAGTTATGAACTACTTGATGAGGTCGGGTAGGCAGAAAAGGTCTG
Source organism: Leptosomus discolor (assembly GCF_034619465.1). Lineage (NCBI taxonomy): Eukaryota > Metazoa > Chordata > Aves > Leptosomiformes > Leptosomidae > Leptosomus > Leptosomus discolor. The sequence continues at coordinate 549,375 of NW_028237764.1, forward strand.
GGAGTGTCCAGGTTGATAAGCAGGTTCCTGTTGGGAACGGGAAGGGCCCTGGCAGCCCCTGGCCATACAAAGCCACCCAGTGCCAATAGTGTGGAGGCTGCTGGGATGACTTCTGAGCAGAGATGCTACAAGGGCCACCAAGGGGGATGCTCCCCTGGACCTGGTCCTGGCAAACAAGGAAGAGCTGCTCAGGACGCTATAATCCGTGTCAGCCTTGGCTGTTGTGACCAGGGAATAGGGGGGTCCCAGGCAGGAGAGGGGCGCGAGGAAGGCCAGCAGCAGAACACAGACCTGGGACTGCAGAGGAGAAGACTTTGATGTCCTCAGGAGACTGACACGAGTGGGGCCATGGGAAGCAGCTCTGAAGGGTGAAGGTGCTCAGGCAACCTGCTAGGCCTTACAGGACAGCCTCCTCCAAGCAGGACGAGGAATCGGCCGGTGAGCAGATTGGACCTGAAAGAAGATGCCAACTGGAACCTGGGAGCAGGGAGCAGCTTCATTCCAAATGGGAAAAGGATGGCTGGGTAGTGGTAACTACAGAGGAACAGGTAGTTGAAGCTAAGTCTCTACCCAAAGAAACGTCAGCCCAGCCGGAGGAAATAAGAGCTCTGCTGAGAGCCCCAGGGCCAGGGAAAGATAAAAGGGTAACGATCCGGACAGACTTCAAGTGTGCTTTTGGAGTTGCACACGCCCATGGAGTTATTTGGAAGGAAAGAGGACTTTCATCTGCAGAAGGAAAACATATTAAACCTGCAGATGTTGTTTTGAGATTGTTAGATGCTGTGTCCTCACCAACTGCAGTAGCTATTATGCACTGCAGAGGACATCGGAAAGGGAATACTGCCCAAGAACTAGGAAATAAATTGGCAGACCGAGGGGCAAAGGAGGCTGCAGAACCAAGCGAAGTATTAAATTTAATTCCTGAAAGAACTTTGCCACTACTAGAACAGGTAAAGGATGACGACAAGGATCCAAAATTAAGAAAAGACTTAGACACACAAAGAGAACAACAAGGTTGCGTTAAAACTAAAGAGGGAGAATAGTAGTTCCCTTTCATATTCTATGACATTTGGTAAAGTCAGAACATGGTCAAACTCCTTGGGGAACAGAGGCACTCTACACCTTTTTATCTCGACAATTTGTGGCCAGAAACACGTTACAGAAATCAAGTCAGTTACCGAGAGGTGTGAGCTCTGTTTAAGACATAACCCAAAGACAGAGACTAGAGTTAAATTTGGGAACACAGGAAAAGGGAATGTACCAGGCTGAGGGTGGCAAATAGATTTTTCAGAACTCCCTAGAAAAGGAGGGTCCAGATACCTCTTAGTACCAACTGACACCTTTTCAGGATGGCCTGAAGCCTTTCCATGTAGAACTAATAAGGATAGGGAAGTAACTAAGAACTTCCTAAGAGAAATTATTCCAAGATTGAGGGTACCTGAGACAATGTCCTTGGATCGAGGACCTCATTTGGTATGTCAAGTAGTTCAACAGGCTAGTAAATATTTAGGAATAATGTGGGAACTCCACACGGCATCCCAACCCCAAGCTAGTGGACAGGTAGAAAAGATGAATCGCCTCATTAAGACACAATGAAGTAAAATCTGCCAAGCAAACTTTCTAAGGTGGGACCAAGCTTTACTTTTAACAATAACAAGATGAAGAACAAAACCCAGAACCAAATAAAAGGTTAGCCCTTTTGAAATAATGTATGGCAGGTCATTTCCGACTCACTCTAAAGGTGAGAATATTCAACGAGTAGGAGAGGCTCAGATTAATCAGTACTTCATATCTTTGGGATCAGTATTGAAAGGTATTAATAAATTGGTGCTATCTAGTCATCCCGCAGGACTGGATGCGCCTGTTCACTCCTACAAACCAGGAGGGTGGGTGTACGTCAAGAGCATTTCCGGATCTGCCTTGGATGAGAAGTGGGTGGGACCATTTCAAGCGCTGCTAACTGCCTACACTGCTGTGAAGGTCCAGGAACTCACCGCGTGGATCCGCTTCTCCAGAGTTAAGAAAGCACCAACACTGTGAAGACCTGATGTCACTGGGCCAACTTCCATGAGACTGTTGAAGAGATGAAGTTAACAGCTGTATGTGTCATTTTAGGGTGGAGAATGGAAAGAGTTGCCTTTTCTCCCGATTGGCCCTTAACAGGAGGAGGTTATTCGAGTTGCCTGCGTGGATCGTGTGGATGGGTGAATGTGACCACAATTCAGAAAGGAGATGATTTTATGTGCCCAGCAAATCAGAACAGTAAGATTCTAAATATTACCCTAAGTGGTAATTGTTCAAGCTGGAGGCCAGCTCCTACTAACAGGAGCGTAACTGAAAGGCAGGGGAGGGTCTTTATTTCATGTCCAAGGCTAGTCGAGACAAATATCCCAATTCTTAGTGAAGGAGCCATCTCTTACTGTAATATAATGGGCATATCAACCGATTTAACACAATGTCAACCAAGAAATGAAGCAGTTAATGCTGCTCTGTCCCGCACCTGATCAACAAGGGAGTTAGAGACGTTATTTTGTATGAATGCTACTCCTATAGAAAACAGGAGTTGGTGGGGAGATATGCTTACCATGCTCAATCCTAGACGCAAAGTTAATAAGGATCAGCTAGTTAGAATCCCACCTACCTGTGCGGAAATGGCGCCAAACCAGCAGAAACCTTTGTTATACTTCAACATTTCTCTCCCAGCTACCCCTCCCTGTAGGATAAAGCACACCTGGTAGGAGATATTATTCGGAGGAGCTGGGACCGTTATGGGGATTCTAAATGCTGTGGATTTGGAAACTCTGCAAAATAAAGTAGGAAGAGCAGGGTTCGATGTTTCTCAATCTGGACGACTTCAGGCAGAATAGTTACCAACAACTTTTAAATCGTAGATCCGGTCCCTAAATTATGATCACAGGTTCTTACATTTATTTGAGGTGAGCATTCTGAACCAATTGGAAACCTCCAAAACCCGAACTCAATTCGTGGGCTGGATGGTTTGTACTTTACAGACTATTTGGGGAATTACTCAAAAGGACCAGGTACAGGCGGGCTTAATGAGGAATAGTGAATTCCTGTGGAGACAATGATTGAAACAGTGGATCAGTCCGCAGCATCGGGTGAAGTCCTATCCAATGGAGTGCAGGAAAAATGATGTATTTTAACATCCCTCAGAAAGATCTCCTGTGCAGGTTTTTGACATCACCAACTTTGTTCTGTGGGTCTGGGAAAAATGAATATCGGTTACCTGAAATGAAAGGTAAATACATAGGGACAGATAATTGAACATATGATTTGGACCAATGTCAAGATACCCTAAATGGGAAAGGATGTGGCCAACAGTCTCAGCTTTATGAGCCCTGCCTACGGGAAGAGTCTATCAATAACTGCAAATGGACAGTATTATCCCCTGAAGAATTTGAAATGTCGGTGGAAGTCAATGCAAGGTATGTTTGCTTTGTAACAAATAACAGAGCAGTAGTAGAGAAATCTGGTCTAGATACTGCATTTGTAGGGTGCCTGAGAAATCTCACTCATTTAAACTGGCATGGGCAAATGTGTACCTTACGCCCATACCGAGCAGCAAACTAGTATGTCTTGGCGTTCTGAAAGCTTGAACCTAAGTCATACGAGCCTCTCTTCAGAAAAATCAAATAAGGTTTTAAAGGAATCCGTGGAATTAGAGGAACATTGGAGAAGAAGAAAGAAGACCCTGGCTGAGGCCATAGTAGAGACAATAATCACCAAGGACAAATTAGTAAAACGATAAAGCCAGAGAGTAGGTGATACAGCTCATAATTAGTGGGACATTGTCTCAGGTTATTCACCTTCCACCCAGAAAATTTTGGGCAGATGCACCCTATCCTGATCCTGATCAAAGTAGTGACTCTAAAGACCTTCTTTAGAATCATAGGACAGTTTTGGTTGGAAGAGACTTGCGAGGTCATCGAGTCCAACCTTTGTCCTTGCTCTACAAACCCCACTAACCCACGTCCCTAAGTACAACATCTACCCGTCTCTTCAACACCTCCAGGGATGGTGACTCCACCCCCTCCCTGGGCTGGCTGTTCCAATGCCTGACAACCCTTTCAGTAAAGAAATTCTTCCTAATCTCCAGCCTGAACCTCCCCTGGTGCAGCTTAAGGCCATTTCCCCTTGTTCCATCGCTTGTTACTAGGCAGAACAGACCGACCCCTGCCTCGCTACCAATTTAATTGTTATATGTGGTGTAAGCTTAGAACTCTTACTCGCAGAATATGAGCATTACCCAAAGTAATGAAGTATGAGAATTTAGAAGATCTGTAAAAGAGTTTGCAGAGATTAAATAAAAGGGGTTGAATGAGAGGGCTAAGATTTCCTTGTATTTACCATGTTAAGCCTGGTTGTTTTAAACTACGTAGTATAGTCTTTGAGAAACATTCGATCTTATACTCTCTGTCTGTAGTTTACACTGTTTGTCAGAGAATAATATTTTTACAAGTTAAGATATGGGGAACTTGATCATGTGTTTGTGTCAAGGACGAACAGTTTGTGTGGCCTTTGGTGTCTGGAAGACACAGACATATCGACGTGTGTAAATAACAAGAACTTGGAAAAACATCCAAGTACAGTACAAGACCAGGAGACACAAAAATATGTTCAAAGGACAACTTAAACATGTGCACCAGTTGGGGCTAAAGGAAGGACAATGTGAGGAAGACTACAGAAGACCACCAGAGGGAGAAGAGGCCCCACCATACTTTAACTGCCCATGTTCCAAAATTATTAGCGTATAGTAATGAGTTCTAGGAAAGTCCTGACTATTATAATTAGTTCAGAGAGATGTAATGAATAGGCACCAGTTAAACTGTCCTTAAGCAACTTTGTGAAACTGTTTCAGTGGAGCAATCGTGGCGGAGCGATCCCCAGTGCTGCCCAGTGCTGCAACAAAGAACGCTGCTTCATAACACCCTGTTGTTACTGAGCGTTCATCTCAGAACCCTCACCCGGCCGCAGCTGTCCTCCCACCTCGGTGAGGAGCGTTAGAAAGCAAGGGGGGTTTGGAAGCTCTGACTTTTTTTTTCAGTGTAACGATTCATTCCAATATATAAGAAATGGCAACAGCCCGGCTTCTTTGCAGTAGGAAAAGCAGCACTGCAGTTCCTTAAGCCCCAGGTCTCTGCATCAAGCACCAACGCAGCAGCAGATCCAACCAAAGCCAAAAATAGCACAAGACTTTTTTCACATCCATCAGCAATTACTTCTACAAAAAGATTTCAGTTCACTCTTCTAAAACCTAAAGCGACCTAAAGGACGTGGCCTCAAGTGGTCAGGGCAGACATGACGTTGCTCTACCTGCTGCATCTCTGCAAAGGCACTGGCCTCCAAGATCCCCCTGTTCGCCCCCAGCCTCTCCCAGTGGCATCAAACAGGTATAAAAATTAATTGTATGTATAAAAATCAATCATATATATTCTGTTAGGATACCCTGTAGAGTCCCAAGCTATGTAGACCAGAGGTGTTCATTAACCGATGGTCTGTTCATGGTTAAGGGCAAAGGTAATATGTTCTTCTTTAGGGATGTTTGCTGGGTGGGATTTATTACTCTAACTTTTTGTTAACAGTCTTTGAATCGTGACCAAAGGAGAGTTTGAGCCAAAGGCTTTGACTCAAGGACATTGGAGGGTCGCACATTTGAATCTGGGGTCTGCGGGTGGTCGCAGCACAGCCTCTCGACTCAATTCAAGAACCTACTGCGCACAACCGGATGAAGGGGGTGAGATGATAGTGAGTTACAAGAATGAACATGTTTATGTATGGAACCTGTTTAACATGTATTATGTATCCAGTATAACCAGTAACTGGGACACTTCTTGCTAACCTCAGCGGATCCTGGGGATCGCAGGACCTCCAGCCGGCACCGAGGACTTCTCGGGGAGAACCACTGATCCCCAGACCGCACTGCTCAAGCAAGTTCCCCAGGAGAAGTTAAAGGCGTTATGTCATTATTGGGTTGGGGACTGGTAACTGCCTGTCCGTAAGGCGTGGTGGAAACCCCACAGGACTGGGCTAAGCCTAAGGCACCTGATAGTGAAAAGTGCAATCCCGTGAGGAGACAGCCTGTGGGATACCCAGGTTTTGTAATGTGTTTGGTAACGGATGGGAAATAAGTGATGTCAGAAGTGATTGAAAACATGGTGTGGCAGTCGCTAGAAACAGGTCTATGCTGATGAAATCTTGCCGTGAATGTGCCTCTGAGATCAGATGTGGTTGAAAATGTGGTGTGGCAGTCACTGGAATGAGGCTTACAGTGGTGGAAGGTGACTAAAATGCCTGTGATGTCACCGAGTTTGAAAATCTGGTGTGGCAGTCACTCGAACCAGGCTTGTGGTGCTGGAACGTGGCTGTGAAGGTGCCTGTGATGTCAGAGGTGGTTGAAAATCTGGTGTGGAAGGAACTGGAAGCAGGCTTATGCGGCTAAAAGCTTGCTATGAATGTGTTTGTGATGTCACAGAGGTTGAAAATCTGGTGTGGCAGGCAGTAGAACCATTCTTATCCTGGTGGAAGATGTGGGGAATGTGCCTGTGATTTCACAGGTGGAAGAGAAAACTGGTGTGGCACGTGGTAGAACCAGTCTTATGCAGGAGGAATTTTGCCATTACGGTGCCTGTGATTTCAGACGTTGAAATTTATGGTGTGGCAGTCGCTGGAAGCAGGCTTATGGTGATGGAAGGTTGCTGAGAACGTGCCTGTTATTTCAGAGCTGTGGCAGGAGCTGCAAGCAGGGCTCTGCTGGTGGAAGCTTGTAGAGAAGGTGCCTGTGATGTCACATACGTTGAAAATGTGAGCCTGCTGGAAGCAGGCTCACTGTTGTGGAAAGCTACTGTAAAGTGCCTGTGGTGTCACAGAGAGTTAAAATCTGGTGTGACAGTCACTGAAATCAGGCTTATGGTGGTAGAATCTTGCAGTGAAGGTGCCTGTGATTTCAGAGGTTCTTTAAAATATGGCAAGGCAGGACCTGGACTCCTGCCTATGCTGGTAGAATTTTGCCAATAAGGTGGTTGTGATGTCACAGAGGCAGAAAATGTGGTGTGGCAGTTACTGGAAGCAGGCTTAAGGCTGTGGAAGCCTGCCGTGAAGGTGCCTGTGATGTCAGAGGAGGTTGAAAATGTGGTGTTGCAGGTGCTGGAAGGAGGTTTATACTGGTGGAAGTTTTCTGTGAATGTTCTGGTTGTGCAACAAGTGATTGAAGAAATGTGTGAGGTGTTGGAATCAGGCTTCTGCTGGTGGAAGTTTGCTGTGAAGGTGCCTGTGATGTCACAATGGTTGAAACTCTTGTGTGGCCGTTTCTGGAAGCAGGGTTATGGTGGCGGAAGCTGGTGGCGATTGTGTGTGTGATGGCACAGGCGGTTTAATAATGTGGTGTGGCAGGCTCTGGACACAGGCCTGTGCTCATGAAATCTTGCCATGGCAGTGATTGTGATTGCACAGGTTGCTGGAAATCCATTGTGGAAGGCACTGGAAGCAGGCTTATGGTGGTGGAAACTCACGGTGAAGGTGCCTGTGATGTCAGAGGTGGCAGAAAATCCGGTGGGACAGTCTCTGGAAACGGGTTATCCTGGTAGAAGCTCGAAGTGAAGGTGACTTCGGTCACTGAGAAAATGTCACAATAGTGTTCAATCTGGGCATACCTCTTTCGTACCGAGGCTCTCTGGGCCACCCCGTCATGGGGGGAGGTCCCAGTAGTAACTGGTTTTATAACTTTAAACAGGCCTCTTAATACGATTGGCTGTTGTCGTGCGATTTTCCCTACTTCTATGAGAGCCAGGCTAACCACAAACAAACCTCTCTCCCAATCACTATATCTCCTCTCGGCATCCTTAAATCCACGGGAGTACAATCCCACGGGCCGGGTTGGACCCTCAGGGCCCTGTTTCCATCTGTGTATTGACAACCCTGACATGACGTACCCCCATTCCACCCGGAAAGGATCCGTAGGGTGGATAGGGCCGAGAGATTCTTCAAACTATGATATAGATTAGTGAGGCCACACAGGCCTTTGAGGAGCCAAGAACAGTATTAGCATATAATTGCTGCATCGTTATCTCCAGACTCAAGACTTATCACCTACCCTTACTGAGAAGAAGAATTGTCCAACTAAGATAAAGAAACCTCTCTTCTCCCAAAATCAACAGCAGTATCTTCATCAAACAGAAACAGGAGTTGATGACTCCTGATGACTTTGCAGACATGAGTGATGGAACATCTGGACTAAGAGATAAACCGCAAGAATGGTCCTGGGTGGTGATGCTGCAAGACCAACAAAAATATTCTGAACTCCATTTAAGGTTTCGATAATTAGTACCATGCATTAGTAGGTAGCTTGGTGATTCGTATCATACCCTTGTAGCATAAGGTGTAAAACCACTAAAGAATAGCCCGATAAAGATAAGGAAAAACTTTCTCACTGTGAGGGTGACAGCGCACTGGAACAGACTGCCCAGAGAGGTGGTGGAGGCTCCTTCTCTGGAGACATTCAAAACCCGCCTGGACACCGTCCTGTGTGACATTCTCTAGGTGGTCCTGCTCTGGCAGGGGGATTGGACTAGAAGATCTTTCAAGGTCCCTTCCAACCCCAAACATTCTGTGACTCTGTGATTCTGTGATTCTGTGATTCTGTGATTCTGTGAATGGAGTTCAATCCAGATGGTGGCTGGTCACAAGCAGTGTCCCCCAGGGATCAGTATTGCGACTGGTCTTGTTTAACATCTTTATCGACGGTCTGGATGAGGGGATTGAGCGCTCCCTCAGTGAGTGCAGATGGCAGCTAATTGGGTAGGAGTGTTGAACTGCTGAAAGGTAGAGAGGCTCTGCAGAGGGACCTGGACAGGCTGAATCAATGGGATGATTGTCCTGCTCTGGGTCACAACAACCCCACGCAGCACTACATGTTAGGGGATGAGTGGCTGGAAAGCTGCCTGACAGAAAAGGCCCTGGGGGTGCTGCTTGACAGCTGGCTGAACATGAGCTGACAGTGTGCCCAGGTGGCCAAGAAGGCCAACAGCATCCTGGCCTGTATCAGCAATGGTGTGGCCAGCAGGAGCAGGGAGGTGATCGTGCCCCTGTGCTCTGCACTGGTGAGGCCGCACTTCAAATGCTGTGTGCAGTTCTGGCCCCCCCATGCAAGAAATACTCTGAGGTGCTGGAGCGTGTCCAGAGAAGGGCAACGAAGGTGGTGAAGGGTCTGGACAACAGGTCTTGTGAGGAGCAGCTGAGGGAAGTGGCGTTGTTCAGTTTGGAGAAGAGGAGGCTGAGGGGAGACCTTATTGCTCTCTACAACTACCTGAGAGGAGGTTTGTAGTGAGGTGGGAGTCAGTCTCTTCCCTCTAGTAAGAAGTGATAGGACAGGAGGAAATGTCTTCAAGTTGCTTCAGGGCAAGTTTAGTTTGGACATTAGGAAACTTCTTTACTGAATGAGTGGTCAAACATTGGAACAGGCTGCCCAGGTAAGTGGTGGACTCACCATCCCTGGAGGTGTTAAAAACCACACGATTCCATGATTCTATGATTGTTGCACTTGCCCAGATGTTTGCAAAGCTCATTTAGGTGATATCTGCTGCAGTACTTGCTAAAATAGACAACTAAAACTTGCTGTCGGTACTAAACCGGGAGGAGTGGCTGACATGCCAGAAGGCTGTGCTACCATTCAGCGAGACCTGGACAGGCTGGAGAGCTGGGCAGAGAGGAACCTGAGGTTCAACAAGGGCAAGTGGAGGGTCTTGCACTTGGGGAGGAATAACCCCATGCACCAGCTCAGGCTGGAGATCGACGTCTTGGAGACAATCTTTGTAGAGAAGGACCTGGGAATTATGGTGGACAGCAAGTTAACTATGAGCCAGCCATGGGCCCTTGTGGCCAAGAAGGTCAGTGGTGTCCTGGAGTGCGTGAAGAAGAGTGTGGCCAGCAGGTGGAGGGAGGTTCTCCTCCTCCTCTACTCTGCCCTGGTAAGGCCACATCTGGAGGTCTGTTCAGTTCTGGGCCCCCCCGTTCAAGAGGGACATGGAATTACTGGAGAGAGTCCAGTGGAGGGCTACAATGATGAGGGGACCGGAGCATCTCTCTTTTGAGGAAAGGCTGAGACCCCTGGAACTATTTAGCCTGGAGAAGATAAGACCTAGAGGGGACCTTATCAACACTTATTAATAACTAAAGGGCAGGTGTTCAAGAGGATGGGGCCAGGCTCTTCTCGGTGGTGTCGAGCGACGGGACAAGAGGCAAAGGGCAAGAACTGCAGCACAGGAAGTTCCGCCTCAACATGTGGAAAAACTCGCTTACATTGAGGATGACAGAGCACTGGAACAGGCTGCCCAAGGAGGTGGTGGAGTCTCCTTCTCTGGAGATATTCAAAACCCACCTGGACACAGTCAAGTGTCACCTGCTCTAGGTGAACCTGCTTTAGCAGGGAGGTTGGACTAGATGATCTCCAGAGGTCTCTTACAGCCCCCACCATTCTGTAATTCTGTGATTCTGTGACCTTGAGGAGAGGAGCTTGGGCATGATGAGGGATGCCGTATTAGCCAGTGGCACATGCTGACCATGAATAAGGCCTGCTGCACACAGGGCTGTATTCGGGGGAGCGTGGACACCCAGACAGGAATTATGATGGCCCTTGACTGAGCACTGGTGCGGCCACATCTGGACTAGTGTGTCTCCATGTGGGTTGCTCTGTTCTGAAGGAATGGGAAGGAACTGGAGAGGCTCCAGATGGGATCTGCCAGGATGGGGCTTGGGATCTGTGTGGAGGGCTGAGGGACCTGGGCTTCTTTAGGCTGATGAAGTGCACGCCCAGGGCTCTATAATAACTGCTTGAAGGCTGGTTCCAGAGATGATGGAGCTTTTCTGGGAAGTGGGAAGACAAGGAAATCTCCACAGAGTGCCGCCTGCAAGATTAAGACTGCATGTGAGGAAAAAGAACTCTCCCTCAAAGGGCAGCCTTGTGGTGCAAGAGGTCCCCCAGAGGGAGTCTGGATCAACCCGTGGTTTTGTGTTTCAATAAACAGGTGCTGATGGTGAAGAGACATCAGTAAAGGTCTAGAAATGCTGAGGGCAGAGCTGTGTGGGAAAGCACGATGGGTGTGTGCAGCCGGCAAGGGAAGAGGTGCAGGCGTGGCAGAGTGCAGGACAGCCTGCAGCAGAGATGGCCGAGGGCTCTGGCAAGGCTCAAAGGCCCAACAGGAGCAAGGCCTTGGGCCCCTTGGCTATGGCAGTGGCCTCTGCCACCAAGGCCTCCCAGGCAGAACTTTCCGTTTCTCCTTCCCCGTTGCTTGGGGAAGCCGGGAGGGCTTGTCCAGTTTCCCTGTCTTTGGCACTGCTCCCCCTCACACCCCACTGCCCCCGGGAAGAGCCCTGAGCCCCCCACGAGGGGCAGGATCTGCCTGCCCAGGGCCTGAGGGTCAGGGTTTGGACTTTCTGCTGGGTGAAACAAAGCCAGGGTTTTCTCAGCACTCCAGCCCCCTGCACAGGACCTTTGCCTACCTGCAAGCACAGCCTCCAGTTCTCTGCTCTAAGGAGTCCCTGGGGAGGCTTTGTCAGCAGTGGCCCTCAGTGGGGCCAATCAGTCCTACAAGGGACTTTGGGGTTTGCTTCTGACTTTGACAACTTGAGCAGTTTGCTCAGTTTCCTCTCAGTAGCTGAGATTCCTTTACTTAAGGCCAAATACCCCATGGGGCTCATTAAAAGACAGAAAGCCCTAAGGAGCTATTTGTCTTTCTTTAATTTTTTTCAAGTCTTCAAGATTTCTACAGCTAATTGGAGTCCTTTCACAATGTAGTTACAGACGAAAATTGAAAAGTGCACCTAATTAAAATTAATTTTAAAGTGTACTTTTATTTAATTTTCACTTCAGAGAAGAGATGATAGTAGCATTCTGCAATTGGCAGTGATGCAGAGTGTCTCCTCAGGAGCTCTGGACAGCTAGGAACAGCAGTCCCTTGAGGTCTGAATATACGGTCAGCTTTGCTCCTCACCTCCTCTACCTCCCCATTGCTGTCTTTGGCCAAAGGGGATTTACATCCTTTCTTACCTCAGACTTCTCCACTCAAGTCTGCAGACAAATGTCACATCTCCATTGCACCATCTCCCACCTGCTTTCCTTAGAGAACTGCCTGCACACAGGCACAGAAGGACTTCTCCCATGGGCAAGCAAAGAAAATTAAAGCAGGACCAAGTCTCATCAACAATAAAACACACTCCTCAACCCTATACTAAGTACAAGATGTCTCTAACAAGGTCGCCTTTCGACAAGGGATAATCCTGTGAGAAATGTCTTAGAGCAATAGATACACAAAGGTAGGTATAAACATAATGAAAGAGCTGTCGAGAGAAAACTAAACTACTGAAATTCTTTTATTTGCTGAATCTCAAAGCAGCTGCATTGGTGAGAGGTGTCTGAATGAACAAAGTGTAAAGGAAGGAGAAACCTGGAGAATGATGGAAAAGGCCTTTGCCTGGGCAGTTGGCATCTGAAAAGATGACTTTACAAATGGTCGTTTTATCAGGACAGGTGAAAATCCATGAAAAGGCAGAGAAATCAAATACAGCATGTGACAGGCAGAGTAGTGGTAATGCAGGTACAGAGGAAGATCACCATGGCTTTGGCAAAGACCCAGCTGGCCCCTGGCCTCACACCTCCTCAGCCACCATGGCCATCCCAAGCCCCTGCACAACCCAGCTCCAAGCTCTTGCTCTCCCAACTCCCCAGGCACCTGGGACCTCAGCAGCAGCTGCAAACCCAGGGGCTGCCTCCTGGCCTCCCATTTCCTCATCCCCCTGTGCCATCACAGGCACCTCCACCTGCCAGGACCTTGCTTCTGCCCTATCTCCTGCTCAGGCACAGGGGACATCCCCAGCAGCTGCACGTGCCGTGGTCCTGCTCCGCACCTCCTGGCTCCTCAGCCAAGAGGGGCTAGCCAGAAACGGGAAGAGATCCAGGACATGCTTCTGTCCTGTCCCCTCCTCAGCCATCACTGACATCCCCAGCAGCGGCACAAGCCTGCTGCACACTCCTGCCCTAGCAGCTCCTGAGCCATCAGGGACAGCAGGAGGAGCTGCACAAGGCAGGGGCTGCTCTTCACCTGTCACCTGTGCAGCCACCTATGACGTCACCCAGCACGACCCATTTAGCTTAGTGTCCTGTTTTAATGTGAAGCAAGAACAGCAGGGGTAGCACTGACCCAAATATTCTTCATTTTCCTACCACAAAGGAACCTCAGAGCACTCCAGAGAGTCTGGCGGCTCTAAGCGACCCATGCAGTACTTTAGCCCTCCGGCAGCCTGTTCCGGGCAATAAAAGCCTTCATGTCTGAGCTGCGAGTGTAGTTTACTCACACGCACCTCACTCAAAAAACCAGAGGTGAGGAATGCTCCACTTGCACTTTTGACACTGACACTTCCTTACGGAGCCCGTTACCACGTCTGCCCCAGCCAACCGCAGCTTCTTCAGAGCAGTCATGGGGGTGAGTTTTCCCCCAGAGAAGTTCTTCAGGCAGCTCAAGGGATGTTTTACTTCATTGCTGTGCATCACATGTCAGTGATTCACTCCAAAGGTTACGAGCTGACCACTGTTACACGCCCCACAAACGCAGACACTCCACAAGAAGCCGACACCCGACTGGGATGAAAGATTGCACAGTGAGGAATGATTAAGGCCCTGCCTGTAACCGCCTCTATTACTCCTGAATTTGACACCTTCTGGATGCAAGAACTAAGGCTAAAAACGCGCTCTACTGCCAGTCAGAACACGCTCAGAGTTTCAATATTATAAAAAGCATTACAAAAGAAAGCTGACAAATCCTTCATGCAACTGGGATTTGAGAAGCAAGCTGACACTGAACAAGGCAGAGCTTTCCTCTATGTTTTCTGATTCCTAGGATGCATTTCTTCCCAAGTAATACATGAAGAATCTGTAAACAATTAGCCACCACAATGTGATAGAAAGATTATAGTAGTCTTAAAAAAAAAAAAAATAATCAAAAATCCCTCACACTCGAGGATTTCAGGAAATAGATACTGTCAGCAACAAATCCAGTCCCTGCAAACAGGAAGGCAGACACCAACAATGACACTCTGGTTACACAGAAAATGACATGACATTTTCTCAAGAAGAAACTTAAATGTATTAAACATCAGTTACTGAGATCAGCTGCTTCGGGACGGGCCCCGCCAGCAGCAGATATCAATGTTCAGGAGCTTTCCTGAGGTTTTCCTGCTGTAGGGAAACGCCAAGGGAGCGACGAGACCCGCCCGGAGCTTGCAGCTCTTGCGGGGAGAGGCGGAGGGGCCGTCGGCATGGCCAGAGCTACGGCTGTCACCGGCTGTCACTGCCTGCCCACAACAGGAGCCTGTGGGGAGCAAAGGAGCGGAGCGAGCAGCTCCCGCGGCATTGTGCGGGGAGGGCGCTGAAGCTCCGCCAGTTGGAGAGGCCAAGGGCGCTCATCCTCCCTGACCCTCGAGGCAGAAGGGTGGGCACTCGTGGCAGAGCCAAGGCTGCAGCTCTGGCTGGACACTCTGCACCACCGGCCCCGGCGGGGACCAGTGCCTCCAGCCAGACGGAGCTGCTGAAGGGAGAGGCTGCGGTTCAGCCCTCAGCCTGGGGGAAGTGCCTAGACCTTCCTCCTGGGGAAGGGGTGGGGAACAAACGCAGCTGCAAAAGCTGTGCTCAGGTGGAGGACCTCCTGCGGCAGGTGGCTGAGCTGCAGGGGACGGTCACAAGGCTGCAGAGCACCAGGGAGGCAGACAAGGAGAGAGCTAGCTGGATGCAGGGGAACGCAGCAGCGGAACCACAGCCTCTGGCCAAAGAGCCTGAGGTTCTTCCACCAGCACACCCAAAACCACTCCCTCCAGCCAAAGAGCCAAAACTCTGCCACTGACACACCCAAAACAGGGGGAAGCCAACCATACTGAGATTGGGAAGTCGTGCAGGGAAGATCCAGAAGGAGGAAGAAGCCTTCCTCAAAGCCTGAGGTGCTCCTGCAGAACCACTTCATGGCTCTGCAGAATGAGGAGGGAAAAAAGGATGATGACATAGAGAACACCTCAGAGTTGGGGAAGGCGGCTAGATCGGCTCCCCGAATTACAATAAGTGCATCCAAGAAAAAGCGATGGGTAATAGTAGTGGGAGACTCTCTTTTGAGGGGTACTGAGGCACCCATCTTATAACCTGCTGTCTATAGAGTTTTATTGTTCACCAGGGGCTGGGATTAGGGATGTCACAGAGAGACTACCCAACCTGGTACCTCCCATGGAGCACTCTCCATTGCTGCTGTTTCCCGTGGGCAGCAGTGACACAGCGAGAAGCAATGTCACGAGCATCGAGAGGGATTCCAGAGCCCTAGGAGAGGCAGTGAAGGACTCGGGGGCCAAGGTCATCTTTTCACCAGTCCTCCCAGTCAAAGGCAAGGGGCTTGGAAGAGACGCCAGATTCAGGAAAATCCATGAATGGCTGAAGGAGTGGTGCCACAGCCAGGGCTTTTGCTACTTAGACCATGGGACTCGCTTTGAGAAGCCTGGTCTCCTGGGGGTTGCTGGAGGACATTCTCTCAGAGAAGGGGAGAACATCTTTGGACAAAGCCTAGCCAATCTCGGAAGGAGGGCTTTAAACTAGATTGGCTGGGGGAGGGGATCCTCAATCCATCCCACTTCAAGGCCAGTGCCAGAAACAGATGCCCTCGCCCTGGAGATGGATCCCAGGCCAGTGAGAGAGCACATCAAGTGTAAGAGAAGGAATTCCAGCCAGGAAGCACTCCAGCTGGGAAGTCGGCTTCAATGGGAGGAGGGACTCACATAAATGCCCCTATACAACTCACAGAGAGTGGGGAACAAACAAGAGGCATGAGAGATGTGTGCACATCTACAAGGCTGTGATGTTACAGGTACCAGTGAGAGGTGGTGAGATAGCTCCTGTAACTGGAATGTAGGAACAGATGGGTATAGGCTCTTTAGGAAAGACAGGCAGGGGTCCTGGTGGGCAGCAGGATGACCATGAGCCAGCAATGTGCCCTTGTGCAGTCCAGAGGTTATGATCTGGTGGCAGTTACAGAGACATGGCGGGACAGCTCACATGACTGGAATGTGGTCATGGATGGCTGTGTCCTTTTCAGGAAAGACAGGCCAACAAGGTGAGGTGGTGGAGTCGCTCTTTACGTAAGAGAACAACTAGAATGTATGGAGTTCTGGCCAGGGGTGGATGAGGAGCTAGCTGAGTTTTTGGGTGAGACTCAAGGGGCAGGCTAGCATGGGAGATACTGTTATGGGTGTCTGTTACAGGCCACCTGACCAGGATGAGGAAGTTGGTGAGGCCTTGTACAGGCAGCTGACAGCAGCCTCACAATCACAGGCCCTGCTTCTCATGGGGGATTTTAACTCCCTAGATATCTGCTGGAAGGCCTACACAGGCAGCCATTCACAGTCCAGGAGATTCCTCCAGTGCATCGGTGATAACTTCTTGATGCAATGTTGGTGGATGAGCCAAAAAGGAGGGGAGCACTGCTGGATCTCCTACTCACTAACAAGCAGGGTCTGGTTGAGCAGTGAAGGTCGAGGGCAGCTTTGGCTGCAGCAACCATGAGATGGTGGAGTTCAGGATCTGGTCTGATAGGAACAGAATACCAAGCAAGGTCACAGCCTTGGACTTCAGCAGGGCCAAATTTGGCCTTTTCAAGCAATTTCTAGGGGAAATCCCATTGGACAGGGTACTAGAAGGGAAAGGGGCCCAAGACAGTTGGTTTCTATTCAAGGACGAGTTCTTCTAAGCTCAAGACCTGAGCATCCCAGTGGGTAGGAAATCAAGAAAGGGAGCCAGGAGACCCACGGGGCTAAACAGGGAACTAATGGGCAAACTCAAGTGGAAGAAGAGAGTCTATAGATCTTGGAAGGAGGGGATGGCCACTGGGGAGGACTGTTGTCTGTGTTGTCAGAGGATGTAGGGAGGCCACTAGGAAAGCTAAGGTCTTGGGTCTCGAGATAATGATGCAGCAATTATATGCTAACAGTGTTCCTGTCTCCTAATGCCTGTGTAGTATGGTGTGGAATTGTGACATCAGAGGAGACAAGTTGTTGGTGAGGACATCCTGGGACATGCCCTATGGCAGCCAGTCCCCGGGTGTCAGGGTGTGTGGGCAGGTGCCTAGGGTGATTATCACCTCCCAGTGCCTTTTCTTTGAAGCCTGAAAAGGCAGGTAATCCCGCTCCATGGACACACTGCCTAACAGAAGGGTGCCTTGCCTACCCCAGTGAAACCCAGCAGCTCCTAGGGCCGTGTAGGGGATAGCCTGACTGAGGAAGATGAAATTGGCCTCGACAGCATCCCAGTATACCCATGAGAAGATGAAAGAAGTGGATGAAGAATGTTGTAAACAGGCTTGCGAAGGTGATAAGAGACTGAGCAAGGAGAGACTAAACAAGTGAATACCACAGAGCAGAAATTTGGCAAGAGAATGAAGTGGGAAATACAGTAGGAGCTCCAGTCAATCAGTACGTGAATAGAGGTGAATGGACAGAGGTATTGAGCGAATCATTTTAGCAGCCTTAGTGCATGAACCAGTGGAGAGATAAGAAAGGTTATAAAAGGGAATAGGGAAGTTTTCTGCTGCGCCATCTCGGCCTTTTGTAACTTAATAAAGGCTGCCTTCTTTTTTACATATATTTTTGTCTACGTCGGTCCCTACTGCGACAGGGCTGTACTGGTCTTGCCCTGTGTGTATTGAGACACTGTTCAGAGCATGGCTGTGATACAGATCCAAGCCACTCTTGAGGATGCCGTGATTGTGACACAAGGATAACATTCAGGGACACCGTAGCTGGGATTGGAACCCAAACCACACCTGAGGGCAGCAGGGATAAGATAGGAACCCAAGCCCCAACACACTGGAGGAATCACCCCACCAGTAAAAGAGTAATGCGAGACACAGAGGTGGACAGGTCTGTACCACCTAATAGTAAGGGAGGAGAACAAGTCAAAGCATGAAACTGTTGTTTGGGATGGAATAGAAGGAAGAATTGAGAAAAATCACCAAAACAGACCAAAACTACCAGGTCACTGAACTTGAGAGACCTTGGAGAAATGCAGCAATATAACAGGTGCCAGAAAGGCAAGCAGAGCGGTGCCTGGCTCCTCCACTGCTGGAGTGGTGGGGCCACCGGCCAAGAGCTAGAGGGTAAGGAAGCTCAACAGCTGGAGTCACTCACCAGGAACAAGGGAAGTGACAGAGAAATCCCTGAGGAACATCAACACAACAAGCAAGCAGACCAAGTGCAACAGGGGAAGTGGCTGAGGTGGACCGAGTCTGGGAACACAAGAGTTAACTAGTCATAACTTGGTGGAATCCTGTAGGGTCAGGACATCAAGGGAGAGCTTCAATGTCCAGATGGGCTTGAGATGGAGGGGTGGACTTGACCACTGAAGCCATTGCAGGTGTTATTCAGGAGTGTGACACATGCACCATAGTCAAGTGAGCCAAGCGAGCAAAGCCTCTGTGCTGTGAAGGATGGTGGCTGTGATATCAATCCAGAGAGGCCTCACAGATGGGTTATATCACACTGCCATGAACCTGCCCAGGCAAGCGCCATGTGCTTACTGTGGTGGAAGTGACAACCAGAGGGTTGACAACATGCCCCGTGCCCATCGTGACCCACCCCCCAAAACACCATCCTGGGCCTTGAAGAGCAAGTGCTGTGGCACCCCAGAAAGTCCTGAGGCAGACAGCAGGATTCCTTTCTGAAACACCCTCAGAAGCCCCTGGGCCAGGGAACGTGGCAATGATTGGGTGTGCCACATCCCCTGTTACGCACCAGCCTCCAAAATGATTGATTGAGAGAAGGGACTGTTAAGGACAAGAGTGAGAGCAAAGGGGGCTGGGAAATACAAGCGGTGGGATGCAGCCTGGGCAGAAGCCACCTGCCTGGTTAATACCAGAGGATGGACTGATCAACCTGGCCCTGCCCAGACAAAAACCTGCCTGTTGTAGAAGGAGATAAGATCCCTATAGTGCATGTAGGGAACAGGCTGGGAAAGACAGCACGGGTTGGAAATGGCCAACCAGATTGTGGGATTGCTTTTGCTCTAGGATGCAGGTCCACTGGGTGAATGATGGGGGAATATGACTTGTACTTACAGTAGATTTAACCTGGGTCAGAAATGATCTATGATAGTTACATATTTTAGGAAGTTCTACAGTGATACCTCCTAAATGTACCTCGTAAAAAGCTGACCCAACCTGAGCTAGATTCCCTGTTCAGAAACTCCAGACAACACATCACTCTTGTCCTGAGAAAGCACCATATCAAATAGAACCCAAATCATGGACAACATGAACTCAGTGGATACTTCATGGGCAATTTATTGGATATTTGAGAGATATTTAATTGATAATTTGTGGCAAAACCAATGCTGAGAACAAAGTGATGTTCTAGTGGTTTGCACAGCATCAAGGCCTGCTCTGCTTCTGATTCTGCCCCTTCAGTGAATAGACTGGGGGGGTGGGGGTGCATAAGCCTTGGAGTGGACATAACCAGGTCAATATAGCAACTGAACATGCTCTTCCACTCTGTGAATGAGGTTGGAAGAGGTAAGTGAGCAAGCTGCAGGGTGGTGCTTAACATCTTGCTGGAGTTAATGCGCAACATTTACAAACAAGGTAGAGCTGGTGAGGAATGGAAAAGTCCAGGGTGAGAAGTTTGGGTTTAAAATCCTCAGAAAATGAAGGAAACAAAAGATTAGAGCTTCTGGAAGGCAGATTTTGGCCTGCTGAGGGACCTACGTAAAGACTGCCAGGGAGCTACAGCCCTGCAGAGAAGATGGGTTCAGAGAGCTGTTTGATGCTCAAGGATCTTCTCTTCATGATCCAGAATGGTCCAACCTGACATGCTGGAGGTCACATCAAGGTGGCAGGAGGCTGGCATGGCTGAGAAAAGAGCTGCTGGTTAAAAGCAAGCATGAAGGGGAAGCCCAGAAAAGGTGGCAGCTGGCTGCCTTCCAGCCTCCTTGGTTCTGTGATTTTGGGAGGAGATGACACTCCAGAGCTCTTGGCAGCACTGCCCTCCTGCCAGGATCTCCCTTCGTCCCAGGCAGGCAAAGGCACGGTCAAGGTGGCTCTGATGCTGAGTAAACCTGGGGGTGTTCCATGAAGGTTACAGGTCCTGACCTCCAGCCTCTGGGAAGGGAGAACATGTCCCTCAGGCATTGCTCAGGCCTCTCCTGGGGACAGTCTGATCTGCACGGTGCAATGGCAAGCTCAGGTGTGGGACACTGTAGGACATCCTGTGGTGGAGATGGTCAAGGGCTCTGGCAAGACAAAAAGCTCCCAAGAGAGCCAAGGTCTTTCTCCCCTTGGCTAGGGCTGTTGTCTCAACCCCCAAGGCCTACCAGAAGACCCCTTCACCTTATGTCACCAGCACCTCAGTGCCTCCTCAGCCCACCCAGGACAAACTCAGAAGCAGAGGACCTTGGCCCTGTCCTTGGCACTGCACATCCCCACATCACCCTGCCCCAGGAAGAACCCTGAGGAATGGCTGAGGGACAGGGTCTGCCTTGCAGGGGCTGGGGAGTCAGGGCTTGGTCTTTTGGCTTTATAAAGCACACCAAGGTTTACTCAGCATCTGAGACACCTTCACCTTACCTTTGCCTACCTGTCCTCACTGCCTCCAGGTTTCTTTTTTAACCAGCCTTCAAGGAGGCTTTGTCAGTAACGTCCCTCAGGGGAACCCATTAGTGCTCCGAGAAACTTTGGAGTTTGCATCTGACTTTGACTCCTTGAGAGGTTTCCTCAGGTTCCCCTCAGTGTCTGAGTTTCATGAACTTCACACTAGACCACCAGAGAGACGATTAAAATGCTTTTGGGCTGTTGCTCTGGTGCTGATCTGGGCTGGGCTCCTGGGACAGAGAGAGCTCCTAGCAAGCAGGCAGAGCTGCAGGGAGACAGCTCTGCCCAGCAGCAGCTGCTCTGCCAAGCGCAGCAGGGCTGAGGGGGCTGCCTGTGGGCACCAAGGAGAAAGGAGCAGGGCAGAGAGAGGTTGAAGGCAGGGGCGAGGGGGAGGATGGCTGAGAGCTCACTGGAGGAGAACTCTTCCCAGCCTCTGACACAGTAAGTCTCTGGGTGCAGGGTGATGTGGTGGTGGCTCCTTGCAGGATCTGCTGAATGTGTCCAACCTCTGGGATCTGTCTGTGATGGAGAAGAGGAAGACGGGCTGCAGTGCAGGGCTTCCCTAGTGCAGTGTGAGAGGGACAGGGCATGACGGCTGCCTTCTGGTGGGGATGGCTGTGGGGTGTGAAGGTGGGTGTGCAGCCAGGGTTGCCCATGCACCTTCTAAGCGTGGTCCCTTCACCACAGGAGACTGTGTCCTGGGGCCGAGACTCTGTCACAAGCCAGAATCAGCACTCACTGTTCCCAGGGAGCACTCCATGGAGCTGTGGGTGGAAGGACTGCTCTCCAGCAGGGCAGGGCAGGTATCTTCTGCTGTTCAAAGGATGCTGTGCTGCTTTGGACTTCTCACAACTTCAGATCGCCACAGGACATTGGCAGTGGCAGCTTCTCAAGAAGCACACCAAGGCAGGGTTTACCTGAATGAGAAGGAGCCTGTGCTTTCAGTCTTCTACTCTGAGTGGCCTCTGGGGTGGAGGGAGGGTTTGTACCTGGAAATTATTCTCTCAGTCTGGGAGGAGGCACTGAAAGTCCAGATGTGTTTCACTTGGAGGTTTCTAAATCTGGGATTATCAAAAATAAACCACCTTTGGCTTTCAGACATCCCCAGCATCACCTCTCCATCCTCATCAGCAATGAATTCATGTTCCCATCAGATCCTGCAGCCACGGAGATGTGCTTGGCTGCCAGGAGGGGGTCTGCAAGGCAGAGCTGAGCACAGAGCGTGTGGGATGGGTCTGTGAGCGTTGCCAGGGAGGAGATGTAGGGAGAGAGAAAGAGCTCCTGACAGGGACAGCTCCAGAGACATGGGCAGAGTAAACTAGAAAAGTCATGTCAGTGGGAATTGAGAAAGCTCTTGGTTTAACACAGAGAAGTACTTCCGAGCAAGCCTCCCTGATCAACCCTCAACCCGAGCAGACCCTCTGCCCTCAAGGTGCGGGGTCCAGGGCAGGAGCTGTCTCCTTCTCATCCAGAGCTGCAGTAGAGCAAAGATGCATCTCTCCTGACACATAAATCTCTTCCTTCTGCAGAGAAAAGGGACTGAGAGCAACAGGTCTGGGATGTCACCAACATGGAGGTGCTGTGCTCTGCTGTGTAAGGAGGCGGCTTTCCTGAGTGCCAGCTGTCTTCCTCTCCTGTTCTCCTTTCGCAGAAGGACCAGGTTATTACTTTGAGGTTTTTTCACCAATTCCTGCTGCTCCTTTTCTAGTTGTTGAAGGTCTGGGTTGTGTGGGGTGGGGGAGTGAGGGGAGTCTCAGACGCATTTTGAGAAACTGAACCTAGGGGCCTTTGGGCAATGCAGTGTGTGGGACTTGGAAATAACTTGGGTCTCTCTTCAGGAGAAGCTGGGCTCTGTCTCTTGGGATCTGAGGATCTCCATGGGGATAAGAGGTTTAAGTGCCCTTCCCCCATGCTGGAGGCACTTCAGCAGGGGAGGATGGGAACCTACGGACAGCCCCATTCTCCCCCACAGGCACGCTGCTGTTATCATGTCTGGAGAGAGCCTGGAGATGGAAAATGTGGGGAGAAAGGTTCTGTGTTGGTCGTGAGTGATTCCGACCCAGACTTTGCTGTTCAGGAGAGCAGAGTTGGAAGGGCTGGGTCCCTCCCTGGGCTCTTCCCGCTCAGATACAGCTGGTCTGGGTGCTGACTCCATCGCACTGCAATAAATAGGGACAATGTCACACAGTGACTGAGGCAAATATGTCTCACTGGATTGAAGACACCCATTGCCAGGAACACCTACCGAATGCAGGGACTGTTCGACACCACTGCAATAGCACAGGTCTGACTTGTCTGGAGCCCATGGGCAGAGCCCCTGCTCGTCAATCCTGATCTCACAAAAAGGAACTGACAGAAGGTCCCCCAAAACAAAGAGAAGTCCTTGTGTTGGGTGTCTATGGGAAATGGCATAAGACTGGCTCAGAGAAATCTGTCCTCACTTGTCAATGTCTTCTTTTTCAAGTTTTCCATTCCTGCAGTGAAATAATGTCCAATGGCAGCTCCATCACGCAGTTCCTCCTCCTGCCATTTGCAGACACACGGGAGCTGCAGCTCTTGACCTTCGGGCTCTTTCTGGGCATCTACCTGGCTGCCCTCCTGGGCAATGGACTCATCATCACCGCCATAGCCTGCGACCACCATCTGCAAACCCCCATGTACTTCTTCCTCCTCAACCTCTCCCTCATCGACCTGGGCTCCCTCTCCACCACTCTCCCCAAAGCCATGGCCAATTCCCTCTGGAACACCAGGGCCATCTCCTACTCAGGATGTCTTGCCCAGGTCTTTCTATTTCTCTTTTTTATAGTAGCAGAGTATTGTCTTCTCACCATCATGGCCTACGACCGCTACGTTGCCATCTGCAAACCCCTGCACTACGGGACCCTCCTGGGCAGCAGAGCTTGTGTCCACACGGCAGCAGCTGCCTGGGGCACTGCTTTTCCCTATGCTGTGCTGCACACGGCCAATACATTTTCACTGCCCCTCTGCCAGGGCAATGCTGTGGACCAGTTCTTCTGTGAAATCCCCCAGATCCTCAAGCTCTCCTGCTCAGACACCTACCTCAGGGAGGCTGGGGTAATTGTGGTTAGCGTAATTTTTGACTTTTTTTGTTTTGTGTTCATTGTGGTGTCCTATGTGCAGATCTTCAGGGCCGTGCTGAGGATCCCCTCGGAGCAGGGACGCCACAAAGCCTTTTCCACCTGCCTCCCTCACCTGGCCGTGGTCTCCCTGTTTCTAAGCACTATTTTTTTTGCCTACCTGAAGCCCCCCTCTATTTCTTCCCCAGCTATTGACTTGTTGATGGCAGTTCTGTATTCTGTGGTGCCTCCAGCACTGAACCCCCTCATCTACAGCATGAGGAACCAGGATCTTAAAGACACGTTGAGGAAGCTGATTCTGTCACTAGTCTCTCAGCACCATTAACCTGCCCGTGTCTCTTCAGAAGTGACTTCAAATTCATCCTGGGAACGTCCTGTGCTTTGGGCATGGCATTTGTCCAGGAGCATCTGTATCCACTTCACTTCCACAGAGACATGAACCCTCCCTGTCTGACCCAGAGGCCTGTTCACGTGTGTCTGGCCCAACGGTACAGCTAACCTCCCGTGTTGTATCTCTGTAATAAAAGGGGATTTCTTCAGTGCCTCTGTCTGGAGGTTGAGCTGAGGATAGGATGAAGAGATTGCCCCACATGTCCGTGCTGCTGTGCTTGGGTTCTCCATGAGCTGAGGGGAGAATGGCATGAGACAACATGTTAGGGAAGGGGCCTGGGCTGAGCCTTCACCTATGGGTGCCCAGTGCCCCTGGAAATAGTGAGTGATCTACAGGGGTCTGCCTGGGGCGGTCACCCCATGGCTTTTGGGCGCCACAGCCTGCTCATCTGCAGAGCAGCACCAACAGCTCAGGGTCCTGTGGAGAGCACAGGGAGGGGGCAGGAGCGGCAAAGTCAGGCCAGCAAAGACAGAATTCTCCTGGTGACAGGCTGTCAGGGGAGAGGGACATCCCTGGAGAAGAGCAAAGGAGAAACTCTGTGATTCCGGAAGAGTAATAAACGACAAGAAAAGAAATCTATTTCTGCATGCCCCAGCTCAGGGCAGGTTTCTCTATGGATGGTGGAACAGGAGCAGCCTGAGGAGTCCCTGGGCCAAGAGTCCTTTCTTGGGAGAGGGGCTGGCACAGAGGGGCTTGCTGACAGTGGACAAGAAGGATGTCTTGGGGACACAGGGAGACCCTGGTCATCTTGCCTCCTCAGGCCATGGCTGGCCCTCGTCCCTGAGGGGGCTGATGGGGAGGCTGAGACACCTCTCTGCCCTCCGGGAGCTCCTGTGACCTTCAGAGGGCCTGGGGCTGAGGAGCTGAGTGCGCAGGGCTTTGCAGCACCCATCAGCGGGCGCTGCCACGGGGTCAGCCCAGCATGGGCTGTTTCTCTGGGCTGCACAGGGGAGAGATGGGCAGGGGAGAACCAGGGAGGGACTGGGATGGGCTGGAAAGTGCTCAGGAGAGGAACACACGGAAGGTAGCTGAGCTGTCTGACCATGCAGGGGGAGAACTCGCACCAGGGCTCATGGGAGGGAGCTGAGACTCGCAGACACAGGAGAAGGGAGCCTGGTCTGGGCCTTTGGTGGCATGGATGGTTGGGGAAGGTGCCTCAGGGCACTTGCAACCCCCCAGCCTTTCTCAGTGGTCATTTCCAGCACTGGCAGCACACACCAAGTCTATGGGTGAATTTTCCTGTTTGGCCATTTCCATCCTCCTGCGGGGATCAGTGCTTGAATCACTTTGCTTGAAGCAAGGGACCTCCAAGATGGTCAGGGACTGGAGCACCTTTCCCAAGAGGAGAGGCTGAGGGAGCTGAGCAAGTCCAGCCTGGAGAATGGAAGGCTAGAGGGACTTCATCGCGGCCTGCCAGTACCTAAAAGGACTTTATGACTAATAGACAAGCTCTTTCAGCATGGTGTGCAGTGGGAGAACAAAAGACAGTGGGTGGGAGATGAAAGAGAAGAGGGTCAGCCTTTTTTACAGTCTAAACCCTCATTTTTAGGGCAGAAATCCTGCTTCAGGTTCCAAAAATACATTGATAGCATCCAAAGCCTCATTTTCCCTCTCCAAATTCTTACTTTTGGCTTCCAAAGCCTCACTCTTTGCTTGCAAAGCCTCATATTTCAGTCCCAAAGCCTCTTTTTCAGTTCCAAAGCTTTGCTACTAGGGTTGAAAGCCTCCTGTTTGGATTCAAACTCTTCTTTTGAGGATCCAAACCCTCACTTCTAAGTCCAAAGTCCCTCTTCTAAGGTCTAGAGACTAACCTGAAGGGCCCAGAGCATCATTTTAAGGCCCTAATCTGATTTTGCAGGTCCAAGGCGTCAATTTGAGAGTCCAAAGCCATATTTGTAGGCTCCAAAGGCTCATGTTGGGGCCCAGTCCCTCATCCTGAGATTCCAAGGCCTCCTTTTCAGGGATCAAAGCCTCATTTTCAGGATCCGGTCTGCAATTTGAATGGCCTAAAGCCTCATTTCTGAGGGTCTAAAGACACAATTTTAGGGTCCAAAGCCACATTTTCAAGCTCCAAAGTGGCATTTTTAGGATCCAGCCTGTTGTTCTCAGGGTCCAAGCTGCATCTGGTGTGCCCAAAGCCCCATTGTTATGGTCCAAATGCCTCCTTTAAGGCCCAAAGCCTCATTTTAGGGTCCAAAGCTGTCTTTTCAGTTCCCAGACCCTCATTTTCATGTTTCAAAGCAGTATTCTTAGGATCCAGACAGTCATCTTTAGGAGCCAAGCTGCAACCTGAGTGTCGAAAACCTCGTTTTTGTGACACCCATCCCTTTCTTTATGTTCCAAAGCCTCATTTTTCAAGTCCAAAGCTTTAATTCCAGGGTTGAAAGTCTCCCTTTTAGGGTGCAAACCCTACTTTTTAGAATCCAAACCCTTACTTTAAGCTCCAAGCCCCAATTTTTTGGTCCAGAGCTTCACCTGAAGGGTCCAGAGTGTCATTTTTAAGGGCCCAGGACCGATTTTGCAGGTCCAATGTCTCATTTATAGAGCCCAAAGCCTTATTTGCAAGGTCCAAAGCTCATTTTGGGGCCTAAACTCTCGTTTTGATCTTCCAAGGCCATTCTGTATTAATCCACAAAAAAACTTCTCAGAGGAAGAAGTGTAATTACCAATTGTCTCCACGCGATGGTACTCGAAGTACAGTCATGGCATCAGTGCAGAGCCTGAACACCAGACCAAGCTCAAGGGCGTTGTTTTATAGTAAATCTTCCCGGCAAAACACCACTGAGCCCGACAGAGCACAGCAAACTGCAAAAGCCCAAACCAGCAATAAAGGGAGTGTGGCACAGATCAGATAAAATACTATCAAGATCAGATAAATCAATACTGTGACCAGCAATTTTTAACAGATATAATAATTAAAAATTCCTTGTGATACGCTCTGTTTAAACCTATTGTTATCTCAAACCCTTTGATCCCCACGCTGGGTGTGCTGTTGTGGCAGTGGGGGATGAATCAGAAGGGTGAAAGTGAGAAAAACTTGTGGGTTGAGATAAAAACAGTTTAATAATTAAAAAGACATTAAAACCCAAAAGTAATGGAAAACAAAACCAACCAAGAAAGAGAAAAATCCAAGAAAAAACAGCCATGCAAAAGAAAAGAGTTGCTCACGACCAACTGACTGATGCCAGTCCCACAGCAGCAGCTCCCACGCTAACCTTAACCCCCCATTTTACTGCTGACCGTGACGTCATACGACCTGGACTATCCCTTTGGTCAGCTGGGGTCAGCTGTCCTGGCTGTGTCCCCTCCCAACTTCTCGTGCACCTTCAGCCAGGAAGGTCACAAATCCAAACTGCAGCACCCTGTGGGCTGCTAGGAAGAAATTCCACTCCATCCCAGGCAAAACCACTACCGGTTCAGCCTTTGGGTATGGAGTGCATCTTCCAGAGCACATGTCCAGCCACGTGTCACCTCTGTAGCATGTCTCCACAAGAGCTCCCCCCCATCAACCCCACACAAAGCCACAGGCTTGAGGGAGAAGGTTTAGATTGGACATTAGGAGAAATTTCTTCACCGACAAGGTTGTCAGGCACCGGAACAGGCTGCCCAGGGAAGTGGTGGGGTCACCATCCCTGGAGGTGTTTAAAAGGCGTGTAGACATGGTGCCTAGGGACACAGTTTAATGGTGGGCTTGGCAGTGCTTGGTTAACGGTTGGACTCGATGATCTTAAAGTCTTTTCCAACCTGAACGACTCCATGACTCTGTTCTTCCATGACTGTGTAGCTGGTTCTCCAAGTAAAGCAGATGGGAATCGGTGGAAACGAGCTGAACAGTTCAGCTACAGCCTTTAGTGGAAAAAACTGTAGATTCGTGAATTCCTGATGCAAGTTGCAGGCGGCTACTGAGAAAAATGGCTGGTGGAGGGAGACCGATGATGACGATGGGACACAGGACAAAGATGGCCTATACGGCGTCTGACAGAGATGATCGTATTCAGGCTTCCTCGGGAGATGTTCTGGATCAGTATGAATTGGAGAAGGCTGATAGTGCTTGCCTTGTAAAGGGAAAAATAAAGACAAGTGGAAAAAGAAGACATCCTGATAGATTATTATTTATTACTGAAACCTTCTCTCTTTGGCTGCGCTCCTGAAATGTCTCAAATGCACCACAGAAGACTCAAAGACTTGTGGAAAATGATGCACAGGCTTGGCTTGTTGGGGCGTTTTTGCACATGAATGAGTCTTCTGGTGCCAAATTCCTGAACTGCAGTGTTGGGGATTGCCTGCCTGAGGAAGATGAAATTGGCCTCGACAGCATCCCAGTATACCCGTGAAAAGATGAAAGAAGTGGGTGAAGAATGTTGTAAACAGGTTTGAGGAAGCGATATGAGACTGAGCAAGGAGAGACTAAACAAGGGAATAGCACAGAGCAGAAATTTGGCAAGAGAACAGTAGATGAAGTGGGAAATACAGTTGGAGCTCCAGTCAATCAGTATGTGAATAGAGGTGAATGGACAGAGCTATTGAGCGAACCATTTTAGCAGCCTTAGTGCATGAAGGGGTGGACAGATAAGGTTACAAAAGGGAACACTTTTTCTGCTGTGCCATCTCAACCATCTTGGCTTTTGTACTTAATAAAGGCTGCCTTACACGTATTTTTGTCGGTGTAAGTCCCTACTGTGACAAATGGTGACCCCGATGTGATCTTTGAAGGCGACCTGATTTTTGACACAGAGATTCTGTGCGGGCTGCAAGACAGCCTGAGCTGCAAGACAGCTCAACCTAATTTTGACACAGATTCAGTGAGGGCTGCCGAACAGTTCGACCTCACTTCGACACAAAGAGATTCCGTGTGGGCTGCTGGACAGCCTGGGCTGTGTGGCAATTTGCAGCGGGGACGGATCCCGGTGAAACTTGAGAGCTGTGGGACTCGGCCTGATCCGGACCTGAGCTTCGCTTCGCACCTGATAAGGTGAGCCACCGGGAAAAGAACTATAGTTTGGGCCAACAAATAACAAAAGAGGAAGAGACAATATTGTCTACCTGGAAGGCCCTATTAGAAAGAAAAGGTGTGAAACCCACCAACCATGGGTCCAAGAGAATGTTAATATGGAGTGAAATGCAGGGATTTGAAGATACTTCAGCCACTGCATTTAGTGGGACTGCCTGGGAAGAAGTTTGGCGGAAACTATGGAGTGCAATTTCAAAGGGGCAAAAGGATGCAGCAGAATTAGCCATTATGTGGCGGCTATTAAGCGAGACTCTGAAAGAATGGCAAGCTGAATGTGATGAAAAGGAAAAGTCGCTAATAGAGGAAAGAGGAACTACAAGTAATTTAGGACAGGAGGGAGATCGTTCCAGGCTCTCTGCAGTGGCGGGGAGAAAACCATGTACTGGAAAGATGAGATCCTGCCCTTGTAAGCTCCCCCTCGCTCCTCCCTCCGACGACACCGCCGCCGCCGCTGCCGCTGTTGCCGCAGCCGCCGCCACCCCCGCCCGCCCACCCCCTACTCCACCTATTTCGAGTGGTTTCCCCCCCCTTAAGGAATGTAGAAGATGATATTGGGTTAACACCCTCGGCACCTCCACCGGAGGAGCAAGAAGCTGCGGGGGGAAAGGGAAGAAAATGATGATAGTGAAGAAGATGAGGAACTAGATTTGAATGCGGCTCTGCAATCTTTGCGAATTTCTAATTCACATGACCGACGTGCTCAACTGTGGACCCTACCCCTTGCTACTGGAACTGTTACACCGACGGCCTGACCGAGCACCTCCCCTGGCCCCCACCCCATCCCCCCCCACCCCCGGTGAAGAGAAAGGAGCGGCAGGAACAACAGAGTGAAGAACTGACCCCAACCCCCAATCCCCGTTCCCCCCCTGCGCCGCTCGCGGGGAGAAGGGAGAGAAATCGGGAATGCGGTTAAACCCGGGACAGAGGGAAGGGGTGCGAGGAAGGTGTTTTGGGATTTGATTTTATGAGACAAGAATGATGGTGAGGGGGATGGGAGGCAGAGTATGGATTCGGAGGCATTGAGGGGTGGAATGATTGTGGAAAATTTATGCTGTTGTAATTGTGGTGAAGGGCCGAGGGGTGGATTGTGTGTAAATTATCCACTTTTGTTCAGTGTTGTGATGATGCTAATTTAATTTTGATGTGGGGAATTCTTTTTGTTGATGTTGAGTGAAGTTTGTGAAGACTGTGACAAATGCGGATTTTAATGGTAATTCTTAAATACGTGATTCACGGAGCCGAATGGTGGAATGTAACAGGTTTGTGTGTGTGTGGCAAGGTTTTGGTAGGGAGGGGACAGGGGACCCCCTGTGCCACCCCTGGGGTCACCCTAACCCCCCCAAAGAAAAAACAAAACGCACCTCACATAGGAAAAGAAAAAAACAACTCTTGAAGTGCAATGGAGAATACCTGCCTGGTAACACTTGGTTGTTACTGAGTTTTCTCAGACTCAGTTGACAACCCAGAGGTGACAATCTCTGTCCAGTTGCAGGAGCCACTGAGGACAGGGACTCCCTAGACGCGCTCCAGGACCTTTTCTCGGAGGGACTCCCTGACTCACCTGGCTCGCTGCAGGGGCAGACAAGGACCATCCACGGAAAAAGGTGTTCTTTCTGGTTCTGGTTCTGTAATTTGTTCAATGCTCGCACTGTGCACTGGTCAGCATTGACGTTAATGTGTGTTTTCACCACTTGCACTGATATTTGACTACATGAATTGGAAGTCGTCTGACATAGGTATGATATTGGATCTTAGTCTGCTCAATGCTATAGGTGCTGTTGTAGTAATCACAGTTGCAAGTGTCCTCTTATGTCTTTTGTGTGAATGGTGTAAAGGAGCTCCTTGTGTGATAGTGTAAAAACTGGTTATCAGTATTTGAATGCGTGAGTGAGACGCAGTGTTATTGTTATCATTATATAGATGATATTTTGTTAACCGCACTTTGCTGCTTTTAGATGAAATAGAAAAGGACACGTGGGACAGTCGCTTCAGGGAAACGTCAAGAAGAGCGCGAGAGAGTGCGCGAAGATACAGAATCCCTCTCCAGCCACGGCAAAAAAATCCACAAACAATTTGTCAATGGTTTGTAGCACAAGCTTTGTCGCCTGTGAGAGAATAATTCCCTGCTAGTTATTGTTACCATTACGTGGATGACACCCTGTTAGCATCAAGCAGCAAGGAGCAGTTGAGAGACATGGAGAATTTGGCCAGAGACTCATTACAACAATATGGATTAGTTATTGCCCCTGAAAAAGTACAAAAGGTGGAACCCTGGAAATATTTGGGAATGACGTTTACAAGCAAACAGGCTGTGTCTCAGCCGGTGAAACTCAACCTTAATGATGTACAGAAACTGATGGGATCCTTGAATTGGATCAGACCCCATCTTGGGCTGACAAATTTGCAGTTGCAACCATTATTGGAATTATTAAAAAAAATTCTACTGATCCAGCAGAACACAGAATATTAAATGAGGAAGCACTACGTGTAATTCATGTGGTGGAACAATCGATACGTGAGAAATTTGTCTCTCGAATAGACTTGTCTCAATTGGTACACATCTTTGTACTAATTGACAAAACTGCACCATTTGGTGCTTTGGTGCAGTGGAATCCTGAGTGGGATGACCCATTACACAGTTTAGAATGGATGTTTTTATCATTCCGGCCACGAAAAACCGCTCCTAGATTGTTTGAACTTACTGCTGCTGTTATCATAAAAGCTAGAGATATCTAGAACTAACAGGGCGTGATGCAGCTACAATTGCTTTTCCTGTTCAAAATTGGTATTTTGAATGGTGTCTGGGAAATAATTATGAGCTACAAGCAGCCTTGGTGAGTTTTGAAGGGCAAATATCGTACCATCTACCATCACACTTACTACTGAAATTTGCTCGAGAAGTACTATTTGGTCAGAACAACTTAAGCCAGCCAGAACCTGTAAAAGGCCCCACTGTCCTTACAGATGGTTCAGGAAAATCAGGTAAAGAAGCTGTAGTATGGTATGAAAACAACAACTGGAACGACAAAGTAGTGTATTAAAAAGGTTCTCCACAAGTAGTAGAGCTGCGTGCCATGGCTGTTGTTTTTCTATTTTTACTTCTCCTGTAAATATTGTCACTGATTCAGCATATGTAGCCAATGTGGTTAATCCATTGGATAAAGTGGTCTTGACTATGTCAGACAATCAAATCTTATTTGAGGTGCTTTTGGAACTCTGGAAGAGCATTCAACAACAAAGAGAACATAATTTTGTTATGCATGTTCGTACTCATATCACTTTACCCAGATTTTAGACAGAAGGTAATGCAAGAGCGGATGCTCTTGTTTCTGCCATGGCCCTGAGTACTGTTCCTAACAAGAAGCGTCAAGCTGTATTGTCACATCAATTTTTTCATCCAGGTTTTCGAGCTTTGCGACGGCAGTTTGGTTTGTCCTGTACTGAGGCTCGTTCTGTTGTAGCTGCCTGCCCTGATTGCCAGGGAACTCACACCCCAGTGTGTTTTGGTACTAATCCCAGAGGTATGAAAGCCTTGCAGATTTGGCAAACTGATGTTACTCATATTAATGAGTTTGGCTGACAGAAGTATGTTCATGTTTCTATTGATACTTATTCTCACGCTTTGGTAGCAACAGCACATAACGGAGAAACGGGAAAAGATATGATTCGACATTTACAGAGGGCTCTTTCTATGCTTGGGGTGCCACGCCAAATTAAAAAGGACAATGGCCCAGCATATGCTTCACGGAAAGTTCACACATTGTTTAGTTTATGGGGTGTTACTCATGTTACAGGCATTCCCCATTCCCCAGCAGGACAAGCCATCCTTGAGCGCCCACACGGCACGTTGAAGCGGCAGCTTCAAAAACAAAAAGGGGGAATGACTGGGGAACCGCCCCAGGCATGTTGAGATAAAGCAGTTTATGTTCTTAACTTTCTTCATTATGGGGACAGTTCTTCTCTACCTCCTCTTTTTCTACATTTTTCTTCTCCTTTTTCAAAACAGGATTTGCAAAAGGGCATCAAAGTGCACATTAAAGATTTAGTTACTGGCCAGTGGAGCGGACCATGGGAGCTAATAACTTGGGGCAGGGGTTATGCTTGTGTCTCTACAGATGCCGGCCCTCGCTGGGTTCCTGCTCGGTGTGTTTGGACTGTGCTGGAACCTGCATTAGGGTGAAGAATGGGTAGTTTCACAACCCAAGCAGAATATCTGGGTAACTTTAGCAAACATGATGCATAAAGAAGCTTTGTGCCTTTCTACTGCGAACCCTGAAAATCCATTCTCCACGTGTTTGGTCGGGTTGCCACTAGACATCTGACCATTCAGAACTTATTTTCAAGAGGTTACAGCAGCTAAAAGATGGGATTAAGCGTTTGACAGAGGATAATGGCTTAGACTGACTGACAAGGATGTTTAAAGGGTGGGGGCGGTCTGGGTAGTTAGTATCTTTCAAACTGTGAGGGTAATAATCTTGGTAATTGTGACCGTGCTTTTACACAAATACAAAAAGGGGGAATTGTCAGGGATAGCCTGACTGAGGAAGGTGAGATTGGCCTCGGCAGCATCCCAGTATATCCCTGAAAAGATGAAAGAAGTGGATGAAGAATGTTGCATACAGGTTTGAGGAGGTGATAAGAGACTAAACAAGTGAATACCACAGAGCAGAAATTTGGCAAGAGATTGAAGTGGGAAATACAGTAGGAGCTCCAGACAATCATTATGTGAATGGAGGTGAATGGACAGAGCTATTGAGCGAATCATTTTAGCAGCCTTAGCGCAGGAACCGGTGGACAGATAAGAAAGGTTATAAAAGGGTATGTTTTTGCTGCTGCGCCATCTCGGCCATCTTGGCTTTCTGTAACTTAATAAATGCTGCCTTCTTACATATATTTTTGTCGGTGCCGGTCCCTACCATGACAACTACTACTACTACTAGCCCCCTAAACAGCAGCCAATAGGGTTAGTAGTAGTGGTGGGTGGACAATGCCCGTACACCAGTCACAGCTTACTTAGTGGTGGTTGTACTAGTAGAGAAAAGGATATATTGATGCTGTAGCAAACAATAAAGGTCTTCAGTTTCTCCCCAATAGGAGTCTGTGCCCTAAATCCGCCCCAGCTCAATGCTGTTTCCTGTCGGGGGCATTCGCCAGCCCAGCCAGCCCAGCCCTTCCCTGAATCTTGACTCCTTTCTGCCGTCTCCCCAGTTGAGCCCAGCAAAGCAGCCCTGCTAGGACTGGTGTCACAGAAGGAAATGGAGGCCACAGAGAACCTTCATCCAGCCGGCATGCTGAGGAGATCCCTACCCTGGGGAACTTGCAGCCCCACATCCCAAACTTGCTCCCCACAACAGCAGGAGACAACTGGCCCAGGGGATCCTCAGGAAGGTCCTTTGGACCCAGGGAAAGGGCAGCCTGACCCAAGCTGTCACCCACACCAAAGGGTTTCTTTTTCCATGTCCCCCCTTCACACACACACACGGTGCCCTGCTCTTCTCCCAGGACATCCCATCTCCCCACAGAGACTTTTCCCTACAGAGCTCATCTCTGCTGACCTGGACGGCCATTCCTGCACCCCCTCCCCAGGCTCCCCACAGACCCTGAACTGGTGGTGCTGCTCTGCAGAGCAAGTGGGCTGTGGTGGCCAGGGCCATGCTGGTGAGGCTGAGAGACAGACCCAGCTCGGGGTGTCTACTGCCCCCTCCACCTCTTCACACAGATGCTGTCCCTTCAGCTCCAGAAAAGAACTTGGAGAAAGGAACTCAGACAAACAAGTCGGTGCAGGGTCCTTTATTTGGTTTAAACACGCAGAGAGCACAGTTCCTTATTTACACAAAGACTCTGAGGCACACAAGGCAGGCAGAGACTGACAGAGAAATAGGATGAAGAATGTCAACATTTTTGAGGACAGAATACTCCCCGAGCAAGCTAAACCCCAAAGAAATCAAATCAAACAACCCACCAAAGAGAGGCTGGGCCTGTAATGAGTTCCATTACTAGTGATATGCAGGGGAAGATGAGCAGTTCATTGCTGTTTCTGCAAAGCAACCAGTCATCAGTTTCCTCAGGGCATCCTTGAGCTCCTGGTTCCTCATGCTGTAGATGAGGGGGTTCACTGCTGGAGGCAACAACGAGTACAGAACTGCCATCACTAGGTTCAGGAATGGGGAGGAGATGGAGGGGGGCTTCAGGTAGGCAAAAAAAATTGTGCTGATAAACAGGGAGACCACAGTCAGGTGAGGAAGGCAGGTGGAAAAGGCTTTGTGGCGTCCCTGCTCCGACGGGATCCTCAGCACGGCCCTGAAGATCTGCACGTAGGACACCACAATGAACACAAAACACCCAAAGGATAAACAGACACTGACCACAACCACCCCAGCCTCCCTGATGTAGGTGTCTGAGCAGGAGAGCTTGAGGATCTGGGGGATTTCACAGAAGAACTGGTCCACAGCATTGCCCTGGCAGAGGGGCAGTGAAAATGTATTGGCCGTGTGCAGCAGAGCATAGGGAAAAGCAGTACCCCAGGCAGCTGCTGCCATGTGGACACAAGCTCTGCTGCCCAGGAGGGTCCCGTAGTGCAGGGGTTTACAGATGGCAACGTAGCGGTCGTAGGCCATGACTGTGAGGAGACAATACTCTGCTGTGAGCAAGAAGGCAAACAGAAATACCTGGGCAGCACATCCTGCGTAGGAGATGGCCCTGGTGTTCCGGAGGGAATTGGCCATGGCTTTGGGGAGAGTGGTGGAGAGGGAGCCCAGATCAAGGAGGGAGAGGTTGAGGAGGAAGAAGTACATGGGGGTGTGCAGGCGGTGATCACAGGCTACAGCAGTGATGATGAGTCCATTGCCCAGGAGGGCAGCCAGGTAGATGTCCAGTAAGAGCGCGAAGGTTAAAAGCTGCATCTCCCGTCTGTCTGCAAATGGCAGGAGGAGGAACTGGGTGATGGAGCTGCCATTGGACATTATTTCACTGCAGGAATAGGAGACTGTTGAAAGAGGAGAAGACATTGACAAGTGAGGACAGATTTTTCTGAGACAGTGTTATGCAATTTCTTTCTGATAACCCCCATAATGGCTTCTTTTTTAAGGGTAAATTCAGTCATTTCCTTTTTGTGAAGTCAGCTTTGATGAGCAGGGGCTCTGCCCATGGGCTCCAGAGAAGTCAGACCTGTGCTATTGCAGTGGGGTCAAACAGCCCGTGCATTCAATAGCTGTTCCTGGCAATGGGTGCCTTCAGTCCAGTGAGAGGTATTTGCCTCAGTGACCGTGTGACAATTGTCCCTATTTATTGCAGTGCGATGGAGTCAGCACCCAGACCAGCTGTATCTGAGAGGGAAGAGCCCAGGGAGGGACCCAGCCCTTCCAACTCTGCTCTCCTGAACAGCAAAGTCTGGGTCGGAATCACTCACGGCCAACACAGAACCTTTCTCACAGCCATTTTCCATCTCCAGGCTCTCTCCAGACATGATACCAGCAGCATACCTGTCAAGGAGAATGGGGCTGTCAGTAGGTTCCCATCCTCCCCTGCTGAAGTGCCCCCAACACGGGGGAAGGGCACTTCAACCCCTTTACCTCTGGGAGATGCTCAAGTGCCTGCAAAATTCTGCCTAGCTTCTCCTGAAGGGAGAGTCAGCTTGTTTGTAATTTCCACACGCTGCGTTGCCCACAGCCTCCCAGGGCCAGTATCTCAAAGTGCATCTGAGATATCCCCACAACCCAGAGCTTCCATAAGCAAGAAAAAACAGCAGCACAAAGAAGAAAAACACAAAGCAATACCCTGATCCTTCCGCAAATGGGGAAAAGGAAAGAAAGACAGCTGGCACATGGGAAAACCTTCTCCTTACACAGCAGAGCACAGCACCTCCACTTTGGTGATATCCCAGGCCGGTTGCTCTCAATCCCTTTTCTCTGCAGAAGGAAGAGGTTTATGTGTCAGGAGAGATGCACCTTTGCTCTACTGCAGCTCTTGCTGCAGAAGAGACAGCATCTGCCCTGGACCCCCCTCAGCTTGAGGGCAGAGGGTCTGCTGTGGGGCAGAGCTGACTAGGGAGGCTTGCTCAGAAGCACCTCTCTGTATTGGATCAGGAGCTTTCTGAATTCCCACTGCCATGACATTTCTAGTTTTCTCTGCCCTGGTCTCTGCTGCCTGGAGCTGTCCCTGTCAGGAACTCTTTCTCTGTCCCCACATCTCCTCCCCGGCAGTACCCACAGACCCCATCCCATGCTCTGTGTACGCAGCTCAGCCTTGCATACACCTCCTGGCAGCCAAGAACTGCCCAGGGGCACCTCCGTGGCACCAGGCTCTGATGGGAACATGAGTTCATTGCTGATGAGGATGGAGAGTTGATGCTGGGAAGGCCTGTAATCCAAAGGTGGTTTGTTTTTGATACTCCCGGATTTAGAATGCTCCAAGTGAAACACATCTGGAGTTTCAGTGCCTTCTCCCAAACGGAGAGAATAATTTCCATGTCCAAACCCTCCCTCCACCCCTGAGGTGATTAAGAGTAGAAGACTGAAAGCACAGGTTCCATCCCATTCAGGTAAGCACTGCCTTGATGTGTTTCTTGAGAAGCTGCCTCTGCCATTGTTCTGGGGGTGATCTGGAGCAGTGAGAAGTCCTGAGCAGCACAGCACCCTTTGAACAGCAGAAGATCCTTGCCCTGCCCTGCTAGGAATCTCCCTTCCACCCACAGCTTCTCCCCACAGCTCCATGAGGAGCTCAGTGGGAAAGCTGAGTGCTGATCCTGGCTGATGACAGAGTCCCTGCTCCAGGTCACAGCCCCCTGGGTGAGGACAACCTGTTTGGGAGGACAGCTCTGGGCACCGCAGGCTGCATGCCCAGGTCCATAGCCCACAGCCATGCCCAGGAGAAGGCAACCGTCATGCCCTGTCCCTCTCACACTGCAGGAGGGAAGCCCTGCTCTGCAGCCCGTCTTCCTCTTCTCCATCACAGACAGATCCCAGAGGTTGCACACATTCAGCAGATCCTGTAAGGAACCACCGACACATCAGCCTGCACCCAGAGACTTACTGTGTCAGAGGCTGGGAAGAGTTCTCCTCCAGTGAGCTCTCTGCCATCCTCCCACTCTCCCCTGCCTTCAACCTCTCTCTGCCCCTCTCCTTTCTCCTTGGTGCCTGTCTCCCTGCAGCTCTGCCTGCTTGCTAGGAGCTCTCTCTGTCCCAGGAGACCAGCCCAGATTAGCACCAGAGCAACAGCCCAAGAACTTTTTAATGATCTCTCTAAAGGTTTTGGTGCGAAGTCCGTGAAACTCGGACACTGACGGGAAGTTGAGGAAACCTCTCGAGGAGTCAAAGTCAGATGCGAACTGTAAAGTTTCTTGGAGCACTAATGGGTTCCACTGGGGGACGTCACTGACAAAGCCTCCCTGGGGGCTGGTTAAAAAAGAAAACTGGAGACAGTGAGGACAGGTAGGCAAAGGTAAGGTGAAGGTGGCTCTGATGCTGAGTAAACCTTGGTGTGCTTCATCAAGCCAAAAGAAAGCCCTGACTCCCCAGCCCCTGCAAGGCAGACCCTGTCCCTCACCTGTTCCTCAGGGTTCTTCCTGGGGCAGGGTGACGTGGGGATGTGCAGTGCCAAGGGCAGGGCCAAGGTCCTGTGCTTCTGGGTTTGTCCTGGGTGGGCTGAGGAGGCACTGAGGTCCCAGTTTCATAGGGTGAAGGGGTCATCTGGGAGGCCTTGGGGGTTGAGACAACAGCCATAGCCAAAGGGAGAAAGACCTCGGCTCTCTTGGGGGCTTTTTGTCTTGCCAGAGCCCTTGAGCATCTCCACCACAGGATGTCCTACAGTGTCCCACACCTGCGCTTGCCATTGCACCTTGCAGATCAGACTGTCCCCAGGAGAGGCCTGAGCAATGCCTGAGAGGGACCTGTTCTCCTTTCCCAGAGGCTGGAGTTCAGGACTGTAGCCTTCATGGAACACCCCCAGGTTTCCTCACCATCAGAGCGACCTTGACCGTGCCTTTGCCTGCTTAGGATGAAGGGAGCTCCTGGCAAGAGGGCAGTGCTGCCAAGAGCTCTGGAGTATCCCTCTCCTCCCACAATCACAGAACCAAGGAGGCTGGAAGGCAGCCAGCTGCCACCTTTTCTGGGCTTCCCCTTCATGCTTGGTTTTAGCCAGCAGCTCCTTTCTCAACCGTGCCAGCCTCCTGCCACCTTTATGTGACTTCCAGCATGTCAAGGTGGAACATTCTGGGTCATGAAGAGGAGATCCTTTCAGCATCAAACAGCTCTTTGCACTTGTCTTCTCTTCAGGGCTGGAGGCCGTGGGTTCTTCTAGGGATGTCCCTCAGCAGGGCCTCCAGAAGCCCTGTTCTTTACTTTCTGCCCATTTTCTCAGGATCCTCAACTCTGCTTTCTCACCCCTGACATTTCCCTTCCTAGACAGCTCTTCCTTGTTTTGTATGTATTGTGGATTAACAACCCCAAGAAATTAGGCACTACCCTGTGGCTTGCTCACATCCCTCATCAACCTCTATGGGACAGGGGAAGACTAAAGGATAGTAAAAGCAAGAATACTTGCGGGTTAAGGTGACCATTTGCGGTCAATGGCCTTCTTGTTTCTCCCCCCAACCTCTTGCACCCTCATCCCTTTATTCACTGGTGTGACACAGTCAGAAACAGAGCTGGCCTTGAGTCTTTTCAAACACTTTTCAGAAACAGCTAGAACATTTGTGTATTCTCAGCATGGTTTTAGTCACAAGACTGAGACATAGCACCACGGGAGCTTTCATGAAGAGAAGTAAGTCCAGCCCAGCCAGGCCCAGTCCAATCTCCACCCGTTATTCCATCCCATTTCTGTCATACTCAGGTCCCACACTATCCAAAAGACCTTCATATACAACCACCCCCTTCCAATCATACTGTTTACAGACAGCTATCACTGCTTTAACTGTGGGCCACCCCTCTCAAATGTCCATGAAATTGTCCGTGAAGTGTCAACTGAGTTCGTCAATATCTTCTTTTCCATTTGGTATGGTGGTTACACAGGACAGGAAAGGTGTGTTGTGTGGAGTTACTGGTCATGACAAGTAGCTCAGGTTGGGTGAGGTTACTGGCTGGACGGTCAAGCACAGGGTGATGGTGAACAGAGTTCAATCCAGATGGTGACTGGTCACAAGCCGTGTCTCCCAGGGCTCAGTGTTGGGGCCAGTCTTGTTTAACATCTTTATCGACGATCTGGATGAGGGGATTGAGTGCTCCCTCAGTGAGTTTGCTGATGACATTAAATTGGGTGGGAGTGTTGATTTGCTTGAGGGTAGAGAGGCTCCACAGAGGGACCTGGATTGGCTGGATCGATGGGCTGAGGACAATTGTATGAGGTTCAACAAGGCCAGCAGCCGAGTCCTGTACTTGGGTCACAAAAACACCACACACTGCAACAGGCTGGGGATGAGTGGGTGGAAAGCTGCCCGGCAGAAAAGAACCTGGGTGTACTGCTCGACAGGAGGCTGAACGTGAGCCAGCAGTGTGCCCAGGTGGCCAAGAAGGCCAACAGCATCACGGTCCGTATCAGCAATGGTGTGGCCAGCAATAGCAGGGAGGTGATCGTGCCCCTGTACTCAGCACTGGTGAGGCCGCACCTCAACTTCTGTGTGCAGTTTTGTGCCCCTCACTCCAAGAAAGACATTGAGGCGTTGGAGCGTGTCCAGAAAAGGGCAACAAAGGTGATGAAGGGTCTGGAGAACAGGTCTTGTGAGGAGCAGCTGAGAGAACTGGGATTGTTTAGTCCAGAGAAGAGGAGGCTGAGGGGAGACCTCATCGCTCTCTACAACTACCTGAGAGGAGGTTGTAGTGAGGTGGGGGTCAGTCTCTTCTCCCAAGTAACAAGTCATAGGACAAGAGGAAATGGCCTCAGGTAGCACCAGGGGAAGATTAGAATGGACATGAGGAAAGATTTCTTTCCTGAAAGAGTTCTCAAACACTGGAACAGGCTGCCCAGGGAAGTGGTGGAGTCACCATCCCTGGAGGTTCTCAAAAAACACAATTCCATGATTCTATGATTGTTGCACTTGCCTAGATTTTTTTGAAACTCTCATTTAGGTGATATCTGCTGCAGTACTTGCTAAAATATACAACTAAAACTTGCTGTTGAAATTAAACTGGGAGGAGTGGCTGACAAACCCAAAGGCTGTGCCTTGTGTGATATTCAGCGAGACCTGGACAGGCTGGAGAGCTGGGCAGGGAGGAACTTCATGAGGTTCAATAATGGCAAGAGTAGGGTCCTGCACATGGGGAGGAATAACCCCCTGCACCAGTAGAGGCTGGGGGTTGACCTGCTGGAGAGCAGCTCTGCAGAGGAAGACCTGGGAATTGTAGTAGACAGCAAGTTAACCATGAGCCAGACGTGCCCTTGTGGCAAAAAAGACCAGTGGTATCCTGGGGTGTGTGAAGAAGAGTGTGGCCAGGGCCTCCAGAGGGCTCTTCCAACCCCCACTGTTCTGTGATTCTGTGATTCTGTGACCTTGAGGAGAGGAGCCTGGGCATGATGAGGGATGCTGCATTAGCCAGTGGCATATGCTGACCAGGAATAAGGCCTGCTGCACACAGGGCTGTATTAGGGGCATCATGGCCAGCCAGACAGGAGTTATCATGGCCCTTGACTGAGCACTGGTGTGGCCACATCTGGACTAGTGTGTCTCCATGTGGGGCGCTCTATTGTGGAGGAATGGGCAGGAGCTGGAGAGGCTCTAGATGGGATCTGCCAGGATGGGGTTTGGGGCCTGTGTGGAGGGCTGAGGGACCTGGGCTTCTTTAGGCTGATGAAGTGCACGCCCAGGGCTCTATAATAACTGCTTGAAGGGTGGTTCCAGAGATGATGGAGCTTTTCTGGGTAGTGGGAAGAGAAGGAAACCTCCACAAAGTGCCGCTTGGAAGGTTCAGACTGCATGTGAGGAAAAAGAACTCTCCCTCAAAGGGCAGCCTTGTGGTGCAAGAGGTCCCCCAGAGGGAGTCTGGATCAGCCCATGGCTTTGTGTTTCAAGGAACAGGCAGTGAGGGTGGAGAGACATCTGTAAAGGTCTAGAAATGCTGAGGGCAGAGCTGTGTGGGAAAGCAAGATGGGTGAGTGCAGCCTGCAAGGGAAGAGGTGCAGGCGTGGCAGAGTGCAGGACAGCCTGCAGCAGAGATGGCCGAGGGCTCTGGCAAGGCTCAAAGGCCCAACAGGAGCAAGGCCTTGGGCCCCTTGGCTATGGCAGTGGCCTCTGCCACCAAGGCCTCCCAGGCAGAACTTTCCGTTTCTCCTTCCCCGTTGCTTGGGGAAGGCGGGAGGGCTTGTCCAGTTTCCCTGCCTTTGGCACTGCTCCCACTCATGCCCCACTGCCCCCGGGAAGAGCCCTGAGCCCCATATGAGGGGCAGGATCTGCCTGCCCAGGGCCTGAGGTCAGGGTTTGGACTTTCTGCTGGGTGAAACCAAGCCAGGGTTTTCTCAGCACTCCAGCCCCCTGCACAGGACCTTTGCCTACCTGCAAGCACAGCCTCCAGTTCTCTGCTGTAACGAGTCCCTGGGGAGGCTTTGTCAGCAGTGGCCCTCATTGGGGCCAAACAGTCCTTCAAGGGACTTTGGGGTTTGCTTCTGACTTTGACGACTTGAACAGTTTGCTCAGTTTCCTCTCAGTAGCTGAGATTCCTTTACTTAAGGCCAAATACCCCATGGGGCTCATTAATAGACATAAAGCCCTAAGGAGATATTTCTCTTCCTTTCATTTTTTCAAGTCTTCGAGATTTCTACAGCTAATTGTAGCTCTTTCAGAATGTAGTTACAGAGGAAAATTGAAAAGTGCACCTAATTAAAATTAATTTAAAAGTGTATTTTTAATCAATTTTCAGTTTAAGGAAGACGTGATAGTAGGATTCTGTAATTGGTATAGATGCAGAGTGTCTCCTCAGCAGGTCTGGACAGGTAGGAACAGCAGTCCCTTGAGGTCTGACACTGTCCGGACAGCTTTGCTCCTCACCTCCTCTACCTCCTCATTGCTGTCTTTGTTCAACGGGGATTTGCATCCTGTCTTACCTCAGACTTCTCCACTCAAGTCTGCAGACAACTGTTACATCTCCATTGCACCATCTCCCACCTGCTTTCCTTAGAGAACTGCCTGCACACAGGCTCAGAAGGCCTTCTCCCATGGGCAAGGAAAGGAAAGGAAAGCAGGACCAAGTCTCATCAACAATAAAACACACTCCTCAACCGTGTGCTAAGTACAAGGTGTCTCTAATGAGGTTGCCTTTCGACAAGGGATAATACTATGAGAAATGTCTTAGATCAATACATACACAAAGGTAGGTATAAACCTAATAAAAGAGCTGGTGAGAGAAAACTAGACTACTGAAATTCTTTTAGTTGCTGAATCTCAAAGCAGTTGCACTGGTGAGAGTTGTCTGAATGGACAGGAAGGAGAAACATGGAGAATGATGGAAAAGGCGTTTGCCTGGGCAGTTGTCATCTGAAATGGTGACTTTAGAAATGGTCATTTTATCAGGACAGGTGAAAATCCATGAAAAGGCAGAGAAATCAAATACAGCGTGTGACAGGCAGAGTAGTGGTAATGCAGGTACAGAGGAAGATCACCATGGCTTTGGCAAAGACCCAGCTGGCCCCTGGCCTCACAC
The DNA here is from genome assembly GCF_034619465.1 of Leptosomus discolor. Classification (NCBI taxonomy): domain Eukaryota; kingdom Metazoa; phylum Chordata; class Aves; order Leptosomiformes; family Leptosomidae; genus Leptosomus; species Leptosomus discolor. The sequence continues at coordinate 593,174 of NW_028237764.1, forward strand.
CTCCTCAGCCACCATGGCCATCCCAAGCCCCTGCACAACCCAGCTCCAAGCTCTTGCTCTCCCAACTCCCCAGGCACCTGGGACCTCAGCAGCAGCTGCAAACCCAGGGGCTGCCTCCTGGCCTCCCATTTCCTCAACCCCCTGGACATCACAGGCACCTCCACCTGCCAGGACCTTGCTTCTGCCCTATCTCCTGCTCAGGCACAGGGGACATCACAAGCACCAGAACAAGCCAGCTGCCTGCTCCTGCTGGAACTGACACAAAGCCTCCAGTGACATCCCCAGCAGCGGCACAAGCCTGCTGCACACTCCTGCCCTAGCAGCTCCTGAGCCATCAGGGACAGCAGGAGGAGCTGCACAAGGCAGGGGCTGCTCTTCACCTGTCACCTGTGCAGCCACCTATGACGTCACCCAGCACGACCCATTTAGCTTAGTGTCCTGTTTTAATGTGAAGCAAGAACAGCAGGGGTAGCACTGACCCAAATATTCTTCATTTTCCTACCACAAAGGAACCTCAGAGCACTCCAGAGAGTCTGGCGGCTCTCAGCGACCCATGCAGTACTTTAGCCCTCCGGCAGCCTGTTCCAGGCAATAAAAGCCTTCATGTCTGAGCTGCGAGTGTAGTTTACTCACACGTACCTCACTCAAAAAACCAGAGGTGGGGAATGCTCCACTTGCACTTTTGACACTGACACTACCTTACGGAGCCCGTTACCACGTCTGCCTCAGCCAACCGCAGCTTCTTCAGAGCAGTCATGGGGGTGAGTTTTCCCCCAGAGAAGTTCTTCAGGCAGCTCACGGGATGTTTTACTTCATTGCGGTGCGTCACATGTCAGTGATTCACTCCAAAGGTTACGAGCTGACCACTGTTACACGCCCCACAAACGCAGACACTCCATAACAAGCAGACACCTGACTAGGATGAAAGATTCCACATTGAGGAATGATTAAGGCCCTGCCTGTAACCTCCCCTCTTACTACTGAATTTGACACTTTCTGGATGGATGAACTAAGGCTAAAAACGCGCTCTGCTACCAATTGGAACACGCACATAGTTTCTGTATAATAAAAAGCATTACAAAAGAAAGCTGACAAATCCTCCATATAACTGGGATTTGAGAAGCAAGCTTATACTGAATAAAGCAGAGCTTTCCTCCAAGATTTCTGATTCATAAGATCCATTTCTTACCAACAAATATATGAAGAAACTGTAAAGAAGCAGCTGCCTCAGTTTAATAGAAAGTTTAGAGTAGTCTTTAAAAAAAAAAATTCAACCAAAAAAACCTCACACTCGAGGATTTCAGGAAATAGATATTGTCAGCAACAAATCCAGTCCCTACAAACAGGAAGGCAGATACAGAAAGTGTGAGTCTGGTTACACAGAACATGACATGTTCTCAAGAGGAAACTTAAACATATTAAACATCAGTCGCTGAGATCAGCTGCTTGGGGACGGGCCCAGCAGCGGATCTCAGTGTTCAGGAGGTTTCCTGAGGTTTTTCCGGTTGTAGGGAAACGCCAGGGGAACGGTGAGACCCGCCTGGAGCCGGCAGCTCTTGCGGGGAGAGGCGGAGGGGCCGTCGGCATGGCCAGAGCAACGGCTGTCACCGGCTGTCACTGCCTGCCCACAACAGGAGCCTGTGGGGAGCAAAGGAGCGGAGCGAGCAGCTCCCGCGGCATTGTGCGGGGAGGGCGCTGAAGCTCCGCCAGTTGGAGAGGCCAAGGGCGCTCATCCTCCCTGACCCTCGAGGCAGAAGGGTGGGCACTCGTGGCAGAGCCAAGGCTGCAGCTCTGGCTGGACACTCTGCACCACCGGCCCCGGCGGGGACCAGTGCCTCCAGCCAGACGGAGCTGCTGAAGGGAGAGGCTGCGGTTCAGCCCTCAGCCTGGGGGAAGTGCCTAGACCTTCCTCCTGGGGAAGGGGTGGGGAACAAACGCAGCTGCAAAAGCTGTGCTCAGGTGGAGGACCTCCTGCGGCAGGTGGCTGAGCTGCAGGAGACGGTCACAAGGCTGCGGAGCACCAGGGAGGCAGAGAAGGAGAGAGCGAGCTGGATGCAGGGGAACGCAGCAGCGGAACCACAGCCTCTGGCCAAAGAGCCTGAGGTTCTTCCACCAGCACACCCAAAACCGCTCCCTCTGGCCAAAGAGCCAAAACTCTTCCACTGGCACACCCAAAATAGGGGGAAGCCAACCCTAGTGCGGATTGGGAACTGGTGCAGGGAAGATCTAGAAGGAGGAAGAAGCCTTCCTCAAAGCCTGAGATGCTCCTACAGAACCTCTTCATGGCTCTGCAGAATGAGGAGGGAAAGAAGGATGATGAGATAGACAACACCTCAGAGTTGGGGAAGGCGGATAGATCAGCTCCCCGAATTACAACAATTGCATCCAAGAAAATGCAACGGGTAACAGTAGTGGGAGACTCTCTTTTGAGGGGTACTGAGGCGCCCATTTGCTGACCCGCTGTCTAGAGAGTTTTGTTGCTCACCAGGGGCTGGGATTAGGGATGTCACAGAGAGTCTGTCTGACCTGGTACCTCCCATGGAGCACTCTCCATCGCTGCTGTTTCCCGTGGGCAACAGTGACACAGCCAGAAGCAATGTCAGGAGCATCGAGAGGGATTCCAGAGCCCTAGGAGAGGCAGTGAAGGACTCGGTGGCCAAGGTCATCTTTTCACCAGTCCTCCCAGTCAAAGGCAAGGGGCTTGGAAGAGACATCAGATTGATGAAAATCTATGAACAGCTGAAGGAGTGGTGCCACAGCCAGGGCTTTGGCTACTTAGACCATGGGACTCGCTTTGAGAAGCCTGGTCTCCTGGGGGTTGCTGGAGGACATTCTCTCGGAGAAGGGGAGAACATCTTTGGACAAAGCCTAGCCAATCTCGGAAGGAGGGCTTTAAACTAGACTGGCTGGGGGAGGGGATCCTCAATCCATCCCACTTCAAGGCCATGTGCCAGAAATACATGCCCTCTCCCTGGAGATGGATCCCAGGCCAACGAGAGAGCACATCAAGTGTAAGAGAATGATTTCCAGCCAGCAAGCACTCCAGCTGGGAAGTCGGCTTCAACAGGGGGAGGGACCCACATAAATGCCTCTATGCATCTCATGGAGCGTGGGGAACAAACAAGAGGCGTGAGAGATGTGTGCACATCTACAAGGCTGTGATGTTACAGGTACCAGTGAGAGGTGGTGAGATAGCTCCTGTAACTGGAATGCAGGAACAGATGGGTATAGGCTCTTTAGGAAAGACAGGCAGGGGTCCTGGTGGGCAGCAGGATGACCATGAGCCAGCAATGTGCCCTTGTGCAGTCCAGAGGTTATGATCTGGTGGCAGTTACAGAGATATAGTGGGACAGCTCACATGACTGGAATGTGGTCATGGATGGCTGTGCCCTTTTTAGGAAAGACAACCCAACAAGGCGAGGTGGAAGAGTTGTTCTTTACGTGAGAGAGCAACTAGAATGTATGGAGTTCTGGCCAGGAGTGGATGAGGAGATAGCTGAGTTTTTGGGTGAGACTCAAGAGGCAGGCTAGCATGGGAGATACTGTTGTGGGTGTCTGTTACAGGCCACCTGACCAGGATGAGGAAGTTGGTGAGGCCTTGTACAGGCAGCTGACAGCAGCCTCACAATCACAGGTCCTGCTTCTCATGGGGGATTTTAACTCCCCAGATATCTGCTGGAAGGCCTACACAGCCAGCCATTCACTACCCAGGAGATTCCTCCAGTACATCGGTGATAACTTCTTGATACAATGTTGGTGGATGAGCCAACTAGGAGGGGAGCACTGTTGGATCTCCTCCTCACTAACAAGCAGGGTCTGGTTGAAGCAGTGAAGGTCGAGGGCATCCTTGGCTGCAGCGACCATGAGATGGTGGGGTTCAGGATCTGGTGTGGTAGGACCAGAATACCAAGCGAGATCACAACCCTGGACTTCAGCAGGGCCAACTTTGGCCTTTTCAAGCAATTGTTAGGGAAATTCCCACGGGACAGGGTACTAGAAAGTAAAGAGGCCCAAGAGAGTTGTTTTTTATTCAAGGACCAGTTCTTCTAAGCTCAAGATCTGAGCATCCCAGTGGGTAGGAAATCAAGAAAGGGAGCCAGGTGACTTGCATGTCAAAACTAGGACGAGATGGGCAAACTCAAGTGGAAGAAGAGATTCTATAGATCTTGGAAGGAGGGGATGGCCAATTGGGAGCACTGTAAGAGTGTTGTCAGAGGATGTAGGGAGGCAACTAGGAAAGCTAAGGCCTCCTTGGAGTTAAGCCTTGCAAGGGAGGTCAAGGACAACAGAAAGGGCTTTTCCAAATACACTACAGACAAAACTAATACCAGAGGCAATGCAGGCCCACTGTTGAATGAGGAAGGTGCCCTGGTGACAGAGGATACAAAGAAGGTGGAGCTACTGAATGCCTTCTGTGCCTCTGTCTATACTGCTGGGAACAATCCTCAGGAGTCCCAGACCCCTGAGGCCCCAGAGGAAATCAGGAGAAAGGAGGAGTTTGCCTTGGTTGATGAGGACTGGGTTTGGGATCAGTTAAGCAAGCTGGACATACACAAATCCATGGGCTCTCATGGGATGCACCCATGGGTGCTGAGGGAGCTGGCGGAAGTCATTGCTAGACCACTCCTCCTCGTCTTTGGGAAGTCGTGGGGAACAGATGAGGTGCCTGAGGACTGGAGGAAAGCAAATGTCACTCCAGTCTTCAAAAGGGCAAGAAGGAGGACTCAAGTAACTACAGACCGGTCAGCCTCAGCTCCATCCCTGGAAGTCTTCAAGATGAGGTTGGATGGAACCTTGAGCAACTTAGTCTAGTAGGAGGTGTCTCTGCCATGGCAGAATGGTTGGAACTAGGTGATATTTGAGGTCCCTTTGAACCCAAACAATTACATGATTCTATGATACTATGTTTACATCATTGACTTCTGCAAAGTCATTGGGCATTAGTAACTGGTGTTTCTCTTCAATGTGGATCCATCTGTTACTTTTGGGAGACCAGAGGTGTCCTTTTCTTTGTTGCCCACTTGTTCTTCTCAGAAAGGGGAGGTGATAAGTCTTGGGTCTCCAGATAATGATGCAGCAATTTTATGGGAACATTGTTCCTGTCTCCTAATGCCTGTGCAATCTGGTGTGGAATTGTGGCATCAGAGGAGAGAAGTTAGCGGTGAGGAGATCCTGAGAGATGCCCTGAGGCAACCAGTCTCTGGGTGTCAGGGTGTGTGGGCAGGTCCCTAGGGTGGTTATCACCTCCCAGTGCCTGTGCTTTGAAGCCTGAAAAGGCAGGTAATCCCGCTCCATGGACACACTGCCTAACAGAAGGGTGTCTTGCCTAACCCAGTGAAACCCATTTAGTCACTGTTTGGTGCTGTCAGAACAACATGGTTGAGATATGGACCCAAGCCACCTCTGAGGATGCCATGACTGTGACATTGACATAACAATGGAGTACACCATGTTTGGGATGGGAACCCAAATGACACCTGAGGGAACCAGGGATGAGACAGGAAGACAAGCCCCAATTCAGTAATCACCCTAGCAGATGTCCAGATGGGCTTGAGATGGAGGGGTGGACTTGACCACTGAAGCCATTGCAGGTGTTATTCAGGAGTGTGACACATGCGCCATAGTCAAGTGAGCCAAGCGAGCAAAGCCTCTGTGGTGTGAAGGATGGTGGGTGCGATATCAATCCAGAGAGGCCTCACAGATGGGTTATATCACACTGCCACGAACCTGCCAAGGCAAGTGACATGTCCTTACTGTGGTGGAAGTGACAACCAGATGGTTGGCAACATGGCCTGTGACGCAAACCACCGCCCAAAACACCATCCTGTGCCTTGAAAAGCAAGTGCTGTGGCACCCCAGAAAGACCTGAGGCAGAGAGCAGGATTCCTTTCTGAAACACCCTCAGAAGCCCCTGGGCCAGGGAATGTGGCAATGATTGGGTGTGCCACATCCCCTGTCACACACCAGCCTCTGGAATGATTGACCGAGAGAAGGGACTGTTAAGGACAAGAGTGAGAGCAAAGGGGGCTGGGAAATACAAGCGGTGGGATGCAGAGTGGGCAGAAGCCACCTGCGTAGTTAATACGAGAGGATCGACTGACCGACCTGGCCCTGCCCAGACAAAAACCTGCCTATTGCAGAAAGAGATAATGTCCCTATAGTGCACGTAGGGAACTGTCCGGGAAAGACAGCACAGGTTGCTCCTTCCTCAGGAAAAGGCCAACCTGATTGTGGGATTTCTTTTCTCAAAGATGTGGGTGCACTGGGTTTATTTCTGGAAAATCTGATGTGTACCTGCAGTAGATTTAACCTGGGTAGAAAAAAACTCCCTATTTGAGTTGTACATTTTAGAAAGTTCTACAGCACATATCACCTAAATGAGCATTCTAAAAACCTGAGCAAGTGCAGCAATGATCCAACCTGAGCTGGTTTCATGACCAGTAACTCCACACATCACACCTCTCTTGTCCTCAGTAACCGCCATACCAAATGGAGCCCAAGTCATGGACAACATTAAATCAGTGGACACTTTATGGATCTTTTCATGGACATGTGAGAGGGATGACCCATAGATAAGGCAATAATAGCTGTCAGTCATGTGATGGGAAGGGGTGGTGGCAGATGAGGTGCTTTTGCACAGTGTGGGACTTGAGTATGAGAGTAAGGGGATGGAGAAGGGGTGGAGATTGGACTGGGTCTGGCTGGGCTGGAGATACATTTATTCATGGAAGATCCCAGCGTCTTGCGTTTGATTTGTGACCAAAACTATGCTGAGAACACAGTAATGTTGTGGCTGTTGCTGAAGAGTGTTTGCACAGCGTCAAGGCCTGCTCTGTTTCTGACTGTGCTCCAGCAGTGAATAGACTGGGGGGGTTAGAGTACAAGAGGTTTGGAGGGGACACAATCAGGGCAATGACCCCAAGTGACCATCTTTACCCACAAGTTTTCTTGCTTTTACTCTTCTTTCCTTTTCCGCTGTTCCACAGAGGTTGGAGGAGGGAGGTGTGCAAGCTGCAGGGTTGTGCCTAAATTCTTGCTGGGTTTAACACACAACATTTACAAACAAGGAAGAGCTGGCTAGGAATGGACAAGTCCAGGGGGAGAAGGTAGAGTTGAGGATACTGAGAAAAAGGGAAGAAAAGAAAGAACAGGGCTACTATAGGGCAGACTTTGTCCTGCTGATGGACCTTCTTAGAAGAACGGATGGGCTACAGCCAAGCAGAGAGGACAGGTCCAGAGAGCTGTTTGATACTCAAGGATCTCCTCTTAACAATCCAGAAAAGTCCACCTTGACATGCTGGAAGTCACATCAAGGTGGCAGGAGGCTGGCATGGCTGAGAAAGGAGCTGCTGGCTAAAACCAAGCATGAAGGGGAAGCCTAGAAAAGGTGGTGGGTGGCTTCCTTCCAGCCTCCTTGGTTCTGTGATTCTGGGAACAGGGTGACACACCAGAGCTCTTGGCAGCACTGTCCTCTTGCCACATGTCCCTCAGGCATTGCTCAGGCCTCTCCTGGGCACAGTCTGATCTGCACGGTGCAATGGCAAGCGCAGGTGTGGGACACTGTAGGACATCCTGTGGTGGAGACGCTCAAGGGCTCTGGCAAGACGAAAAGCCCCCAAGAGAGCCGAGGTCTTTCTCCCCTTGGCTAGGGCTGTTGTCTCAACCCCCAAGGCCTACCAGAAGACTCCTTCACCTTACGGCACCAGCACCTCAGTGCCTCCTCAGCCCACCCAGGACAATCTCAGAAGCAGAGGACCTTGGCCCTGCCCTTGGCACTGCACATCCCCACATCACCCTGCCCCAGGAAGAACCGTGAGGAATGGCTGAGGGACAGGGTCTGCCTTGCAGGGCCTGGGGTTCAGGGCCTGGTCTTTTGTCTTGATAAAGCACAGCAAGGTTTACTCATCATCTGAGCCACCTTCATGTTGCCTTTGCCTACCTGTCATCACTGCCTCACATTTTCCTTTTTAACCAGCCCCCAGGGAGACTTTGTCAGTAACCTCCCTCAGAGGAAACCATTAGCACTCCAAGAAACTTTAGAGTTTGCATCTGACTTTGACTCCTCGAGAGGTTTCCTCAACTTCCTCACAGTCTCTGTGATTTATGAACTTCACACTAAACCACCAGAGAGATGATTAAAAAGTTGTTGGGCTGTTGCTGTGCTGCTGATCTGGGCTGGGCTCCTGGGACAGAGAGAGCTCCTAGCAAGCAGGCAGAGCTGCAGGGAGACAGCTCTGCCCAGCAGCAGCTGCTCTGCCAAGCGCAGCAGGGCTGAGGGGGCTGCCTGTGGGCACCAAGGAGAAAGGAGCGGGGCAGAGAGAGGTTGAAGGCAGGGGAGAGGGGGAGGATGGCTGAGAGCTCACTGGAGGAGAACTCTTCCCAGCCTCTGACACAGTAAGTCTCTGGGTGCAGGGTGATGTGTCGGTGGCTCCTTGCAGGATCTCCTGAATGTGTGCAACCTCTGGGATCTGTCTGTGATGGAGAAGAGGAAGCCGGGCTGCAGAGCAGGGCTTCCCTCGTGCAGTGTGAGAGGGACAGGGCATGACGGCTGCCTTCTAGTGGGGATGGCTGTGGGGTGTGAAGGTGGGTGTGCAGCCAGGGGTGCCCAGGGCTGTCCTTCCAAGCTGTGTCTCTTCACCTCAGGTGGCTGTTACCTGGGGCATGGACTCTGTCACCAGCTGGCATCAGCACTCATCCTGCCAGGGAGTTCCTCACGGATCTGTGGGGGAAGCTGTGGGTGGAAGGAGAAATCCCCAGCAAAGTTGCATCTCTCCTGACACATAAACCTCTTCCTTCTGCAGATAAAAGGGACTGAGAGCAACATGCCTGGGATGTCACCAACATGGAGGTGCTGTGCTCTGCTGTGTAAGGAGAAGGCTTTCCCGAGTGCCAGCTGCCTTCCTCTCCTGTTCCCCATTTGCAGAAGGATCAGGGTATTGCTTTGTGGTTTTTTCTCCAATTCCTGCTGCTCCTGTTCTTGCTTTTGAAAGCTCTGGGTTTTGGGCATTGGACGTCAGGGGATTGTCTTAGATGCATTCTGAGACACTCAACGTTGGGGGCTTTGGATAATGTAGAGTGCAGTAACCTGAAACAAGGTGAGTCTCTCTTTAGGAGATGCTGGGCACTGTCTTTCGAGCAAGTGAGCAACTCCCTGGGCTGAAGAGCTTGAAGTGCCCTTCCCCCATGCTGGGAGCACTTCAGCAGCAGGGATGGGAACCCAGTGACAGGCCCATTCTCCCCCACAGGCACGCTGCTCTTATCATGTCAGGAGAGAGCCTGTAGACGGAAAATGATGGTGAGAAATATTCTCTCTTAGTCTACAGTGATTCCTTCCCAGACTTTGCTGTTCAGGAGAGCAGAGTTGGAAGGGCTGGGTCCCTCCCTGGGCTCTTCCCTCTCAGACACAGCAAGTCTGGGTGCTGACTCCATCACACTGCAATAAATAGGGACAATTGTCACACGGTCACCGAGGCAAATACCTCTCACTCAAGTGAAGCACCCATTGCCAGGAACAGCTATTGAATGCACGGGCTGTTTGACACCACTGCAATAGCACAGGTCTGACTTCTCTGGAGCCCATGGGTAGAGTCCCTGCTCGTCAATGCTGACCTCACAAAAAGGGACTGTCTGAAGTTCCCTCAAAAATGAAGCCATTGTGGGAGATATCTATGGGAAAAGGGATAAGACTGGTTCAGCGCAATCTGCCCTCACTTATCAATGACTTTTTCTCTTTCAGCAGTCCCTCATTCCTGCAATTAAATAATGTCCAATGCCAGCTCCATCAACCAATTCCTCCTGGTGGCATTTGCAGACAGACGGGAGTTGCAGCTCTTGACCTTCGGGCTCTTCCTGGGCATCTACCTGGCTGCCCTCCTGGGCAACGGACTCATCATCACCACTGTAGCCTGTGACCCCCACCTCCACACCCCCATGTACTTCTTCCTCCTCAACCTCTCCCTCATCGACCTGGGCTGCCTCTCCACCACTCTCCCCAAAGCCATGACCAATTCCCTCTGGAACACCAGGGCCATCTCCTACACTGGATGTGCTGCCCAGGTCTTTCTCAATCTCTTTTTTATTGCAGCAGAGTTTTATCTTCTCACCGTCATGGCTTACGACCGCTACGTTGCCATCTGCAAACCCCTGCACTACGGGACCCTCCTGGGCAGCAGAGCTTGTGTCCACATGGCAGCAGCTGCCTGGGGCACTGCTTTTCCCTATGCTGTGCTGCACACGGCCAATACATTTTCACTGCCCCTCTGCCAAGGCAATGCTGTGGACCAGTTCTTCTGTGAAATCCCCCAGATCCTCAAGCTCTCCTGCTCAGACACCTACCTCAGGGAGGCTGGGGTTGTTGTGGTCAGTGTCTGTTTATCCTTTGGTTGTTTTGTGTTCATTGTGGTGTCCTACGTGCAGATCTTCAGGGCCGTGCTGAGGATCCCCTCAGAGCAGGGACGCCACAAAGCCTTTTCCACCTGCCTCCCTCCCCTGGCCGTGGTCTCCCTGTTAGTCAGCACTGCCATGTTTGCCTACCTGAAGCCTCCCTCCATCTCCTCCCCATCCCTGAACCTGCTGATGGCAGTTCTGTACTCGTTGTTGCCTCCAGCAGTGAACCCCCTCATCTACAGCATGAGGAGCCAGGAGCTCAAGGACGCCCTGAGGAAACTGATGACTGGTTTCTTTGCAAAAGCAGCAATGAACTGCCCATCTTCCTCTGCCTATCACCAGTAATGGAACTCATTACCGGCCCAGTCTGTCTTTGATGAATTGTTTGCTTTGGTTTCTTGGCGTTTTAGCTTTTCTAGGCGGTATGAAATATTTCATTAAACTAATGTCCAAGAAAATGTTATCATTCCTCGTCCTATTTCTATGTCAGTGTCTGCCTGTCTTGTGTGCTCCAGAGACTTTGTGTAAATAAGGAGCTGTGCTCTCCGTGTGTTTAATCCAAATAAAGGACCCTGCACTGACTTATTTGTCTGAGTTCCTTTCTGCAAGATCTTCTGTGGAGCTGCAGGGGAAGCATCTGTGTGCTGAGGTGGAGGGGACAGTAGCCACCCTGAGCTGGGTCTGCCTCTCAGCCTCACCAGCGTGGCTATGGCCACCACAGCCCACTTGCTCTGCAGAGCAGCACCAGCAGTTCAGGGTCTGTGGGGAGCCTGGGGAGGGGGTGCAGGAATGGCCGTCCAGGTCAGCAGAGATGAGCTCTGTAGGGAAAAGTCTCTGTGGGGAGATGGGCTGTCCCGGGAGAAGAGCAGGGCACCATGTGTGTGTGTGCAGGGGGGACATGGAAAGAGAAACCCTTTGGTGTGGGTGGCAGCTCAGGTCAGGCTGCCCTTTCCCTGGGGCAAAAGGACCTTCCTGAGGATCCCCCGGGCCACTTGTCTCCTGCTGTCCTGGGGAGCAAGTTTGGCACGTGGGGCTGCAAAGTGCCCGCGGTGGGGATCTCCTCAGCATGCCGGCTGGATGAATGTTCTCAGTGGCCTATTTCTTGCTCTGGGTCGTGAAGGATGCGCAGAGCGGTGTGGAGATTGAGGGCACGGACTCCGATTGGGGATAAACCAAAGACCTTTATTGTGTGTTACAGCATCAGTATATACTTTCTCTACTAACACACGCACCACTAAGCAAGCTGTGATTGGTTCACGGGCACTGTCCATGCGCCACTACCACTAGCACCATTGGGTGCTGTCGTGCAGGCTTGAGTTCCTCTCCTATCTAACGGTGAGGATCTCTTTACTTTTGTATTATCTTTACTCTTGTTCAAGGCTCAGGGCAGGAGCTGCCTGAATCCTGTTAATTCTTCCCATCCCTTCTCTCCTTGTTCCTCCTCAGTGCAACAGTGCCTGGCCGGCTTCCAAAGGTCGCCTCTGACTTACTCCTATGTCTCCCCCTCCTTTGCTTACAACCAAGACAGCTGTGACAGTCATATGTTAAACGCTTAATACATTGCAGGAGACATGGTATACAGAGAAGGATATGTAGGAAGAGAAGCAGACAGACTAACAACAACTTAATAAGTGATTTAAACCAGCTAACAAAACCCCATCCCTCTAAAAGCTCATTCAGCCATTTCCATGTTTCATCAACCCATAGCTTGAGAACTCCGACCTTCAGCATCTGGATACTTTTATGGATTGACTCGGAGTGATCTGATAAATTCATGCAACACATTCCTTCAAAATCCTCACATCCATGACTTGTGCTAAAAGCAAAACACCAATAGCTGTACGATTTTGCAGCATGACATGCCCAACTATTACACAGGCTTCTGTAGAACAACTGCACTGGTGCTCGCTCTGAGTGACCAGTTACAGATCAAAGGAAACACACGTGACCAAGGCAAAGTAAAGCAAACACAGGAAAACAAGCTCAGCACCTGTAACTCAGACTATTCCTAGCTAGCAGGAATCCACTTCTAGAAATCTGTCAAAGGCTTTTATATCTTTCCTTTTATCTTTTTTTCTTTTTTTTACCCTTTTTCTCTCTTTTTTCTTTTTTTTCCCTCTCTTTTTTTCTTTTTTTTTTCTTTTTTTTTTTCCTTCTTTTTTTTTTTCCCAATTTTCTTAGCAACAGACTTCCCTCCCGCCCCCCGAAAATTGACCAGGGTGGGAGGGGCAGGTCCATACTGCAGTGTTTTTGGAGGGGAGGGGGGAGGTCGTTTTTTGGGGGGTGGGGGGATGAGATCCATTTTTGGGGGGAGGGGGAAGGGTTGGGGTGACCCCAGGTGTGATGCCGGGGGTCCCCTTTCCCCCGCCATGAGCCTTCGGCATCGTCCTTGTCCTCCTTCCTCCTCGCCGGGGGTGGGCAATGGGAGGTGCTCAGCCAGGCCATGGGTGTCGGGGCCGCAGGGGTCGGGGCCGGCCGGCCCTGGCAGCTGAAGAGGAGGACGCTCTCACTGGGCGCGTCTCTCTCTGCCACACCAGGCAGACACCGTGGGAGCCGGCGCCGCCACCAGCACCAGCTGAGCCACCTTCAGCCGTGACAGCGTCCCATGGAACCAGGGGTACTCGGAGAGGGGGTACTCCAGGGGGTCCATCTGGCGCCTGTACTTAACCAGCAAGGCACGCAACATTTCCAAGTCCCCCTCTTCCCAAGCCTTGGGGCGAAATTCGTCCCATATCTCAGGGGAATAGATAGTACATGAGTCCACTCCGGGGCCTGCGATCCTGACCCACTTCAAGATACACTTAAGTTGGGACTCAATTTTGGCCTCTCTCTCCTGCACATTTCGTTCCAATTCACTTTTTAAACTATTGAGATTCTTGCTTTGTTTATCCAGCTGCTCCTTCAGATTATTTAGATCTTCATGACAGTCTTTTCCTCCCCAGACACAGAGGTACCCATTCTGCCCCATTGCTCACCCCTGTCCTGCAGAGAAGATTAATGTGACTCCGCGATCCTGCTTCCTTTCAGCAGCCTGGGGAGTTCAACGGGGTTGCCACTGGATCAGCTACTCCTTAAGTTACATACCCAGCCGCTCACCTTTTTTCCTAGGTGATTACTTGTCCGGACGGCAGCTCTCAATCCGCTGCTTTATTCGTTCGGCTGGGCTCTCCACCGGTCGCTCACTGCCGCGATTCAAGTCCCTGTTCGGGCGCCATTTGTGGAGATTGAGGGCATGGAATCCGATAGAGGATGAATCGAAGACCTTTATTGTTTGCTACAGCATCATTATATACTTTTCTCTACTAGTATACGCGCCACTAAGAAAGCTGTGGTTGGTGTACAGGCATTGTCCACAGGCCACTACCGCTAGCCCCGTTGGCTGCTGTCCTGCAGGTTTGTGTTCTTCTCGTGTCTAATGGTCTGCACCCATTTACTTCCCTGTTCTCTTCCTTTGCTCTTGTTCAAGGCTCAGGGCAGGAGCTGCCTCAATCCTGTTACCTCTTTCCATCCCTTCTCTCCTTTAAAGCCACCACACCAGCAGCAGCACATACACAGCTGGGAAGACAGTGGGTCCCATCCCATTCCCCTCTCAGGCTCATCTGGGGTGAAGGTCATGAAGGGGCCTTGCATCCCCTGCAGCATCAACCCATGGATTTGGTTCACTTTGGTCCTTCCCCCTGATATGTTTGTCAGTCCCGTGTTGCAGACTAAGAGATCTCTGTGGCTGCTCACGAGCCGCAGACATTCTCTGTCTCCCTGGGCACGGCTGAGTTTAACCGAGGTGTTGCGATGTGTTTCGATGGCTGCAGGGCCATTTGCAAGCCCTCGCGTTGCTCTTGTCTTTGCAAACTCCTGCTTCTGCTCTGTGCTCGTGTTCACCTGCTGGGGAATGGCTCCTCTGCCCATGCTCAGCCTCACCATCTTGTGTGCCACCCGACCCTCTGTGCCCAGTGCAGAGACTGCTTCTTCTGGGGCATCATCCCTTTGCTGAGAGGAGCCCGCACGGGCACCAGCTACTATGAACCAGGAGCGTTGCTCTCTCCTCCGCTGTGCTGCTGAGCTCCTTCACAGGGACTGCTGTGGTTTATGCCTCCATGATAGGCACCATCCTGAGGATAACCTCTGTGCAAAGCCACAATAAGGCCTTCTTCACCCGGATATCCTTCGCCTGCATATCCTCTGTTTCTTCACTCTGTATCTCATATGGTGGCTGTGTGTTGGACAATGCAGGGCCTGAACAGAGTCTGTCTGCAAATCTGTAGGTTCCCCTAAGGAGGTGCCTTCAGGAGAAGAATAATTTTAGACAATTTAGGTGTCACCCAACAGAGTAAGAAGACACCAGCCCTTGAGTGTGTGAACTGACCCAGAAAATGGAAACTGGGGCGGCCACGTCTGATTCACCGCTTCACCACGCTCAAATTGCTGGAGGTGACTGAGCTTGAGATTTTGCTCAAATGCAGCCGGTGATTCAACCTCAGAAAGTTTTCCAGACAAACCCAGTGCAGAGCTTCCCCTCTGCCAGACTAGAGGCAAAGAATAAGCCGGGCATTTGGGATGTAAGACTAGCCTGAGCCCCAAGCTGAAATGTCGTGCCAACGTGGAGCACCACCCTATGTTGAAATTCCCATTTTATTCCTTGGGTAATGCTACCCATTCTGCCCTGGGACAGAGCCTGAGGGGACAACACAGCCTGTGGAGAACTTTTGTTTCACTGCTTCAAACCCACCAGCTCCTCCCCTCACTCTCCTCCCCTTGCGTTGTGAATCATCCTGTGTCTGGTCTCATCTGCTCTGCTCCTTTCTATGTCTAAAAATAACGGTGAAGATGAAGGGAAAAACATTGGTCGTTATTATGTATACTTTTCTTGTGCTTCCTTCTGTTAGATTCGTATTTTGATTTTAAAAAATAATAACTGGGTACATCCGAGATTTGAGACTTGAACAGTGAGTGTCTTCGACTGTGCTGCAGGTGCCTGTGAGAACTTGTTTCCCAGAGGCTCCCTCTATACTCAATGGAGACAAGAGAAAACACTAGAGGCTGGGTCCTCCCAGCCTATAACTGGCATGCAAAACAAAGCTTACAAATCTCTTCCAGACACCCTTGCTCTGTGTTTAGGTCAGGACATTTGAGGGTAATAGCAATGAGCAGCTGTTTGGAAACAACTGCATTTGAGTGCAGGCGGATGTCAGATGAGACTGTGTGGAACCACAGAAAATTTCAGTCACTATTTAGAGTACTAAGGAAGACAAGTTAGACTTGGTCCTTGTTCCCCCTTCCCACCCCTGTCCTCTCCTGAAGAAACAGAGAACAAGAAGCCATGGAAGATAGTGGGGGATTACAGAAGAGATACTTGATATTACTTATTTTAAAATCAACAGATTCTCGGGGATTCCTAGCCCAAAAAGGCAAGTATGGAAAAATAGAAAGAACAGCTTTCAACATACAGATTTGATTTGATTTCATTTGTTTTGATTGTTTAGTATTTGTGCAATAGGAGAGGAGAGTTTGGCACATAAGTGTGACAGACGTTTGGAGGATTTGGGATTACCTAGGAACGGAGTGAAATAGCTAACAGCCTCTTTAAAATGTGTTCTGGAGAAAGAAATCCTTTGTGAGTGTTTGGAAAGGGCAGAAAAGAGACAACAAATTCTATGAGGACTCCCACTGAAATGCGAAACAGAAAAATTTAGGTGGGAGAAATGCTTGAAGGACTGTCTCTGTCTGTGTCATATAGGAAGACTGCAAGAAAGGAAAGCAGCAGAGAAGGAAGGACAGAACTTTTCTCTCAGAGGGTGAAATTATCACAGTTGGTTTTTGCCAGGTTCCTGTCTCCTCAGGATGAACTGAAATTGAGCATGGGAGCAGAAAACAAAACTGCAGTTACTGAGTTCGTCCTAGAGGGTTTCTCAGGGCTTGACCAAAGACTACAGCTATTTCTCTCTCTGGTCCTTCTGCTCGTCTACCTGACAACAGTGATGGGGAATGCGACCATCATTTTCCTGGTGTGTAAGGATCACCGCCTGCAAACCCCCAGGTACTTTTTCATCAGCAACCTGTCCTTCCTGGAGATCTGGTTTACATCCTCCACAAGCATCAAACTCGTTGTGATCCTGGCTTCTGGGAGGAGAAGAATCTCCCTAAGCAGCTGCTTTGCCCAATCCTATTTCTATTTTGCCCTGGGCTGCACAGAGTTTGCTCTTCTGGTTGTCATGTCCTTTGACCGCTATGTTGCCATCTGCCAGCCTTTGTGTTACGCTGCCATCATGAAGCCTCAGCTCTGCATCCGCCTGGTTGTTGCTGCTTGGGTCATGAGCATCACACTCATGAGTTACCTTCTGGTCCTCCTCTACGCGCTGACTTTCTGTGGCTCCAACAAGATCCACCATTTTTTTGGTGACAACTCCCCCTTGTTCAAATTGTCCTGCTCTGACACCAGCCTGCTTTGGAAACTAGACTCTTTTTTATTGCCATTTGTCGTACTGGGTTCCTTATGTTTAACTCTGGCATTTTACATGGGCATCCTTCTCTGTATTCTACACCTTCCAGCAGCCTCTGGGAGGAAAAAAGCTTTTACTACATGTTCTTCCCATCTCACCACCTTGGCCATTGTATATGGGAGCTGCATTGCTCTCTATGTGTGTCCTTCCGAAGATGTTTCCTTGCAGACAAACAGAATCGTAGCTTTGCTGAACACCATCCTGTACCCGTTCTTAAATCCATTCGTCTACAGCCTTAGAAACAAGGCTGTGATGCTGGCCCTGAACAAAGCCGTTGCCCGTGCAACAGTACAGCTTTTCCCCTCGTCATGATGCCTTTCTGGACAGTGATTCCAGCGACCTGCTGTCACCTCTTAAATGATACATGTGCATATGTATGTGACCTCCAAACACAGATGCCTTGGGAGGCTGAATTTCTTGTGGGATTGTGTCAGGCTAAGTGATACGAAGCTCATCTGTACAGTCAAAGAAAGCATTACCAACGGCAGAAGGAGTAGCTCAGCTAATACCCTGCCTCAGCTCTCCCAGACCCATCCCAGGAGAGCCACCAGCTCATCAAGAGCCCTTCTCTGCAAACTAAGAAGAGCACAGAGGCACAGTGGCAGATGAGAACCCAAATTACAGGCTCCTGAGGCATGAACAAGTTGTCCCAGCTCCTTCCAGGGCTGCCCTGGGAGAGCCATCAGCCCCGTTTCCAGGTGTCAAACCCATCAAGAGGAGTCACTGAGAGCAGCTTTCTGGATCACCACTTGGGCTAAGGGGACTGTTGCCTGGAGGTGGAGGACACCTTTTGGGATGCAGGGCAGGAGCATTTTTGGATTGCACAGGACGTATTATGGGAAGTTTAGGGGAGGCCCTCGACCAGTGTAACCTGTTCTGTCTTCTCATGAAACTTTATTTCTAACTCTTTCCTGGGTGAGTCAATCTCTCCTCTGTGTGAATCTATGAGCACAGGGGTGTGAGTGCAGCAACTGCAGCAGGACGAGGGGGTCAGACAGCCCTTGTGTCATTTGTGCCAGCAACCGAGAGACCGGAGTAAATGGACGTCAGAGTTTGCATGTGGGTGTGTGTGTGAGACTGAGGTGGTCTGTACCAACATCTGGAATGGGACTGTAGCCTCAGGGGCTCATACTGAGGAGACTGAGTGTCAAAGCCCGGGTGCTGGAGGGATCCACCCTGTACAGGTACCTCTATAGAACAGAATGGTTCAGTAGGGAGGGGGCTACAATGATCATCTAGTCCAACTGCCTGACCACTTCACCTCTCACCAAAAGATAAATCCTGTTCATAAGGGCGTTGTCCAAATGCCTCTTAAACACTGACAGGCTTGGGGTGTCAACCACCTCTCTAGGAAGCCTGTTGCAGGGTTTGACCACCCTCTTGGTAAAGAAATGCTTCCTAATGTCCAGTCTAAACCTCTCCTGGTGCAGCTTGGAACCATTCCCACATGCCCTGTCACAGGCTATCAGGGAGGAGAGCTCAGCCCCTCCCTCTCCACGTCCCCATCTCAGGAAGCTGTCGAGAGCAATGAGGTCACTCCTCAGCCTCTTTATTTCCAAGTTACACAAACCCACTCTCCTTAGCCGTTCCTCATAGGACATGCCTTCCAGCCCTGCCACCAGCTTTGTTGCCCTCCTCTGAGCACCTTAAGTAAATTGTGGGGCACAGAAGTGCACACAGTGCTCAAGGTGAGGCCACACCAACGCTGAACAGAGTGGGATAATCCCCTCTTTGGGCTGGCTGGTTCTACTCTGTTTGATGCACCCCAGCTTCCAGTTTGCCCTCTTGGCTGATGGGGAACCTTCGAGACTCCTGTTGAGCCTGCTGTCAACCAGCACCCCCAGATCCCGTTCTGCAGGGCTGCTCTCCAGCCAGTCCTCTCCCAGTCTACACTTGTGACTGGTGTTCTTTCATCCCAGGAGTCGAATCTGACATTTGTTCTTGTTAAACGCGGTGACAACTCTAGGTCATGGATACAGGTATTAAATTGAACAGGACCCAGAAAAGGTCTGTGTGTTCCCCACGTACGTCCCAGTATGTATCCTTGCTAAGTCCATACTGCCTGCATTTGGACACATTCTTCTCTTTTAGGGGCCCAGGAACATCACCCAGGAGGACTCTAATTGATGGCACACTCCTCACCAAAACGAACTTTTAGAATCATAGAATCATGAATAGATTTGGTTGGAAGGGACATTCAATGGTCATCTAAAGACACTGAAATCATTTAGTCCAAACCCCAGCTGAGGCAGGGCCAGCTGGAGCAGGTTGCTGAAGACCTGGTCGAGGTCGGTTGATGGAGACTCCACCAATCCACTGGGGCACTCTGTTCCAGTTGTTGACCACCCTTCCAGTCAAAAAGCATTTACCTGTTTCAGACAGAATTTTGTGTCTATATATCTGTGTCCATCACCCCCTTGTCACTGGGAACTACCAAGAAAAGTTTGGCTCCCTGGTCTTCATGCCCTCCCATCAGGTATTCCTATACATTAATAAAATCCCTCCAAGCTTCCTTCTCCAGACTGAACAGTCCCACAACTCTCAGCCTTAACACCTATGAAAGCTGCTCCAGTCCCTTAAACCAGCTCTGTGGCCCTTTGCTGGACTTGCTTTAGTAGATCAGCAACCTCCTCGCCCTGGGCAGCCCAGCACTGGACACAGCACTCCAGGTGTGTCCTCACCAGTGCTGAGTGGAGGGGAAGGGTCACCTCCCTCCACCTGCCAGCATCGCTTTTCCTAATGCAGTTTTAACCTAATGTTTCTCTACCCGTCCCGACTGGAATGGCCTGACTTGGGTAGAAGAATATTGAGGGAGACCACGGCAAGGGTTGGGCTGAAGCTGAGGCAAATGGCAGCCACTTTTTATCTGCTCGTGCACAAGTGCAGCTGTCAGGTTGGTGAGGCACGAGTGACCCTTGGAGAGTCCATGTTGACAGTCACTCTCCCGCAGGTGCTCAGAACTGTCACCCATGAGGACTCTCAGTGATGTCACACTCCTCCCCAGCGTGAGCTTGTACAGTCTGGGGTTCCCTGGGATGCACTTTCGGCCTCTTTCAAAGATGGATGTTTGTCCTCTCTCAGAAGAGACCTCTGCCATTCCCATGACCTTTCCAAAGGGATATTCCAAAGAAATATCCATCTTCCCCTGTGAGGTCACTAACACTGTTCTTCCTGTTCTATGGTGGATCTTATTTCTTTAATCTTTCAGATATTTGCACCTGTTCAGGATACAATGACCATTTCTGAAGTCATCTTTTCAGATGCAGACTGGCCAGATCATTACTCTCTGGTTTCCTCCTCCCCTTAATCTTTGTTCATTCAGATGCCTCTCACCTATGTTGCTGTTTTGAGCTTCAGGTAGTAAAATCGTACATGTCTTTCAACAGTCTAATTGTGTCCTTAGCCAACTCTTTCATTGTCTTTGTTTCTAATTATCTTGTATCCACCTACTGTAGATATTTCTCCTCAGATTATCGCTTGTAGGAAGTTCAAGCTCATTAGAGACAGCTCGGACAGAGCATGTGCTTGCAGAGTGTGTTTTATTGTTCATGAAACTTCATCATGGTTCTCTACACATCAGGAACAGTTCTTCTGTGCCTGTGTGCAGCCAGGTCTGTCAGGAGAGCAGGCAGGAGGTGATGCAATGGAGCTGTAACATCCAGCTGCAGAATGCAGTGGAGAAGGCTGATGTCACAAAAAGTGATGCAGGTTCCAGGGGACAATGAGGAAAACTATGGGGTTGGGGAGGTGAGGAGCAAGGTTATCCATACAGTGTCAGACCTCAAAAAAATGCCTTTCTGATCAGTCCAGAACTCCTGAGGAGACCCTCGGGATCGTTAGCACTTAGAGAATGCTGCTCTAACCCCTTCTCTGAAAGAAAAGGCAGAAGGTGTAACCCTTAAAAAAAAAAAAAAAAATTCTTAGATGCACTTTGAAAACTTCCTCCTGAACTACACTATGAAATAGCTCCAGTTATCTGTGCAAGTTTTGAAGACTTGAAGAAAATGACAAGGTAAACAGCTCATTAGGGCATTTGGGGCTCATTCCATGACCCTCAGGTACTGAGAGAAGTCTGAAGAAACCTCTCCAGAAGTCAAAGTCAGAAGCAAAGCCCAGAAGTCCCTTGAAGCCCTGACTGGCCCCCCTGAGGGCCCTTACTGACAAAGCCTCCCCAGGGCCTCCTTAGAGCAGATCACTGGAGGCCATGCTTGCAGGCAGGCCAAGGCCCTGTGCAGGGGGCTGGAATGCTGAGAAAACCCTTTGCTTTGCTTTAGGAAGCAGAAAGGCCAAGCCCTGACCCTCAGGCCCTGCCAAGGCCCATCCTGACACCCTCCAAGTTCCATCTCACCAGCCTCGCTGGCAGAGGCAACTGCTCTAGCCAAGAGGACCAAGACCTTAGGCCTCTTGGACCTTTCAGCCTTGCTACAGCCCTTGGCCATCTCTCCTGCAGCCTGTCCTACCCTGCCCCAAGCCTGCACCTCTTTCCCTTCAGGCTGTTGACACCCTGCTTGCTTTCCCACCCAGCTCTCACCCCACCATTTCTACACCTTCCCTCATGTCTCTCAACTTCCGCTGGCCATTCCTTGAAACACAAAGCCATAGGCTGATCCAGACCCCCTCTTGGTGACCTCTTGCACCACAAGGCTACCCTTGGAGTGGCATTTCTTTTGTTCTCCCCTCCAGTCTGAACCTTCCAAGCTGCACTTTGTGGAGCTTTCCTTCTCTTCCCACTACCAAGAAAATCTCCATCAGCTCTGAAACCACCCTTCAAGCAGGTGCACGCTCCTCCTGTAGTGCCCTGGTACTTCACTTCAGCAGGTTAAAGAAGCCCAGAACCTTCATCCTCTCTGCACAGGCTCCAAACTCCAGCCTGGCAGATCTCCTCGGCAGGCTTTCCTTTTCCTCCCCATTCCTCCAGGCAAGGCAGCCCCAAAGCCAGACTCTGGTCATCCAGATGTGGCCACAGCAGTGCCGAGCCAAGGGGGATTACAGGTCCCTTGTCTGGGTGGCCACGCACCCCCTAACGTAGCCCCGTCTCTGCAGCCCCATCTGCAGCTGGACTTCCACACGGTGAGCGTGTACCACCGGCTCCTATGGCATCCCTCGTAGTGCCCAGGCCCTTCTCCTCAGGGTCTTGGCTTTGCTGCCCAACTGTATTTTCTGGTTTTGTGGGGCAGCATTGAGTGCCTTCTCCTTGTTGCTGTGGCCCATGACCTCTGCACAGCCCTCTGTGACCCCCTGCACTATGCCCTCATCATGAGCAGGGGTCTCTGCATCTGGCTGGTGGTGGGGTCATGGCTGACTGTCTTACCAGTGCAAGTAGGACAGACCCACCAGGAGTTCACTTTGCCCTTCTGTGCATCTCGTCACCTTCAACACTTTTTCTGTGACCTCCCCCCTCTGCTGGCACTGGCCTGTGCAGACACTTTCTGGAACCAAGGGATGCTGTACACCATCATCCTGGCATTCGGAGTCCTTCCCTTCTCCTTCATAGTTGTGTCTTACGTTAAAATTACCAGGGAAACTCTGAAAATACCTTTGGCTCTGGGCAGACACAAAGCCTTTTCCACCTGCTCTTCCCACCTCTGGGTGGTGACGCTCTGCTACGGCTTGGCCACAGTCGTCTACTTAAAGCAACGGTCAAGGGATTCCATAGGCACCAACAAATACCTTGCCCTGCTTTACACAGTTGGGACCCCCATGTTTAACCCTGTCATCTATAGCCTGAGGAATAAGGAAGTGAGAATTGCCTTGAAGAGACTCCTCTGGACAAAGTGATACTACAGAGTATGCAAAAGAGTCCCAAATAGTACCAGAACTCTCCCTGGGGTACGTGGTGGCCTGAATAAAGCACCCCATACTTGCTCCAACAAAACCCTGTGTCCAGCCTGGCTTTCATCTTCCTCAAGAAGGGGAAAGGTCTCCTGAGGCCTTCCTGTTATGCCATGCCCCACCATGACATCTTTGTCCTCCAGAGCATCTTCGGTGTCCCTCTATAGCTTAACGCCAGTAGCTACTTCAAGCTGTGCCTGACCAACCACACATTAAAGGGAAATCATCAAAGGATGGTCAGTAGTCAATGGGGCACAGAGGGTGAAACAATCGATGAAGGGATGACTGCCCTCAGGGCTGAGAAATCGCTTGATGGACCCCACAGACTATCTACGATGTCCCTGCGTGGAATCAGCTGTAAAAAGTTAAAAGACATGAAAGTCATGTTCCCCTGCTATGATCTCGTCCATGTAGTTGTCTAATGCTTTCTAACTTGACATAAAGAATAAAAAACCCCAATCACCAGGGGAAGAGTCCAGCACTGGAATAGACCTCTGGAGTTTGTGTTGGTTGTGCTTTAACCCCAGCCGGCAAGGTTTCCCGGGAGGGACTCTCCAGTATTCACCACAGCCACACATGCCCTTGGGGCAGTTGACCTTCTGGCACTCATGAGGGGAGGCAGCTCAGGAACACGTGTGTCTGCTAGAACCGAGGCTCCAAATTCTTCTTTGCAGTCGGGGGCTAAGGCTGGATCGAGCTGCACCGACGCTCCTCTTGGAGAGGAAGTTTAGAAAGTGAGGGGGGCCTGTCTGGACCTCACGATTCAGCGGTGGGTCTTCCTGGACTCTTCTAAAACACAGGGAGGGATCTCCTTCACCTGGCCTGAGGGAAGGGATTCAGCTGTCTCAAGGGAGGCATCTCATCCTGGGTCTGTAGTCCCCAGGGCTAAAAGAGGAGTTAGCTCCATCCCATGCCCACCACAAACCCGCAGGAGGGGGGATCCCTCTTGCCTCCGTTCAGACGTGCACAAGATAGGCTCCTGCTCGTGAGCTCCTTGTCTCAGCTCCCTTGCTCGTTACTGGAAATGGAGGGCAGGAGGAAGGTGCTCAGGCACAGACACTTGGTGACAGATTTGGTGCCAGAGGTGACCAAGATGCATGCTGGTGACTGCAAGCTCTGATGGAGCAGTTCCTAGGCACAGGGCAGCATCTGGGGGCATCTCCTTAGAGGCTGGTGGGAAATTCCATTGGCCAACTTAAAAGACAGAAAGTGCCCATGGGCAGGACCGCAGGCAGGACCACGGGCAGAACCTGTAACTATTCCCTATGTCCAGGGCATCCTCTAGAGGTATTCAGTTGATCAAACGGAGCCATGTGGCACAGGCAGAGCCAAGTCTCTCTCTTTCTCTTCTCCACCAGCTCTATTTTCTCTATGTCTTATGAGTCTAACGGCAGTTGTCTCCTGTGCATCCCTTCATTGCCTGCCCTAATTCGGGGCAGCTGAACCTCAATTTAATATCCAAATACAGGCCCATAGTGCTCCGGGAGGTGCAAGAGCTCCCCAGCACAACTGCAGGAACCTGACACGGACAGCACAGGTCCAACCCAGAAACCCTGCCCCCATTCAGACTAGCTGAGTGACAGGCACCACCCAGGACACCTCAGAGTCAATGCCTTTGGGCCAGTGACTGAATCCCACCCCTGAAGTCACCTCAGGGGTCTCCTGTCTCTATCCAGTAAATGTCGGGCAGAGTGTGAGTACAAAGCTCATCGCAGCAGGGTCTTCGCTCATGGCCATTCCTTCTCCAACTCTGCTGGTTCTTCTCTCCTCCAGTGTGTAACCGTCTCCTCGATGATACAATCACAGATCAGGCGAATGGTTTTCACAGTGTGCCTGAGTCACAGCATGTCCACATCATGGACATTTTCGACTTCATGTCTTCCTTCCTCAGGTCAGCTTCCCCTCCACCACAGGCCCTTGGGGCTGCAGAGACACAACAGACAACAAACCCCTCTCCTGTTCAGACTGCACAGCCCTGCTCTGTTTCTCTCTGCCCTTGAGGAGAGCAGGTTTTGCTCTCTTTGTGGGCACCTCCTTTCCTCTCCACACTGCCATCTACCATCCAATCTAGAACATTTGGTGTGAGGCAGAGAACCCATTTAAGTCTCCTTGCAGGCTTGAATTACCTGGCATTCACTGGAAGGGGACCACAACAACATGCAAACAGTCTTGGAGGTTTCTGGAGGGGCTTGGGACACAGGTGTTTATAGCACAGCTGCCAGCTTGGTCAGCAAGGGTGACGCTCATCTGCATCTGCTGCTTTCAAAGAAGGAAGAGCTGGGCATGGGTGTGAAAACCTTTCCTGTCATGACCACGGAAGCATGGCGTCTCCACTCCTAAGCAGAAGGAGAATAGAAGAGTGCAGATGCAAGACCTCAGAGGAGCAGACTTTGACCAAGCCTTGTGAATTTTAGGGCAGGAGCCCATGTGAGCAGCACAGAAGGGCAGCAATGCTCAGTCTAGCTGGTGTTCAAGGACAGTGTCTTTCAAGCACAAGAGAGTGCGCACCAAGAGTCAGGACAACAAGCAGAGCTGTCAGGTGAGAAGCTTGGGGGAACAGGAGAGTCACAGGGAAGCTACACAGAAAAAAAGGAAGCCTACAAGAGGTGGATGCAAGGATCGAAAAAAGGAGGAATGCAGAACTCCCTTTTGTTTTAGAAAAGCCAGAGCTCCTGTGAGGCTGACACTTGCAAGGCAATTCAAGGGCACAATGATGAGCAGTTACTGCTTCAGGAAGAGTTGAAGAAGAACTGCAGATAATGTGTGGCCACTGCTGAATTTCCTCAGAGTAGATGTAGAGAGATCTGATGCATTTTTGGCCTTTGTCTTCACCAGCAAGGTCTTTCAGTTCTGTGTGTCTAAGAGGCAGAAGCCCAGAAACAATCCAACAGTGACAGAGATCAAGTCAAGTGTTACTTAGGTAAGGTCAGCCCAACCCTTAGGAGCCCATTGGAGCAGACAGGATGAGGCCAAGGCTGTTGACAGACCAGGCCAGTGCCACAGCAGGGCTACTCTGGTCCAGTTGGAAGGTCTCCATGACTGGAGAAAGCAAGAAGTGAATCTCACACACGCCTTCTGAAGAGACCCAAGGGCTGAGCAGGGGAACTACAGGCTGCAGGGAGAGAGGCCAGGAGCCATGTGGCTCGGCAGCAGCTCTGTGGAAATGGCCCTGGTGGTCCTTGATTATCATCAGGCAAAACACGAACCAGCAGCAAAGGTTGGCAACAGCCTCCTGGGTTGTAGGAGCAGGAGTGCAGCCACAAGAAGGGGTTGTGCTCCTCTGCTCAGCACCTTTGACACCACACCCTGCACCACGACAGGGAGACAATGGCAAACAGGAACCAGTTCACTGAAGGGCCACTGAGGTGGCAATCCTCCAATTATCCTCCAAGTGCTCGGGTGATTTCACTATCTCCAACAACAACAGCATCCGTCTGCCTAAACACCAATTTCTGCAGCGGAGCCATCTGCACCAGGGTAGCCCCTCTGGGTGATGCCAATGCAATCAGGATTTACCATCCACAGCGTGACACCCAATCCGCAAGTCCCTCTCTGAAGCGGTTCAGATGAAGGGTGGCCTTGCAAAACCCACCCTTTTTGTCACCAGGTGGCATGGACACTGCTGTTTCCCTCTCAGAGTGTGGCTGAGGCTGGATCCCCTTCTCAGGACAGACTCCTTGCCAGGAAGCCACAGCCATGAGGGCAACTCACCTGGCTCCTACTGACACTTCACTCGGTATTGGTTTTGATTGATTTGGTGCTTTTCGGGGACTGCTCCTTCTGCACAATCACAAACGGGAAATCATTTCATAAGACATGGTCAAAAAGATCCTGCTATGGCTAAGAAAGCTCACCATGAGCTCTAGAGACACCAAGGAAGATTCTAAAAAGCACCAAGAAGATCTAAAACTCTCAAGGCCTCTTCTGAAGAGGGAGCGGCCCTGAGCAGTAGTCGTTGGTCATGTGTAGGTGTGGGAGAGAGCGTCGGGGGATGTCAATGAGAAACAAAGAGATTGCTGATGGCTTTATCGAATCCTTAAAAGGCTGTCCAGCAACAGAAAATAGGTAGAGGAGGAGGAGGAGGGTTTTACTGGAAACATAGCAGGAAGGAAGGCCCCTCCTGTGCATATCAGGGATGATACAGATGTTTCCATCTTGCGTGCAGGCCATGGAGATGGGGAATGCCCACTGCTGGGGGTGGCTGGGTTTAGTCATCCTCATGAGCTGACCAGCACCCTTGGATGCAACATGTCCAGTCCCATGGACTGGAAAGGGTGTGGTTTGCTAAGGGACCCCTGGCTTGATCCCCATCCGCCACTGGTTGTTCTCCTCCAGAGTCCTGCCTCACAGCTCAAAGGCCTGGCAGACCTTGCTGGTGGTAACTGCGGCAAAGAGGACATAGAATATCCCAGATCCATCTACATGTATTCTTACCTAATTTAGGAGTAGTCCTGTAGGATCTCTG